>NC_052945.1:12846818-13491363 GCF_013358895.1 Oreochromis aureus
TATTATGGCCCTATTTCTGTATTTGGTTTTCCCCCCTCCTCGCTTTCTGCACTCCCCCCTTTAAGATTTCATTTGTGTTTCCCATTTCATTTAACATATACCTTTCACCCCACACTTACTTTACTTTTCACTGTTCTATTTATTTTCCTGTATTAATTTGTCTGTTTTTTTTATATGCAGGACAAGTCAAGGTGGTATTCATTCTGTATAAAAATTTGGGATCCTTTCTTTCCACTGAGAACGCCACTGTGAAGATGGAAATGGAAGGACCAAACCACGATAAGAAGCGCCTGGTGGTCAACTCTCATGTGATTGCTGCTTCCATCAACAAAGAGTCCAGCAGAGTGTTTCTCACTCAACCAGTGATTTTCACGCTTAAACATCTAAAGGTAGGCAAATTCAAATTTCTCATTTGTCATTCTGAAAGATACACTTCCATTGATGTTTTCCTTCATCCGTCTCTCTTTTTTGTTCTGCAGTCGCACAATTACAACACTCCAAATTGTTCTTTTTGGAACTACTCCGAGCGCTCCATGACTGGCCAGTGGTCATCGCAGGGCTGCAGGCTACTGGACACTAACAACACACACACCACCTGCTCTTGCAGCCACCTCACCAACTTTGCGGTGCTCATGGCTCACCACGAGCCCGACGTAAGTAAACAAGGGCGTGGCAGGCACACACTTAAATTGCAAGCCTGGTAATTTATGCAGACATTCACTCGTGTGAGCATTAGCGCTCGCTCACTCTTAGTCACACACCCTCACACACATGCACATTAATGTTCCCTCTCAAGGCTGACAAGCTCTTTGTTTTGAATTTTCTCTTTTCCTCCTTTCACTCTGACATTCAGGGAGGCACAGGCTTACAAATTCATGTCCCTCTACTTCTAGCTGACATTCACATGAATTTGAATGTCATGTATTTTTTTCAGGACGTCTTGTCTCTTGTCTTCACACTTTAGCTCCTTGCATATATTTGCAAATATTAAATAAGGCAATTTGGCTCTTTCTCTCCCCTCCCCCTGTTTTATCCATCCCCCTATTGTTTCTGCTGCTTATCTCCTATTCCACTATTCTTTGTTCTAAATTTCTCTCTCTTTATTTGTCCAATTCTGCTCCGCCGTCTCTTTTTCCCAATACTGCTTTATACCCTAAACCCTTGGATCGCCCTCCCTCCCCCCACACACCTTTGTTTTCCTGCCACCGTGCAAACCTGAACACCAGGGACAGATGCACGAGCTGATCCTTTTTGTGATCACCTGGGTGGGGATTGTCATCTCCCTGGTGTGTCTAGCCATCTGCATCTCCACTTTCTGCTTCCTGCGGGGGCTCCAGACTGACCGCAACACCATCCACAAAAATCTCTGCATCAACCTCTTCATCGCAGAGCTGCTCTTCCTCATCGGCATCGACAAGACCGAGAACCATGTGAGTCGGTAGCAAAGCAAACGGATACTTTCTATGGATAGAGGTTTACTTGTTTTCTTTGATATAAAGTATTTTTTACCACTGTTGTGTTTACTGTTACATGTCCCCCTTTAAAGCTTAGTGTTTGTGTCCATTTCCGTAATGATACTGAATCACAAGATCTAGTTACTTTTTACATATTCCGGTTTGAAAATGTCATTATGCACAACACAGGCGACTTTTTAAGTTTTTTTATTGAATGACTTTGAAACTGAAATTGAGGCACTGTGTCATTATGCTACTCTATAAAACATTTACTGCACTGAGTAATGAATTACCACTCAATAATATGCACGGAGCCTGTGACCCAGGGGGCAGCTTTTCATTTTTCCCTTGTCAGTGTCCAGCACTACGTCCAGATAGTAACTCCGTTCTATCCTCTTGTGGTTTTCACTCAGTTATATACCTTAATCTTAACTGTATCTCCTCCTCTAACTTCATATTTTCTCTCTCCGCCTCCTTCTTCTCCTTTCTCTCTCTCTGCTCTCTCCATGGCTGCCACCCTCAGATTGCCTGTCCCATCTTTGCTGGCCTTCTGCATTTCTTCTTCTTGGCTGCCTTCTCCTGGATGTGTCTGGAGGGTGTGCAGCTCTATCTCATGCTGGTGGAGGTCTTTGAGAGCGAGTACTCACGCAAAAAGTACTACTATCTGTGCGGCTACTGCTTCCCCGCACTGGTGGTGGGCATCTCTGCAGCCATAGACTACAGGAGCTATGGGACCAAGAAAGCGTACGTGTGAATACAGGCCTTTTGCACCTGCAGATTGAGAAGTAGGATTATGCTATTCCCCCAGATGGAAATGTAATATGCAGTGCCGTGTGAAGGGCTCTTGCACCTCCCTACAGACTGGGTTCTCTGAACACACTTAGCCAAAGCCTGATGATTAGCCTTCATAAGATAATCCGCTGAGACAGAGAAATAGTGTGTGCATTCATGTGCATGAGCTCAGTGTGAGTGTACAGTTGTTTGTTGGTTTAGTTGTGTATAACTCACTCGTCTCCTCTGTGCCACTCCAGATGCTGGCTGCGAGTGGATAACTACTTCATCTGGAGCTTCATTGGACCTGTTTCATTTGTTATTATGGTATTAGCTTTACTGTCAAGCAGTATTATTAGCTTCCATATTTCGATATCCCGCAGTCAGAAGTATTTCACCAGCATGCAATTTTGCGATGTTATTAACAATATGAAATCAGTAATTTTGGACTAGAGTGCTCACTGCGCATTATTTATTTCTTCCTATCGTCTTTCCTTAGCTCAACCTCATTTTCCTCATGATCACTTTGCACAAGATGATACGCAACTCTTCGGCACTTAAACCTGACTCCAGCCGCCTGGATAATATCAAGTGAGTTTAAATTATTCAGTGAGACTCACACATTTTTATTTTTGAAGAAAAAGGACATTTCAAATTGTCTTAGTGTATCTGTGCATCAACTCAGTGTTAGTGAATACCTCGTTCTCCGCTTCGATCAGGTCCTGGGCACTGGGGGCCATCACTCTGCTCTTCCTACTTGGCTTGACATGGGCCTTTGGCCTCCTCTTCATTAACGAGAATACAGTCATCATGGCCTACCTTTTCAGCACCTTCAATGCCTTCCAGGGCATGTTCATCTTTATCTTCCACTGTGCCCTGCAGAAGAAGGTAACAGTTCCAAACTACATCTTAAAGGCACTTTATATAAATTGAATTAATTACGACTAAGCAGCTGAAATGTTGTATAGATGAACAAATGGATGGATGTGCCAGTCTAATTGAAATTCAGTAGACGTGCTCAGAAATATTGGATTTTGTTTCATTTTGCTGTGGCTGTGCGATAAAAGGCTCTGTTGCTCCACATTCAGTTTAGCCTATAGAAACGAAAGTGTTTGTGTTTATGACTGACTCTCAAACCTGCCCACTGTGCCGGTGGTGTTATTTTCTTTACAGGTCCATAAGGAGTACAGTAAATGTCTGCGTCACTCCTATTGCTGCAGCCGCACCTCTACCAACAGCTCCCACGGTTCGTTGAAGAACTCGGGCCTCCGTGCCAACAACCGCTACTACAGTGGCAGCCAAGCTCGCCATGCAGCAGCCCACAGACAGGTGCAGGCAGCACAGACCCACACATAAACACTCGCAAACATATCATCAGTGGAAAACACCGCTGAGTTTTAAAATGGTGTTTTTCTAAGAACAAATGATGAGTAAAAACAGCTTGTGCAGCAACACGATTGTTTTAGTGGAACAAAATGAAAAATGTTATCGTTTTTTTTTTTTTTTTAAACAAAAAAATGATGTAAAAACAAAGCAAATCTGTTCAAAATTAGGCATGGTTTCTCACTCTGCAGCTACATTTTCTCCCTGTTTAAAAGGTCTCTTATGTAAGATTATGAAGTACAAAATGAGTATCTGCTGGGATTTGATTGCTCATCAATACCAGTGACTCACTGATTACTAAATGCTCTTGAATTTAGTTATTTAACTTACTTGTCAGCCCACAGCCTAAGCCAAAGGTGCAAAAGCAACATTTAAATACATTTTTTTATCAGTGCACACACGGAGCACATTTAAAGTGCGTTACATTATGATTTATGACGTGCAAATGATGCCCACTAATCATTTGGCTTACTCTTATTTCTACTGTGAAAACTGAATCTTTATTTTATTTATTTTTTTAAATGTTTGGCAGTTTTTCTAACCATTACTGAAAGCTGTGTGCTTGGGAGGCTTGATGACTCAGTCATAAAGATATCCTTTGTAGTCCACATGGTGTATATATAGACAAAGGCATCATACACGTCATCGGAAAATACTGTAGATGCTGGCATATGCGCAGCTGCATAGACACATACACAAACAATGGCAATTATTGCTCACAATCGGCAAACAAGCTTTTTCAAAATGTAATAACACTTCCAAACAACAATTACATCGGCTACTACAGTCATGTCTTACAAATCTCAAGCTTGTTAGCCCCCGTCACGATAACATGACAAAGCTGTGTTTCTCTTTACTCGACGCCTCAGTCTCTTTGTCTGGCGTGTTTGCCTATTGTTCTTTGCAGATTAGAGCGAGCCCCACAGTTTTGATTACAGCTGCCCCACTGAGTTACAAAGTCTACCCGCCGTGTTTCTATATTTAACTTGTTGTGTGTTTACTGCCACTCACTGCACCATGCTTCCTCTTCCAGAGTCGGATCCGCAGGATGTGGAACGACACGGTTCGGAAGCAGACGGAATCTTCTTTCATGGCGGGAGATATCAACAGCACCCCGACACTCAACCGTGGTGAGACCTCCCTCTCTATATTTCTCCCTCCATTAAATTATACTCGCTGAAATTCTCAGACACACGTGACGCACATACAGATTTACAGCATTTAACAAAGAAAATTGAGGATGGGAGTAGCGTGGACAGAGCCGTTATTCTTGGGTGTTAAATATGAACATAAAATGATATACATGTTCATGTACTTAATGTGCTAAGATCAACTTTTAATGCTATTTGCCTTTTAGCTTTTCGGCAAGCTGGCAAAGAGCAGTCACCGGCAGCAACAGTTTAAACTGAATAACATAATGGTTAAAGGCTGGTTGGTGATGGTTTGCAGTGCAGTGGCAGCTGCTTGTCAGTAAAAGCACTTAGCAGCTGCAGACCTACAGTATATTAAGCTCAGCTGCTATATTTTGTGAATATGTGTTAAGTTTGTCTAAGTGAGTTCACGATCCTGCATGAATTTCTCAGATGAGCTAATTAAGCAGATTTATGTGTAATCAATTAAAAGGAAAAAAGAGGCGGTGAAGGCACTTGACTACAACAGATATCGTCCAGAATGATTTTTTGACTTTCCTTTGCCACGAGAAAAGGTTGTGAAGACATTCCCAGGAAATTATTCCCACTAAACAACCAAGAGACATTTTTTAATTTTCTTTTTCCTCATTTTACTTTGTAAATTAGACAAAATCACAAATCACCAGCTGTGTGATGTTTTTTTTTTTGACATATGTGCTCCCACTTTTTGTGTTGCATTGCCAAATCTTGTACGTTTGTGCTATATCGTCCTTTTAAAAATATATATTTACCACTAAATAAAGAAGAAATACACAGAAATCTTGATATCTCTGTCCCAGTTTTCAACTCTTTTAGCTATTCCATGAGATCGATTTCATCCAGACACACATCAGTGATGCATGCAGTCCCCTCCGAACTCCACGCAGCACACGAAGAGGGCAAGATCAAATATTTAGGACCTGAAGAAGTTAAAAAAAAAAAGAAGCATGCATGGAGTCGCTGATTGTCTCAGCGTAAGCAACTGGTGGCGTCACTGCCGCAGCAATCAGTGACACTGAGACGATCAAGGTTGGCTCAGGTTCAAGATTGGTTTGGGGAGGGGGGTGGGGTGTTGATCATGACACAGAGGCAGTCGCTAAATCAGCCGTCACTCTCTATGCTAATTTCATCCATTTTGTTTTTAATGAACTGATTAGCGTGTGAGCGAACAGGGGGTAATTATTCTAATTGAGGAGAGTGACAGGAGCAAGGCAGGGGGTGAGGAAGAGGTGTGCTGCGAGTGAGCTGGATGGATGAAAGGTGGATGTGTGTGTGTGTGTGTGTTTGGTGGGTCGCTTTCTGTGTCTTTTCTTCACGACAGAGCAATCACCAGGCCTGGAAGAGACACACACTATGTGGATCACTCTATGGTGCTCTGTCAGAGACAAACAACTGTGCTGTGAAACCTTTATTTTCTTTGCTTCTCTGAAAAGTTTGGCAGAAAGCAGAAGACAAAAGGGAGCACGGGAGACGAAAAGAGAGATGTAGAATAAGACGCTATCATGGAGGAGTAATTAAAAAGGCAGAATCTGGAGAAGAGATGCTGCATTGTTATCACTGGCATCTCAGATCTCTTTGATTTCCCCACTTCACTTCTCTATGAACCGCAATCTCTTCCTGACAATAGTAATCGGTCCCGGAAAAAAAAGGCCTGCAGTATATGCGCATACACACACAGAGCCTCCGATGATTTGCCTTGCCCTACTTTTTCTCCACACTTAAAGCGGGTTTCTTTAATTTTCTACAGGATATTCCTGTGTGGTGCACACAGACAGCTAATCCCAACTAATTTGGTGGTGTTTGGACCAAAAAAAAAACTGGCACAAGGAGCTGAGAAAATGTGGTTGAACACAGCAAAGCAAGCCAGGGAATGAAGAGAGAGGGGTTTGTGTGGCATGCCAGAAAGATGGACAGAGGAAGTGTAAGAGGAGTGGAAATGACAAATAAATAGCTGTGTGTGAGTGCATATTTTACTTTTCTAGAATTCCCTGCTCCCTTTCTGTGTGATGAACGGGTTGCAGGAGACCTGAAGGTTGCACTTTGCCTTGGACGACTCTCCGTCATGCTGTCCTATTTTTAATTTCATGGCATTTCTGTTCGAGTTGCCTCAGGCCGGAGCCATACATGGGCTTTATACAACATTCTCAGTGTGCCATTTCTTTGAATTATATTTGTCTTGTAGTGGCATTCACGTTTCACTGTGAAATTAACTGTTTCAATGGCTGCACCCTTAGACTACATAATGGCATGCATTACTAGTCTCTCCCATCTGACTGCATTGTCAGATGGAAAAAATGAATAGCAACGCTCTAAACAGTACCTTTCCCCTGCAATTGTATTTTTACTCAAAGGTTACAATCAGCAGGCATGAACACGGTGGAGAACACTGTGAAATGCATTACTCCATAAAGCACTGGCATAACAAAAATAGCCCCATCTAAATAAACAGTAAATATTTTGGTGATTCCAGATGTTATTAGAGTCTGGAAATGTGCATTTCAGAATGTCACACCTATTGTGTGCCATGTTTCTGTGCTTACTTTGCATACGTTTGGGGCAAATTTATGATTATTTTTATGATGATGTTTGTACTTTAAATGTTTGTGTCTTGCAGCAACCATGGGGAACCACCTTCTGACAAACCCAGTGTTACAGACTCGCTCTGGTACCTCTCCTTACAACACTCTGCTGGCTGAAAGCTTCACCCCGCCCTCACCTGGTGTCTTCAACTCTACTGGTTAGCTCCTCGTGAACACTTCAGTCTGTGTGTGCAGTCTTGTCACTGTATGTGTGTGCGTAGAGTATGTGCTCAGCTTGCTGTCCTTCTGTCTGTTACTCTGTCAGCAGTTTGGCATGGTATATACATCCAGTGTGTGTGCGTGCATGTGCGTGTGTCTCTGTATTTTTTGTTTTTTTTTATCCAGACTATGTAGCTGTCAGACAGATTCACTAGGCTGAGCAGAACAGAGCCAAACAGTGCCTACAGCCTAACCAGCCATCTGGTCAGATCTTGAATCTTCATGAGAACAGCCACAAATTGATTAGAAGTTTAGCTACAGCTGTGACTGCCAGAAATCTTTAGGATGGTTTTCGCTTTCCAGTCAGAAAAAGTCGGCTTAAAGCATGCTGGCTGCTGAAGGCGAACAGACAGCTCTGTGAAAGTGAACAGTCCATCTGGATGTAGGTTGTTCAGGTATCTGTGTATTTACGTCCTTGCTTCTGTCTCAGAGTGGGACTCAGCCTAATAGCTGTGTTATTGCATTGCGGTGTTCTAGCCCGGCTCTTTGAATGCCAGTAGCTGCAGAATAAGACATGTCTTGTTAATTGCTCCACTATAGTACCAATATTCACTTGGTAACTGAGAAGTATTACTGTGTGTAGCTGTTTCCTGCGCACCCGCAGAGTATCAGCCTAAGTGTCTGAGGACTGAAATTTAAGGCGGCGTTTCTGTTAAATATTTTAAAGCCTCTCTGCACAATACGTCAAGCCTGATGGCCACAGGCCTGGCAGCCAAGTCATTTTTAGAAGAGAGTGGTAGAGGAGAGGGAGAGCACTTCATTAGAATGTCTAATTACCCACACCACCATCGAAGAAGAACGTTGATTAAAGTCGTACTACACATTAAATTTTAAAAATGAACACGCTTCTCACTTTTTGGTGTGACTTTTGCTTTGCTGAGATAGTGATTTGGTATGGGGGGGGGGGGCACAATTTCTTTGGTGTGTGGAAAGGAGTTCATAAAATAAACATTACTGCTACTGTACAAGCTTTTGTATGAATTATGTATGTATCCAGGTATCACTGACAATACTAAATAAATATCCAGAATATTTTTCTTGAACTTAGATGTACGGTAAATGTTGGAGGAAGGTGTCAAAAAAACTGGACTAAGTCTGCATAAATCAGAGGTAATGTGACCGCAGATGTGTTTGGGTGTTTGGCAAGAGTTGGTTGGTGTTGAGAGCGGGAGAGAAAGGGAGAGGGGGAAGGGATGGATTAACAAGAATGCTTTTTTGTGCCATCTATGTTTCCCTTTTAGAAATGTTTTAAAAACAAGTCCGTTGCATCAGTAAAAAACACTTAATACTGCCTTTTATTTTATTCACCCCACATGACTTTCTCTGCAATGCACAGGAACCTTTCGTGACCCAAGTAAGTATAATGAACATTTTTCTTCCCTCGCTAGAATTTGATGCGCAATGAAAAATAATAACAATGATCATAATAATAATAATACAAAACCCCTTTGTCCTTTTGTTTGGATCCAGAGACTGCATTATCTAAGCCCCGTGACCCGTGTGGAATGGAAACCCTGCCCTTGAACGGTAACTTCAACAACAGCTACTCCCTGCGTGGTGGCCCAGCAGGTGGAGGTGGGGGCAGCTGTGACTTCCTAAGTGGTGGGAGTGGAGAAACTCCCCCACCCATCTTTAATCCCCGCAGCTCAGAAGCTCTGGGAGGCGGAGGCGTCAGAAGAAACCTCTCTGATGCTGCGGCCTTCGAGAAAATGATCATCTCCGAGCTTGTGCACAACAACTTGAGAGGTGGTGTTGGAGGAGGAAGTGGAGGAGGTGGAGGTGAAGTAGGGGACAGAGTGTATGGCAGCCTGGCCAGAGGACATCCTCACGGTGGAGTTGGTCGGGGAACAGCAGCTGGGCCAGACCAATCTGCGAGTATGGATGAAGAGGAGGACTTTATGAGAGAGGGGCGGCAGCGTACGCCACAGGATGTAGAGCTGCTGTATAAAGCTCTGGAGGAGCCCCTGCTGTTACAGCGTGCCCAGTCAGTCCTTTACCAGAGCGATCCAGAGGAGTCGGAGAGCTACACGGCCGACCTCACAGAGAGCCTGGGCCACAGTGGCCAAAGTGCTGGTGGGCAGGGAGGCAACAGAGCGCCTGATTCTCCTGCCCATGACTCCCTGTACACCAGCATCACCAACCTGCGAGACTCACCCTACCCTGACAGCAGTCCTGAGCCCCTGGAGGTGGTGCCCCGCTCAGCTCAGCCCCCGGAGGAGCTGTACTACAGCTCCGGGAGGCCTGCCCTGGGCTCTCGTGGGGCCCCAATGCAGACCTTCTACCAAGCCCCACCCCGGAGACCAAGTGGGGAGGGACACCAGGCCCAAGAGCCTGTCCACAATGAGGGTGATGGACAGATGCAGCTGGTCACCAGCCTGTGACTGGAGGTTAAAGAGGAAGTTGGGGACTAATGTGATGGCCAGAGCCTCCTCCTAGCCCATCTCTCTCTCGGGTCTCTCCACTTTCTGCTTGTTTGGTTGCCTTTCTTTGTCTTGACTTTTATTTAACTAACATATGAGCAAACAAATTGACTTTCTGGGGGATACATGGCTGACTCTGCAGATGAAGGCTTTATCTTCAACCCTCCCCAGTCTTATGGAGATGAGGGATGGGTGTTTTTCCACAGAGTGTTCATCGGCTCTGTCTAACCCCAGTCGTCCCCAGTTCTTCTGGTACCCTAAGGCCAAGTCCAGCACTCTGAATGTACCAACCCACCCCCTTTACCTTTTGGATTTTTCAAAACTTTAGAAACTTTGTTAAAGCTTTTTTCTTTTTAAATGTAATTTCTCTTCGAGCCTGCCTCCGGAGATGGCGATATCATTTTATATTTTATCTCATTTCCCTTTCTTACCATCCATAGGTCTTTTTCAAGTCATCATTTGATAGGAGTAGTTAGCTGTGGAGACAGGGAATACAGTACACTATTATAATCTAAAATATGTCACACAGAAAGCTCTTCATTGTTGCCAAAAATATCT
Source organism: Oreochromis aureus (assembly GCF_013358895.1). Taxonomy (NCBI): domain Eukaryota; kingdom Metazoa; phylum Chordata; class Actinopteri; order Cichliformes; family Cichlidae; genus Oreochromis; species Oreochromis aureus. The sequence continues at coordinate 12,857,372 of NC_052945.1, forward strand.
TTTATTGAGCCAGAACAGAAACTAGAACATTCACAAGGCAAACTCACGCACACATATATACTTTCACCCATCTACAAGTGCTCATTACTGAACATCAAAAGTAAAAACAGTACCCCGTCTAAGTAAAAGGGAGCAAGAGCTTTTGTTCCAAGCAGGCAGGGGGAGCTGATTTAGGGTAACTGCCTTCATTTTTGCGTGCTGTGAATTGACAGCTCTGTACAGCGGCGGAGTAGAGGTGAAGACAGAGACTGAGGAGGCACTGCACCACCCCTCCAGAACAGGAGAGCCTGCACCCTTAAGACTGGCCAATCCTCTCCACTGTTCTCTTCGGTCGTTTGCTTTAGGCATTTTGGAAAGTTAAATGACTGTCTTGCTGTTGTTTTGAACAGAGTATTCAATTTGTTGACTCGGTCTACATCCTCGAGGGGCTGCGAGTGCGGATTGGTATTGCCCCCCATCCCCTTGTACTTTGCTGTTAGAGCCTAGCCAGTTGAAGTGGACTGGATCCCTGTGCGGTGCTGTGACAAGCAAGACTGTAAATGTCACAATCGCACTGGCCGACCAATTGGTATGACCGTGTACATAGGAACAACACATGAATCTACTTTATTCCTACTATGTAAATAGAGACACCAGATGATCAAAAGCAACAAAAAGTAATAAATACTATGAGAAATGACTTCTTGTACTGCAACAAACTGACAAAAGAAAAAAAAATAAAATGTTTTGGAGTTTGTGACCTGAATGATACACTCTATCTCTCTCCCCCATTGCTTGATCTCTCACTCTCTCACCGTTCTGTGGCCCAGTAGTGTTTCACTTAGTGAAATTCCCTAGTGATCAAAAGGCAGCGGTAGAGAGAGAGAGAGATTAAGATGTGTAATAGGTTTTATTTATACAAATGAAAAATGGAACAAAAAAGAAAAATCCTGGCACAATTTTTATGTGATATAATCCATTACATGTTGTTAATGTTTGACCTTTGACATTCCCTGGGTGGAATTGGCAAAGGCAGCGGGAGTGGGAGGTGCGGGGCAAGCGAGATAGATGTTGTCAAATGTCATTCTGTGCCTCACAAAGCACGATAAAGCATTGTGGGTGAACGACAGCATCCATAAAGTGATTTGGTTTGTTCTTGTATTATTTGGAAGATATAACCAGATTACGTACTTTTAACAACATGGGGTTTTAGCATGTATGATAATGATTTGCTTTCAGAGAATATTGCATTTTGCTGTTTCTTAAAGGTAGTTTCAGCATTACTCCAGAACCTAATGTGACAACTCCTTATTTTCCTGTGTGCATGTAAGTGCGAATGTATCCGAGAGCCTGGGTGTGTGTGATAAGTGTCTGGTTTGTGAGCGCGTGCGTATGTGTGTGTGCGTACACATTTGAAAGGCTATTTTTGTGACTTGACTTGAATGCACATCAGAGAAGGAGGGATACTCATCTCAGAGAGCTGCCATTACTTTTCTGCCTCAAATGGAAGTTGCTCTTACCGCTGTGTTCAGGTACAAGGAGGACAGGAAAATTCAGACTGCCTCGAGAGACAAGAGGTAACACTATAGCATGAAAATGACAAGCAGGGTTGACCGATCGCGAGGAACACGTTTCCAATATGCCACCTTATGCAAGCAAAATGAGCTGTCTAGGGAGAGCCACTTGTGAGACTCCTTTCATCTGGCTGAAATCTATTTGACCTTTTAAAAAGAAGAGTTTGCTTTCTTTTACCCTTTATTTAAAAGTATTTGTTATGGTTTATTTATCAGATTATATATCTATGGAATATTTATTTACATTGATTTATTCATGGCACTCTTTAACTATTGCCTCCCAAACCTGCAGTTACAAAAGAGTGTGATGTGTGGATACGACGTGAGCAGAAAATAGATGCATCCACTGCAGTGTGACATTTGGCTAGGGCCTGAGTGTCCCACTTCTAAGAGAACCCAAAGGACAGCTTTTTAGCTAAGGCTCCTGGGGCTGAAAGCGAGCGAGAGAGGGGGTTAAAGACAGATAAGGGAAGGGGATTACAAGGATTTGCCGCCGTTTTTCCTTGCTATTCTGATCATTTGTGTAAGTAACATTGTATGGGCCACAGATCGTGATGAGGCTCAAAGGAAAAGGTTGCGGTATCATCACTTGAGCCATAGGGGAAATATGTGCAATACTGGTCTGATGATACATGCGTCACTTGGATTTGTAGCTTCAGAGCTGTCGGTTTACAAACAAAGAGACAATATGGACGTGTTCATCTCTGCTGCAGCGCGGGACTTGTGGCTGAATTAGTGGTGGGGGCTCGGTATCATAGTAGCACTCACTGGTCAACTGAGGACAACTTGAATGTATTTTAACAAGCAAGACTGAAGATAAAACAATTCACTCCAGGGTGGAAGTGTTAATGGGAATCTCAAGATGGCCATCATTATCCTTATCCTCTTTGTTCTCAACACCATCATCATTAACTCCATCCTGCTCTCATTGTATTTGATATAACTTGCTGATGCTGATCTCCAGTGTTCAGCTGGGACTCGCCCCAGGGAGAAACGCTGTTTAGACAGACACTCCCTTTGCGAAGAGGAATGTGCGTCACCTTGGGCCCGCTTCTCTCTCTTTTTTCTTTTTTTTTCCCAGCACCTCCCAGCGCCCTCCCCCCAAAACTCATCCACATTTTAATATCAATCTCAGTGGACTCCATTAGTGCAGCACTTCTTTGAGAGTGTTAATTTGTTTTGTCAAAAGCTTTGTTTATCCCAGATTAATATCTCAATAAACAGTGGAGGGCTGCACTGCTGTAAATGATGGTGATTATACAGGAGAAGGTTCGCGGCCCACGCTGTCGGACGGAGGCTCTCACGATGGGAGTTTCTTCACCATTCAAAGCCCTTCAAACCTCTGATTACAATAATAACACAGTGGGTACTAATTTATTGTTGTGAACTCACTCTCGCTCACCTCCATTCTCTTGTTTTCTGTCTAGATTTGCAAACCTTCCATGCCAGTGGCAGGCCTGACGTGTGAGCTTTAGTGGTTATGTGGGAAGTTGTTTAAAAGGTTGGATGCCCAACCTTTGACACAGTGCTGTTTCACCCCTGCAGCTTGTGCCATTGTTCAGTCTATCATTAGACAGTGGTCCCAGCAGGACTTCAGTCTGTTCACTCACAGTTGACCCATTCACACACAGACATTTTTGTGCGGACCATATCACACCAGGAGGGCGGTACAGAAGCGGCAGGACAGCGGTGTGTGAATTCAACAGCGCCAGAGGAGCAGAGGGTCATTATGTCTGCAAAGACTGGCCCGTGAGGAGGACTGAGGAGGGACCGCATCAGCAGAGATGTCACAGATGTCACAAATATATAGCCATTGGCGGTGACGGCTGGTGAGAGGGGTTTGCAGTGAGGCTGTGCAGGAGCATATCTGGAGATAAGGAGATGGATGTGCTACTTTGTTTCAGATTGCTTTCTGACGGTGGTTTGCAGACCAGAAGTTATTACTTTATGGTTTAAATTGATCAAGCTGGCATGTCAGATCTCAAGTTCATTCATAAAACAAATCTGCCTGTGAAGGAAAGAAAGATGATGTGATTGTTTGATCTAATGGATGCTTCCTTTAAAAAAAAAATGTGAAAATGAAACCACTGCCGCATCAGCCAATTAAAGCACGATTTTTACAGTGCCTGCAAATGCACCATGATTTTCCTAAAGAGATTTTTAAAGAGCAAATATAAACAAATCATAAAGTAGTACTATTTTGTTATTGATTTCTTCTTCTCCACATGACTCCTTTAGAGTAGTTACTAAGACTCTTTAGAGGTATTGGATACACACAATAATGAACTTTTGCTCTTTAACTTTTGTGTTGAGTATGTGTCTGTGGAGCTGTGCCAGCATTTCAGGAAAGTTCTGATCTTTAATACACAGCGTGGTACCAGCAACACCCGGGGCTCCCGGACAACAAGGGTTTCTCCAAACGATTAAACATGTTGAGATTATAGGGTTCAAGATTAAAACAATTGACACAGCTGGAGCAGGCTGAATCTGTCTTTTTCTTTCTTGCTTGAGGTTTGGGGGGAGTCGAACAGTTCCTACATGCACCTGTTCATGGCTGTAGTAATCTCAATCCATGATCATCCATGGGACAGGCCAAAAAATTCAGCCCCATACGGTGTCTGTCATCAGATGTATAATATCTGGCTTCAGTGGTTATGGATGGGATATCCTGATGATCGTCTGAGAGCTGTATTAATAAGCTCAGTACAATGGAACTCGGTCAGTATTACACATACCTGAAATGCTTAACATTAAGGAGGTAAATCATTGGGTGCTAGTGGTTTTTACATAGCGAGCTATATGGCAGAGTGAGCACTGACATTGTGCCATGTGGGGTTCTACATATAGCACCATATCTAGAGCTTTCTGTGATTTTTCTATGAAATGGATAATTTAATATGTACTGCTGAGACATTTGTAAACTGAGGTAAATATAACACTTTGGTTTTCTTTTAGGAATCATGTTCATTTGTCTTATTTGATTTTTGTTTTCTCACACTCATTGCTTTGATAGCTGTTTGGGCCAAAGGGGATGATTTTCTGTGAGTGTTTCCATCATTGCAGGTCAAAGCGACCTTGTATCAGCACATATTAATAAAAAAAAACTATTGAAAATATACACTGTTCATGCTTGAAGGTTTCTCTGGGAATGTCTTGAAGGGGCCGTACTGTGGTGCACACGTGTGTGTGTGTATGTGGTTGTGCGCTGATGCACAGCATAATTGCTTCTGTACTTGTGTATGTGCCAGCGTGCTAAAAGGGGTAACCAGCAGAGAGAAATTGTTATTAATCTTCTGCTTTTCTATATGCATATAAACTTTAATATACGGTTCAAACTGAAAATGAAAAGATGTCTTTAAGCACTAATACAGTGGCTATGTTTTATTCATGGGCTATCTTGCAGGTTGCAACAATATTGTGCTGTTCATTTGAGAACCAGAGGAAGCAGGGGATTGAAGCCAGGCAACCCAGCCCCTTCCTGAGTCAGCCCCTTCCTGAGTCAGCTCCCCTTTGAACCACACAGTATGCGCACACCATTTGACCTGGTGGCTGGCATGATGATTTTGTCAAATGCTGCTGTGTCCAAAGCATATTTGTGAATGATCAAAGACATGCAGAAAGAAGCAAGCTGTCAGTTTAAGAGGCAAAACTCAGACTCCTGGTGTTTGGACAGCTGCTAATAAAGGTCCTGAGGACCGATCCTATATTTGTCTGCAGAGAGCAAGGCTTTGTTGCACTACAGTAACCCTGAGTGAGTATTACCAGACTCCAGTGGTGCTTTAAACCATTTCATACGTATGTGTATGTACATGCAGACCAGTGGGCATACTTGCTCTGCTAGAGCCGGCTTTACAAAGCATCAGTCAAGGTTAATTAATCATACAGTGTGGTGTGATCCCTGATGTAATCATTTAATAACTGCAGTGTGAGTATAGATTACTGACTTTTGAATGCAACACCGTTTGCTGGCAGCAGTCTAGTAAGCCACAGCAGCACACAACATTAGACAGCCTTTAGCACACTCCAGAGTCAACTACACATTGTGATCAGCTACATCTGTCAGGTATGACACACTTAAGTGTCTGGGTTATTGCAGCCCATTTACTGTAGCTTCTCTTAAGCCCACTTATCCCCAATGTGTGATCAGTGTTCAGCTCCTACTGAGCTTTGTTTCCTGACTGGTCGTAATCCTTTTCACAGTGAAGACTCATTGGTGACTAATATCGAATTATTATGTGCATCCATCCATAATTATAACATATCTGCAACTTTACCTTGGCTGTTACCTTTTTTTCTTACATCATACTGTATGTCGTACATGTATGATGACCCACCCCCAACCAGTCCACCCATCTGCCCAGCCCCTACCTCGCTCCTGTCCTTTCAGTGAAACTCCCTGAGAGGGGGACGCTCTAAAGCCTTGACCATTCAATCACCCTCTTTTCACTGTTGCTACAGTAACACTTTCACACACTAACATATCAAACACGAGCAACAAAGCCTCTAACCCCAGCCACATTCACTTCCTGGCACTCAGTCTGTCTGAAAGGTAAAAAGAGGCTTTTTCAAGGTCATTGCACATTTAGAGAAGCTTAAAATAGAGTCGAGTCCGATATTGACAAAACAAGACTCACAGCAGCTGTCAGCAGATCCCGGGAGATAGAGAAAAGAGATGTATTAAGTTCAGTCTGAACTGCTCTGTGTTCATGCGTTAGTGTAATTACTACCATACATCAAGCCACAGGGGCAACCAGTTGTTTAAGTGCTGTAACATACAGTATATAACACTTAAATTATCAAGTGAAGTGCAGTGCGCTTAATATCCCTGTAGTGGTTCATTACAAATCAGAGCACTATATTAGAAAACAGTGTTCAATCCAAAAAACCCACAATGACTGCACTGCCACAGCACCGTGACGAAGGCTTGATCTATTGAAGAGCATTTTTAGCTCCACCCACAGTTACGGATCATAGAAAGGTCATACGTCTAAATATATTTTGATGGTGATGGAAGTTAGAGCAATCTGAAATACACAAGCATTAACTGTGTTGCCATTACTCAACCAAAGTAATATAACTTGTAAATTGCTACTGTTACCCCAGTGTCACAGGACTTGTGACTATTTACTGCCCCCTTGTGGTTTAATCCTGAAAAGTGTTGCTTTGAATAGGAAACCAGGAAAAAAAACCTCAATGAAACAGTCAAATCCAAGTTAGAATTTATTTCAAACTTGAAGGACAAGAAATAATGTTTTTACATGAATGTTAAGGCTATTATCACACTTAAACTAAACTATGCAAAAATGATAATAGTTTTTCCAAAAAAAGGGAAGAAACTTATAATTTCTGATTAAAATCTGCAGGGAATTAACTAATGCAAAATAAGCTATTATTCAGAATTTGGGAATAGATACTGCGACAGAACATGCAACAAGCTAACTAATATAAACTCAAAAAAAGAATATATAGAGAAAAAGACAGAGAGCAGGCTATGTATTATGATAATTATCATAATAAAGCCACTAATTATAATTATTTATAATATTTATATAATACCGTTATATATCATATTATTACTTATTTATTATATAGATAATGTTAACATAGTGTTGTCCCACTGTTGTATATGTGGTATGTTTGCTAGCATCTTGGTCCACCCATCCTTTGGTCAAGTCAAGCTGTTAAAATAACAAGTAAGAAATCTTCCACTGTGCAGTATTTTAAATTAATCTACTGTCTTCCATTTTATTCATCAAGCCATAATGCAATTGTTACTTTACTTTTACCCGTTTGTGCCAGTTACTGCAATTATCTGGCAAATAATTATTGCTCGTCAGAAAGGAGAGACCCTAATCAATATTATCTGATGGGCTGTATTGAATTATTGCCTAAATTTGTTTATGCAAATGAAAAAAGATATGCACATTAAATACTTTTAAATGTGATGTAATCACATAACACAGTGATTGATATATATATATATATATATATATATATATATATATATATATATATATATATATATATATATATACATACATATATATATATATATATACATACATGTTATATTTTTTTTTCAAATTTATTTATATTAGTTATTTTTAACTAATATTCGGTTAAAAATATATTGCAAATTTGTACTTTGCAAAAATATTGTAGGTTGAAAGTAATCATTTAAACAAAATGCTGGACTTGATCCCAAAGGTGATGCAAGCAAACATACATATAGTGTGACGTCTTATAATAATTATTATTAAAATAATATATGCATTATTATTATTATTATTATTATTATTATTATTATCATCATTATTACTACTACTACTATTATTATCATCATTATTATTAATATCATTGCTGTTGTTGCTATTGGTTACTTCCTGTTGCTACTTCTTGTACTTCTTGTGACTCCACGTCAGTGTTCTGCAACAAAAAAAGAAGAGAAAAAAAAAAAAACATCTCTTAAGAAAAACAAAACAAAAAGAGGATATAATAAAAAAAGCACAAAGGAATCTTCCTCCTCACCAGTACAGCTGAGCACCTGCTGACTCGGTTTCGGTCAAAGCCAGCCTTGTTCGCCAATGGTCCAGCTTCACCTGTCTTGTCAAAACTGGCAGTGTTGGAGACAGAAAGAGAAGGAATAAAGACGTGAACCTCTTCCCAGTTACAGCACAGCTCACTTTCTGAGCGGGTGTCAGACAAGCTCTGATGTTCTGACTGGCCTTTTGACATTTGGGATGTGTAGGCAGAGACCTGTTAGTAAAGTTAGTCCCGAGAGTGGAACATATAGCAGCAATAGGCCAAATTAAACAAGGTATGAAGGAGACTGGAAATTGGAAAATCACACAGATTTCTTCTCAGTCATAGTTACTATGCGAGAGCGCAGTGGCAGCGCAAGCAAGCAAGTCTCACCGTTTACTGGTTAGCAGTGGTTGTCCTTCAGTCTCATCATGTTCTGCACGATTACCAGCAGCACCTCCAGTCTCCAGTTCGCTGAAGATGAAGAAGCATTCACAGCCATTATCAAACGGGCGTGATAAACCCTCAGGGTAAGCTACTCAAGTCTCTATAAAGTGGTGCATGTGTACGCATAAATGTTGCAAAACTGTCTGTTTTTTCATCTTTATTGCCGTTGGTTACATCGTTTTATAAACGCATGATGGCATGCAGTTTAAATGTATGCTGGTTATTATTTTTGTATGTTACTAGCACCTTTGATCATCATAACATGCAAACAGCCTGAACTGAAGCTATTACAATCTCTTAAGATCTAAAACAAGAGACAAAAATGTGTTCTGCTTTGATTTAAATCATCACAGACTTACCTAATGTTTTGTCCTTTGTTGCTATTCACCCCTCCTGGTTCTTTCCTCAAGTTCCTGAAGGAGATAGGGGTTATGTAATAGTACACACTGAAGGGAAAAATAAAAATAAGATAGAAACTTGCACCCAACCAGAGACAAAAGTGTACCTGTTCATAGAGCGGTGATGAGAGATTCTGCTATTATTGTGGGTACTGATGTGTCCACTGCAAAACAAATAATAGATAAGGAGGCCACAAGAAAAAACAACACTTACTTGACATAAACCTCAAGAACAAAATAGGCTCTAGGCACAATACAAAAAAAACAAAAAAAAACAATTCTCATTCTCACTTTTTAGTTTGCTGAATTCTCTCGGTGCTCAAGTTGCGGTCCACGCTGGGGGATTGAGGAGTATTGACATCAGCCTCAGTCTCAGTGCTATGCAGACGAAGGTAGCTTTTAGCACATTAGAGTCTAGACTTCACATTGTTATAAGAAAGCACAGACACAGACAGTGTCTGGACTGAAAGAGGATTAAAAAGAAGGTTATAGTGGATAATGTTTTATTGCTAAAGTGACAGGCTAACCTTTGAACAACTACACGTTCAAGTGCAGTGCCTTGCTCATTATCTATACCCTGTCCAGGGGGAGCTCTGTAGAAGAGAAGGATGGCAAAGAATAAATAACAAAGTTTCAAAGAACAATAAAAATACAAAACAGAAGCAATAATTAGAGCCTGATAGAAATTCATTGTCACCAAGCTGTGGTAAAACTTCACTTCCTTCATCGGGTCTTAAAAGAAGCATTTTCTAAATTAACATCAACGGGCATCCAGTTTAAATGAGTTTATTTAACATTAAGTGTTAAATAAAGTACAATGATTATTGTCAATGATGTGGCCCTATTTAACTTTTAATATTCATTCATTTTTATAAGTTAAGTTGGAGGCACTGAAGGGGATTTGACTGCCTGTAACATAAACACACACAAATACATTCACATACTTTCTGGTAAGCAGGTAAGCTGAAACATGCAGTATGTTAAAAGTAAGACTGACCTAGTTTCTTGTCCCTCTCCTGTCTTTTGGAGGCAAGTCAGTAGGTACATTATAAACCCAGAAACACTGGCTTCACTGTTCTGCTGCCTGAACAAAAAGTAGAAGCATAAAAAAGTTATTAATCTTTGCCAAACATTATATAAGTTAATCTGTAACATGGCATTAATAATTTGTTTTTTCAGGCCATAGAACTCACTCCAGATGTGCTTTCCAGTTGCGGAGAAGAAGACCAATCCCAATTATGATTAAGATTGCGATTATCCCTAGAATGACTGGCAAAATGTAAACAGTATTAACACAAAGCACTTCAGTTATAATTCATTCTCATCCAGTTATAGTACTAACAACAGCTATGCAATAAAGCAATAAAATGAACACACGGGATCCACTCACAGATGATGGTCGGCAACGCCTGTGAATCGTTGGGATCAGTCTTAATTGGAGCTGTGACATCATCTTAAGAAAAGGAGATGATTGATTTTGTGCAGTATTTTATGTAAACATGAGGCATATTTTTTAAAAATTTTGAAAAAATGTATTAATGTATTCTAGTATAAAAATAGGTTGCCTTACCGATAGTTTTGAAATAGATGCAGTTTTCTTTGACAAAAGGCTTTCCCTAAAAAGAAACAGAGGAACGAGTTAACATTTTAGATTTACCCCTAAACAGGACTTCCTCTGATTTATTTCATACAAGTACCTTCGTCAATCCATATGGAACTATGCTTTGAATTGTGATGTCTCGGCACTTCACTGTCGTGACTGAGTTGTTGTCCATGTCCACAACTTCAGATGAGAATTTAAAGGAGGGTGGATTCTCCAGTTGAGCATGGCCAATACATGTCTGTTGGGAAAAGAAAAAGAAAAAAAAAAGTCAAAGGTGGAAAGTAACAAAGTACAAATACTTTGTAACAAAGTACAAAATACTTATTACTTATATTATACTGTTACAATTTTCAAGTATACTTTGTGTATTAATTTTTCTGACACCTTTTTACTTTTACTCGTTACATTTTAACGCAAACATCTGTACTGTCCACTCCAAACATTTTCAAAACAGGCTTGTTACTTTACGTTTAACACATTTGAGGGAAATTTTTGTTCCCCAGCACTGCACACCCACAATCATTAAACCAGTCTGATGGGAAAAAGACAATCATATTGGTGTATCTATCACACAGGGATTTGAGGAATAAATATATGCAATTTATGCATCATTTATAAATCTACTGGACCTTAAATTAGAAATTATTATGAGTTGTGATTCTTTTCTCCTCACTGCGCCACTACAAGTGATCTTAGGGTTCCCCCATCTCCCGAATCCCACTGTAATCCCCGACTATAGTCATTGTTCTGTTTATGTATGAAGGCAAAATAAAAAGAAAAAAGTTTGCATTCACATGTACTAATATTTATTTATTTATTATTCAAAGACCTGCGTTTTATTTTCTTACTATGAGTACACTTTACACTTATATTACGTATTTAACACAGATCTGTGTATTTCTACAAAACCAAATAATATCTGTACCTTTGCCCCCTCTGATGAAAGTTTCGCTGCCTTTGTACATAAAGTAGTGGTTTACACATTCACTTCGCAAGCTTATCAATATATGGTTAATATTTGTGAAAGGGAGAAGCCTAAAGTGCTTTCACTTAAAGTCTGAAAGAGGCCAACCTACCCCATTGTCGTAGACATAAATCTTACTTCCGTCGGGATGTGATCCATGTTTGAACGTGAATCCAGCGAGGGTTTTAATGTCGGCACAAGAAGCATTTATCTGATCACATGCTGCGAGACAGTAATTAGGGAACCGTAAAGTTAATTGTATTTTAAAGTTAAGCAAGAAGAAAATGAAAAGCAAACGGAAACATTAAGTAAAGAACCAGGAAACGATGACGCAGATGTTGCGAGAAGAAAAAAAGAGTGAAAATAAGATATTGGTTATAAAGAAATACGTATTTACAATGCTGCATCACTTACCTAATGATTTCCCGGTGAAGAATATAATTGGGAAAATCAAGCAGCTTCTAGTAAGCATTTTTCCAAGACAACCGAACCTAAAGCAGGAAGTTCGTACAAGGAAATTTGAAAGCTCAAAATCGAAATTTAACCAAGGACAACTATTTTTCGAGTTAATCGCTGGCGGTGCCTTAAAATACACACAAAAATTTATAAAGGCCAGCCCAGGCTTTTCGTATATTAGACACGTACCTTCAAAAAATCTTCTCGATCGCTTTGTGTAAAAAAAGGAAGTTCTAATCGACCCGTCGTCCACTTTTACACTTCGAACAACACTGTAGACCAACTTTAAACCACAGTACAAGTTGTCATCAAGTGCGAGATTTACCAAGAGTATTCTCTGTCCCCACTGCAGGCCACTGACATCAAGACAAGGAAGCTCCTTCTCTAAGACTGCATGCAACGCGGAAGTAAGGTCGCCGAGAACTATTGAGTGTCAGAACGTCTGAACCATTATCCAGGATGAAACAACAAAGATCTGTGAGTGTATCAGGAAGATGGCCACAACTGATCATGCGTTTAGTGAATACCTCAAACAGCAGAACCCTGAAAAATAAGAGGAACAGGAAGAGGAACCATCATGGGTGGACAGGCCCCTGGATTACATCACCATTCGAGAAATCCTACGAATGGCACGAGAAAGCTGAACTGAAAGACAGCACAGAGACGCCAATCATGGCAGCAGAGGAACAACCTCTACAGGTCGTAATGATATATGTAGCCAGACCAGAGATAGCAACATCAGGAAGAAGGAACACAAGAAGCTAGAGAAATACCAAGGGCTGAGAGAGAACTAGACTTTGTGGAACATGAAAGCAATAGTGACCCCAAAATAAGCAAGTGCTCTTGGTCATGGTATTGAGATTTCAAAAAAAAAAAAAAAGAACAGAGGGGGATTTGTGTTTCTAAATATGTGTAAAGTCAAATAACTTATAGTTCAGCTAAAGGTGTTAAAGCATTTTTTTATGTACGTATGGTTATTTTTGAAACTTTTTAGCTCTTACTAACCTAAAGTATCTGTAGTACCTGAGTCATTATTCATTGGTGAAAGTGGTAGCATTCAGTAAATAGAAGGACATAATACCCCAGCTTGAAATTTGGTCTCTTTGGGACTTTGTGTTATTTTTATTTTGAGAGAGAATGTGAACCATATTGGAGCTTCTTCCAGCCCAGAGGTGACCTGAAACCCTGGGCTGAAAAACAACAAAAAATCAAAACAAAACAAAAACAGACCAACAAGGCAAATTGCATTACTTGGTGAAAAGGTTGTGTGTGGTTAAAAAAAGAACCTAATAATTTATGTTGCAGATCACTTTCTTTGAAACTGTGAAATATAAAATCTCAGTGGAAGATGCACTCTCTGAGTGCCCTTCTCATTTGTAGTTTTGCACACTAAACACAAGGGGAGGCCCTAGCCATGTGGGTCAGACACACTGAACAGCCTGTAGTGAAGTGACATGAAATCACCACAGAGGGTTATTTTCATTATAAACAAAGCTGAAAAACATAAGACATCAAACATAACTGTTTACATGTTGTAAGTCAGTATGAGTTCTGTATTTTAGCAGGATGCTTTTACCATACAAACAGATACATTTGAAAAATTTGTGGCTAAAGTTATCCTAGTGTAATCTTTGGAAATCGTTAGTGGATGGAGTCCTCCCAACATATTGGAACCATGAGACAACAGAGGCCTCAAAAAGGCCCCTGTCATTTCACTTTCATGCAAACACACAGAGACACGGTGCAAAGATAAAGCAGAGGCTGCCATGGTGCAGCATGCTTCATTTGCACTGCATCTTCTCTGGTCCACCGAGAAAACACAGACTATATTCTGTGTCACTCGATACGGGCCCCTCTCTCTTTCTCTCCCTTCAGCGCTGTCATCTTCTTCCATCTCCTAACCTCTCTTTCACCCTACTCTGTTTATTACACGGCAATAATTCACCAGCATATTCTAGCAAATTTCAAAAACACTGTGGAGTTTTCACCTTAAACATAATTATGACATTGGCTTCAGTGTGGAAAAATCTAAAGTGACAGTGAAGATGAAGAAATTTACTTATTAGCCAGTTTGGCGTAACTAACTAGCTTAACTCTGCATCACTCTTCATCACCTCTTGACTACATCCTTAATGAATAAAGATGACAGCATCATAGCAGGCATGAATGAAAGAGTAAATGAACTTGGCTCAGCTCCCTTTGGGGGGAAATGTGTAGAAGCGAACTTGTCCAATCATCTGATCCATTTCCCGTAAATATCAAGTGACAGTGGGAGGGGTTGGATATTCTGCTGTCCCTCTCTATATCCATGGAGCTCTGCATAAACACAGCAGAGCAGAGATGACGCAGGACAGCCTGCAAACGCACACAAAGCTACAAACATGGCCATATGACATGGGTTTGCTCTTACAAACATCATGCATCTACGTCTGTCGTCTCACTGAAAAGATTCCAGACAGTTAAAAATGGGATTTTTACTGTGAATCAGTGATTAAAGTACTGCTGCTCGAGTCATCTGACTACCCGTCTGAACTTTTCCCTTCTTGCTCTGTTCATGAAAGCCGTGATGAGAGATAAACAGCTTTCATCTTGCTGCATAAACTAAATACCATCTCTTCTGTTAAGGGCAGTTCTGTTTTGCCTCTCTTTAGCAGACTGTTTTCAAGCGCAAAAGAAAAGGTGAAAATCAGCCTAATTAAAATGCAGTTTATTATTCTAGACCTCGGGTTAAAACAAAATCTGAGCACACTATGGGGTGTGTGAATTGTGGAGTCAAAGCTGAGGCAAAGCGACATCCCAAGAATCCTGAGTAGGTCTGAAACAATAGCGCTGGCTGCTCAGTACCCCACTTGTGTTTGCATAGCTCCACAACGGTTTTAAAATACCCCCACGGTAAACCGAAACAGTATATACTATATAGACTAAGAGTAGCTGCTTTTAAGGAAACAGCATCATGTTCGCAATCTTACTAGTTATATTAGCCAAGCATAGTTCAAGATCACAGACATCTACATGGCATTTTCCATTGGGTTTAAAAGGGAAAGCACAGAGTCAGCAGGGGTGTATTCACATAAAATGGTAAAAAGTATAATGTCTTATTCTCAGTGCAAGACCAAAGGAGAGCAAAGTTTGGAGAACTAGCATGTTGCGCTGGGATTGCTGCAAAACTTTAGTCTGTCCATTTGGCTCAGTGTGAAGCCTGAACCCCCCACTGGGACAGGTTTGATATCACAGAAGGAAATCTGCACACTGCCAGCACCAAACACCTCAACATCAACACATACTCCCTGACAGAGAAATATGTGCACAAATATGACATCCATCTCGTTATTTACAGTGTAGTTATGTATCACTGTGCTCTGTAATACACAAGCATGCAATGAGGTTTCATAATGGCACTTCAAAAACCAACAAATGAACAATTATTTAGAGTAAATTTGCAAATCTAAACAAATATTCTTCACATGTGAAGGGAATGAAGCTGTCACTGGAATACATGACTACGCTTAATCACACGGCCTCACGCAACGTTCTGCACACCCAAACCCACCTTCTACAATGTGCGCATATTAAAGCCCCTTCCACAGTCAGCCAAAACCACAGCTCCCCTTCGCAGAGTTTGGTAAGATCGGGCACAGCAACCTGATCCTACTGAGAAAGTCTTATAAAAGGAAGCAAATAAAATGATCCAATAAAAAGCACCTCTCCTCCACACTGCCAAACCTCATCTGGCAGATGTTTGCTAACATGCAAATCTCAGCCTGAGGGCCTATCAGTATTCTAATACAAAAGCTTAGTGGGCCTGCGTTAGGCTATGCCACACGAAACAGTCACAGCACAGCATGCTATGATGCACAGCAGCTTTTGTTCACATGGTGCTGAAGCACATGTTGCGCAACTTGGACAGGCTTTATAACTGCAATATGTTTTCCAGCCAAATCTCCTGAGAGGGATCGCTGTCAGAAAACAGACCTCTGTTTGAGGCATGGCCTCCAGTTGAAGTTGTTCAACTCCTGCTTTTCTCTGTGTACTTCTCTCCCCTCCTTACTCAGTGTATTCTTCTCCACTTTCCCTCTCACTCCACTCACTCGATCTAGTGTCGACTCTTTGCTCTCCTTCTCCCCTGTGTTTCTTTTTTCTGCGCTCTTCATTTCCCCCCCTTGTGATTCGCTGCTGGGGTAACTCAGGATTCTTAGTATTTGGCTGGGCAAACCCAGGGCAAGCGTGTCTTGTTACAGCAATCGAGGCTTTCTGATAAAGCTGTGCATTGTGAAGGATAATCCCTCAGAAACAATCAGGATTTTTATATCCTGCCCTCTGTTGTTCCTGTAGCCTGTCTCTCTCACACACACACAACTTCACACACAGCATTCATACATGCACATAGTACAACACATTTCACAAACACTGCCATTTGTTCTGAGACACACACGCACAAGCACATTTACAAGCACTGGCATGCACTGCACATTAAGTGGACTCCTGAGAAAGTATGCAAGAAATTCACATCAAATTACCCATTGGGTTAATTTTGTTTAGAAGCTGCTCTCTGTACTGTTTCCTGTGATTCACAACAGTATCCAGCCTTTCTTGCACACACTGTGAATGGAGTTTCTGGGGTCAGGGATTTGTAAACAGGGGGCTGCTGGTTTGCTTTAAAATGTCAGTTAAGTCCGTATGTCTATCAGTGTCATGTTTGGTTAGGCCAGCTCTTGTGTAGCTGTTCACACTTGGCTGATCCTTATTGTTAAATAAGCAAAGCCTTGTGTTTGGCTGTGCTGCGGATCAGCGAGGCACTCACCTGAAAAACTGGAGAGAGAATGGAGAGTAGTACAGCGGAGCACTACATAGAAGGCACATTTTAAAACATTTAAAGTTTCTCATTAGAACCAGTGTGCCACTTGGCCATTTTCACAGCAGTCACTTTGACACGTAGCAGCTTAAAAAGCCCACATTAACATTAACAATGGATACGTGCCATTTAGATGCCTTACTTCCAGGGCTCTGGTACCTTACCGGGAGATTCAGATTGAGTGGTGCTGCCATTTGTGTTATTAGTTCACCTTTGAATTTTCTCCTCTACATGTCAAATATTTATGGTGGGAAAAAAAGCCAGTTTTCACTCTTAAGTTTTACGGTGTTTGAATAGCACTCAGTTCAGTGATGTCCATGAAAGCAGGTGATTCACACCTTCAACAAGTTAATTGTAACCACATTACATTTTTAACATTTTTCAACGTGCCACTTCTAGCTAGCTGTTCAGTGTCTAGACAGGTAGGTGCCTCTGTGATTCCTGGCCTGGGATCGTCTGCCTGTCACTGCCATCAGTCCTCATTTTCCAGCAGGAGGTTTTTTTCTCCTGGCTTTTCCACCGCTGTCATCGTCTGCCACCAAACCAAGGGGAAGGAGAAACATAATTATAGGACAGAGGCAAAGAGCAGAGTTGTAACTGTCAGACTGACACTGTTCGACAATTACATGAAATAACTGTAAACAATCCATCGTAAAAGTGCGTGTAGTCCATCTGTTGCCCGGTAGTGTTGGGCGGGAGGAGAGGAAAAAGCTTTTCTTTCAAGAGATGCTTGAGACACAAATTACAAAAGAAGATAAGACCATGCGACAGATATGATAATGAGTCACTGCTGTTGCTGAATATAATATCAGCTTCTTACTGTACTCTAATGAGTGTCCTCAATCTGCCAATTATACACAAGCTTTCCTTGGCAAGTGATGCTAGTGGATCAGTATTACACACACAAATTACTCACAAGCTCACCTCAGTCATAACTAGGAATTAGAAGAATATTGCCTGTGTGCTTGCTCATTAAACTAGTGGCACTAAGCTATCATCATACTTACATGCACATAAAATAGATGAAAGGATACTCACATACACACTGGGGCGTGAAGACAGAGAGGCCTACACTGTACTTAGCAGTTTCCTGAGCACCAGCGAGTGCCTTTCATTTGCTCCCTGAGGTACTGCAGAGCTGCGTGACCCCAGCACCTCAGGTTTTTAATTTTCACTCATACTGTCCACACTACGCTGCTTCACAAATAGTGTAATTCTTTCTCTTTGCTGTTTAATCCTGCACTGACACATAGTAATCCTCTCGTATGAGATAGTTTAACAATGTTCTTCACAGAAGCCATATAAAGTATAATAGAAGGTGTAGGGAGTCTATGACGGATTATGATAGCATGTGTAAGGCAAGGAGTGAGTCATGGCCTAAATGAGCTTTTAAAAACAAGCCAATTTGTGTATGTGTAAACAGACCAAACTCATACAGAGATATTATTGCATAAATGAAGGCACTGACGTTTCTTCACACCAAGTCATATCTCATCTGAGACCAGCTCCTTAGACCTGTAGCGGTGAGGTGTAACGTGCACCCAGTGTTATGTGATACACTTCATTTTGCTTAAGTGATAAATGAACTGTTTCATGATTCCACTGCATGTACCAGCACAGGCCGAGTGTTATGTCACCATCATATTACCGCAACTTGCGAATGTGCGTGTTGCAGGAGGCTGAGCTTGTTGACCTTGAAACCCAGGATCCTCCTCCCTGCTTCCCACCTCTCTGCTGCGGTCGTCATCACTGACACCTCACAAGTCTCGACTATTGTTTTTAGACGCGAGATGTTGTTTTTACATTCCAGTCTGTCTTCAGGAACCAAACACTCATCCACATGCACACACACACTCACTTAGCATCCCTCATTCTTCAGGCTGCATAATAAAAACAAAACGGTTGGCTATCTCTATTGACAACAGGTCTTGTCTTGACCCTGTTAGATAAGTTTGTTTTATTGGAGAATGTTTTGTCAAAGTCCACCCGGCTTGTTATGACTGTGAGCTAGATTTTGACATGTCAGATTTATCCATCTAGAATGGGCATGTACTTTAAGTTTGTTTTATAGATGACACAGATAATGAGAAACAAGTAGATCCCTGGCTGAAAACTCCTCCACCTCAGAAAAGAGAAGCTCCAGGTAACCAAGTTCATCCTAAGCTTAACACTAAAATGAACTCAATACACATTACGGTGTGTGGCCTTTCCAATGTGTTGTGTTCTTTTAACTCTTCCTTGCTTTTGCAAAGACAATAATATGACCTTTAAAATGGTAAATAGTGGCTTAAGGGCAAGTTATGATAAGCTATGCGTATAATAATGCAGAGACCACATTGCTGCTTTTGAACAAATATACGTATGAGGAATCCCGTGTTCATTTATTATTTAACAAAGCTAACAGGAAAAAAGGGTCTCAGTAGGCAGGAGCTTGTTTTTTGACTCTCTTGTAATAGAGCCCTTTATAAAAGTCTCTCTTTATCTCCATGTGTGGTTACCAGTTCAAATAAGCTTCAAAAAATAGCTAATCTGACCTCCAGGGCTGTATAGTTAGGTGCATAACAGTGCCAGGATGTGACAAGCAGTGTTATCTTCATCAGCCGCCACGATTACACTGATCTCGTCAGATATTCCATGCCCTATCAATGTGTACATATGTGCCTGACTGATAAATAAAGTATGCATTTTGCTTTCGTGCATCAAAGGGAATGCACACTAACATAGGTTTCCCCATTTGGAAGTGATTGCACCTGCTGTCCACCTGTAGGTCCTCATTACTACTTTGTGGATCAGTTTAAGAGTTGATTTCTTAGCTCACTCAGTGAGTCAACGTGGCTGGGCACATCTTAATCCCTGAGGAGCACAGAGAGAGAGAGGGAGAAGAGAAGCAAGACAATTTATCTAAGTGGGAACAGGCAAAGTAATGTTTTTCATAAACTCACATCAGGGCACGATGTGCCTAATGGCTACAGCTTGTGCATTCACTCACTGTCATTACTATAGGAGATTTAAAAATGCGCATAGCAGCAAGGCTGGGGGGAGCAGGCCTGAACTCAAGCACACTAAAGAGCCCATTAATCCTTTTTAATTCTATTAAGAATTGGACTACAGCTGGATAAGAGGCCAGCGGAGTTCCAGAGACTAAGTCGGTAATGCCTCGGAGACGTATGGTAAATACTTAACGAAAACTCATATGCAAGGAAATTTCTTTTCCTCTTTACAAACAGTTAAGTCAATTTTCAGTCCTAAGCAGCTTTTACTTTGTAGTAAACAAAGACAGGTTACATTAGTTCTGTGAAAAGAGATATTTCGTATCTCCATTAGGCGCCAAGGGCTATTTCATCACTTCAAATATGGGCCCATAGAATTCGGATAATCTACAAATTTCTTGACGATGTTATCGTAGTCAGAAAAAAACCAAATATGATAACTTTACTCCCACATGTACTCTATCCCTCTCACACAAAGAGATACGCAGGTGAGCTACGTGCCTTCCACAGCACGCTTATCTCCGCGTTGATGAGAATCAGCACCGGCATCCGCACTGCTATTTTTGCTCCCGTCCAATTTCACAAAATCATAATCTTATCAAGGAATTCCCCAAAGTTAAGTATGAGGAAGAAGGAGAAAGTGGTTTTAATTTTCTTTCACAGTCAAGCGTGTGGACAATAATGGCTTTCACCTGTTGAGATAACAATACAAATACCGCGGCCAGTCGAAATGAACACAGTGCTGACCTACTGTGTGCACAATCGCGGCAGTGCAAATAGCGAGGCCCTTCTGACCGGACCTCAGTAATGTGAACACAGAGAGGAGTCTGCCTCTGCTTGTTGACTCCCACTCATTTCCATTAGGGCTGAAGGGTTACCGAGGAGCAGGCCAGTAACAGTGTAAACGAGATGTCATGTTTGACAGGGCGTGTAAGCTCAGCTCGGTCACACACACCTAAACGTTAGACAATAACAAGTAGTGAGGCAGACACAGATAGACAAGGAGCTGTCACAATACCACAGCCATATATGTATTGCTCAGGAATAAAACGAGGCTTCTCAGTTACAGTCCTATAAAACAAAACAGGCCTGAAAAACGGGATCACATTTGTTCCCACCCTGATGCCCACAACCATTACCCTTACTCTCCCCAATCTACCAGCCCATCTGTTCTGCCAACTGCTCTGTTACGCTTCCCCCTCATTACTGGACCACTTTCCCTGCTCGTCCCCTTACCTTATCGTTATGCACACAGCCATTACTGAAGCTCTCCTTCTCTCTCCCTCTCTCTCTTTTGCCCTCTCTGTCTCATCTGAGCTGCTTTTTTTGCCTCCCTAAGCCTGGAAGTAGATTGGAGAAAGAGAGAGTGTGAGAGAGAGAGAGAAAAAAGAAATCAAAGAAAATGCCTCAGACGCCCCGACCTGTATCTGGCTAAGCATCTCCATGGTAGCATGACCCCCCGAAACAGCCCATCATGCTCCACTGCACTTGAAAAGGACCGAGTGCAGAGAAGGGGCAGAACGAGGAAGAGTGTGAAGAGGGGGGGAGAGAGATGAAGGAAACTACGAGGGCACTGGAGTGGAAGCTTCAAAACACCACATGGTTAAATCACTTTCTGTGTTAAATGTTTGTTTTATTTCAGCTCAAGATTTTCTTACCTCCACACCATGTTTGGTATTCTCCACGCAAATAATGAATGCCAGTACGAGGAAAAGGCTAAATGGCTTTTTTTTTAACCAACACTGATACATCGACATTCAGTATGTGTACGTGTGCTAGGCAATTTTCAGTCTGCCGAAGCTAAAAATAAAAAGAAGACAGAAGAACTTTGAAACATTCAACATTCGATGGTTTAATAGTTTGGTTTTCTTTTGAGTACAGTGGTTATTTCTGCCGCTGTGGCATTCACAGACAAATCAAACAAACAAAAATATCTGGGAACACACAAAAATATATATAGCTTTCTGATAACATCTGTGGCTCAGTCTAGTAGTTACAACAGGTACAAAAGCAACTCTCTATACCCGATCGACAAAAACGTAAATACAAACACTTACATAAACATGTAAAAACGGTCCAAAACTTGAACTAATACTTGAATTTCTGTGGTTCTGTGGTTTATAAAATGAAATTGCTATTTACATTCAGTTTGAATAATTATCCTTTCATGAAAAGAATATAGTGTATGAGTCAGACATTAACAAAAATAAACACTGATTATTCAAACTTGTGATAAAATATATAATATTGATTATAATTAGAGGGTTCCACTATGTTCAAGTGCTATTAATAAAGACGCACAGGAGGACCGCTGGGATCGCGGCTGCACGGCTCCTGTCTGAGTGGCATAAATCAAGGTGCAGCTCAAGAGTTTGGAGTCCAGGGACAAAAGGTCAGAGGTTATAAAATTCAGTCAAAACCTCCACCTCTGAGACAGTCAAAGTGGTTAGTAACAGGAAAGTGGCAGTGAATGGGAAGAGAAGTTACCTGGTCAGATTGCTCCCAGTCACTGACTTGGTTACTCAAAAGAGAAAGATGGCATTCTATCACAGCGCAAACACTGTTGTTCTTTGCTTACATGTGTTTTATCGTGTAGCCATAGTGGTGTAGGGTCGACTTTTTAGGTTAGTGGCACATCGTGCGACAGAAGGCAAAGATCGTTAGGAAGCCTGTGCTTGTTCCGTCACTTTGCACAGAGCTGTCTTTACATCTGAGGTCCGATGGTCTCAGTTCACAGCTGCTGGCTCATGTTTTCCAAGCTGAGCAAGGAATCAAAAACCAAAAACGGAGGCTGGTATTTTCTCATCCCTAACCCGAGACCAAAGGGTGACTGGCTCGGCTTTGAAAGCTAAGCAAACACACTTGCCAAAGGCCTCCATACCAGAAGAAAACAAACTTTCAACTTTAGCAGCTTCTACAACTTATCTTGAAAAATAAACACTTTTTATCTTTTTTCATATATAAAAAAAATATTTCTAATATTACTACAAAGTTCGTTCCACTGGACGGGTTTGACTTGTAGTCTTGTTGCATTTATCTTGTGTCTATATGTGTTAGATGACTGTATGTTTGCGTGTATATCAATATACCAAAAGTATAAGCAGGTTAGATTGTACTCTCAATATTTTCTTAGAATGATATCCTTTCTTCTAAACTAGTTCCTCGGTTCTTTGTGCTCCTCACCTGTGCTATCTACTGCTCTCCCTGTATTTCTGCAGTTCATCTTCTCTTATCCTCCGATTCCTGAAATGATTGCATGCACCTGCTAACAGACGGTTTGCTGGCTGGACAGTGGACTCTCCAGGGACATGCTAGTGGGAGACCGGTCTGGGCGGGCGCAGGGCTTAAACATGGGGGAGATATAGAAGGCCTGCAGGCACAGACAAAAAAACAAATGTCAGGAAAGATACGCAGACCACACATGCTGTCAATCACTCACTGTTTATAAACAGAGAGTGGAAATTGAGGGAGAAAGCATAGTGTTTGAGCTAACACAGTCAGCAGAAAGCAGAGAGAAACAAACCCTGCGAGGAAAAGGATAACTGTTATTCAGGCTATTTAGACAACAGTGAATTTTAACATACCACCCAGTATGCGGTGAGCCCTCCTTGGATAAAGCCTGTGAGGACGTCAGTGGGATGGTGACGGTAGTCTGAGATGCGGCTCAATCCGGTGTAGATAGCGATCATCACTAAGAAGAACTGTATAAGTGGGCGCAATAGCCGAGCTCCTCGCCACGACAGCCGTGCCTGCAGGTAGAACTGCAAAAAAAGAAGATAAATACCATTATTATTTTCACTACTAAGTGAATATATGACTATGGGCACTTATGTGCTAATGTATGCCCCCACAAACATAAATTTATGGTTATGTCTAATGACTGAAGTTCTATAAACTAAGTGGAACATGAACATCCATTTAATCTGCTGCCCAGAGGGGGGAAAAGAAGTTTGGCATGGTTTCATTAGCACTTTTTAAACCCAACTTCCTGCTTTTGTTCATCCTCATCCCGTGCATCAGCGCTACAGTACAGAGGTCCTGTTTGTGTGCGTGAAAATGGGGTCACAGGTCGAGCTGAATGCAGATGCAGGGCTCGCTTTATGAGGTGGCTGGAGGTATGTCTGAGTCAAACAGCCGCTGGGGAGCATGTGGCCTACATTACTGCTGGGAAGCCGATCCTCGCTGTCTCTCCTTTTCCTATCTTAACTGAGAACAGGTGTCACTATTCCTGCTGTACACACAAGTAGCTGGCAAGGTCGTGGTGGCGTGTAGCTGCAAGTTTGACACATTCTCACTAGGTTGTCTAAGCTCTGTCAAATAATTTGTAAGCAGCAACTTCTGTGTGTGCGTGCTTGTGTGGAGAAAAAAAAACATTAGGTTTTTGTTTTAGTCACGCCACTTCTTCCTTTCGCTTCTCTACCCTTTCATTCCTCTCAGTCAGTCCCACAATATTCATCCCTTTCTTTCTCTTTTTGTTCAAAAACGAACATTTTGCTGTGGACTTGTAAAGAAAACTGTGCACTAATTATGAGCCACCCCTCATTTCTTTATCTTTTGCTACGTAAATAAGAAATAGATGCAGTGATTTGTTGCAACATAAATGGATAAATTGATATTTTCTTTATTATTTTTGAACATAGCCTGAACTCTCTTGGGCAAGCTTCCCTGTAATTTCTTTAAGTAGTCTTCAAGAATAGTTCTCCAGGCATCTTCAAGGATATTCAAAGCTCTTCTGTAGATGCTGGCTGCCTTTGTTCTGTTCTCTTCCATAATTTTGATGTCTGTGCTCTTGTGAGCACAGACATCGTTCCATTGTAAATTTTTATATCCAGGTATGGTTTTACTGCACTACATTGTCACGCTGAAAAATGAAACGACTGCCAATCAGATACTTCAGAAATAGTATTCAGCAGTGAGTCAAAATCTGAAGTACTTTCTTCATTCATATTTCCATCAATGCTGACAAGATCCCCAACACCACTGGCTGAAATATGGCCTCAAACCATGACAGAGCCTCCACCATGTTTTACAGATAGCTGTAGACACTCACTGTTGAACTTCTCTCCTGACCTTCTCTGTATGCACTCACAATGACTTGAAGACGTTATGTTTTTGTCTAATTCGGCATACTTGAGCATTTTCTTCCTGGTTTCCTTCCTTAAAGTTGGCTTCTTGAAAGCAAACCTTCCAATGAGACCATTTCTAACAAGGTTTCAGCAAACAGTAGGTGGACTGGGCCAGATGTGTCTCTGAGGTCCTTCCAAATACTGCTCATCTGCTGTAGATTTTTTTTTGGTTTTTTTAGGCTTGAAACTTCATATTTTGTCTTCCATTTATCTAGTTTCCTCAAATATTTTAAGGACACAGTGTACACCATGCTGAGATATGTAAGGTTTTTGAGCTAAATGCTCTTTCAGAATCACCTTGTTGGTGCAACTGTTATTTTATCCCTTTCGAACATATTTTCCATAGATTCGATTAAAGAAATGGGAAGAAATTATGTGTTTTTGTTACAGGCCGATAGCAGCAAAGTGCCTAAAAATATAATTTATAATTGGTTTGTTGCTAGATTGTGAGTGAGTTAGGTGTTATGCTTGAACAATTCATAGGTCAGTGTTACAGTAAGTGGCCTGACAAACAACAACAAAAAAATCTTTCCTCTAGTCCCAGTCAGATGGACTGAAGTGAAAATGAAAGAAGACTTTCAGAGAGCCTGGAAAACTACTGCTTAAGACAATTTAAAAAAAAAACAACAACCTGCAAGTCTGGCTCTTTATAACTGAAATATACAGAAATAAGACACAGCACTGTACAAATAGAGAAGGTTTTCTCCTCACTTTGAGTTTTGAAAAACAACAAATAATTTTCATTCATCTCAGCTGAAGCTGAATACAAATATTTATGTCACCTGAAAACCATCAATTAACAGCTAGCGATGAAGGCTATGTGAGGTATGTGAACGTTTCATAGACAATAATGTGCTTTTGTCTCCCTCTAACTGTCACTTCTCTCTCACAATGCGCCCATGACTACAGGGCAGTGTGCTGTGAGAGAAAAATGAAGCGATGGGGAGGGAGGCTTGGAGGGTTGAGAGGGTGTCTATCGCTGAAAGAAGCCTGTCGATCTCTCAGCAGGCATATTCAGCTCTTCCCCTCGACTAAATGAGACCCACAACAAGGCCTCCTCTGTCTGTGGAGTCTCTTCATCTATTCATGTTCCCTGTGGAAAACATTCTCCCTCATTCTCTACCCCACTCCAAATCCTCCTCCTCCCTATCTTTCTGTCTCACCAGCCCTTTTGGTTGGAAGCTGGATGCCTGTAGAGAATTGGTGCTCTCAAAGATCGGGAAACGTGAATGTACTTAACAGCACATGGCTTGGTGTGTCTTTCCACACGTTCAATTAGCATTGTTCTCGGCCTCTAGGGGCTGGTGTTGTCTTTAAAAACTGGAAACAAAGCAAGAACTGTAATCTTCCTCTAATACTATAAACACTGGGGTGAATACGGTAATTACACAATATGAGCTCAGGTGTATGTAGAGGTCAACTTTCCAGATTTGTTTGGCGATAGACTGGGTGTGTTTGTTTGTTTGTGAAGCAAAGGTGACTTACTGCCAGATAGAGCATTGTGTACATCGCGAAGGAAGCATGGCCGGAAAAGAAGGACTTCCTGAAAGAGAAGATCCATAAAAGCAGCCAAATGTTACACATTAACTTAGGTTTCTGTATACCCCACCCTTAGAAAGCAGATAATTGCACATAAACCACACACCTTGCCTCCTCCTCCAACTTCTTTTGCGCACTGCAGACTATGGACTCTGCAGGGACATAGCTGCCTTCCTTGCAGTTAATGGATGCATATGTGATGTTGCACACATCCAGGAAGTTGGGTCTCAGGCGACCTACGCTTAGCTTGGCCATGTTGGTGAGAGACTGACCAACACAACAGCCAAACAGGAAACTTCCCAGTTCCTTGTACAGGCATGACACATAGCAGTTTCTAACAAAAGCCCGTGAGTGCACACCTCGGAAACGTACACGATAGCATTCACCTACAGCGATCTGAAAGAAACAAAGACAGGAGACAACTTTTAACTTGCCATACTGCCTGGCTGAACAAATACTGTGGAAGTATGTTTGTTTTACTTTTAAGCAAACACACGCACATTCACACTATAAGAAGATGATGATAGCTTTAACTCACTGTCCTTACACATAACATCAATTACTGTCTTACCGCTACACCAGTGATGGCGATGCCACCAGCGATGAGCAAGCTGTCGGGGATGGCCTCGGTCGTTATGTTGGGATAAGTGATGCTGGGGTCTCCGCAGAAAAAGCCTCGTTTGTAGGGAGTCACAAACTTCATCTCGCATGCAAAAAATGGGATGGAGGCTGGGGGGGTCGGGGGGAGAAAAAGGAGTGGAGGCAGACAAAAAAACCAAAAGATGGCTTGATGAATATCTATGATGTGGTCTGTGTAACAACGATGACAAATAAAAGAGACAGCATGATACTGTCTACTCATATGAAAATGGCCTTCTAACATAATAAAGGGGGGGTAGCATTAAAGCATCAGTCATTTGGTGATATGAGTTCCAGATTCCAGGGGATCAGGGAATTCCACACATAGCTGCTTTCAACATGGGAGCAGGGAGAAGGAGAAGGCTGACAGACATGAAAAGATGTGAAAAGATGGAGGCAGCATGACAGTGGAGAATTCAGATGAGGAAGGGGGAAGAAGTTATTGAGAGCATGTTACACAAAAACATCAGTGTGCTAAAAGAAGACAATAAAGTCACTGTGTATTGTTAAACAAGTATGTTTTCTTCAAGCCAAAAGCAGTGACTCACAGTTTAATCCATCTTAACTTATATTAACAACTGTCTCACATTATGTTTACTGGCTGGTCACTAATTATAAGAACTTACGTTATCAGGTGAAAGTGCCCAAGGTCTGGTTCGCTTAGGTAAACATCACCGCACAGTCTCATGATCAAAGTTCACTGGGGAAAATTTGTCGTTTTAACCAGTTTTTAATGACGAACTGGAAGGTGGTGATTGTACCTCCACAAACGAGGGCTGAGTTGCACGGCTTTTGTTCTGCATTGTACTTAACACTAATAGCCAATATCCCTCTAAAGGCCCAGCATGCTCCATTTCTCTGTCCCTTATCCCATGTCCCCTTGTCACCCCATGGAATGCAGCGAGGACATGGGACTAATCATTAACCTCTGTGCCTCTCCCTATCATCCCAGGCCTGCTTGTTGGTTGGAACGCTCCCAGGCCAAAACACTGCTCCTGCCAGGGAATCTCTCAGACTACGTGACTGAAAAGAACACAGGATACACATTTAAAACCAGGCCAGAAGGATTCTCACTCAAACACATAAACAAGGGTCTGAAAACATTCCTTTAATCATGATAAATCACCAAATTTTGAAAGAAAAGAGTGGGAAATGAGTATTTGATGAACAGCAGGTAGCTACAGTTTGTCCACTTTGAGATCTGCCAAAACTGGCTCCGTATCAGCTTTAACCAAACACAGAGTCAACTAAACTCCCATGCTGTTCATTCAACCTTACTGAACTTACTGATAGGCACGGAGACGTGATTAGGGCTGGGATACAGTAAGGCATAAGTCAAATATGTGTGTTAAAAAAAAAACTGCAGTCAAAGTCAAGCTGCCCTCACAGAAAGACAAAACAAGGACAAAAAACAAGCTCAAGTCCATATATTTCATGAGATGTTACGGCAGGGAAGGAGAGAGGGAAACATCCTGTAGACAGATAGCAGAGCCTGTGACGCCAGCACAGAGAGATAGAAAACACCTCACATCTGACCCCAATCTCTCACTCATCCCATTCAGATGCCACGTGTACAGATGGTTCATCATATGCATCTCCTTTAGTCATACACCTTGAAGTTATATTATGAGCATATATTCTATCTTGTGGTTATCCTACTGAGAGTTTACATTAGCTAAGATCAATGGAGTACCTGCATTTGCTTTTGTGCTAATTGATAGATAAATAAATAACCTCAATGAGAGTTCATTGAGAGTTACCTGCATGAAATGCATCTTTTTGAATCACTTGATCATAATACCCCTATGCATGTCATAGGGGTATTATGCAGTTATTTGATTCCACACCCAGATTTTTTCTCCAGTACAGTCAACTCCTTTCAAATAAGTGTTATGCAAAAGCCCCAACATAACAACATGGCAACAATCCACTAAAATAAAAAGCTGATGACATTTTATAAGGACTTTTAAACTGATAGAGACATGCTGTGTTTGGGGGTAATCAAACACTGATGATACATTTTAGCATTTAATAATGAAACAAATAATTAAAACAACAACAAGTACTATTTTGTGTTGAACAGAGGCTTCTTTAGACCCTTTCTGGTTTCCATATAATCCATTAAAAGCCCCTCATCTGATTCCAGAAATCAGTATTTTGTTGTATTGACACAGAGATAATGGTGAGAAGCTCCACTAAGGTCCAAACACTTTGCAGATACTGTCAGACTTTTTAAAGGCTAAGGAAGTGTTACATCAGTCAGAGATGGTTTGTAATGCTTCCCCATTTTTGCATGGAATTGCATGCAATAATCACAAAAAACATGACAGCGTGAATCACTAAACATGACAAAAGTGGTTTAGTGGTTTAAAAAGCTTCTTGATAATATCACAACAGAAAAACTGAGCAAACATACTTGAAACCGCATTAGTTATTTAGTATGTGAACAATCCTAAAGAAATTACAAGCTCCTATGTCACAGTCAACCTCTATGCTTTACAACTACATTCAAAATGTTTTCACAACATGACAGAAAAACACTCCACAGACTCTCACTTCATCTGTCAGGCAGCTGTGAGCCAACCTCTGCACCTGGCCAAGACATGCTCAAAAGAGAGCCAGACCAGGAAGGCCTGCAAGAGGACACAAAAGGAGGCAGAGGAGTGGGCTGGCTCCAAGAGCCAAAATGTGGTGCTCACTGGGCCTAACATTCAAAGCAGGAATGCTTTCAAATAGTCAAAAGGACAGAAAGAAGAAGGGGAAAGAGGGAGGGAGGAAAAGAGGGGATATGTGCCTCTCTCTGAGAAACTCTTCTGGTTCTAATTTACACATCTATGACCACAGCCCAGAATGAGCTCACTGTGAGAGGAGAACAACAACAACCAAAAGCAACAAAATTAAAAAAAAAAAAACAGCCAATGAAAAAAGTGGTTTAAGGAGGAGTGCAAAGAAAAGAGGACAGATGGTAGGAATTCATCGACATACTTTCAAGTCATGTTGCTCAACATCTACTGATCAATTCATTGTCGGACTGAAAGCTAGGCTGCGATGCATGGCCACAAGGGTAGAGAATTGACAAATGTGTGTGTGTGGGGGGGTGAGGCCAGTAAAACTGGTGTGAGAAAAAACTGGAAAGATGGAGCCAAGAGAGATGCAGCAAAGGTTCCCCTTTAAAGAACAGCAGACGGAGGCGATTAGTGGTGGTTCTGGAATGTGAGGGTCAGAGATCTGGGCTCTGCTGGGACCCGCTCTGTAAACACGACCCCGCCTCGACAGGCAGAATACCCCCCGACACACATACAGACCGAACACATACACATAAAAAAAACCACACTAAGATGCAAACAAACCAAATCCACAGCCACATAGATTAACAAGACAACCAAAACACACCACAAAAAAACCACCTGGAAAAAATTAACCAACCATGCTAGAGCCATGAACCACAGAAAAAACCCCTAACGATCCAAAACACAGCCATTAATGCAGACACCACAGTCACTATCACAGAGCCAAATTCACTCGTACGGATGCTGCTGCTTCTATCACTAAAGAACAGCCTGTGCATACTCATGGATTAGCATGACATATCCTAAAGCTATCTCCAAGCCACAGTAATGGTCATCTGTTTCATCACACTCAATAATATTTGACTGCACAGGCCTCTTTCTACTTTTGCCCTTTGATAAAGCTAGAGGACAGACTGTTAGTGACCTGTCAACACAGAGCCATGTGGCCTGCAGGACCTAGGATCGGGATGAGCGTGGCCTGTGCAGCACCCTTCACGGGTGGTCCACCCACACTGAGCTCTTCACCGGCTTGCATGTGCCAGGAGATCACAACTAAATTTTAAGGTGCTTATTTACCTTCAAGTCAACCTTTCAAAAATAATAAGCCAGTGAACTGAATCGTGCAATGTTGTAATTTGAATCTCTGCGAGGTTGACAATCCCCTGTAACAACATTACAAGGAAGCAGCGTGACGGCATTCCTAGTACGCTCATAAATGGCAGTCTGCAGATGGACTGGGTGGGTTTTTGCAATTATTTGTGCAATAATGACTTGAGTGGCACGAAGCTGTCTCCATAAGATCTGTTATTTCATCTAATCCCTTCTCAGTTTGAGATCATTACAGGCAGAGTTGAGAATTTGTACCTGAAACAAAAGACTCTGTTTTAAAAGTTAGTCCAGACAGAGACTGTGCGCCTCATGGCATAATGCTCTATCACACAAAAGAACAAACACACACAGGCAGTTGTACTGTAGGGCAGGTAAGTCAGCAGGTGAAGTCATTCGCACCAAGGCTGTGATTATTATTGGCAACCGCGGATGGCAAAAAACCCAATTAAAGTGCTGTGTGTGTATGAGAGTTGGTACATCCTGTTCTTCCTTGGTGGCCCAATCCAGGTAAGGGAGGGATGGGGGAAGAGTAAGTGTTTGCCTCCTTACTGACACACACACACACCCACGCACACTCTTTTATTTTCCCATAATTGGCCGGATTGTTCTGGGAGATGGGTCTGTTTTGTCTGCCCTGATGGCGTCAACGAGAGATTTTTAAGTGAAGAACAAAGGCAGGCTGAGAAGTCACAACAGAGTTTTGTTAACCATCTGCTATCATCAACATCTGCTGCAGCTGGACTCCACGCACACACTGTTTAAGTACACCCACTGCTTCATTTATCAGCCCATACTCTACTCATTAATGTAGGCAAAAACAGGGGCCCCAGAAAGAAACAGTCGACCGCTCAAAGTACCTTGCTGGCCAAAAATGTTAATATTTATGGAGGTTTAATGCACTACATTAATAACTCAACACTGAGCAAATGCAAACCCTAGGTCTCCATGACCATGAAAAATAAAACACAATGACGCTTAGAAACTTAGCTTTTTCAGCTCCTAACAGTGCACCAGGAGAGCTCTTGCCTGCCCTTTCCACTGTTACTGTTGCCACTAGCCAGTAGAGACATGCTTCCCACAGTTGCTTCTGTTCTCGCCACACTTCAGTGCCTTGCTTCCTGGAGCCTGACTCTGGAGTTCAGGGCCTGAGTGGGGAAGTTTGAAGCGGTCTGTCTTTCTGTCTGTCTGATTCAGCAAGAACATAAAGAACCCACCACTGTGGTGCATACCTTGGAAACTTTAAAGAGTTCCCCAGTGGTTTTTGTGGCGTGAAGGTAAGGGCGTGCATTGTGAGGTGAGAGCTGCCAGTCTGCAATGTGAAAATGACACAGGATTTTGGTTTAGACTGCTGGAGAGGTATTTAGCATGGTACAGCATGATTGCGGTGGCACTCTACGGATGGAAAGAGTTCAAACCTGCAGGGCTGTTTTGTCAGAGTGTTTGGATTTGCAGGGGAATGTGCTGTTAGGACAGTCAGAGCTTGAGATGATTAAGGGAGAATAGTCTCCAGCAGGTGAGATGAGACACAATGATAAAATGTAGCCGATGATGGGTAACCATGCAATGGCGCCAAGAGGGGATGTCTACGTTTTCTTATAGGGAGACAGACAGAAGACAAATCGTTAGCTCTAACAGACGAAAAGGCGGAGTTACAGCCTATATTCAGAGTCAGGTAGACAGTCTTCTGGTATCCTCTTCAGGCCCATTGGAGCTAATGAGCGCTGAGGATTAGAGCGATACACACATCTTTATTCGCTCATTATGGCTAATACCTATGGACCACCCTGGGCACTTATGGAATCGTCATCTAGGAGAAGATTACAGCTGTCTCATTAAAAGTACATTTGAAGCTATCTGCTGTCTGAACATTTCCTATCCGGTTCTGAGTACTACTTCCTCACTGAGACATAAACAGACAGCTGTGTATAGGATCCCTCAGGCATCCAAGGGTCTGACCCCTGACCCCTGCTGTAGATCCTCTGCCTCCTAAGTCTTTCCGTATCTTACTCTGCTCTCCACCCTTGGGGCTTTTCCTTCATTCAAGCTCTTACTTGCCCCTCAGCCTATAGATACGTGGGACTTAGTCGATTCCAGCGTGCTAATGGGTGAAGGAAGATGTACCGAAAAGTGGAGTGAATAGGCCCATGTGGTCTGTCTGAGCAACAGCGCACTTAATGGATTCCTGTAACTCTGCAGCACTGTCAAACGGGAAGGAGATGCATTAATAGACTAAGAGGGGACAGAAAGCGAAATCAGTTCTTCCACTAGCTAATGATTTGACTGAGCCATTTTTAATGGCGCTCCATCTGTCAGCCGCAGACTGACGCCAATGTTTTCCATAACTTCAGAGAGTCAAGGCCTAAGACGCACAGCAAAACAAGACCGGCAAATTTGTCAACAAACAGCAAGCACATGGCAGCTGTAGTAGGGTAGTTAACAGTGATGACTCATACACATACAAACACCCACACCCACACTTTTACACACACATATGCACACAATTTAATATTTCAGAGCCTATACACAATTGCACGCTCTGACATGTCAGCCTTTTGCTGCCTGACTCACTTGGCAGCTTTCTCTGCCAAATACGTATAACCAAAAATCCTCTAACAAAAGTCTGACACCCGCCCAAAACACATGGATACATAAAACACACTCACACGCCTCACTACATCAGTGGGACACCTTTGGTCCCAAAGTAGAGCTTGGCTGAAGAAAAGAGAAGAAAAAGAGACGAGGATATAAGCGGATGTAGGGTAGAAAGAGGCAGGCCTTTCAGTATTCAGATCACTTTCGTAGATACCAGTCATCTTGTTCTGGCAAGCTGCTTCATGTCTAGACACACACACACAACAGCAATCAACTGTTTCCAGCTTTCTCTTTCTATTATCCACAAAAACACAATCCATGTAAATTGTATCATTTTAACCACGGCTATCATCTTTCGCATTTCAGGCATGTGTGAAAATGGCATAGCTCTGTAATTAACCTCTAGAGAAAAGTCATGCCTCATAACATTCTTTGTGTTTCACTTATATTGTATGAGCTTTTGTTGTACAGCAGGCTACTCAAGTGCTGCTTTCATTCAGTTACCCTTAAAGAGAGTTACTTTATTATGGCGATGACAGAGTCAGGGCCACCTGCGCAGGAGGGAAATAGCAGCATAGTCTAGAAGTCTTGTCCCTGCACGCTCGTCAGATATGACAATAACCTCAAACCTCCTGACATGTGCGTGGCTGGACTCTACATAGTACATGCAGCCACAGTGTGAAAAATATTGTCATCTCTCTTTGAGTCACAGTCCCAGAAATAATGCATGCACACACTTCAGCACACAGGCAAACACTTGCAAACAAATTGCAGTTTGCAAATCACATGGAACTTACTGGCACTGAGCTTAACCAGAACAATCTATCTCTGTCAGGCATCATGTGCATGCCCGAACACCCCCATAATCAACACTGCGATACGCAAAGTACAACAATATTAGACAAGCCTGGTGTTGAGAAAGAATCAGGTCAGGTAAACTCAGCCAAAGCCTCAGTTAATGACTTCAATGTCCCCACATTCCACAGACAGATTAAAGCTCATTCAACACCACAACATACTAGTTTCACGTCGCCACTTCAAATGTGAATTAAGCCCTAAAGAGACTTGGAGAGACAGCGATAACCTCAGAACATTGCAGAATCCCTCTTCAGCTGATTGCATAAAGAGTGGCGGCGCTTCAGGGCAAAATTCCACTTTTACAGTTGTGAATGAGCCCCTTTAAAGGATGAATAATGCTGGTGGGTCAACTGTCTGAGGGAATCTGATAAAGGCACTTTTAAGGGAAATTTTGGTTAGTCAGACATATGAGGGTTAAGTGAAATAAGGGGTCCAATTCATTTCCAACAATTGATGACATTCAATGCCAAATGCCCATAGATGAGTCAATGTCGGGCTTCTGCGAGACAAATACAGTCAGGATGGAGTAATCCAATAGCCCATACAGCACCATATGTAACAATAGGGGGAAATAATGCCTTGTACTGTAAATTACATCTTATTTCAGGACATTTGGTTGTTATCTGTGACATATAATAGCTAGTGTTGTGGTCTCACTGTGCTTAATAAAACTGAAAAAAGACTCTTCTTCTCAAAATCAGTAAGATAAATCTCTTTAATCACAAACTCTAATACCTTGTACCTTCGCATTATTACTGCAAGTCATTATTTGAAAACGTGTAACAGTATGTTCTCAGACACTTTTCTTGCCAAAGTGTACCAGGAACATATCAAAGAATCAAATCAAACCAGGACTTTAGAGATTGCTGAGCTTTGACTTGAACGTTTTAGTCCAACAGACTTTATAAATCCTCTCAGCTGTGTTCAGCTTGATGCCCAGCAACACGGGCTCAGCACTGTTATCTGTTCAGACCGGGGCTAAGAAGGGTCAGAGCACACAGTTTTTTGAGAAAGCTAGTGGCGTGCTTAGTTTATGTCTTAGGAGAAGAACTGAGAGAGCCCATTTCCTCCACTTTCCTGACTGATGCTTGGTTGCTAGTCACTTCCTAAACCCAGAACAAAGATGCAGAAAAGTGCACAAACTAAACAGCTAATTGTATACCTGCAGGGGTTAAGAATAACTTACTAAAGAATAGAAAAGTGACTACCTCGACCTGTCATCCAGTTTGCCAGGCTACTTCCTAAGACTTAACGGCCAAGCCTGAGACCTGTCGGTCTGCCTAGACGGGTTCTGGGTTCAGTTGCAGCTGAAACACTAATTCACACAACACTGGTGCTCCCTTCCCTTTCGCAGTCATGTGAGATGACGGCATGGAATTTATGAATTATGTATTATTACACAAACAAACAAACTCTGTGTACAAGTTTTAGGAGGATTTCTAGTAATAGAAAGGGGCTGAAGTACAGTTAATGAAACAATTACAAGTAAAAATACCTTTCTGAGGTATTTCACAAATTTCAGGTGGAAGTAAAACTTTTTTTCTCTTCCTTTAACTTTTCTATATTCCCTATACCCTTTGTGGCTTAGCACTGGCCCTGAGAACAACACAGAAGCATTAAAGTCCTTAGATATGGTGCATTACATCATTATAAAACAAAACATGTGAATCGGTTCTACTATCTTTAAAAAGTAACACTAAAATCAGGCCTAAAGCACATGTCAACATGCATAACAAACTTTTACTTTGACTCTGAACAATTATAACTCTTCAACTTGAGTGTTTGAGGTTCTATTTGTTCTACTGCATTGCACGTTCAGTCTCACGCTGGCCATAATCAGTGAGTATTGTCCAATCTTAAAACACTTGGAAGAACAGAATGACAATTTGTTTCCCTTTTACTGAATCAAAGCAATCTGGACAATCACGTGTTATAGCCTGTTAGTGATTATGACTGCTTTTATCGTTTATTTGATATGAATCAGCTGCAAGTTTGTTTTTCTCCATAATAAGTTAACTTTTGGTTGTGATTAGCATCTATGTTGGCTCTCATTTCTGTGTTCATTGTGGCCTTGGCAGTTTTTATTTCTTGATGTGAAGCTTGCTAGTTATATTAAAGCAAAGCTTCTGTGCTCACTGTGGTGAATTATTGGTTACAAACTGTAAGCTAACCCTGAGAGAGGCTAAAGAGCTCTGCATAGAGGTAATTCGGCACCAGATCATACGCACGGGGCATGTTTTTATCCTTATTCCCACGTTCTTCTCCCGGGAAATTTGGGCGTTACCATGGGAACAGATGAATTCCCGGGACAACTCAGCTGCTGCCAGCTGAGCCCCCACCCACATTTTCCCCGGTTCTTCCCTCCCTCCTGCCCCCACGTGCACGTAGAGGGGACCGAGCTAAAGTTTTCTGCTCCAGTCTGAGCAGTTTCCACTTGACTTC
The DNA here is from genome assembly GCF_013358895.1 of Oreochromis aureus. Classification (NCBI taxonomy): domain Eukaryota; kingdom Metazoa; phylum Chordata; class Actinopteri; order Cichliformes; family Cichlidae; genus Oreochromis; species Oreochromis aureus. Next base: position 12,894,252 of record NC_052945.1, read on the forward strand.
TGGAAAAATGCTTTGCAGCTTCGTTAACTTTAACAAATCCCAATCCAGCGTTGGATAGTTTGTGCTTTTTTGCCCCTTGTCTGAAACCAACTTTGTTTATGACATTAGGGAAAAAGCAAATACAGATTTCAAGAGTCATTAAAACACTGATCTTGGTATTTAAAGATTCAAAATAGTACACTTGTTTAGTGAAATAGTAACACAAATTCTTACCAATACAAAGGCATAACACATCCAAACAAACAAGCATCTTCCTCTTGGTGCAAAACGAGCTTTCCACCTCAGGTTGGGTGAGGAATTGTTTCCCAGCCCCGTTCTCCTTCCCTTCCCCGGATCCTCCGCTGTCAGCTAACCGCCGCTGGAGCTCCTCATCCTGGGGGAGCATGCTGCCGTGAGTACCGGTGGAATTTAACTTCTGCATGTCTCTGGCTGGTTAAAAGTTAATGACAACTTGTTCGAATGTGGTTCCAGTAAGTCCTTTACGTTTGTAGTGGCTGGCAAACGATGAAAATCCCCAAAACTTTAAGTCCATCCGTCGTCGGTGCGCCAAATCATGTCAACTAAAGTTTGACAGCAGGAGACCCTGGTCAAGCAACCGGCCGCGAGGTGAGGTTACGTCGGTCATCCAAAAGCAAGAGAGATGGGGGGGCAAAGCAAAGCAAAACCAGACAGAGGAAAACAAGCATCCGACTAAACCGAGTCACAACAAACTTCTACCGCTGGAGCGTGCTCTACAGACTACTTTGAAACGTCCCGAGCGAAACATGTAGGCAGCAGCGCACATTAATGAAAGCCAGAACTTCAAAATAAACCCCGTGACTGCGCCTCCTATCCCAAGTCGAGTCGCGCTGATGCGTTAAAGTTGGTTATTTCCGGTATGTGGTAGTGGGTTTGACTTGACGCATTCTGTTGGGGCAAGGAAAAAAACTTAAAAAATCAATATGTAACGATCAGACTGGAGCTTGCTAACAAGTTCGATCCATTTGACCTCATGACCGGGTACATGCCTTAAACTGCCTCGCCAGTGTCAGGACGTGTCCCACATACAGCTTCTGGAGTTCAGAGGACATGTGGGTTGTTGTTGTTGTTGTTTTAAGAGTTTGTTGTTCATAAATTTTACACAATCAAAACAACAAACCAAAACCAAACAAAACAAGGGTATAAATACATTCCATAATAATGATGTGTAGTGTGTCCTTGTAGAAAGTAATCTTATATCCTTTGTTGTGATGACTTTTTAATGGCATTTTTATTGCACTGAGCCTTATGCCTTAATGGGCACACGACTTCCTCACTATACAGCTAATTTAATTTCCATAATATTGACTGCTGCTTGATTGTCTGCCAGGCCACTCAATAAAACAATCTGAATGCGTGATATAAGTCTAGTCTTTGCCCCACTGGCATAAGGACTTTATGAAATATCATGATATTTCATTTGTTAATCCAAAGCTGTATAGGTCATTTGATTCGTTGTGCCAAACAGACTTTGGATTGGAGGTATCCTGCCACCTGCTGTAAAGATTAAAGTACTGCTGCTTCGCCTCTGAAAAGTTCATCAGCTTTTTGAGATTAATACTTTAAGCTATTCATCCATCTGCTGATGCTCAAGCTGTTATGAATTATTCGTCTACCTTATTCATTAATTATTAGGCTTTGAATGGCCAAAAGCACCTATTGTAATTTCCCATCTAATTTTCAAAATTTCTAATTTTCTATAGCGCAATTGACCATCAGCCTGATGGAAACAAGACTCATTTTTTTAAACTGAAAACTGAATGTTACCTGGAAAACATACAAGCACTGTTTTTTATTTCCCCAATTTCTTATGCCTACTGTGAGACAAAACCTTGAATTCATTGATGTTCAGGGGGTGAATTTCTTGCATTCATGGGGTTACAGGTAAACAAATATATAACAACCTTGTTTTTTTCTGACTCAGTTCTTTTATTTCATAACCTTTGATGCATCTGCTGTGCAAGCAAACGGCACAAAAAGTTCACGATATGGATCCAAACTGACTTTTGGATTAACAGGTAAACCCTCATTGTCTAGGTAAAGGCTGTGCACATTTGCAATGAGCACCAAAAGCTAGATTATGACTGCATCACATACCGCTCATTGCTTCATTTCAAAAGCCTTCCAGTAGTGCTAATTTTTATGGATATTTTCAGAGCTCTTTAAAATTTACACTTTTTAAAAAAAAAAAATTGGTAAAAAGAAAAAAAAGAGAGAGAAAATGTGTATTAATATTTGGATAAACTTTTTAAAGAAAATGTCAATATAGCAGTGTGGTCCCAATTAATAATGGATTATCTTGTATTTTCTATCATTTTTAAAAAATCTGCTAATAAGCACCTCTGTAAACTAAAAATGTGTATCAGTCCATCGATGCATTTTCTTAGCTGCTTATCCATTTCACAGCTGCAGCTTATCCAAGTTTTAATTAGTCCATGCTCACATTCACACCTACAGTACTTCATCACCTTCTTGAGTCACCGCTAATTTCTTTATTTAGTGATTTACTGAAATGTGAGAACATCCAAGGAAATACAATATATTAGGCAAAAACAGAGTTTGTACAGTTCTAATGAACTTGAAAATCAACAGTATGTATGATCACCTTTATTCCTCAACATAGCCTGAACTCTCTTTCTTGTAATTTCTTTAAGTGGAAATGAAAAACCTTCCCAGGCTACACACAGGACATTCAACGCTCTTTTTTGGGTGTTGGCTGCCTTTTAATCCATTTTCTGTCAACGTGATCCCATGCTGCTTCGGTAATGTTGAGGTCCGGGCTCTGGGGAGGCCAACCTGTGACTCATAGTGTTTAATTGTGTAGTTTTCTATCCACGAGTGCTTTTACTGCACTGACGGTGTGTTTGGGATCATGCTGGAAAAATGAAGTGGTTGCTAATCTGAGACTTTCCAGATGGATGGAATTGGATTAAAACTGATGGCACTTTTCTGCTTTGTAATTCCATCAATTTTGAGAAGATCCCTGACAGCACCAGTGTTGGGCAAGTTACTTTGAAAAAGTAATTAATTATAGTTACTAGTTACTTCTTCAAAAAAGTAACTGAGTTAGTAACTAAGTTACAAGATTCTAAAAGTAATTAATTACTTGAAAAGTAACTATTGCGTTACTTTAAAAAAAAGTGTTTAACCCTCTGGAGTCCAGGGTATAATTGGCTATTTTTAACTACTTTTGATGTTTCCTCTACATTTCACCTTTAGAAACTATTTACCTGCCTTGTTTGGTATCATCCTTTTCAGCACAACCTCACGTGTCTGAATTTACAGTTATGTTTTCATTTTGACATACTGTATTAACATAATTGATCTAAAATCAGACAAAAAACATAAAATTTGAGTAGAAAAAAGTTGTTTTTTTACTGTAACAATCACAAACATGTTTAATGAATCATATTTCATAACTTTAAATGCAAATATAAATTGTCAATTTTAAAATCATATGCACAAGTTTTACAAACAACAGAGTTATTTGCAGCTATTTACCTTTTACCCTTTTTTTTTTATAACCATTTCAAACTATTTACATAACAATCAGCTGTTCTGCATTCAATAAGATGCCACACAAATTATTTGTGCCACTTCAAAAATTTCTGTCCACTGTAAAGGAGAACATCACAGCCTGATACCTGCAGGTCTGACAGCAGCAGGTGTATCACTCCTGTTCTCTACCTGGAGACAGCAGTCGCCTCATTGTTCTGACACACAACATAAAACTATCACAACACTACACAAGACAACACATTAACTACACACTCCAAACACGCTAAACGTCACAAATCTCTCACATCTCAAAACTCGCTCTCTCTCTCTTTTTCTGCTGTCTTCTCTCTCTCTCTCTCTCTCTCTCTCTCTCTCTCTCTCTCTCTCTCTCTCTCCGTCACTCCTAAAACTTCCCCCTCTTCCTAAACAACCAAATGTCATGTTGCCATATCATTTTTGATTGGTCGACATGGGGCATTTTCCGACCAACACGAAAGGGGTGTTTTTGGTTTTGGTTTTTGGGGGGGTTTTTTTGGTCATAAGCAGAGAGTGCTTGCTAGCGCTGTCCTTAGACAGTAAACATGATGAAACTATTCAGGAAAAAACGCGGCGTATATATTATTTCTCATGACTCTGGTTTTACGTGGCCTATCAACACAATTAAAATCTGGTATATATCACCTTGTTGCTTTGTCATCGTGTGATTGGCTTACCACGACTACTTTATTCTTCCTCAGTCAAACAGCAACACCAATTGAGCAGCACTCATGCGATTGTTTTGCCTCCCTGAGCTCCAGGTGTTGTGCCAGAAAGTGATTGCCGTCCGTGGGAGCGCGCGGAGCTGCTTAAAACTGTAGCGCCCAGATTACTTACAGCTACTTCCGTGCAACTGATATAAGATGCGGTAAGCTGAAGACAGCTTCAACCATCTGTATATTTAAAAATAGTAACGCGACCGCACGGCATTTTCTTGTTAGTAACGGTAACGCCGTTGAAACAATAGAAATAGTAATTAGTTAGATTACTCATTACTGAAAAAGGTAACGCCGTTACTTGTAACGCCGTTACCGTTATTCCAATCACTGGACAGCACTGACTAAAATGTAGCCCCAAATCATGACAGAGCCTCCACCATGTTTTACAGATGGCTGATACTTACTACTAAACCTCTCTCCTGACCTCCTCTGTACACAATAATGACGACTTGCACAAAAATTACAGATTTGGGTTCATCACTCCATAAGACCTGCTGCTGTTGATTTTCAGTCCAGTTTTTGTGTATTTTTGTATACCTCAGTCTTCTCTCCCTTCTTGACTTTCATTGTTCATCTGCTTTAGATAGATTTTTTTAGGCCTGCCAATTTCCTCAGATGTTTTAAGGTAGCAGGATGACTGTTAGGAGGCAGAACTTCCTGACTGGAAGGTTGGTGGTCTGATCTTTGGCAGTCTGCATGCCAAACTGTAGCCAAAGTTGCTCTTTGATGCGTTCATTGGCGTATAAATGTGAGCAACCAGTCCATTTACCGTTTACTGCACACCATGGCAAAATATTCCATGTTTTTGCATAATAGCTGTTTGTTAGTGTAAAAAACATATTTTATGCCTATCAAACTGTGTTATCAATTGTCTGTGTCAGAGATTCAATTAAAGACTGGGCTGAAAATAAATGAAATGAACCCTAAAAGCCTGCAGAAATATTTCCCATGACTAACCTTCTACAAATTAGAAGAAAGTCTGGATTCTTGGAAGTAAAATACAAAGAATTCAATACAATACTGCACAGCCAATCTTTCAACCACAACAACAATCTTTCAACCGCAACCATATTTTTGAACTCTGGGAAGAAATGGAGTATTCAGAGGGAAACGAAAGACTTAATAAAATAGAAAGAAAGCAAAAGGAAACTGCTTCTCTATGTAGAATTGTGTATTCTCTGTGGGAAATTCTACAGTGACGCAGTAAAAAATAGTAAAACCCCATCTTCAGATGTCTGGAACACAGTATTACAGTTTTGCATTTACTGTAGGGCAATACTAATAACTACTAATGAAACAAAGTACGAGTTTTTGTTAGTCGTTTAACTTTTTCTTTCTTTTTTGGGGATGGTCTCAGTTTTGTGCATTATTGATTTATGGCCACTAGATGGCTGTAAGTCATCATAAATCCTCCTGAGACCCATAAGAATAAAATGTTGTGATATTTAGATTTGACATTCACATGTTACAGCAAATGTTGGAACTGGAAGGAGAGTCTTACTTAGTCAGTTTCATACTTTGTGCTGTCAGGAGATGCAGGTGGAGTGGGGTCTGATCTTACAGCAAGAAGGTGAAAGTTCAGAGAAGGACATGTAAGCTTTTGACGGCAAAATAATGACACAAAGTCTATTACCGGTACTTGTAAGCTAGGGCAATGAAGTTGTGGGCTCAGCAGATTTAAGTTGTCTTGCTGTATTCAGTTAAGAGAGCTCTTCAAGATGTCTCTTATCAGTAACACCAAGATCATTTGCTGTTTTGATGGACTGCCTAATCTAGAAGAATCTTATTAGTTTCTATTAGCTGCAAACAGGAAACAGTAAATTCAAATCCTGTGTTATCTGAGTCATGCCGTGAAGAATGCTGAAGAATGTTTTTGCCTTTCATGTATTGTTTAAACTGAATTCAACTGATAAAGACAAGACACATAGACTTTAATGCTTTTTTTCTCATAAATGTAATTCATTACAGAAGTGAAACTTTAACTGTGTGTGTGTGTTTTCTAGAAATCAGAATGCCTAAAAATTTAAAATCCAATGTGGCAGTTGAGAAACCACACCACACAACTTCAAAGCGCTTGCACAATACTTCTGGAGTACCATCATTTTACCTTGGCTCAGACTCCTCAAAGGCTGGTATGTCTTCCTCTGAGCTTTCACCTTCCTGTTTTAATGGCTGGCCTTGCTCCACCTCATCTCCTGGTGGAGCAGCTTTAAGTCAGACTCTCCTTCCACAGTTCTGAGTAAAACCCTTTTCTCCCTCGTCCTGCCCTTTGCTTCCTGAAATATTGAAATAGGTTCAAAATGTGAGGCAGTAAGACCTGCTGTCCACTACAAAGGGCACTGGAAAACACTTTTGTTTTAGAAGGCATAAAATTGCTATACATTTCTAAAATCTCACTAAATCAAAGATGCTCAAATAGAAGAAACAAACAAAAAAAAGATCACATTGCCTCCTTTGTGGCCATAAAATGTGGAAGCTGCAATTCTTGTACAAGAAAATCCATGCGCTCTGTTAGCCCAGCCCCTACAAACATGGCATTGATAAGATCAGAATGTCATATAGATGCATAAATTGTGCTTGATGTCGTCCACAGAGGACAAAAATGAATCGCTGGGTCTTAGTAGTTAAAACATCAGAGGAACTGTCCAGCTTTACGTAATTGTTATAAATATATCATCACCCTATAAGAGGCGTGCTGTACTATTACACCTGCTATACTATTCTTCTCTGATGATTTTATGATGTGCATTATGTCATAGCTTTTAGCAAAAAATTTTCTATGACTGTTTCCATAATGTTATTTTGAAGTTACATGTTGGTGTCATTACTTCCCACGCTTCCGTCCGCATGTGTCTAAAAATTGGACCAATGGTCAATTTGAAACATTTGTAACGTATGGGGTTGTATGTGCCTCAGAAGTTGTACTGTGATTTATCATGAGTTGCGCACTTTGTTTTGGCTTATGTTTTGGAAAATAGTGAATCATCAAAAATGCAGAAGTAAGCTAGTTGCCTTGCAGAAAGAATCATTGCTTTCATGTTATTGTATTCATCACACGCTGCGAGACAGTAGGGGTTTCTCACTGTCCTTTAAACATGCACATGACTCGATTCTGCTGACTCCTAAAAAAACACAATTGCTCATCGGCTTTTCCCATCTTATCAAAAGAAAAAAAACCATCCAAAGCTCTTGTTCCTTTTTTGCTCCTCATTATTTCATTGAACTAAAATGTATCCATGTAACAAGTCTGGGCATGTTGTTTACAAGTGTGTTACTTGACCATTCCCAGTCATATACGACACCGCAGGCATCACTTTTTCTGAGTGATTGAGTATGATGACACATACCTGAACCAAAGCCCATCCTGTTTTTGCTGCCATGAAACTTTCCCCTGTCAAAGTACAAACGGAGAAAGTGAAACCACATTTACTGACCACAAGCAGAATTTAGTTGAAGGTGGGAAATTTTTTTAGAAGCGCAAATAGTAAACAGCTCATCACAACATTTTTAGAGTTCCACTGCTAAATTTTGCGGTGACATTCTGTTATAAGATCAGACTTAAGATAAGATGTTGATAAGAGCTTGAAGTACCGGCTGACTTGACTTGATATGAATGAATTAGCTGAACTATTCAGTCAACAATATGTGGTTGAACTATGCTGCGAAAGTTCTTTCTTTTATATGAAGTTTACTATTTTTATCTCCGGTTATGATGCTTGTATCAGTTCCAAACAAATATTTTTAAGGACAAACTGTAACAGAGGCATATTGTCATGTTGTTACACATCTTTACCCTCCCATTTTAATATTAGTGGAGAAATACACAGAAATAAATCAGCAAAGTAATGATTTTCAGTGTTGTAATAAACATGAAAATATCCTAAAATTTTCACTTTAACAGTCTCTTCATGAATAAGGAAGTGAAGAACACATTTCAACATATATTAGTGTCAAAGTTTCACTCCTTCCTTTTCTCCCGGGCTGTCAGTCTTGTTCCTCCCGTCTGTGTAACTTGTGGTGAGTAGGAGAAAAGGGCCAGTCCCTGTATGCAGATATAATCTGGCCCTGCTGTGTCTGCCTTCAGTAGCATACAGGGGAAAGTACCATTTGGATACTTCAGATACTTAGGGCACAGCAGAACACAGACATTAAAACATCCTCATTACATGTACAGCTCAGGAAGCGAAGTAACGCATCAGTGCACAGCAGAGGAAACTCAGGACTTGTACAGTCGTCATTTCTTAACATCTGTCTTCCTGCGTTCCCCGGGCTAAGAGCGCTCCTAACCCCGCTGTTGGACTGACGATGCCGGAGCCTACCCAGAATTTCCAGAACCGTATCCTCGTGTTGTGGAACACCGTAATCACAATATTGCTAATTGTGCTCTTCGTCCTATACTTCACAGACGGACATAAAGGCTTGGTGAGAACTCTTTGAATAACCTTGGGTTGAATTTGTTGAACTTGTTAGACTACTTTAACTGTGGTCATTAGTGATTAGACAAAAAAGGTAACTTCTTTTTAAAACCGTTAGTATAGCATGAACATTTTTTGAATAATAACATGAACTTCAGAAAAAATCAACACCTGTGCTGTACATCTGCTCTTATTTGTGGTTTTTGGTTTTTGGTAGTAGCAAACTGGTGAGAAAGACACCTATGCCTGTGGTCTACATTTGGTTACAGACCCCCGTCATAACACCCAGTGACAGCTTTCTCATAAGTTTCAGTGTTTTTGAATTAAGTTGGTTTCCCATAGAATAAAATAATATACAGTAATACAGCACCAGGGATGCCTTACTTCATTCAAAACACAAGCTGATTACTGGGAGAAAATATAAGTCATTTGTAGTTTTATAGAAAATAAGCACATTTAAATGTTTAAACAGTGAAGAAGACATCTTATTGACAAATGATTACCTAAAAGAAATTGGATGACAATTAATGCTTTTGTAGAACTATGTTAAAACGTTACTATAGCGTGATCATTTTTTGAATAAATTACATGAGCGTCAGAAGAAATCAACATCTGTGCCGTACAGCTGTTCTTTTTTGTGGTTTGTGTAGTAGCATAGCTGGTGAGAACGACACCTATGCCTGTGGTCTACATTTGGTTACAGACCCCCGTCATAACACCCAGTGACAGCTTTCTCATAATGTTTGGGTTTTTGAGTTAAGTTGGTTTCCCATAGAATAAAATAAGATACAGTAATACAGCGCCAGGGATGCCTTACTTCATTCAAACGCAAGTTTATCACTGGGAGAAAATCATTGTAGTCATTTGTAGTTTTATAGAAAATAAACATATTTAAATGTTTAAACAGTGAAGAATGTATCTTATTGACAAGTGATTGTCTAAAAGAAATTGGATGACAACTGGTTCTTTTGTAGAACTATGTTAAAACTGACAATTGCACCTAAATTTGTGTGAGTTTCAGTCAGCAATATGTTTCCACCCCGAAATCCTCTTACAGCAATTAGTATAAGCACTTTTGTTTCCTTTTCCAATCTTAGGAAAATAGTGCTGTAAAATCATCCAAAATTTCCTCCACGGAAGAGAGATGGGTAAGCTATCCATCGTTTCTAAGATTTATTCAGAGTTTCTGTTTCTCTCTTGACTTTTGTGTTAAGTATTCTTTCATCTTGTATTCATTTTCCTTTATTTCTTGCCACAAAAGCATCCTGCTGATGTTACATGTATTTACTATTCTTACACACGTGTAGTAAACGAGATAGATGCTGCACGATGTATGTCAGATTAATTCCATTTCTTATGAGTTACGTATGTCTAACCACTCTCCTCCCCTCTTGGAGGAAGCTCAGTGACGTCATTGCCACATTCGGGGAAATGCCACTAAACTCAACTGTTGTCTCTTTATTTTCCTTCTGAAGTTAGTACACAGTCTATACTGTGAGACACAGAGCCGCTGTTGTCTCACATTGAATAAACTGCAGCTTCTCTAGGCTTGAAGTCATGTTGGCACCACATTTACTGTTACTGTTTTGAGAGTGATAAATCCCTGCTTCTTCTTTCAACAGACAACCACCACCCCCCCTAGCACCGTCTCAATTAAAGGAAAAATGCTCAGCTTTCAGTTTAGCACAGGTAATGTTTTTCTTTTTTTAATTTATTATCTGCACTTAAAATTTATCATATCCCCATTCAAATATTGCTGTGTTTATACTTTCTTTGTCAGAAGAAACATATAATCCCATGAAATACATACAGTCAGTAAATAAATGAATACAGTCAAATGTACTTTACTTCAGGAAAAAATGTCGATTTAAAAACTGGATATAGAGAATAAATTTCTAGAAAAAACAAATTTAGCATCTATAACAGTCTGTTTTCTGTCATCCACAGATGGAAGTAATTTAACATGGAAGCAAATTCAATCAGATAAAACCCTGCTTTCAAAAGTCAACAATGGCCTGAGCACGAACGTGGATGGATACTATTTCCTAAATCTTCAGATTACAGTGGATCCAGGCTGTCGCATAACAGATCAATCCAGTGTGAGCCTGGTGCACATACGGGAGGACAAAAGTAAACAAACTCCCCTACAGGGCTCGATTAACAAAGAAACAAACAGCACAGGTATTCTCAGCAAGGTAGTGGAGTCCGGTGCTGGAGAGATGCTGATATTCAACATTAGTAAGTCAATACTCGATTGTGTTGATACAAATGAGAGTAAAACTCACCTGGATATCATCTTCATGCCACGGCCTTGGATGTAAGTTCATTATTCTAAATCCTCTGCATAGTGCACAACACCTTTCCAGCTTTGAAACCCACACTGAAGCAAACCTAGTCTGACTCTTGTTGGGTATACTTGTTCACTTTGGATGGATCACACTTTGATTTTGGCCTGTTGATCTACAGATTAGCAATTTACCTAACGATTTTTGTAAAAGATGCTTAAAAAAGAGGAGTTTGATAAGAGGTTGGATGAAAACCTCGTCTCTTTTCACATTCCGGTCTAGAGATCGCCTAAAACAGGGTTTATAACGATCCAGTGATGTTCAGTTTTGTAAAGTAGATATAGCAAACCAGGTATTGGTCTCAGGTTGTATCATCACTACAAAGTCACACTTGAAAACAGCGCAATGTATGTAACGTATTGTGTATTTAATGGACTAGAAAACCAAAGCTGGATTGTTTTCATTGTTCTCAAATAGCTGTTTTAAAAAGATACTTTGAAGCGGGTTGTTCAGAATTGACAGATCTCACTTGTTGAAACTATATTTCTTTGTCAAAGCTTTGTATGTTTAAACTATCTAGTAGCTGATTTCAAGAATGTATTGTGCTGAAGTGTCACATTTAGCAGCAGGAAATTGCTTTTTATGTTTGCACAGATTATACTTTCTAATGTCTGATTCATTTCTTATTTTGTTTTGTTAACATTGTATGAATTCTGTATTTAAGTTTATTTATTTATTTCTAGCAACAAAAAACATGTGCAGCATATGATTTAGACGCATAATGAATGTAACAAAAAAACCCATGGCAGGTCGGCTAATAATCTATGAATGTTTTTTTTCTCAATGATAATGTTTCACAGGGTGTACCAGTCACAAACTGGTAGTGAGTCACTGGAATCTATGTAGAGAATTGACTTTGTTTGTTGAAAGAATGTAGTTCATATTTTGTAAATCAGAAAAAGAACAAAGGTGTAGTTTTGATTTACTTGACCAATAACATACCTTGATATTTCATTTCTTTAGTCTAAAGTTAAGTGTGAAATGACTTGATAAGCTCCAGACATCCTTGACTACATGTACTATACATTATGACACGTGAAAACACAAGTCGCGGTGGTTGTTGCGGTAGGTTTCATGTGTTTGAGATTTGAAAGAAATGCTGGGTTTTTTCACTTTTTGTAATTTTTTTTGATGTTTTAGTGGAAGAGGAAGCTGCTTATGCATTTGAAAAGATATCTCAGGGAACTGTTAAATGTGTGTGTTTAAATTTGACTTTAACCATTGTTATGAAAAAAAATAAGAGAATGTCTTAGTTAAAAACGTTTACTGTCTTTATTGTATTTGATGTGACTGTAAAACAAAAACAAACTCAATATGAATCAAAGGACACGATAACAGTGAATAAGGGCTTTTGGTTGTGAGTCATTTATGAGACCCTAGATATGAAAGTGAGAGGTCGTGAGTTAAGATTGGATCACCACATAATCACTAATAGAAAGATACAGCGGGACCCTCCCTGTCTATATGCTGTCGAAGAATATGTCCTCTTGACTCTTGACAAAACAAACAGAAAAAATGCTTCTCATACAAAGCATTCAAAGTTACATCCAGTGACCTAAATCGCAGTGACAGAGATACAGTAAAGCAGCAAAAAAGGTCACTGGAACATTAGTCATCACAGTCAAGAGGCACATTTTCCAGCTTTCATTTGAAAACTTTTGTTTTCCAAACCTCAGCCACAAATGAGTCCCATATCTCTCAGTGTTCTGTCAATTAGTTGTTGCTACCACAGCTTTCGATTGCAGCGAAGAGGTCCAGGATGTAAAAATTGATAGCAGACATAGCAAACTACCACCCACTCTGTCTCTTTTATTAGAGGCCTTAGATGCATTTGCATGGGTTGATTTGTTTGCTCCCTTCCTACTGCTTTCCACTGCCCAATGTCAAGATAATAAATAGTGTATCCACACAGAGAAAGTTTATAACCTCTACACATCATTTTGCCGAGACATCATGGAGAGAACTTAGACTCTATAAACATGTTTACAGCATGCAGTTTTTGAATAACAATCTTCCAGTTTCTTCTTGTAACCCTTATCAATATGTCACCTCTTACAATAAGAGATTTGTCAGAACAGAGAATGTCTGTAATGAGTAAGCTTGTAAATCCAGTCACAGCGTTTTTTGTTATCTTGAATCAAAATGATACTGATGTCAAATCTTTAAAAGTTCAAATATTTCTCACCTCACATATTTTTCCTCCAGCCTGTAGTGTTAAATAGCCATATAGAGTATTGTGTGTGGGTTACGCAGTTTTGGATATATACACTACTGTGCTATAAGAGTGCTATGCACAGACACAAATCTCTGATATTTAGCAAAAGACTATAAAATACAAGAATTTTTCTTGTCAAAAATCAAGTATAAATCTCTTGGATGGTTACCGCCACACAACAGGCATTATTATTTAACAGCTAATCCAATTAAAATTCTACTAAAGACAACAATAGCACGAACACAGTGGAAAGGTCAAGTTCAATGACTCAGATAGCAGAGGTGAAGCCTAACCCACACACACAGGTCAGTTACAGCTGTCTGTATCCACCATAATGCTGTTATGAATAAATTCACTATCCACACAATTCTAGACCATTTTTTGAACCAAGCTGTAAATATGGTGTTTTAAAGCTGCAAACTTGGGTATTTTAACGTAGTAGCCACTGGGGGCTAAAGTCTCAGCACCACCTCCAATGTCTCAAGTGGCCACTAAAGGTATTGCGGTTAGTGTCTCCCCTTTTTCCCTTTCATTAAAACCATATACAGTATAAAAGATGGAGGTCACCCACTGATTTTGAGCTCCACATCTTGAAGCAACATTAGGATTTTTGAGATTCTTTGTCCCAAATTGATAATTTTTACTTAACTTCCTCCAAATCATTGACATGTATCCCATTTCTACAAGACTGCCCAAAGAAGCCCTACTATTAATTAATGCTTCAGTCTTAAATATGATCAGTATATCTATTATTGGGCTACACAAAACATCATTTAACCCATTAACTAATTATAGGCCAATCTTCAACCTGTTTTTTTTATCTCACAAATTCTTGAAAGAGTAGTTGTAAAACATTTAACTGATCATCTGCAGAGGAATGGTTTATTTAAAGAGTTTCGTGAGGTTTCAGAACTCATCGCTGTACACAAACAGCATAATTGAAGGTTATGAATGAATCATATCTATTTGTTTATGTAAAGGGAGAGTCCTCTTCACACACACTTCACACGCTAAGGTTAATTATGGAGTTCCGCAGGGTTCCGTGCTAGCCACTATCATTAAAAAGCAAAGGGTACATTTTCACTGCTATCCATATGACACCCAACTTTATCTATCCGTGAAGCCAGAATAACACTCACCAATTAGTTAATTGCAAGGACTTAAAGACATAAAGACCTGGATGACCTCTTATTTCCTGCTTCTAAATTACTGGTGTCTAACTGGATACTTAGAATGGCATTACCTTGGCCTCCAGTAAAACTGGAAGAAATCTTACGGTCATTTTACATCCTTCAGTGTGTATATTGAGCTAATATGTAGGACTGCTTTCTTGCATTTGTGCAATATCTCTAAAATTAGAAACATCTAATTTCAGAGTGATGTTAAAAAACTAGTTCATGCATTTGTTACTTCTTGGCTACTGTAATTCGTTAGGATGGGGCTCTCCTAAAAACTCCCTGAAAAGCCTTCAGTTGATCCAAAATGCTGCAGTAAAAGTACTGACAGGGACTAGAAAGAGAGATCATGATTCTCCATTATTTGCTGTTCTTCATTCATTCTCCTCCTATACCGGTTCTAGAATAATCAGGCCCTATCTTACCTTAAAGACCTCATAGTACCATATCACCCCAACAGAGCAGAGCACTTCAATCTCAGTCTCTTGGCTTACTTGTGGTTGCTAGGATATTTAAAAGAAGAATGGGAGGAAGAGCTTACAACTTTCAGGCCTCTCTTCTGTGAAACCAGCTCCCACGTTGAATTTTAGCGACATTTTAAGACTATTTTCAAGACTAAGGTTAAAACTTTCCTTTTTGATAAAACCTATAGTTAGGGCTGGATCAGGTGATCCTGGGTTCATCCTCAATTATGTTGCAATAGGCCTAAGTTCCTGGGTCATTCTCATGATGCAGTGTTACTTCAGCTCTTTTGTCCCGTCTCCCTGCCCTAACCTCCAATCCCTGACCCTCCCTGAGCCTGGTTCTGCCAGAGTTTTCTTCCTGTTAAAAGGGAGTTTGTCATTCTCACTGTTGCCAGGTGCTCATAGCTGGTCCTTTGATTGTTGGTTTATTGGAAGCGTTTTAGTCAGGCTTCAGAACTCATCACTGTACAGACACAGCATTAGTGAAGGGTTGGTGTTTTCTCTGTGTTTTTGTAGGGTCTTTACCTCATGATATAAAGCAACTCAAAGTGATTATTGTTATGATTTGATACTAAATAACAAAAATATAATTGTTTTGCTCGCCTCTTTTTGAAGCCAGAAGGCACCTGATATAGATGAGGTACTAATTCTTCAGCTAACTAGCGTTAATATTGGTTAATTAGTATTGCACTGATAAAATACTAGACTTTTACTCAAGTGTCGACTTGTGGGGTGGCCTGTATCTCACAGACAGCTACAATATTAGTCAGATGATAGATTAAAAAACCACCAAGGGCACAAAAACTGATCCCTAACTCCAGTGGATGAGTTACAGTTCACCCCACTCAAAGTTTTAGAGTTGTTCTGAAGAGGGGGGAAAGCCCCCATAGAAGCCCAAACTGTTATTTGTACCAACACAAGGGGACAGCATTTAGCTGCGGACTGTTTGCTGTGCTCCTCTTTCAGTTTTGCTTTGCGTAAAAAATGTACTCTCCAAAAACTATGTCGTGTGATTTTAGCCAAAAAAAAAGTTCCATTTAAGAGGCCATTTTTGCCTTATTTCAAAAGTTGTTTGTAAAAATCAGCAGTGCTCAAGAGATCAATATCTCACACAGACCTGCTTTATAAATGGAAAATGATGATTTCATATACGGAAGTGTAAAGATTTTGGTTCATATCATAACCGGTGATAGAGTACTCTCAGCCCACACCAATTCTCTATACAAGTCATGCTTGGCCTCGAAACTACACAGCTGATACAGCTCACGCTGCTGTGCTACTGTCGTCTCTCACACTTCACAGGTCAGCCAGCGCTGGAAGATCATGACTCACACATGTGTTCTTAAAAGACCAGAAGACTTCAGAAAACATCTGAGAGGTAACCACTCATTCAGCTCATGGATAACTAAACTCTGGACTGGAGTTATAGTTTCAGCTCTCAAGTGTGTTTTCCCAATTTGAGTAATCCATACTTGGCTGAGGGAAAATTAATTAGAGAAATCACTCAGCCTAACACCCACCCATATAAACACATACATGCACATACACATACACATACACATTCACACACACACATGTTGCTTCATTTTCACCAGCCATTTCTCTCTGGGTCTGGGGTTGGAAAGTGAGTCAGCCAAGCGATCGGCTGCTATCACCCCCCTCCCCCCGGCAGCCCCCACTACCACTTCCTTTTCAGTTTACAAATATACAACTCTGTGGGTGTCTTCTTCGAACAGACATAGATGAAGGGAAAGTATAACAGTGACTGCATGGGACATACAAAAAAGGGAAAAAAAAAAAAGCTTCAAAGAGCTTCTCGTTCGCACAGACCTTGTCATGGTTGCACGTTGTGCTGAGATGTGACTTAAAGAGAAACTATGTAATCTACTGAATTAAAGTCAATAGAAAAGTAAGCCAACACTGAAGAGGCTGACATTTTTCACATCCACTTTAAACCTTTAACCCTTAAATAACGTTGCTGCAAGAATACATTCAGGTGAGAAGCAGCTGACATGATGACACTTTACTTTTTGGGCCATTGTGGTATTTTAAAAAAAAAGTTCCTCCTGTAACTGCCGTGTGGTTGGACTGAGTGGGCGACAACATTTTTTTAATACAGAGACCACTGAGCCTTTATCACGGTCTCACCTTTCACGGCAGGAAGTGAATACGCTTCCCTTACTGTGCATGAGTAACAAAAAAGACCAAACCAAACAGGTCTTTTAAATTATTATGTGTTTATTTCATTGCACTGTATGACTTAATGTATATAAATACAGAAAAATGAGCTTTTTTCTTTAATAATAAAAAAACAAATTCATAAATAGTGTGCAGTACGTGTTACAGCAAGTAGGAAAAAGAAAGGTTACAGTCTTATTTTTGATATTAGTATGAACACTCAGCAACAATCTGAAGTTCAATCTGTGAAATATATATATATATATATATATAACTGTTAGAAATCGTATTTTAACAATCAAAGTTTGGTTTTAAAGCAAATACACAAGCATATAAGCATATCAAATTTCCCTGTTATCCGACTGTCCGTTACACTTATAAAACAAAATTGAGAGTTACATCTGCAGAAACAAAGCTGGCAGCACAGCCCTGCCTTTTGCAACGTGCAAAGGCACAAAAAGGATTTGACACTTGCCTTCTTTGCGGTTATGGACCTGCTTTTTCATGTCAAAGAGAATCAAAAACCCCCGAGAGGACTTATAGGTTTTAACTTACTGTCATCTAGAGCCTTTGTGTGGCATTTATATCATATAGGCACCAAAGACATTCTCATAGGGTTTGTGGCGTACAATTTTTGCAGTGTCACTCACGTCCACAAAAATACCATCATTCTGATAAAGGTGAAACACTCCACCCAGGTAACTGTTGGACTGTGTTTTTTTTGAATGTGAAGAATATTTCCTGGACTGCAGGAGGGTGATATTCCCGCGATACCTGTCAGTATGCATGCTAATACGATGCTGGAATGTGTCGCTGTCTGAGAAGAAAACCTTGGAATAGACATAGTAATAACCCTCTTTCTGAATTTTAAGTTCTTTGTCTTCGTAGGTCATTTCATAGAGGAGAGGGTCTGCATTCATGCTCCATGCCATTTTCCTTTTTTCATGAGTTAAATCTTGTCCATCTGAAAAATATAAGGACAAATGTAATCATTCTAATAAAATAAAGTGGAAACATCACACTGTGAAGAGCAATATGTACTTAATTATGCATCTTGGTAATAACTGAAACATTATGTTTCTGGCAGTTAGGAAAATGCTGTTTTTACCTGTCAGATGTGCAACTGGTTTGGAGGGAAGAATATCATAACTGGGTTGTTTAGTGGGAGTTGTAACATCGGCACCTGTGAGTGGACGAAACATTATTTATCTAGTGTGGAATAAGTAAACGGAAGGTGCTCGTCATCTGTGAATAAAGTGCTGAGACTCACCTCCGATGAGCTTAGAGATTGATTCTGAGTTGGTCTGCAACGAAAACAAAAGAGGGTTAATATTTTTTTAATGTGCATTTGCATTTTTGTGCGTGCACATGTAGATGCGTAGATGCAATCGCCACTTGTGGATAACAAAGTTGTGAAAACAGAAGTTTAACAACATTAAAATGTAATTGTAACAGGTATTGTTTTTTCTGCAGAGCATGGTAGGACAGAATAAAGTAGATTGCTATCATGATACAGGAAGTAGACCACTTCCTTTTCGCCATCATCCCTTGTTTGTACACTGTGCAAACACTTAAAAATGCCACTGCTGTTTTTCTGTTCTATAATGCGTGACAGCTACCCTAAGACAGTGCTTCAGTGCTGTACAGGAAACTGACTCTGTACATCCACCACCTCAGAAAGTATGTCTCCCCCCTCCCCACATGTACGTCATTGAAGTTGTCCGTAAATGAGCTGGACTTTAGAGTACTTCTCCATGTGTGCTTGGCCCTCTTCCCCATAATAGTGAAAAAAATTCATGATCAGCAGTTTTTACTAAAAATAAATTCAGCTCAGCAGAATTTCTATCACAAGAGCCCCTGTGTTTGCGTCACAAACCCTTCCAGATACCCAGACATACATATTGCATAAAGAATCGCAGCAATAGGATCTTCTTTAGGTCACACTGTTATTCTATAGCACTGACTTTACTAAAAGAGAGCAGAGCATACAGTTTTTACACTTTGCCGTGCGTGTTTTATTAACGAGCCCACGTGGCGGAAATTTACATTTTTAATAACTTTCTCACATACAGCTCAAAGTAATCTACATTTTTTTTTACCTATTTATGCATCTACATGTTTAATTATGGCAATATCAATGATATAAAACAAAAACTCAAGTTTAAAGAAAATCAAGGCCTGCTGTGACCTTTAACCAAACACATTTCTGGTTACGAATACTTCTGATTGAGTGAAAGTGTTATTAAAATGACTGACAGAAAATATGTAGGAGAATACTGTGAAAAAGTACGAAAAGAAAACTGGAAGTGAGAACACTGTGGTAAACAGTGAATAAACTCTTACAATGAAAGCGAGATTCAGAGGCGTTGAAACAGATATTTAATGGAAAAAAGATGTACCGAGACAATGAGCTAATAATAAATCATAGGATGACACTGCAAAAGGTACTGAAATGGTGATACTTACATGTTCAGCCTGGTAGAGTCCATAGATGAAGCATGCTTCTATGACCATGCCGCACAGCGCCACGCTTACCAGCATGTAGAGCAGGATCTGAGCCACCCCGGTCTTTTTTCGCACCTGGATCAGCCTGGGGGGCACCGGAGGCCGTGTGGCATGGGTGTCCACCACACACACAGAGGGATATTTAATCTTCTCCATACTTTCTGGGGTTTTTTCTGTAAATGGAAAAGAATTCAGTGAGGCGCTCTCACTGAAGTAACTGCTGCTACTTCAGAAGGACAGTAAAGACAGAGAGACCTGAGAAACAGATAAGTGTGAAGAAGTTTCAGAATGGGTGGGCTTACTTCTGGTTAGTTCAAGTGGAGCAAACTTACCCGCAGTCAGAGACAGAAGTCTTGAGATGTATCACCAAAGCACCTTTGAGAGCTTCCAACGTGCACTTTAACAGCATGCACCCAATGGATACTCTGAGGTTATGTCACTCTTTCCAATGTATCGCATTTGAATTGTCACGGCAGAAGGAGACATTCAGTGAGTGGAAGACCCAGAGCAATGCATTTTGACCTCCCCATTCACACCCTCCCACTTCAGTGCAGCAGCAGCAGTGCAGCAATGTCTCCAGTCCCACTTCCTCCCTCGTTAACACTCTCTCTTCGGTCTGACAGTTGCAGTAACCGACCAAAGTTGTACACACATGTCCTTTGTCACTTTAAGCACATTTGTTAAAGACCCTAAAAGACTGAGGTCACAAGCCACCTTAAGTAATGGCTTTAAAATTTATATATTTTCTCCCACGACTTGATTATTTTACGAGAAAGTATTTTGAGGTTTAAACAGTATGCATATTCCATCCAGTCAGTGCTGGTAATACGTAGCACTGGTTAATATATTTTTTCATTATCTTCAGTAGCGTCTAATTAGTAAACAGTTAGCATCCCACTGGTTAGCAGGAAAAAGTCGTTTAGCTCTACATGAGGGGGATAACAGTCATGGGGAAAAATATGTACACCCAATGCAATCTGTCAGACGCTTTCCCTACAGATAAACATTTTATACTTGAACACAGGGGAAATTCGCTTCTTCAAATCCATGTATTAATTTAAAAAATGTATAGGTGTAATTTTCTTCTGTGGAGTTCCCCCATATCCCCTCATATGTGTTTTGGATAACTGCCCACCAATATGTGACATAGTCTTTGCGTAAAATGCAAGAACATGTCATTTCAGTCTTGCCTTTGACTTAACTTTCCACTTCATTTCTTCTTTTTGCGTGATTAAGTCATTCCTTGGTGTCTCTTAAAAGTCCACACAGCTTTGGCACAGATGGCCTCATGTTAAGCAGAATGCAGAATGAATTCAAAGCTGAATGGCAATGGCAGAGAGCCTTTATCCCCCAGGAATTCAAGCAACCACAAGAATAAAGTTTGCATCAGTATATTGCAAAGCTGTCTTTGGTTGGTCTGCTGTTAGTGCTGCTGAACAACTCTCTCCAGAGCACAATATTCCTAACGACCTGTAAGGTCATTGCAAACTGCTGCTTTGCTCTAAACAGCTGCAACGGTTTTGCAATGTAGGTCAAATGTGCAATCTCTGGTTGATTCTAGATGCATGCACTCTAACCCTCACACCTGACCTCCAGTTCCTGTAATGGCACTTTAGGGTTCTTGCATCAAACACTTTGTTCTTGGGATAATGTGGTGGACTAGTTTTTGAAAAATTGGCATCACTTTTTAAAGATAATAATAATAATAAATTTATTTATAAAGCACCTTTCAAGACACCCAAGGACAATGTACAATAGGATAAAACACATAATAGAACAATGACACAATGAAGAGCAATAAAACAAAAGCACAAGATAAAATTAACAAACAGTGGGTTCACAGTGAATATGCAGACTTGAACAGATGGGTTTTGAGTTGAGATTTAAACTGGGGGAGGGAACCAATGTTTCTTATATCTGGGGGTAGAGAGTTCCACAGCCTGGGAGCAGAGCAGCTAAAAGCTCTGCTTCCCATGGTGCTGAGGCGGAAGGAAGGCACAGAAAGCTGGACAGAAGAAGATCGAAGTGAGCGGGCAGAAAAGGTAGTGCTTAACAGGTCAGAAAGGTAAGGAGGTGCGAGGTTATGGATGGCCTTGAAGGTGAGCGGAAGAAGTTTGTATATTATCCGGATTTTCACTGGGAGCCAGTGAAGTTCCTGAAGAACAGGGGTGATGTGCTGGTAGGAAGGGGTTCTGGTGATAATGCGAGCAGCAGAGTTCTGAACCAGTTGAAGCTTATGGAGGGATTTATGGGGGAGACCATGCAAAAGAGAATTGCAGTAGTCAATACGGGAGGTAACAAGACTGTGGACAAGAATGGACGTAGACTGGGTGGAAAGAGAAGGACGTAATCTGTTAATGTTGCGTAGATGGAAATAGGCAGAACGGGTGAGATTATTGATGTGAGATTTATAGGAAAGTGAACTGTCTAGGATGACACCAAGGCTCTTAACCTGTGGAGAAGGGAAAACTGGAGTTATCGATAGTGAGTGAGAAATGGTTCGCCTTCAAAAGGTTGGATTTGGTGCCAATAAGGAGGATTTCAGTTTTATCCTCGTTGAGCTTTAGAAAATTAGAGCTACACCAGGATTTTAATTCGGATAGACATTCTGTAAGGGAAGAGTGTGGGAGGGAGGAATCAGGTCTGCAGGATAGATATAACTGGGTGTCTATACTTATTTTACCTAAAATAATTTAGGGATTCTTTACATTCTTGCCAGTCTCATAGGTACAAACAACTATTTTTTCTGAAGGCCACACAAAGCTTTTTTTTTAAAGAAAAAAAAAAGAAAAGATGTGGATTTAATAGTGGGATTTCTTTCAGTTATTTACCTACTTCAATTTTTGTTAAAGGTCATTAGAAGCACCCACTCCACCCTCCCACTCCACCACCCACCCTTAGGGGGTGGAGTGGGTGTAGATGAGTGTCAGGGAGGATTCTTGACAATGGAAGGGAAGGTTTACAAGATGGTAGTGAGACCTGCTATGACAGCGTTAGAGAGGCAGGGCTGAGATGGTTTGGACATGTGGAGAGAAGGGATAGTGGATTTAGTGGATAAAGGGCATTGAAAGTGGAACAGAGGAAGGCCACAGAGAAGCTCCATGGATGGAATGAACTGAGCACATTAAATGTATCAATATGAACCATTTAGAAAATCCAAGAAGGTTAAAACTCAGTTTTAATGAGATGTACTTTGTCACTGAGGCTTCAGTAGGTGAGTGGCTGGCCGATTTCACATTCTGATGAGAAAAAATGTGATGGACATGCGGGGAAAGACATTTTACCAGCTGAGTGCTGAAAAGGATTCCCGACCTTTGACCTTGTAGTGGACTATACTCGTAAATATAACAAAGTATAAGATTACTGTTAAATACTGTCACTAATACAATTCCAGCATGTCCTACAACCCAACAAATACCATCACCATCATAAAATACATCCTCAATTAGATTTAACAACATTTCTTGTAAGAAAATGGCAGATGGAATAAGCATAGAGCCGAGGCGACTGTTTGGAGAAGCCATCAGAGATGACTGATGGAGGCTCCCTGATCAGGCAGATCCCCATAAATTAATGAGAAGCCTGAGAAATGAGAAATGAGAAAGGGGAAGGAAGCGTGGGGTACATACTTTCAATAAAACTTCTGTTTAAGCATGTTCCAGTGATCTACCAGCTACTTGGATTGTATTAGCATATTAGTGTATGAGCTTATCACATCCTTTTAATGTAATGCATGTGAAGTGGTTCTGAAATATGCTAATAATGGACAATATGATGACGTGGTTTCCATTTGATCTTTCTAAACACCTGCTTAGGAATACATGATTAATGATGATTTAATGTGTACATGATGCAATGAAAGTGAGAGACTAACTATGCAAGGTGAGTCATAGGATGAAAATATATATATGATGACAAAAGTATGACAAACAGAAACAAAATATAGCACAGAGCACTATAGAGGAAGAGAACATTAATTTGAACTTCTTTTAGTGCTGTTTGTCTGCTGACTCAAGGGGACCTAAGGCAGTTTAATTAATTCCTAATAGCAGTGGTAAATTTCCTTTATTTGTCATATCTTTTTCACATCTTCACTTTGAGTGTTTCTTGAGAGAGACTGGCAGGGGGAACAAGCACAGATCTAGGCCTGAGACTGTGGTTTAGGGAAGGCCTCGGTGAGGACTGGTGGCAGATCCCCATCTACTAATGAGAGGCATGAGAACTAAGAAAGAAGAGGGAAGGTTGGACAAGAAAATGAGAAAATGAGCCTGTAGTGCGAGAAAGCATATATAGCCATGGAACCGGGAGGGATATCGGTGTGATGTGGTCCCTTTCCTGAAGTTCAGTAATTCAGTAATTACTGATTAATTACTAAAGTATCAACAGGTAGTGATGGCTTATAGGCGAGAAGATTACCCAAGTCGGAAAATAATGAGCATTTCATACTAAGATTTAATTACTCACTCTGAAAATAGAGAAGTTAACGTTCTCACATAAACATGGAACTGTTTTTTAGTCACATTCACAACAGTATTACATAATTTTCCTTTCCTTATCTCTTTATTAAATTGTGAGAAGTGTCTGTTCAGTCTGTAGGCCTCCAGTGATTTGTAAACTGGCACTTGCTCTGTGGTTTTGGGTTTCATTGATTTGTTTTGGGGTTTTCTTCTTCTATATATCAAGAATAAAATACTAAAGTGACAGAGAAATCACATCACATGGTCTCTAGCCTGTAAATAAATGGTCTTCCATTGAAACACCATTCAATGGAAATCACTCAGCAACATTTTCTGTGAACACTGAGCTCAGCAATCATGAACCCAGTCTCCACAAACTCAAGGCTTTATGATACAACGTATATTTATTTATTCATGAAGTGATCATAAATCATGTTTGTTGTGTTTTTTAATATCAAGCCTGGTTTCTATTCTTTTTTTTATCTTATCAACAGCTCCACCTAAAGGAAAATGTCAGGTAGTTCGCCTACAACGTTAGTGATCTTACGCGTGTACAAACCAGAAAATTAAGAGAAAGGGGAAATGAAATATGCGAAACATAGCACTTTTGTCTTCGAAGAAATTTTGTAGAATTTTTTAGTTTTTTTTACCTTTTGATTTTTTTTTACCAATTACTTCATGTCAGCTTTGTCAGCTCTGCTGTTCAGACCGCAAAGCGCCATTGGTCGCAACGGTGGCTCCACTCATTGAGCTTTTAAGGAAACCGGTGCTATCTATTGGCTATTCTCCAACTGTCAGAGTGCGAGTAAGCAATTAGAGATATGCAGAAAACTGTGTAGCAAATGTGTAACAAGTGGCTCTTAGTTGGTGAAAGTAGAATAAATGGACTATGCACTGCCACCAAAGCATGATGACTGCGTCTGCACAGCTCTGTTTGCTGGCATATTTAACTCTGACTTTGGGGTTGACTTTGGGTTTGGGCCCAAACAAAAACATGGGGTTTACGTTCCTCTTACCAGCTGGAAGCACAGAGTGTTTTTACCAAAAGACGGCAATGAACGACAGCATGGAAGTTGAATACCAGGTGAGTGGAAACTTCTCTCTTGTGCGTCTCTTTGGTGTTTGTCTGTACACGTACAGAGTTTATTCTGATGTTTGCTTTAGCCGGAAAAAGTTGGTGTATAATATGTAACTCAAAAACAAGAAAACGTGTTGGACTTTGGCACTGCATAGAGAGAGATAACAAAACCACTGGTGCTGCAGAAGCCATAACACAGAGGGGGGGGGGGGCAAAATAACCCACAAAATGATTCATCTACCTCTATGCATTACCTCCCCACCACACACACACACACACACACACACACACACACACACACAACAATGCATAAATCCAAAGGAACTTTCATTTCAAAAGTTCAACATAACCTTGCTTAACTTCCTATAATCAGACCACAGTTAGTATCGCGGTCACTCTGTTATGGCAATCTCTTCGCAGCTGCGGGGCTGTGGTGGTGTGCTGGTTCTGAGTCATGACTCTTTATGTCTCCGTGTAGCATTGGAAACCTAAGCCACAATTATTAGACATCATAACTACACCTTCAGTATCCTTACGTTCCACTCCTGCTTCAGAAGTAAAAATCTGACAAAATCCTTTTTTTCTTCTTCTTTTTTTCAGTCAGTCACTGATAAAAATTCATCAATTTCCTACCTTGGGTGTTAAACTTGTCTGACCCTGTGCTTTTCATTAACTAGTGGTTTATTTAGGTGTTGAAATAAAGACTTTTAACTGCTGAGAACTGTGTGGCTAGAACTCAGACAGTGGGATTGCACGTGAGCTAGGTTGTCGCTCAGGCTACTATCAGGGTTCTAATTTGAATTTCAGGCAGCTGTTGCAAATGAACCTGTAAAGTAGTAGAGAAGCTTTACATGTAAGCTGCATGTCTGGGATGAAAAGAAAGGAGCTGTGTTAGTGAATTCTGTGTGATTGTGACTTCAAACCTTTGCAATTACTGACTTCAATCCCTGTTTTTGTTACAGGTGATAGCAGGGTCAGGTCTGGATGTTGGGTTTATCCTCCTCTCACCCACCGGACATCGGCTAGTCTCCGACTTCAGGAGGTCTGATGGTATCCACACGTGGGTATCTGTTCAGTCTGAGATCACCTGTCTCTCTTGCTCTTTAGTATTTGCATTAAAAAGTAGTTAAACAGATGTACCTAAAGAATGACTCACCAGCTACTTCATTAGATGCACCTGTTCAAGTTCTTTTTAATGCAAATATTTAATCAACTAATAACAGGGCAGTAAATGAATGTATTTAGGCATGTAGGTATGCTCAAGGTGACCTGCTGAAGTTCAAAGTAAGCATCAAAATGGAGTAGAAAAGCAATTCAAGTGACCTTGAATGCAACACTGTTGTTGTTCCCAGATGGGCTGGTCTGAGTATTTCAAAAACAGCTGATCTGCTGTGATTTTTGCTTCATTTCAATTCAGTTCTGTTTATATAAGCCCTCCACAACCACTGTCATGTCAAGGTGCTTTATATTGTAGGCTACAAACCCTAAAATAATAAACAAACAAAAAAAAAAGCATGAAAAAAACCCCATAAACATAAAACCATCTTTAGGGTTTACAGAACATAATGTAGCCTTCTTCTGATGGCTGCTTCTAGCAGGATAATGTGCCATGTCACAAAGCTCTCGAACTGGTTTCTTGAATATGAAAATCAGGTCATGGTTCTCAAATAGCCTCCATAGTCACTAGATCTCAGTCTAATAGAGCACCTTTGGGATGTGGTGAAACACAAGATTCACATCTTGACAAATGACAAATCTGCTGCAACTGTGTGATGCTATCATTTTAATATGGACCAAAATCTCAGAGGATTGTTTACAGCGTCTTGTTGAGTCTGTGCCTTAAAGGTCAATCATTCTGAAGGCGCCTGTTGTGATTTTTGCTATATAAAACTGAACTGAATTAAAGGGAAGAAGGGGTTATAAAGTCTACCTAATAACGTACATTTTAGTGGACGTTGCGTTTTCAGTAGGAGAAATGTTTCATCACAGTTTTTCCCACTGAAGATGCAACGTCCAGGTAAACTCTTTCTTACCTGGATGATTGAACGTGTATCAAGACATATACAATGTGGGAGATTCATATCAATCGGCCACCTGTATTCATAATGTTCTTTTTCCTGTAGGGTGGATCCCACAGTTGATGGAGACTACAGGTTATGTTTTGACAACAACTTCAGTAAAATGTCAGAGAAGATGGTGTTTTTTGAGGTGGTCATTAATAGTCTGAACAGCAAAAACGGAGGCCAAGATGACTGGTTAGACACTGTAACGTCAGACAGCATGGTGGACTACAAAATGGAAGACATCAGGGTGAGAGCACAAAATAAAATTATACATCTCCTGGATCTAAATTTACTCTCCAACTGGTTATCATATCAGCGCCATTCTTTTAAATCCACTTAATGTCTTTTTTGTCCCCCTCCAGGCGAGAATGGACTCTGTGCACCGGCACCTGGAGAAAAGCCATCAAGTCCAGGCCATGCTGAGGGCATTTGAGGCAAGGGACCGCTACCTTCTGGAGGACAACTTGTGGCGAGTGTCCTTTTGGTCCTGCGTAAACCTGTCGGTCATGCTCACTGTTGCTGTCGTTCAAATTTACACCCTCCGACGCCTCTTTGTCAACACCAAGCAGGTCCGAACATAACAAAACCATCCTTACCTCCATCGACGAAAGACTAGCAGAAAACACTCAACTGACATGGCCTCGGGAGCTGAATTTAAAGGAATAGTTTACATCATTTTAAAAAGCTGGTTTTTGCACTGGATTTTTTCTGTAATTGTCAAAAACTGTTCCCTTTGATGCATTGTGGAAACCACTTCCTGCTTTTGCGTCATCCCTGAAATCACATTTATAGCACAATAGTGGATGCCTGTGGCACCGGTATTTTTTAAAAGTTTCATTAGGGAAGCTACAAAGTCAGCTCTTCTCTCTTGAAAGTTTATTGAATTACAAATGCTACATTTGGCACGGACATTTAAAAACTAAGATTATCAAACCACCAAAAAACTAATTATCAGATACCTCACCTCATGAAAGCGCATGATGAAGCTTTTTCAAAGCTTTAAAAAAAAAAAAAAAACAGATGCAAAATAGTAACTGTAATAAAAAAAAATATTTACAATCACAAAAAGTCCCTGATTAGATTTAGTATACGACAGTTAAATATTACACAAAACAATAACAGTCAGGTGGCTGGGAAAAAGGCATCAGAGTCACTTGTTTCATTCAATTGCACTTTGTGGTACTAAAGGTAGAGAAGTCAGTAAAGCCAGGTGTATATTTCTATAACTGTGAGCAGTTAAAGACTCTGCCATGAATTATTTTATTGTGGTAATGCCCCACCACGTGAAAGGCATTTTCTCTTTTTCATCACCGAGCAGATGCATGAAAAATTATAATACAATTCTCCTGCTGCACTTTGCCTTTGTGAGTTGGCACCATGTCTGGTAATCTAGAACTGAAATGATACAAAACAAATGCTCTAAGGTCTTCTGGGGGATTGGGAACAGAGAACTGAAAGTACATCATGAGATTTCAAACCATTTCAGCTTTTTGTGCCCACAATCATTAGCGTAATTTATCCCAAAGAAAGAAAGAAAACCCTGAACCATGCCTCTGTTTGAATTCTTCAGTTAGGCTGACTGTCAGATATCAAATGCAGGACTGTAACAGCTTTATTGGGAGTGCCTCTTTGTTTTGATGAAGTGAAATTAAAATGTGCTCTTCTGTTCCCATCGTCGTCATTGATTGGAGTCATTTCACATCCACTGCGGAGCGGTCAAGGTCACTGCTGGTTTCGACGAGGGGCCGGGCGCCTGTTCAGGAACAACTGACATTAATCTCTTGGTGACACGCAGTAAAGAATTGCCGTTGACATGTTAACCCTTCAGGATCCAGTTATCAGAACAGCGAGGACATTTGTACTGTGGCAGGCGCCAGCTGAGGGATAGACGGACCTTTTGTTTAAGCAAAGGGAAATACTAGGGAAGTGCATTTTACATTTGAATTTTAAATACTGCCCGGAAAAATCTAAATACTAAAAACAACTTTCAATCTTTCATTGGTGTAAAAAATGTATGATTATATTTCAATTTAGTGTTGCAAGAGAAAATCTGAGAAGCTGTTATTGGAAGGTGATTTGGCCCACAGAGAAACAATGATTAAAGGCTAATGTTGCGACGATGTAGTGTGTTCCTGCTCATCACCACAGGATTTGTCAAGATGCATCTCTGCAGGCTGCTAAGTAGAAGGTTGCCATAGGAATATGGGCTTGTTTTAGCCTGAGAGAGAGAGAGCGAAAGCAAAGGGAAAGGAGAGGACCACCAGGAAATGCTCTACATATTATCTGAGAGAAAGAGAGAAGACCACACAAGACACAAAGAGACACCAACCACCAGAGCCAGTCCCTTTATTGTACACAACACCTCTTTATTTACTCGCCTTTCTAAATCAGTTCATATTGTTTATTCAAATCAATTAATTGCTACAGAGGCACTTGACAAGGTTTGAAGAAAAAAAAAAATGTTTGCAGGTTGTTTTCCAACCCCCGTCTTCCAGATCCGAGAGGAGTTGGGTTCGAAGAAAGATGGGTACGTCCGTTAGGGAGAAAGGCAGTTTGCTCACAGCCTACTATGTGACAAGCCATTTACAGGTTAGCCTTTTCAAGGGCAGGTCTAAGTGACAAGCACAGAGATTTATACAAACTCTAGACCAATGAATATCTGTTTTGGTTGTTTAAAATTTGTGTACCATGGGGAGTGTGGAAGATCCATTATTAAAGATCTTCAGTATAAATACCGGATAGGAATATTTTATTCTTCCCGGTGCTGTCACTGAAAGCCAGACCTTGAGAAAGGAAGAAAAGGCACATTTTGTCTCAAGAGCCAGTGGTTTGGGATCTTGCTGCATTTTTTTTTTTTTTTTTTTTAAACAGCTTTTTTGATTTGTCAGTCTGGCTAAATTAATTATCTTTCCTCGATGCAGACTACCATCTTAGGGAGCTTCTCTTGACAGGATGTGCCTTTGTAAACCACAAATCCCAGCACCTGCTCACCACTACTGATCAAACCAAAAAACAGAAAACGAGTGCCCAATGTAACTCCCAATTTCCCCTTAAAGACTTAAAAATATATATATATATTTTATTATGGTCAAATACGTTCAAAGAGCAATCAAAAGATCATCAGCAAATAATCACAGCTGAACCAAGTGCACGTCCAAGTTTAGACAATAATCCCTGTAGCAAAACCCTAAATAACAGTCCAGGCGAAGCTGGGGGGCTCAGTTGAACATACCTGTACAGAGATGATACAATTGCTACCAAAGCAGCAAAAGAAATGGGAAAAAAAAAAAAATGCCCAGATTTTAAATAAAGCACAATGAAATAATCTCCTTTTCCGCCTTTATTGAAGTCTAATCTATGAAATAAGCGTTTTAATTTGATGACTACCGTTGTATTTTGACATTTTGGGCTTGGATTATGATCGATAGCATGCTTTGTCATATACCCTATAATAAAATGAGAGATAAGCTAACTCCCCAGTATAGGCCAGCTATATACAAGATGGTTTTATGCATGGAAGCATAAGTGAGAGAAAATTTCCTTGAAAATTAAGCCCAGACAGAGAGGTGACATCTGATCTATGCTTAATACCACCTTTACACTCTGAATCACAGACCTGTCCACACACCCCTCAGCTTCATCAAGCTTTATCCTCTCTGAGAGAAAACTGTACCATGTGCGCCGTTCTATTTGAATCAGCTAATCCAGGAATTAACTCTCCTCCAAGGCTGTAGGCCTCACTGAGGTATGACTGAGACTAGAAGGATTAAAATTCAAGACGTGATCATCTCCAAATTAGTGGAGAAAGCTTCCCAGAAAGTGCAGACAGCATCCATCCCACCCACCCCCTCCCCCCGCCAGGACTTTTGTGCATAGTGTTATGGTAACAAGCTACAGCATCCCTGCTATGAGTGGCTTAATGTAAGGCTAGGTGGTTAGAAGTGCTTGGATTATAACGGTCAATGAATAACATCATTTCATTGAGGAAAATAATAGTTGACACAGGAACCGAAGCTATTTCTCTCAGTCTCAAACAACCCTGCTCTGTATCTTTTTTTTTTTCTTTTTTTTTACACTCCGTTGAGATTAAGATTTCATTTTAAAGCTACATGTATAACTGTCATTTAAAAAGGACAAATTCACTCAAATAAAACAACACAAGGGAAGGAAAAAAAAAACAACAAAAAACAGTGATAATAAGCCATTGTTTTTCCAATATGAAATCAGGAGACCCGAGAGAACAGCTGGTTATGGGTGTATATTACAAAGTCAAACCTAGACTTGAACGTCCGGGCTTATTTTGAAGGAAAAAAAAAAGTGGGGAGAGGGGAGAGAAAAACCCAGCCTGTACCAGTTAATAACTTAATAAATGTACTTCTGCTGAGAACCTTGCCAGGAAATAAACTGTAGAGGAAATTAACCAGTTATTACATTTAAAAAATATTGAATCTGACACATCATCTCCTAATGACAGAAGCTGAATGCATCTCACAGATGAGCCGTTTTTTTCTTTCCTCTTTTAGAGCAGTCAAATGCAATATTCAAGTGGTTAAGGGCTTGCTTTCTTTCCTGCGCACTTATAAACACATTATTAGCAGCTTATTAACATTGCTTGAACAGACATCAATGCGGCTGGATGATGCATGTTATGCACTACTATCAGTCAGCCCCTCCCCTTGAGCCCCCGCCCCTGCCTATAGTGTGCAGATACACACATCCACACACAAATACACACACACTTAGGTGGACTTGGCCACAGGTCTAGTCTAGCAGGGAGGGCTCAGCAGGGCGAATAATGGTGGGCCGGTGAGAAGGAGCACCAGGGGGTCTTCGGCTGTAACGAGGAGAGAAAAACCAGGACAAGAAGTGAGATGTGCTCTCAAAGAGGCAGTGAAGAAACCAAACTTCCCAAACAGAAGTAGAAGAGAGAGAAGAACGGAAGAAGAGTGACAAAGAGAAAACTGAGACTCAGGAAAGAATGACGCATACAGAAATAATAGGTATGTATACAGACGACAGACAAACCACAAACCATGCCTGGAACTCTCGAAAGAAAGACGATGATGTGACGTCAAAGACAAACTGTTACAGAGTCTGTGAGACAAAAATCACAGTAAACACCTTCAACACATTGCTGGTTACATCATAAAACGTACCTGGGAATATTGGGAGGGACACGAGCGGGCCGGGAGGGGATCTGCGGGGGTGCACTGAAGGGATCCTGACTGCTATTGAAGGCATTGATGGGTGGGCCTGGGCGGGAGGGGATTGGGGGTGCACCAAAGGCTGGAGAGGGATTGAGTGGTGCTCCAAAGGCAGGGGAAGGGTTCAAGGGAGGTCCTGGTGTTGGTCCCCTCACAGCAGGTGGACGGCTGGGGGGTTGGGATGACGTAGGAGGTGGCCTGCGCTGAGCGGTGGGACTGAGAAAAGAAAGTTTAGTGCATGAGAAAAGGAAAGGAAAATGAAAACCAACACAAAGATCACATGAATTCTCCAGTGTGATTAGAGAAAGTGTGTTTCAACTATTACATTCACAGCCCGTTAACCCTCACCTGGCTTCCTGCATCCAGCCGTCATTTACAGGTGGTGGTACTGGGGTGGAGATTGTGTTGGCACTGATATCGCCAATAATGACCAGTGCTTCCTTGAGTGCATGATACATGCGCAGCATTTCGTCTCTACGCTGGGCCTGGTCAGCCGACTCCTCCATGAGGCTGTTCTGATCCCCAGATGAATAGAGGTAGGCCAGAAGCTCTGAGTGGATGAAGTCCTTCGCCTATAAACAAGACATATTAATCAAGATAGATTTTTAGATATGGAGCAGGAAAATGGCGGTAGTATGTGGTTCCAATTAATAAGATATTATGGGGTTAATACTTACTCATAAAAGAAAAATACGCATAGATCTGTGACCAAAAATATTTTAAAGTCTTGGCAAAGGAGCTGTTTACTAGACAGTCGTGTAGGAGTTTGTTATAATTGTGTGTATGTGTAGTTGCTGGACTGCTAGAAAATGCCAAAGTAGGCTCACTAAAATAATAAATCAGAATAAATGGACAGTGGGCAAGTTACTGTGAGGATGCCTCATAAATTCTCTTAATTGCTTCAGGTTTAGGAACTTGTGTCAAAATAAAATGCACGACTAATGCTAATAACAAAAAACAAGAAAACTAAAAACTGTTCTCCATAGTTCTACAGTAAATACACTATCTTGGTACTGTAAGTACAATTAAAAGCTTGTTTTAAGAAAGATAACGATCAACAGAACTAGTAAAAAACATGCTACATCCTCCCACAGTTCACAGAAACACACCTTGCATACGTAGGAGGGATACTGTGTAGAAGTGCAATATTTTAGGACATGCAGAGTGCTGCAATAGTACATGCTCTTATTTAAAGTTTAGGTTGAGATACAGCTACTGTTGGCATTTTTCACAGGACATATCCTCACAATTAGGATCCGCTTTGACCAGCAACTGTGCTTGAATGTATTCTGCACTGTATGAAGTGGCTGTCATAGAGAATCTGCAGAAAAGAAGCCAATTAAGCTCTAAGTGAAATACAGTGCAGTGTTGCAGTAATAGACCCAGAACATGCAGACACTGTCGGGATATATATTCTTCTCATATTGTATTTCTGATGGTTGAATAGTGCTGGAAAACGCCACACCATACGCCATACAGAGTATGGGTGTGAGTAGGGATGGGTATCGAAAACCGGTTCTTGTTGAGAACCGGTTCCCACTGTTTCAATTCCTTGGAATCGTTTGCCATTTTTGCAAACGATTCCCTTATCGATTCCAGTCGCCCGAATGACGCCACCACGTTGCGGAGCGCCGGAGCGTACCTGGCAGGAAACACGGCGCCTAAGCGGCTCAAACGCTCAAAAGTTTGGTTATACTTTACCACAACGGATGACAACAGGGCAACTTGCAATACTTGCAAAGTAGATATTTCATTTAAGGGAGGAAACACTACGAATATGCAAAAGCATTTGCTCACAAAACACGCGATAACCTTAAATGAATGTCGTGTCTTTAATTCCGCTCTGGACTCGTGAATCTCAACCCAGCAGCAGCGGTAACGTTTGCACGCCCTCTCCCACGCGGCAGGTAAATAATCAACTAACAGTGCATATTATGTTAGCGCGATCTGCCTTATTACAAAACCTGCATTACTGTGCGCTGCATTTAGGTGACCGTGATGAGAGAGACAGACAGTCTGGCTGGCGCCGCTGGCAGTTGTCGCTGCAGTCCACCGGTAGCGTCTCTTTTCAGGCCCGAATGTCACCGAGCAGTGACTAGTTTGTGGTAAAAACCTTGCAGCCATTTGCCACAGCAGATGGTAAGTGAATGTGTTTAATTGTAGGCAGGGACATTACTGGATATTCTTGTGTAATTGCTACAGAATAATTTATGTTATACTTTGTTATTGCTACAGAACAATATTTATTTTATTATTTTACATTTACAATTTTCCCCGGGGACCCTGTGACACCCCATTGAAGAGCCATAGGCTGGATCTCTTAAGATCTCACTGTTGGGTTTATAAGGCCATGTTACTCCTAAATTTCTATCTTGTTCAAAGAGAAGATATAAAACAAAATTCTAAGCTAATCGACCTTAGTGTTCTCCTTTTTAAAAATATGAATCGATAAGAGAATCGATAAAGAATCGAATCGTTAAACAGAATCGAAAATGGAATCGGAATCGTTAAAATCTTATCAATACCCATCCCTAGGTGTGAGCATCAACTGTTTTCTGCAACTATCAATTGATTGAACCCATTTCATGGTGCAACTGCATAACTTTGTAACTTAAATATGCATGTCACTTCACACAGTATGGCCCACCGCAACATGATCACTGCTCCGTCAGAGAAATTGCACACTGCTATGCCCAACTTATAAACACAAGCCCCTCCCCCCAAAAGAAATTTTCCAATGTGATTGGATAACTATACTCTACTTCTAGCATATTTCGAGTCTAGTCAATTACTTTGGTCTGGTGATGAGAACTGCTGAACTTACGCTGTTGATCATGAGATGCATGATGGTCTTGGGCACAAGATCTCTAATAGATTTGTTTATGATGCCGATGTACGAGTCCACCAGGTTGCGGATGGTTTCCACCTGCCGTTCCAACTGAGGATCCATGGAGAATGTGTCTGCAGGGCAAGGCTCTTCATTCTCCTCCTTAACCACAACATCAAAACACAAAACAGCAAAGATGAAGAATTATAGCCTACACGCATCTACACATTTGCTTCCTGTAATAGGAGCAAATATGAAAATTCTCCTAAAAATGTAAAGAGAGAAAAAGCCCTATAGAGTGTTTATAGTTGCACAGTAAGTCCAAACTCTGAGCTTGATTATGAATGCTTTCTGGTTCTCTAATGGAAAACAGATCCCAGTGAAAATACCAGCTTACGTCATGTTTATAATAATGTAATATTTCCAAATTTAGGGTTTTTAGTCAAACAGAAAGACCCTGTTACATACCTGGTCCTTTTCTGGATAAACTCCAGCCCTGAGGAAAGACGCTTTCCAGCTGTCCACATCGTCCTGAGAATCACATGCCAGTTCTATTTGGCGAAGATCCTTGTACACGTTCCTGTAGAGATAAACAAGTGGCTGTGTGTAGCTTCACTCCAATACACAAATTCATGCATGCACACAAAGTGACAAGGAAAAGATAGGCCTGCAGGAATACCGGTCAACAAGTGTGGGTTTTATTATTAACACGACTGACCTCTGTTCAGTGTTGAAGATTGCAAAGATGTGCTTTGTGGACATAAAGCCTTTCTCAACATCTCTGAGCTTCAGGTTATCCAAGGGAAGCATATACTTCTTTTCTTTTTCCTAGCATGAGAAAAAAAATGTTTTTACACACGACAGAAAGTAACAATAACAGGCAAACCTTGAACATATAACAGAGAACAAGTAAGGACTTCTACACAGTGCTGCAGTGAAATTTTGAAACCTCCCAATAGTCAAGATATTTCTCACGATGTAAATAACATTTACTGAAATTTACAAAAGCATTGAAAAACAAATAAAATTCAAAAATAAATTTCAGAGTCACGTTTTTAGAAAATGACCGATGGTACTAAAACATATGAAGCTTTCCTCCAACAGACTAGTAGAAAAATTATTCAGCAAGTCGGGATTTTATAGAGAGCCTCCTTTGTCCTTAATGGCATCAAATTTTTCTGGTATTCCCCCCCAAAAATTTGGAGGCCTTTTCAAATTCTAATTTCTCTGTGGGGAAAAAAAACCCTTACTCTTTTTCAGTTCATTTGCTTTCTTTAAATACCACAGAAAGATGTTCTCTGTTTGAATATTTCACTTAAGTCACAAATGTTACTTATAGAACTTCTAAATGATTTGATGTGTAAACTCCTCCATACTATGTAGGGTTGAAGAGCTCCGATTTCAACTGTAGGCTGTAGATGAAAATCACAGGGCATTGCTCTGATACTTCGTCACCAATGAGCAGACATGATGGAATGCATTTCCTCTGGGTGGACGACCACCAGGCTGGTGGGATGAAGAAATTTATGATGAGTGTGAGGAGGAGGAGCATGAGGGAGCTCTAGGGGGATGGGGTGCCAGCTTTCGCTGTTGAGCAAAGACATCTGGAAGCATTTATGTCTGCACAACCACAGAGAGCGGGGTGCAGGCCCAAGAGTTACATCACTCGGTTCCTCATGATCCCCCGCCCTCACGACACATACACACTCGCAAAAAAAAAAAAAAAAAAAAAAAAAAAAAAAACAGGGGCTAAGTCTTTAACTGCACGTGCAAAGACAAACAAACAGACAAGCCTGACTAAAGCGAACAAATACATAAAACTGAACTTTGGGCGTGTGCATAACGACGCACTTGCACAGATACACCCAATTCCTAAAACATTTAGGCTGACTCATGTAAACAAGTGCCTACACACATGCACACTTGTACACACAATCACCCCCCTCCCTCTGCTCTGGCCCCCGTAACCCAGTACGATTTCCTGCAAATTCCAAAGTCAGATCCCGGCTGGAACATTTCAGCCCGCCTGCCACGTCAGTTTGCCTCCACCATCGTACCGCTCCTTTCTCTTCGACTTTTCACAAAAGGCTACCAACGTGAGGACGCCCTTTCAGTTAACGTTTGTGTGTGTGTGTGTGTGTGTGTATACATATTTTAAATGATGACTTCTTGCGGCAGTCTTTAGGTGGGCTTTTCCCCCGCTTTTTAAAACAAAATCTTGGTGGAAGAATGGATACAACTGAGGACTAAGGGCGATCAAGTGGGTGAGCAATGTGATGATTTTTTTATGAATTTCATGTTATTAAAAATATTCAGAGACAAACTTTCATTTTAGTTAAATCAGTTAAGTGTGATCATTTTAAGTTTATCCATCAGGGCACTCATGCTTCTTGGAGTGAACGTTTGTCTCATTTCCTTGAATTCGAGACTCAGTAAACATCTTTTCTACAAAACATATTTAGACACTGCTGTTTAGCCAAGAGGGACTGGCACGAGTCACTTGCCTGAGTCACTTTAAACATTGTTGTAATGGTTAAAATGTTTCATTTAATGCTGCATTTTCACACAAAAAACTTAAAATTTAAGTTTTCTGTTGTTTTAGTAATAAGCAGTTCCCATATGCGTGGCTTTTTCTTCATATGTATGATTACTGAGATAATATTTACTCTTTGTGTCCTCTGTCCTACAGTTGGAGCCTGCAGACGTAATGACCTCTGGGTCCTTCCTCCCATCGGAGTCCTTCTCACCCCTCAACCCCCACCTCGCCTGCCCAGTGTTCAGACTACCTGTTCATCAGGCTGCAGCTGAACAGTAGTCTGCACATTGGTTAGGCTAGGCTGGGAAATGACACCAAATCCTCATTTGGGATAGTTTATATTAGCAGCAGTTTCTTAACTGCTGCAACTCTTCTCACCTCCTCATTTTTGTACCAGGACAGGGACTCAGCAGTCAGGACAAACCAGTATTCCTTGGAGCCTCCTTTCATGATGCTGATGTTGATGGTTAGCCAGCCTTTCCTGATCACCTATATAGTCAGGAGAATATGACGGAGAAGGGTTGTAGGGAGAGAGGGGTACCAGGAGGATGGAGGGAAAGCTTTAACAATGAGGTTCATGCACTGGTGAAATGTGGACCCCATAAAGTGCCATTAATTATGGGATTTAACAACAATAAAACCTTACCCACTTACCTGTTGGGCCTTGGTATGTTTGTGTTTTTTCTTTTTATGTACATATTAAACATTTTACCTAAACAAATCTAATTTACTTAACTAGGCATCACAAGAGAATCTGAAAATGCTAAACTATGACAAAATGGAGTGACTAAAGAACAGAAAAACATGCACATTTATCTAGTATATACACATGTAATATGATGACTATATACAAAAGCATTACAAGGTTGAAAAGAGGGATGTAGGCCTCATTGTTTATAGTCCACAGTAAGGAAATCATTAAACCAAATGGGTCCAGATGGTACCCAGAGCATGGCTCTGGTCAAAAAACCAAAGGTCGGCGGTGGTATGTTAATGTCAGCGGGTCAGTAAAGCCTAGCCTATGCACTGGAAGTTATAGAGAAGCATTGTTAATGGTTTTAGCTGGACTTTGAGAAAAGAGAATTAATTACTTGATTTTAAAAGAAAGAGGTAAAGAAGGAAAAGTGATTTGTAGCAAAGGAGATTAAACACAGAGCCAAGCAGATGGACGGAGTTAGCAGAGATCACAAGCGGGACAAAAATTTAAAAGCAAAGAAAAATCTGAAGTGGAGAGCTGGAGAGGGAATCAATTTAGGAAAAGAGTCCATGCATTATGGAGAAACCAGTGTAACCACGGTCTCTCCATTTTCTCACACAGAGTTTCATGCATTTCAAGTGCAGTATGTGAAACTATCTTTGAAAAGTGTGCTTTTTTGCAGACTGCATCTAAGTGGAAATGTCCATTTCAAAACCTGCTTTAGACCTCTCTCCTGCACTCCTTTTCCACCCAGGAGAGGACTGGAGTGAGCGATGGGAAATAAAGGTTAATTGGTTCAAAAGTGCCAACATAAACATGGGAGAGGAGGCAAGAATGCAGAAGCTAGAAGTGGTAGTTTGCCTTGGCATGAACATAACGTAACTTTTCAGAGCAATAAAATGACTTAAATCCAGAGGATTAAAGTCAGGTAGAAATACTGCTTCCTGTTTTAATGTAAGCTTGCATAAGCGATGTGAGGATTTCACAGGTGAGATGTTCTTGTTTCTGTAGTTAGTTAAATCAAATTTTTTGTGATACAATGGTTAATTAAAGGTATTAGATTACATCAGAGTCAAAGGAAAGAAATTCATAGGATTGGTGTTAAAAAAAAATAAAAAACAAAAAAGATATTTTGAGGTTGTCTTGTCAAATAGTAAAAAAAGAAAATAAAAATGACCAAAAACCCCAAAACATTTCATTCAATTAAAGAAATCCCAAAGCCATAATCATAGTACAAATACAGCTTTGATTAGTAAGAAAGTATCTTTTAGAATGGAATGAATTTAATCTAACAACCAATCCATAAAGGAAATGAGTAATTATTATTATTATTATTTGTTCCACTCTCAATACCCGTTTTGTCCCCAGTGACACTTAGGATGATTTCCACAAGGCAAACTTTTGAGTCACCATGCGTGAGGCAGCAGCAGAGGTAAAAACCCAAAGACAGGAGAACTGACGCCTCCACGGTCACTGGTGGAAGAGTTCCTTGTTATCTTTCTCTGGTCCTTAACAGAGAGAATAAAGCACTGCGAAGTGCCAAAACCCTATATGGGCACAAAATAATTCATATCTTTTTCATATCATTCAATAGAGAAAATGTTAGTAGCAACCACAATGTAGAATTAATGACAATTACTGTCATATTAAAGTGACGAATTACGGAAGTCAATATGCCGAGTGTTACTCTAAAGACAGTCCAAATTACTGGACTGCGTGCTGATGTCAGAATTGTTATTGATATCACTTTAAGTCAGTCCGGAGACTCTACCTTTTCCTCGTAGACCTCTCCTAGTGCGTCAAGCTGAAGAGAGGTACAACAATTCATTACAATGAAAGTATAAAGTGCTATTTGCTAGAGCTAGCTGTTTAAACAGTTATTTCCTAGCAGCCTGTTTTTGAACCCTAACTATACCAGCTGACCTGTCTGTGATGGCCTCAGTTCTTCTGCATGAGTTACCCCTACTGCCCCGGGCAGGGTGTGGGTTTGAGGGGTACTTACCAGAATCTCACCCTGCAGTAACAGAGGGGGGGAGGGGGGAGATTAAAGCAAAAAAGGGGGGAGTAGTATAAAATCAAAGCCAAAATAAATAAGGTAAGGAAGCAAAGAAATAAAGATGATGGACAAGATGTAGGAGGAAAGAGGAGAAGAAGAGGAGTGAAGCAGTAATGAAGAGTAGAAAATTAAAGTTTAACAAAAGGTTGAAAAGAAGATGGTAAAATGGTAAGAATGACAGTTTGAAGGAAGCGCACACACACAGGAGGAAAACAGAGGAAATCCATTTGGCAACCAGAGAAAGGAAGATGAAGAGAGAGGAGAAAGAGGTATAGAGAGAAAGAGAGAGCAAGAGAATTACATGCAATTAGAATTACTTCAAGTATACCACAATTTGGTTATGTCATATTTGTTGCTCAGTTGATAGGTGCAGGATCCATGCACATTCTGTATTCTGTAGCAAAGGATGCTTGTGAGTTAATGGGAAGGCAAAACAATCAATATAATTTGGGGATCAATGGCTACTTTGCTTCACACCATCATGCCTAGGTCACATGCAAACAGCAATTAATAACAGCCAGAGACAAATGCTCGTTAAAAAAAAAAATAAAGCAGTGAAGCAGGGTCTTCTGTAAGTTCACTAAGGCAACTCTCCCCTTACTGAAAATGCCATTGAGGCTAATTAGCAGGAATACAATCATATTAAAAATTGCCTTAAATATACTTTACAATTCAACAAACTTTTCAACAAAACACTGAATAAAATTGAAAAGGAGAGGTACCAGCTTTGTAACAATGTTGGCAAAGACCAGCCAGTTGAACATGAGGATTAGAAAAGATTGGGACTGGATACAGTCAGTGTCATTAACAGTTAGGTAGGTCGAGACAGATTAATGGCCATGGGTCTTTATCACTGCTAAGTTATGTCAGGTATGCTCACTAGGTTGATTAACAGGTTGATAATGGGAGGCGTCAGTAAAGGAAGATTAAATCTGGGATTGGTGAAAAGCTGACTGATCAAACATACCTGGTTCGGTATGGCCCTCTTCTTGTTTGCAGCCGTGCTCCTCTGCTGAGCACTGTCATCACATAAAGAGATCACAACACACCTTATACCACATCTCTAAAATACACAAGTATTCACAAGTCACTTGTGTGGGTTTAGCTAAGATGTTCATGGCGTCATTATTATTGAACCAATACATACACACATGGATGTGGAAGTGGGCTGTGGAAGAATTTGCACTACATGGGGACGATAATGGTCTTATAAATGCTATAAGACAAAACCCTCAATCTTTTCTGTTTGCCCACCTGTTGTTGCCGTACACTGGGGAGCTACCATCATCCAGCCTTCTGTAGTCAAGACTGAAAGTGATGTCATGAGAACCGTTAAACAGCCCTTGCTTACCGCCGACAAGTTTCATCAATCCACTTGCCATGCAGAGGATAAACCTTCACACACGCACACACTCTGGGGCTTGCTTTGTTATTGGTCAATGAAACAACCCACACAGAGCAGGGAAGCGTCACTCAACTACATGCTACTGTAACTACTATGCTAAAAAGAACACGAATTCAACCACAAACTGCTTAGGGATATACCACAAACGCAGTGAACGCTTTGCAATGTGCAAATTAGTTTCTAGTGCACAAAAGCGTCTAAAATGAATGCAGTAAAACGTCAGCACTTTCTCTGTTCATTGCCAACATAAGTAGTGTTTACAGCAGCGAACAGTTTCCAGGAAAGAGGATAATGTACCTGTCAAGCAACCAAGCATGCTTGACTTTGTTTGGAGGCTCAGTAAGTAATGCTGCATGCAGCGGGGAGAAGGCGGCATCTAAAGTGACCTTGATCAATGCGACATCCACTTCACTGAGAGGGAGACATATGTGCTAAATGACTAATTGGCATGCTGCACACTGAGGCACAGTAGTTTACAACATGTATGTAATTATAAGCTGGAGCTCTGCACTCAATAGTCCAAATCATCCTACTGCAACCCTGTAAGCTTGCTAACATCTAATACCATCAGCGGAAGGTAACACGGATGTTCAGTTTGGCTTAAGTCGCCTACTTTGATTTGACAGAAACTAACACTTCTTGCGAAGCCTTTACCCACTCATCGACTTGCTGTTGACTCCAGTAATCTTTACCCCATCTATCGCTCCTCTGCTTTTCATTGGGACTTCTCCACAACCATGTGACTAGAAACTAGAGAGCAGAAACTAGCTTCTCTAAAAATGCATAATTACCTCACTCTCCAATTTCCAACCAAACCAACGGGTGGAAATATTCTCCCTTTGCTCTCTCATATGACACATGCACATTCTACTGAAAGTGTGCAGCGCTGTGAGCCAGACTGCTGTGTGCGTGTCGCTTATATGACAGATGCGAACGGGTAACTATGGAAGGGAAAACAAGCTACATAGTGCCTTGGCTACCATTTTCAGACAATCATCTATGGGCGCAAACTTATTATAGGAAACACCTGGAATCAGGAGCAGTGAAGTGATTGTGAAAGGTCTAAAGTGAGAGCTGGGTTGCATGCGTATTGATTGCTGAAAGTTATCGTATTACATGTCTTTTCTTTAAAAAAAAAAAAAAAAAAAAAAAAAAAAAAAAAATCAATGGAACCACACGTTCGGACAAAAGGCAATTTAAAGTTCATCAAACTTGCCCTCGGTGAGACACTTGTCACAGACAGCAGGCTGTAAATTGGGCTGGAGAAGGTGGAGGTGGGAGGGGTACTTACTTAGCAAAGCCTATGAAATCCTCATGGTTGGTGTTGATGTAGGACAGCTCAATGTCAATCAGCAGCAGAACCTTAGAGGCAGAAAATTATGATTAAGAGGGAGAGGTCGCAATTAAACACCAATTACAGCGAGCACAAAATAGCAAGTGTCTCTTGTGATATTACACACTGAACAAAAGGAAACCCTGAAATTTAGAACTAAATTCACACAGTCATTGTGATACAGCCCATCAGTGCTGCATTAATGATGCAGTGGAGTTTAGAATCTGAATTTCAGCTCAACTTGTTTTGATTTCTGGTTAAAAGTGTTGCTACCAGGACTGAAACTCTAGCGTGGACAATTTAAACCTGAAACTAAATAAATACATTTTTCCTTCTCTCTCACAATCCAGATTTCTGTGAAAATTTAGCAGAAATGAGTCAAATTAACACGAAATTGGAATATATTTAAAGCATATGTGGCCAATTAAACTTTTCCCCTGAAGATTAAGGAGATTAGAATCTATGTTGACTAATTTGGTCAAACTATCAGTTACAAAACACTTGCAGCACTAAATACCAATGATGACTAGGACTTGTCACACACACACACACACACACACACACACACACACACACTTAAAGGCTTATTCACAGTTGCAAACCTTATGGAAAAAAAAAAAAAAACTCTGATAATGCATTCAGTGTTCTAATATACAGGATATAACAGGCAGCAGCTCTGATAACCACAAATATGAATAGACTTGAGACAAAACATTTTATAGTGCGTCACTGGTAAGAATGCATGCAGACACCTATACGGCAACTAGCATAGCATGACCTTAAATTACTGATAAAGAATTGCAGGGAGATTAAGGGTGTTTTTAAAAGGAAAAATGTGCTTTTTCGTGTTTCAGATGGAAGATTATCAGATGTAGAAACTGAAAATGCTTGATGAGTCATTGACACGGTTAATGCTAGGTGTTAAAATGTTAACTATGAACTTCTTCACATTACAAACTATAACATTTATTAATTATATTTATATCATAACTTCATGTGTCACTCCCCCCCCCCTCACCTCCTCGTGCGCTTGGTGGCTCTGGGGTGTGTGACTGGGCATTTTGGTGTGGTTGCTGGCCTGCCCCCTTGGGGGGTCTCTCTCTCTCTCCCTGTCTGTCTCTCTCCCTCTCTCTCTGTCAGCAAAATGGTATATCCGTTTGTGTACCTCCCTCTGTTTTGTCTTTTTGGTGCCATGTATCATCCGTGTGTGCTTTGTTACAGAAACAGCAGTTGGAGACCCAGTGTGTCTGTTTACTTCACTCTCAACCCCCCTCCCGATCCCATTCTTTTCTATTTTTTCCCCCTCTCCCTTTCCTTTTTCTAGTTCTCTGCTTTCATGTCTCATCTTTCACCAATCTGGCCTTTACCCCCTGTCTGCTCCAGCGTAACAACCACAGGACATTAACATGAATAATAAAGTAAATAAATAATACAAAAACATTAGCAAGAGGAGCCTACACAGTCTACTGTGCTCTACTTGGGAAAGCAAAAATATGTTTGGCACAACAAAAAAAAAAAAAAAAAAAAAAAAAAGTTGGACAGGACAGGTTTAAAAAACAAAAAAACAAAAACCCCAAAACATACAACTATTGGATAGGGGTGGGTTTTAATAATCGATTCATCGATTAAAATCGATTCTGGCTTGGATAACGTGAAATCGATTCATTAAAATCCTGAATCGATTTTTTAATATAAATTTATTTTGCCCGAAACGCAAGAATCTCAGGTGAAACCTCACAAAA
Organism: Oreochromis aureus; assembly: GCF_013358895.1. Classification (NCBI taxonomy): domain Eukaryota; kingdom Metazoa; phylum Chordata; class Actinopteri; order Cichliformes; family Cichlidae; genus Oreochromis; species Oreochromis aureus. The sequence continues at coordinate 12,939,218 of NC_052945.1, forward strand.
TTTCAACAACCACCAAACAGCTAAGACAGTAAATGAGAGCAGGTACACGGATTCTGCACAAGAACGTAAACACACAGCGCGGACCCGCGGATCAGAATCAGTGAGATGTCGCCTTTCTCACCCGACGGGCGCTGCAGCTTTAAGCGGCTGCGCGCGCTCCCGCGGACGGCAATCACTTTCTGGCAGACAATCACTTTTTGGCACAACAACTGCACGGACACGGTCGGGGCTGAAAGCCGACAGCTCGCTGATTCTGAGCTGTCGGCGGGTCTGCGCTTTGTGTTCACGCCCTTTTTGCGCTGATTCTAAAGCTGTTAGTTTGATCTCTCTCCAAACAATATTGACTGAACCAGCAGCAAAAGAAGATCCAAACTACGCTTCACATAAACATCGTCATGAAATCACTGACTTTTACTGTTTTGCTTCCACCACGATAAAATCACACTTCATGCACAGCTCTCTCTCTCTCTGTGTACTTCAAGAACAGTTTCCCGTCTAAAAATCTGTTTTCTGCATTATTCGCTTGCTTGTTCCGCACAAGTCTACTGTTGTTGACAGCGCTGTCGGACGCAGTTTTTTTTTTTTTTTTCGTTTTACATACTTCCGAAAAGAAAACCTAATTTCTGCCGTTCAATACTGAACAAATTTAAACTTTTTAAAATTATGCAAAATGCAAAACGCTTAGCCGTGTCTCTAATAAAACCGCTGTAATGTCAGAGGTAACGTTCATATGTTGATTAATGGTTTTCTTTCGTTTTTGATGTACTGCAGAATATTTTTATAAAATCCCAGGCCAGGAAAACCACCTTCATGTTTTTCTGTGTTTTATCTTCAGCTACTTTGACACAAAGGCATCTGCTGTGACGCTCACACCTTTGATAAAGTCTTGCGTGTGTCAGCTTCCTTTTTATAGATACAAAAATATGTAAATGTACTGATCTGAATTATAATATTTCTGACTGTCAAAATTTCCCAGATTCAAATCAAATTTAATTGAATCGAATCGATTCGGGACCTTGTCAATCGGAAACGAATCGATTCTAGAAATCAGTGACGATACCCAGCCCTACTATTGGACTGAGGTTACACAGGAACTGTAGATGCATTTTTTGCACATGAAAAATGATAACTCATGTTTAATCAGCATGCCAGCATCTCACCTGGTCCTTGGTCTTCCCTTCTCTTTCTCTGACATGAGTTGTGACAATTCTCTCAGTCTCCTCTCTCAGTCTGGGGTAGGAGTTGAGCTGAAAGGCAACAAAAACACATAACTGCGGCCTTGAACTGAGACACATGCACACTTACATGTGAGCTTGAGCTTAATAAGACTTACCAATAAGTATCAGAGAGAAACAGGAGTGAGAAGTGAAAATAAGTAGGAAACAAAGAAAAGGGAAAGAGATAGTCAAGTGACATTGCAGTGTCACACATATCCAGGCAATCACAATCCAGCACACACACATAAACAGACTTTAAAGCCACAATGACCGTCTGTTATATAAAGGTGGCAGAATCAGCCAGAGATGACTTAACAAAAGATCCAATTTTGTCGCACTCAATATTTGTTGTTGGCATAATGTATTTTTGTGTGTGTGTGTGTAAAACAGTCGTCTCTAGCTGACTGTAGTAGTTATATTAATGAAGACTGGATGAGAAATAGCAGGGTGGGTGAGGCAGAGAAAAAGACAGGGACTATGGATGCCTGGGTAACAGAGCAGATTTTTTTAAAATCAGGTCTTTAGATGCAGAGCCTTCGTCTGTCCACAAGATGGTAGTGTAGAGTTGTTGCTATGGAAACGCTTCATTCAAGCTGTCACAGCACCCACAGAGCCCTTAGGGCTCTGAATATCATCTCAGCCCCCCCATCCTGACTCACATTGTTCCCTTTCCATCCGGTTCAGCAGATAACAGAATGTCAGTCTGTCATGTGGGTCAGAAAGGGAGCAGCGGTGGGCTCGCCTCTGCTTAGACAGACCAGAAGCAATGTGGAGGTGGGGGAAAAAATGCTCTAATGAGCTGATGCTTAGGTCCAGCAACACGTGAGAGACAGCTGGTGGAAATTTTAAGTTGTGTTTAATATTTCAAATGTGAGCAAATCTGACACGCCAAGAAGTTGCCAAATGGCATGGGAACTTCTAAAAATATGAAGACGGCAGGAATGGGAGGATGCACACATTCAATGCAGTGGACACAGATGGTGTAGTGGCAAAGAGTCGTTTGGAGCGGATTTCATTGGGGTGGAAACTCGATGACGGTGATACACATTTACAAAGAAAAGGAATCCTTTTTTTTATTTTTAATGCCATCTTCCTGGCTGGTGTGTCCCTGGTTACCTTAACGGCACACTTCATGACGAGTGCGGTGAGCTCAGAAACCACCAGGTCCACACATTTGAGGCTGGGCTCTTTGAGTTTGAGGATCTGCTTTTTGACAATCGCCTCGAAAGCCAGGTCAGGGGTGAAGAGCCCCGTTCTGAGAGGTCATTGGATTGATTGAATTTGGTTAAGGAGGTAGAGAGACGGCAGGAATTGAAGAAAGAAAAATTGAAAAGAGAGGAAAGGGAAAAAAAGAGGAAATAAAAAGAGAAGAAGTTGTTGTTCAGTTAGTCACTTCTAGGCACAGACAGACAAAACCAAGCAGTGGTGAAAGACAAGCTGCAGGTACTTCACATCTCTTCCTTCACTAGCTAGCCCCTCTTAAATGAGGTGAATATGGTGATGACTAATGCCAAAGTTGCACCTTACAGACCACCCTATATTTCACTGGCATTCTGCATCAAGTTGTGAGACGTGCAGCTTGTCCAGGAGAGACTTGAGATGTTCAGTCCAGAAAACATCTCTTATCCACAACAACACGTTACCCGTCACAACACTCCAAAACATGACAGCGCTGCCTGCACACAGAGCTCATGGGGCTGGGTGAAGCCGGGGCAAACTGCACAGAACTTTTCTCCTTATAAACACTGGTAGCTTAGCCGAGGCTTCTCTACATCTTCTAAGAAGATGCTAATGTCATGTGTCAGTTCACCCTCTGGCACACCCATGCTTTCCCCCCGCCCTATGTCTCTGGGTCGGGAGATGCTGGACCACCTGCAGTACCTTGTTGGTGCACTGCCTGACTGTGTTGATGAGCTCCTGAATGACCAGATCGATACATTTGAGACAGGGCGTTTTCAGCTTAACGATCTGCTTTTTCACGATGGCCTCAAACGCCAGGTCTGGAGTGAACAGTCCCGTTCTGAGGATGCACAGAGAGACATAGGCACAGCGGCAGACAGATGGGACAGTTAACAGAGATGTTGGTAAAAAATAAATAAAATAAAATATATATATCTACAGACAGGTGATGAGACCACAAAAAAAAAAACAACAAATAAACAAACAAACAAACCCCCCCACAAAAAAAAAAGTAAATACTAAGTAAACACTGACAAACATGACAGGAGAAGTGGAGATGAAGTGCCAAAGATGGCCGAATGTGCGTATAATTAAAAACACACAAGGACAAATGAGATAAGACAGAAGATTTTCATTAAGGAATACACAACAACACAAATGCAGCTAATACAGATACATGTAACACAAAATCGCATTATAACCGAATACTTTGGCAGGCAGAAACAAAAAAAAGGAGTGGGTGGCTTTGCAGTGAGGAGATAAAGGGATTGAAAGAACACTGAGGAAAAGTAGAAAATTTTAAAATCTCATACAACACTTTCTGAATACACCAATTTTAATTGGTACTTTTAGTCTATGATTCCAAGGCTTGATTATGGAAATTTGAATTGCAGTAAAATAAAAGCTCTGATGAAGGGAGAAAATCATGTGTGTGGCTACAGCAGTATTTAAGGTTGAAGCAGAAAAGAGGCTATTATTGAGGAGTTTCTTTTTCGGAGGGAGGGGGGTGTTTTTTGTCCCATTCCACTTGCCTGACACCGTGGACATTCTTGATTGCATGGCTGATTTCTCGCCGTAGCTCCTTCTCATCAAAAACAATCTGGATAAAAGAAAAGATATAAAGTTGTTTGGTTTTTTTTGTATGTAAATCAAACCTAGGAGCCAAACTTTCCAAGTACATCTTGCTCTAAATATGATTGATTCCCTGTGTCCGACTGCTTGTTTTATGCATGTTATGCCACAGTACTAACCTTGACTAGTTCAAAGGGGAAGCGCTCGTGGAAGAGGCGGTTGATCTTGGCACCACCTGAAAGCTCATTGGTGTCCACCTGGTCCCCGGAGCCTTCAATGCACTTCTCAAAGTCCACACCAAACTGCTGCACCATCCTGATGAAGGACATGTGGTTTTGTGAATACCCTGCTTGCTGTTCATTAAAACAAATTTATCTGTAATAATGGCACTTAACATCAATGGTCCAAAAAAAAAAGTGGTATTTATTTTAAGTCAGTGGTTCTTAACCTTTTTGGAGGTACCGAACCCCACCAGTTTCATATGCGCATTTACTGAACGCCTCTTTAGTGAAAAATAAAATACGATTTTTTTTCAAATTCAAGACACACATGTTTTTTACTGGTGCACAAAATGAGCCGTGCATGTCACGGCAGAGGCTATGCCGAACCCCTGAGACCGACTCACCGAACCCCTAGGGTTCGATCGAACCCAGGTTAAGAACCACTGTTTTAAGTAGAACAGGCCTTTTACCAAAGCCTTTCTACTTTTCTTTCAGCACAAGATAATTAATGATGCCGTTTGTGTTTCTCTCAGGAGAAATATTAATTTGCACGTACTGCAACAAAGCCTTGGTCTTCCGTGTCGGGTCATCTGGACGGAAGTTCTTGTACTCCTCAACCTCCTTCTCCAGGGAGAGAAGCTGACTCTGCAACTTACTGCGCAGACCAGGCAGGGTATCCCTGATGTGATTGGTCAATTGCTATAGAAAAAAAGTAGCCTTTTATTTTTAGGATATCAGTGGCATGGCAGGGATAACATTTTTTTTTTTTTAAACAAAATTTAAAAAGACTACAAACCTGGTTAAGTGCTTTCTGTAGATGTGGTGTACCCATGCGTTCTGCCATGTGTCTATAGGCTGGGTGAGACAGGAAGAACTTTCTCTCAGCAGCCAGAGCAGCACGAATGTCTTTCCTCCCATCAATGTCTTTCTGACTGCGGTTCACCACACCTATGTAACCTAAAAACACACACACACACACACACACACACACACACACACACACACAGAGTCATTCCAGGTGTAAAATTAAAGCCAAGTAAATGCATATTCCTGTAAGTATGTGCATGATCCTCACCCCTTCGCAGTGGCAGAAGTTTATTTTCAAGAATATCCTTGGCATCTGTCCCTTCGTCCATCAGGTCCAGTTTTGTTATAACACCAATGGTACGCAGACCTGCACATAATTAAGTGTAGTTATACAAACGTTCAGAAATGTAATATTTGTAACTAACATTGAAATAAATTAAACGATTTACAAATCTCAGAGTGATATTTTATTCAGATTAGACTATAAAAACATGTTATGTGTCTAACTGGGAAAAGGTACCAATTTAAGGAAAATAAATAAATAAAATGAATTTGATGGCAGCAAATGTCCCAAAAAAAACAAAACAAAACCAAAACCTGAGACCGGGCCATGTTTACCACAGTGTAGGATCCCATCTACTTGTAACTTTTAGGAATTCAGCTGCTCATAAGTCCTGGGTCCTCTTTTTTATTTAATGATACAGCAAATGTTTTTAATTGATTTGCCTGATCTCAGAACAGTTTTTCATTTTCCCTCAGTCCATTTTAAATGATCTTTGTTTTGTGTTCAATTGTAAATAAAATATAGGTTTATGAGATTTAAAAATCATCTCATTTTTTTAGTTACATTTTACACAGTGTCCCAACACTTTTTGGAATTGGGTTTGTAACCATAGTTCACTTTACATTTCAAACAATTAGTCAATGTGTTCTCTAATTACGTGAAAATTAAGGGGATTTTTGTGTTATTAGTTTAGTCAGGTGATGTTTGTGTATAACTATGTAATGATGCTCAAATCACATGTTATGTGTAATTAAATCACAAATCCTGGTAACTCCAAACAGTTGACAACAATAGATATTACATCAATGTCTTTCATCACTGGCAGAGGCCTTTGGCGAAAAAATAAGATGTGGAGAGTTGCTCCACACTAAACTGCAGATGAAACGGGAGTAGCAGATTAAAGGTAAGGTAATAGGCATCATAACATGCAATGTTAAAGTGTATTTTTTTAATTAAAACTTTGGGTTTGGAGGCCTGCTCTTTGAATGTTAGACTACTACAAAGATGCACGCTTACCCTGCGGGTCCACCTCCTTTGCAATCTTCAAAGCATCCGAGTTGGCCAGATCAGTGTTGGCAGGAGTGACTGCCAGGATCAGACAGCTTTCCTTGGTAATGAATTGCAACAGCATATCCCTGATCTGGTGCTCTATGTCTGGTGGCTGATCTCCTACAGCAACCTTAGTCATTCCCGGGAGGTCAATCAGCGTCAGGTTCAGCACTGAGTCATACAAGGACAGAAGTTAAAATAAATCATAAATACATATTTTTTTTTTCAGATGGATTAAAGTAGATAATCAGGTTTCTTGAATGGAAAATAGGAAACACCCATGCATATCATTGTTTGCTCAAGTAAGGTGTTATTTTCATTAGGACTGAGCACTGAGACTGGGGACGCCCTATTGGGTCAGTTCTATTTATTAATACTAGCTAGGCCTGTGACACTTTTTAAAAATTCTTAATTCTGTATTATTTTAAGGGTTTGGTACACACATGTCACACCTTAAGAAGTACAGATAAAACTGTAGGCAAGTCCTAAACCAAAAAGGAAATCCACCATTTTGAAGTCAAGAGTAAATTTTAGTGCCATTTAGTAACCAACTCAAATGCACACTGTCCAGTCTGCTCCACACTTGGCATTCTTGATAAGACTCCACGCATAAATACATCTAAATGCCAATGCCGAGCCACAGTCGGCGCATCATGTACTGGTAACAGGAACAGACATTATGCGCAAAAGACCATTCAACGTACATGATATTTTCATTGTGGGTTCTACACATGATAAAGGGCAACATGACATAATTGGTGTGTTGTCCGTTACCAACTAGAGGCACAAGAAGTGATCTGTAACTTGACAGCCCTCAAAACATCTACATGCATGCAGGAAATTGCTGCAGCATTCCCTGATTATAGCACACCATCTCAGCATGCAAAGCTGAAACGGTCCTGCAGCTTTACTTTACATTTTGTTATTTACATTAATATGGCTCATCATTCACATGGATGCAACAGTGAATTTTATTTCTTTCTACAGCTGACCCAAAGGGTTTTATTATAAGAACCATCCAGCAATAAGAGAATGACCTTTGGCTTTGTAAAGAACAGATTTTTATTTTCTGAAATATTTTCCAAGGATCTCTGGAAAGCTAATTTGTAAAGTTCAAAAATGCTGACTATATGGCAGATTTATAAAACTTGCAGAATGGACGGAAACATTCTATAAGCCTCACAGGGGTTCTAATATGTTATAAATGTATTCGTATAAAATTAAAAGAATATTAAATGACAATATCAATATCTTACATATAGTAATTATTTTTATTGATAGCATGCCAAAACGTGCCTGTCCAATTTCCTGATTTAGTGTGCTGTATGAATAAATTAACCTATCAGACAGTACTGTCCTAAAACAATGATCAGTTTTAAAGAGAAACAGAGGATGAACATTCACATTCACACCCATTGCTGCTAGTATGAGCAAAATGCACCCTAAAATAGAATTTATAGTCGTATCTGCAATGGCTTAAAAAAAAAGAAAAAAAAAAAAAAGGGTGTGTTGGGTAATGGTCTTAATATGTACATGAGAGCAAAGAGTTTTAAAAAAATGATTTTCTGGACTTTGTGATTAAAGTCTCAAAAAGACTTGTGTCCATTACCATGTGGGGAGTACACCCTCAGGTTAATTGGGATAGGAGAGATGCCTTTGTTGGAGCCTGTTATCCTGTCGGTCTCTGCCTCAATTTCTGCCCGTACTTCATCAAAATCCACAAACTTCTTTCCTTTGCAGTGCAGGAATTCAGCATATTCTACACACAGTGACAGGGTGATGTTCACAAGGGGAGATCGGGAGAGAAGGGGAGACAGAGGACAAAGGGAACAAAAAGGAAAGGGAGAGCGAGAGAGAAAATATTAAATTAAATGGATGAATGCAGCAAATAGAAGACAGTGTGCCTAGCTTGAGGCATTGTGACTGAGAGGCCATATGCAGGGCAGCTACAAAAGGAGATTGGGATGTGGCTGTGTACAGGGCTGACATACTCACCTGCTTTATTGTTGATCAGCTGCAAAATGAGAGGTCTGCGGGTCACAATACCTGATCCACGTGGAAGGAAGTCCCTGAGTGAAAGAGACGGAGAGAAAAAATAAAAAAAATAAACACCAGATATGTTGTAAAGGTGACACAAAAGACATAATACAAGTAATCAAGATGAAAAGAAAGAGACAGGAAGAAAGAAAAAGTTACATCAATTCTTTACTGCACTCAGTGTCCATTTCCCCACCGTTTGGCCTCTGGTAAATTGATGTGCACAGGAGAATTTCACGCCTCCAACTTCACTCACAACAAATTAAATGTGACAAAGTCATTTTCTCTCATCATTACAGCAAGACAGACCAATACAGGCACACCCACTGCTGCTAGTATGAGCAAAATGCACCCTAAAATAGAATTTATGGTCATATCTGCAATGGCTTACACCAACTTCATTTTTAATTTACGGATCTCCTTTCATAATGAACCAAACAGGGTGTAATTATAATGCCATCTAAGAACAGATCCTCCGGGAGGTCCACAGACAGTGATCCTTAGAACACAATGACAACTCTTAGAACACAATGAAGGCACCTGTGCTAATCTTATCGCTTTAAATGCATTTGCAATTCACAGTTCAATGGTTTGCAAACAGTTCAACTAATATTTGATGCAATATCTTAAAAAACAAAAACAGAAAAAAAAAAAAACTAGACAAAGAAGAAGCACACATTTCAAAAGCTTTGAGTCACTATGTAGCAATTAGGCTAAGAACACAACTTTAAGTCCCCAACTTTCTTTGTAATAATTTTAAATGCCAGTATCGACCAATAACCAGCTAAGCTTTTATTGTAACATAGGAAACAATGTTTTACCACTGCAGCACAACAGCTTTGGAGAAATTACTAATTAGATTGTAGAGTTCATGGGCTACAATTTAAAATTTGTTGTCTGACAAGAGAAAAATACGACTACAGTTTCAGTCAGAATTATTCAACCTCTATAACCTGGAAAAACACTCTAGTGATGCGATTCATATTTTATGAAAAGATTAACTAAAACCTTGATGTTGCACTTTAGAAACAGCACCGATTCGGAAGATAAAACTTGAATAGAGCATGGCAGTGTACAAAACGGACAAACAGACTGGATTAAGAGAAGATACCATTACTTGACTTGTCAAAAACAAATTACCCTGAAGTAAGTGCATTAAAAGCTTCACGACGAGCATTAATCTGTTTAAAACCAAAGGTGGACAAGCGCCACTCTAAATGTCTGAAAGTGTGATGGCAGGGAAGCCAGTCTTGACAAGAGCACCAGCAGGTCTCCTGCTGAGATATCACACAAGGCTGAAGAACAAGCACAGATGGACAGGCTTTATAGCAAAATCTTTAATTTTCATGGAGTTGGTAACTGTGGAACCTTGATCCCTCTCAAAGCAGACAAGTAGGCTGAAAGACTGAGTTTAAAAATAAATAATAAATGAATAAATAATAAAAATAAATATGAATCGACTAGCTCAGCCCTATGACACCGACCATGCCAGATACCTACAGAGAGTTGTGTGGTTTACTGAATGCAGCTGTAGGTTCAATAAAATTATGCAACTTATAATCTGTATCGATAGTTCAGCAATTTTGGACTACATTTTTTCCTTCTCCTCACCAAATAGTTTAGCCTTTTCTTCAACATCGAGAAAAGTTTCCCCCTGTAACATTTAAACTTGCGTATAATGCTTCCAGCCGTGTGTCTTGAAACTTTTTGGTGTAACAAGAAAATCTTTTCACTTCTGTTGTATGTTTCTTTTATGTTTGCAGCTCAGCTTGAAGACGTGCATAGGCGGTGCATTTATCTGTATTACAGCTAAAGCAAATTCAGTGTTGTTATGATTATCCAAAAGCTTACTTCAATTCCAGGGGAGAAGGTGTGGCAGCAAAGCTGAGGAGGCAACTTTCACAGTTTTGACTTTTTTCCTCTGTAATGATGTCTTCTATTATTCTGTCTTGTGTTTTTCTCTTTTGGTGTGCTACATAGCTTTGTAAGCTTTAGACATGTAAAATGTCTGGAGTTTGGGTTTTGTAACATAGCAAAACACCTAGTCTGGAGTCAATCCCTTTCTTCTGCTGGTTTATCTACAAGAATATAACACATTTACATAAGGCTGCCTTTAAGTCCACCATTACCTCTTTCTACAACCGCTTGGATAACTCCACAAAGTGTCAGTGATGTTCAAAGCAGGCCAAATGGCTTGTCTTTTGGTTGTCTTTATGCACTTTGGGGCTTTCTTTGAAAGTGGGCCTTAAAGAGATGAGAGCCATTTTATTTTTGTTTTGTTTTTAACATTAAATCATGTAAATCTGTTATGGTAGATGCCAAACACAAAACTATCAACAAATAATTCATCTTTGCATGGGTTTCCTAAACATGAACACAGCAAGGGACCACAACTGCAGACGTTAAACTTCATTGTATTGATTTTAACTGAACATCACCACAAGTTGCAACCATGAAATAATTTTTGTTTGTTAGGGTCTTACAAATGCTGGCTTTGGATGTGCAGTTTTTTTGACAAATGAAGAAAAGCACATCTCACACTATGGAACAGAACATCCTGTTCAAAATTTAGACTGAGTAACATAAATGTAGTTTCACTATCTATAAACCACTTGAAAAACAAGCCATTATCAGATTCAGATCTCCGGCCTACAGTTTCAGCTAGCAGCTGTTAGCTTTTGTGTCAATGCCAGCAACATGTAATGCTTTTCCCACACTAGGCCCCAGGTCGGAGAATAGGTTGAATAGGTGCACCTACAACTGGCTTTCATCATGCCAACTGCAAAATGTAATGCAGTGCATAAGCTTTAAATGACAGCAAACAAACAACGGGTGCAACAGTGCACAACTGAGACACCAAGCTTATAGGAAACAATGAGAAGTTACTCACAGTTACCTTGTTTGTTCCTCTTAAAGTGACAGAGTACCTATGGAATTTTTAACCACATGGATAAGCCTGCTTAGTCAGCCTTCAGATAAACGCCTCCACCCAGTTTTCTGCAGACCCGTATAAATTTTGAATGTCAAGTCTGCTGCCCTACAAAAATACTACATCTGGTGGTAATCAGTACTCCTAGGCCAGGAATACTGCTAGAAGTGATGAGTGCGTCACTAACCCACATCCTCTTTTTCTTCTCATTACCAGACCTACATGTCTAAGGGCACTGTGGCACTGCTCAGCCTGCCGGCTGACTTCAGATGAAAGCAATGTGTCACCCACAGGATAAAAGTGGGGAGCTTCCATACTACACACTGCTTGTTAGGCCTAGACTGTGATCAAACAGAGGGGAATATCCCGAACCTTCTCACCAGTTGACCAGGGGTCAGCAAAAATCCACAGGTCAGTGGTTCAGCACTGGTGCTGTGTAAGGCAGAAAGCTGTGGATCAGATTTAGAAAGAAAAAAAAAAAGGAGGAGAGAGAAAAAGAAGAAAGCCACTTTGTGTGTGTCAGGTGTGACAAGATTAGATCAGATGTGGAAAATGGTACGAAGAAGCTGTCTAGGGAAGCCAGCAAGCATTGGTGGTAAAGGATACTCTCCACTTACAAGTAACTCTCACTGACTTCTCAGTAGTGAAATCCCATCTTACAAGTGGTCACTGGTGAAAGATCCACAGCAATAAAATAAAGTGCCCATAATGTTTGGTTCAAAGTGCTCTTTTGAGGAGACATACAGCAAGGACAGAATTCAGCCAGTCAGTCTGCGCAGACAGAATTGGATAAACTGCGGTGACATATTGAAAAGAAGCAAGAGGCCAGGGTTCCATTATTGATGCGCTGTAAATGATAGAAGAGGCTGAGCAGCTTGTGTATCATTTGATGCATTATGCATTGCCAAGCAAAGAGCATCAATCCATGCGCTGCCCTCCCTTCATTTGAACACAAGAGAAAGCAAAATCAAGAGAGACTAGGGAAGGGAGAGAATGAGAGCCAACTCCCCTCCCCCTGCCTGCCAGCCCCTATAGCCTCTGCCTCTTACAAACAGGCAGAGCAACCCTGTCCTCCTTCTCCTCATGCCTATACAGGGCTACAAAGTCTCCTTTTCAAGCATACAAACCAAAATGAAAAATGCTAAAGTCACAGCAGGTCCTCCCAGGAGGGCATAGCGCGCGCACACACACACACACACACACACACACACACACACACACACACACACACACACACACACACACACACACACACACACACACACACACACACACACACACACACACACACACACACACACACACACACACACACACACACACACACACACACACACACACACACACACACACACAAAAGTGTTTGTGGTTTGGTGGGACTTCAGGAGGTCTCTGGAGTGGCTATGAACATATAATTATGGCAATCTGCATTCCCGCTCCACAGTTTGTCAATGAGAGCACGAAGAGCCATTGCTAGGCAGCTAAGTCTCCTGAAGCACTACCAAAATCCAACTGCTTAGTGGAAAATCCCTTCACTCTCTGCCACTCAACTGAGTGTGCTCCTTCTTCTCTGACGGCACTACACAAAAGCATCCACACTTCTGCTTGAATTCCTCCATATATTCCCACCATCATGCCAGGGTACTTGCAGAAAGGACAGCAAAGCTTGACCATCAACCTTGAGTGAATAGGTTTTATGTCAACATGGTCATATTTTGATAAATGTGCCATGAAATCAAAGCAGAGCAATGTTTAAAATATTTTAGCAGATCAAGACAAGGTTCTAAGCTTCAGAGAGTTTCTGACCGTTTCACCTATTCTTGGGTGTTTGTGACGTGTACTGGATATCCTTAATATAGTTGCTTGGTGCCCAAATTTGCTATTTGTGAAGGGTAGCTAATCAGAAGAAAGTCAGTTCAAAGGAAGGAAGTCCTTGAAGATAGAGCTAAAATAGCTTGTTTCAGACAGCGGCTGAATTGAAGAGCTGCACAAAAGGAGATAACAACAAAGCCACTCTATTCCAGTGAGCATAATAGGTCCCCTTTAAACTTAACTGATCAAACACTTCAAAAAAAATGTCTGCTTTTGCAGTGTAGTTGCCACAGATCTGATAATAACCTCCACCCAGGCCAGCTTGCACTACAAGATATGACGTCTTTGCTCCCAACTGACACAATGAAATTACAACACACCAAAGCCAAAACAGAGACATGGGTGTGATCAGCATCTCTGAACTGAAAATACTTGCACTGGTCCATAAATATTTCAGTAGAGTAACACACACAGAAAGAAAATTTGCTTATTATTCAAGATAGTTCTTAACTACAGATATTACTTTTTTCTTTGTAATATCTTAGTATATCTTCTGGTAAGGACCAGTAAGTTAACTCAAAGCAATACAGACTATTATAAATATTTATTTAGTCGATCAAGTCAGTGTTCAGTGTTGCAGTAAAACCTGAGGTCACTCATTAAGTTGGCTGGGTGGATAATGTAATAAGATTAGATGCGTACCAACAGACTGAAACACAAACTAATTTATTAAACTAACTTCTGCCCAGCAAGAATGTGGATCAACCACGCAAAACATATTTGTCTTCCACACTAACGCTGTTGAAAGCAGAGGCCAAAAGAATAGCAAGTTAGGTCACATGATCCCAAAACCACCCCAACTTTTCCCCTCTCCAATGAAACCAGGAAATCTGAAGCAGAAACCAAGCCGCATCCGACATGCTTTTTGTGGCAGTCAAACATTTGCCAAATTAACAGTGAGGCGGTGAGGTCACTTGGCACCTGTGGATCATGACATCAGCATGAAGTCCAGGTGAGAGAGAGAAAGCGAGCAGCTTTTACTGTCTGTGGCAGAATCATCACTCCATTGTCCCAGTTGTTTTCCCAGCAATAAGTGACACTGTTTCTATTGTTGCTGGTACGTCAAAAGGGGAAAAAAAAGAAAACAGAGGGATTATTTTCATCCCATAGGACACAGAGATGAAGCCAGCCTTTTACACACAACATGCACCTCACCAAAGAAAAGACCTCAGTCACTGGGGAAATTACAGAGCAGCCATTACCGAGTGTAACAGAAGCTCAGTACTCATGGTGAAAAGAAAAAAGAACAACAACAAAAAATGGCGTAACCACAGAGAATTGCAAATGAAGTTTTCCACAACATCATAACACGCACCATTTTCATCTGCTTTGAATAAAAAAATAAAAAAAAATTGAGCAGAACACATGGTACAAAGTTTAGGTATCGGTTCAAACAAACCTTTTAGTCAACAATGACTCATGAGTTTGCCTATCGCTTTAGCAGTGTACAGCAACTCCTAAAGTGTGCCTAGCCTGACTTATTTTACTACTCTAAATGATCTGCACAGCAGAAGGAAATTAAATTTTTCCCCAAATCAATCACTGGAGACCACTGATCTGTCTGAATCTCAGGACACCTATACGTAGCTTTGCCAACATACAGGTTTAGCAAGGGTTTTACAAGTGAAGTTAAAAAACAATTCAACATGTTCCTCCATTTGTTTCCAGTAGCCATGCCTCACAGGTGCCAAAAACAACCCAGCGTTAGCATCCCAATTGTGGTGTGTGGCTCACAGTGGCACTAATCCTGTACATAGCACTAATTGGATAATCATTAGTCCTCACATGGTTGTGTTTTTAGGTGTCATTTTAAAAATCAAGAAACAGCTGTTACATGTCAAAATGCCCAATGGAGGGAACAAATTCCAAGATCCATGCTTCAAGGTTGAAGTAAGACTGTTTCACCTTGTCAGCCCTCATTAAATTCACCCGCACAGCATCAACATGCAAACAGAGTAAATGCTGTTCTTTTCTATATTAAACACACCTTATGAAAGGTACATGAAAGTGAACAGCCTACAATGCTAAAATAATTTGTCAGCACGTGGATTTATGTTTGCCCTGTAAACACGCATAAAGTGGAAAACCAGCACGATAGCAAATCAAGGTCACCATGAAATGTCTCAAGTTAATTGCTGCCGATTTGTGTCGAGTGCTCTCCCAGCACAAAGTCCCACTCATCCGAATTACTGCACACTGAGTGGAAGTCTAATCTGCATGCATGTTCTTGCCCGAGAGTAGTTACAACATGCTCTTGTTTCCGTCTTTATAACCAAAAGCCTATGTGCATGTCATCTTGATAGCCAATGTGCCTTCTCCAGTCTGCCGACCAGCCTGCATATGTGTGTGGGTTGGGCTACACACTGATTGTCTCTCAAAGGAGGTGGAATCCTGTTAAACAAGCTACTACAGAGCAAACTTGTTATGTTTCTTTTTACTTCAGGGTGATCTCACTCATTGCTGTTGCAGGAGACAACAACAAGACCAGCCTGATGACAATGATAGAGCCAGTCTGGTAAGGAGGACGGTAGATTATAAGCAATGCATCTCAAAAAACAGTGATGTCAAGTCTGTTTCCGTAATTTCTAAACGTTGGCCAAAAACAGAAACAAAAGAGGAAGATGGTAAAGGAAGTTATGTCTGCTACAGAAACATGTTGAGGAAATGTCAGTACTGTAAAGAGAGACAGTCTGCTTTGAGGTCAAAGTTTTGTGTCAAAATGCAATAAGCAGCTGTAAAAATACAAGTAGGTGACTTTCTGTCTACACTGCGATACCCCCTTACCCCATACACCTTGCCAGTTACCACCCAATAAAACTCCCTCCCTTGTAAAACAAACAGTCATCCCTCCAGCTTTTAAAATTGTTGGTAATGTAAATTCTGTAGGACTCTCAGGGTGTGGCCTGTAGTTATCAATATGAGAACAAAAGGGGGGAAAGCCCATTAAGCTAGATTGTAGGAAAGATTACGTGCACTAAGGTCTATTGAAAAAACGGCAACCCAGAACAAGCCTTTAATCATATTAAAAAAAATACTAGGCAGGACAAACGAACTTATCAGCAAATGTAAGACAAGAGTTGGTGATCCAATCGAGTTGAAAAAAAAATTGTAAGAAGTAAAGAAAAGAGAGAAAAAGCCCAAGTAAGCTTCTTTTTAAGCTCGTAACACAAATATCACACTACATAAATACACAAGAACACTGTATCTTAAATTGCTGAAGCTACAGCGCAAGTGCGTAAATCAATATTGACGTTACGTACTGGGAAAGTGACGTTAGCTTAGCTTTATGCGACTGGCATTTCCAAAAGTACCGTACCTCCCAGACCAAAAAAAGGGCTGTTTGACAACGTACGACCAAGCATGGCCTATTAGAAGGGCGTAACACTTCACTAGCTCATTTAACTATTATCACTTACCTGCCAACGAAATTCTCCAAGACCGAGCTTTTTCCAGCGCTCTGTCCACCGACCACCGCGATTTGAGGAAGGTCTAAATTACAACTCTGGCCAATGGAGCTGAATGCGTCTTGAAGCTTGTTGATGAGGGGAATCAGGTCTTCCATGCCCCGGTTCCCCATGGCTTCGTGAGCTTGAAGAGCCCCTTCAATTCAACACAGACCGGAGGCTAATGCTAGCCGCGCTAGCGAGCTCAGTAACGTTAGCTTAGCAGCAAGGTGCTCTCGGGTTACTCTGAAGTGCTAAAACCCCGCCTCTTCAGCTCGGGCTTTTATTCACTTTTTGAATACTTGTGCGCTTCCCAGTAATGCAGTTCACACCAATATCATATCATATAATAACAAAACCCCTCAACTAAATACCCAGACAGTCGAAACGGACGGAAAACTCGCAAGCAAAACTTCCTCTACACAAACACCATCCGGTCACAGAAGATGACATCCTATCGGTGCCGGTTACTATAGCCCCGCCTCTTTTGCACAAATAAAAGCGGTTTGTTGGCTAATGTTGCTGCCGCTTCACCAAAATTCGTTTTTGATTGGACGTCTTAAGGCTCAAATCACATAATTAATTTTTAATTGGTCGTCACGATTGTCAGTTGGAGGTCCGTTCATGTCACGTGATCAGTAAAACATGGCTGCCCCCATAGAGTGTGGAGCTAATACAGAAACTATAGAGAACAACATGTCCCTAAAGAAAGCTTTGTCTCCTCTCTCTCTGCGAATTGTTGCTGAATGCCCAGTAACTAAAGCGAGAGCCTGTGATTTAATACTGCCTCATAGCACCGTCAGCACCCCGGTTTTCATGCCCGTCGGGACTCAGGGGACCCTGAAGGGAATCACTGTGGATCAGCTGGAAGATCTGGGATGTCAGATTTGCCTTGGAAACACATACCACCTTGGAATGAGACCGGTATGCAGGTTTGCTATAACGCAAATTTAATTTTTATCTCGTGTTTTACTGGGCATAAACCATTTGTTGACGATTTCATGTCAGTTTTCCTGTGTAAATGTCTTTTCTGCTGCCTAAAGGGTCCTGATTTGATTGAGAAAGCCAATGGTTTGCATGGCTTCATGAACTGGAAGAGAAATCTTTTAACTGTGAGTTTAACTTCACATTTTATTTGTCATACGTGGGTGACAAATAAAAGTACAACACGTGGCTGGAAATCTTTGTCTTAAAAACCACTCGTTTCTTTTTCTTTGCTCACAGGACAGTGGGGGGTTTCAGATGGTGTCTCTCGTCGAGCTCTCCGAAGTTACGGAGGAAGGAGTCAAGTTCAGGTCCCCCTACGACGGCAAAGAAATCTTACTAAGTCCTGAGAAGTCTATCAGCATACAGAACAGTCTGGGTCAGCAAGGAGTAAAATAACTGACTCAGCGTTAACCATCGGATACTCTGAGCTTTTGTCAGTATTTCTGTGGCTGACGGACAGCACCTTCATGTTTCTTTGTGTTCTTCCAGGGTCAGACATCATGATGCAGCTGGATGACGTGGTCAGCAGTACTGTGACAGGACCACGGGTAGAAGAGGCCATGCATAGATCCGTTCGCTGGCTGGACCGCTGCATAGCAGCCAATAAAAATCGAGACAAACAAAACCTCTTTGCCATCATTCAGGGAGGATTGAATGCAGAGCTGCGCAAGGCCTGTCTAGATGGTAAAAAACAAACGGAGGCTGATGCTGACACTGAGATTCCTTTAATGATAAATATATTTTGGCTGATGTGCTTTACAAACACACATTGATAATAAAGGCTGAAATTTGACTGTTAAGTCCTTAAAGATCCCCCATTTGGGATCAGATTGATCTAAAATTGGCAGGCATGCTGGAAGAAAAGCACACAGGGAAATGTTCTTGCTTTTTGATGGTACTATCTTATATATTCAGACAGTATGTTAGTTAGGTTAAAGTGGGGGAATTATTAGTTTTGTTTATCACAAACTATCAGTGAAATGTGAAGATGCTGATGTATCCTCACCACTGTCTGCTCAGCTGATGTGCCCTCTGCTACATGTGCTGCAGAGGATATGTGCTGAGTAACAGCTTCTCGAATAAAAAAAAAAAAAGCCATATTAGACATATGTGGGGTGAGCTAAAATTTGGCACTTTTTGTGGCACTATTCACTGTATTTTTCCAGCATTTTAGAGCTGAAATAACTTAAATGCAGAATATAGTCACATTAAATTCTCCGGGCTGAAAAAACACACTTGGGCTGTGTTTTAAAAAAATCAATTTTACACCCATTCAAATGTCAGAAGTCAAAATCAAATCTCGTCTTTTTTCAGCTTGTTTTTTTGTTTTTTTATAACCTGCTTTTGAGCATCAATATCAGAGAGACATAACAGTTTCAACACCACAGTGTCCCCAGTTTACAAGTTAATCTTGGTACCCTGGGTTTTTTATGTGTTTTCTAATAATTCACTGGAGAAAACATCAAAAAGCACATTTTTGTAAACTGCACAGGGTTATATTATTACATGAGATGGGTGTCTGGTCAAAACAAGTTACAGTAAATACATTTACCTACATTTTGATACCATTTTATAGCCGTGATTTATTCTTTGTCAAATTTTCTAACGTCTTAAAAAATCTGTGTATCCACCAATATTTACTTTAAGAGCCTAAAAACTGGGAAAACATTTTTTTTGGAATAGCTTCATAACACATACCAAGTTTTTTTTTTTTTTTTTTACAAGGAAATTTGTTGCTTCTAAGGAGCTCAGGTGGGAGGCACTTACTGGATTTTCTTTCTTTTTTTTCCATGGACTTACATGACTGTATGCTGATGACCACTAGATCTATTATGTGCTGATACTGGTCAAAATTAACAGGCAATTAACATGAGTGGGTCTCCAGTAACTAATCTTGCTTTTTCTTTTTCTTCATGTACCGATATTGAAAATCAAGCTGAATAATTTCATCATTTTTCCATCTTATTTATGGAGGCTGAAAACATGCTAAAATGCCTTGATCCCTTTTTCCTTTTACACTTATTTCAGTAAGTGGAAAAGTGGCAGCATTAACTAGAAAGTTTACATGGTTCAGTCTATTGAGGAAGCATATGTGAATCAAAGATATCAGGGCGTGGTGAGGAACTAATCCGAGTTATTTAAAGGGCCATGCAGTTTGGAAAGGACATCAGAATTCAAGATAAAGGATCAGACTTTCACTTAAGATATTGTTTTGTCTTCCTGTAGAAATGACTAAGCGTGACGTTCCTGGTTTTGCCATTGGTGGACTGAGTGGAGGAGAAGAGAAGGATGACTTCTGGCGGATGGTGACACTAAGCACTGATCACCTGCCTCGGGAAAAGCCCCGCTATCTCATGGGTGTAGGGTATGTTTACTGGTTTCACTGAAATCCATCATGGTAACCTGGTTGTTTACCTCCTGAGCCTGGTTCTGCTGGAGGTTTCTTCCTGTTAAAAGGGAGTTTTTCCTTCCCACTGTCTCCAAAGTGCTTACTCATAGGGGGTCATATGATTGTTAGGTTTTTCTCTGTATGTAATATTGTAGGGTCTACCTTACAATATAAAGCGCCTTGAGGCAACAGTTGTTGTGATATGGCGCTGTATAAATAAAATTGAATTGAATATTGGCTGTGGTACATTTAACCATGTAATAAATTCACATGGTCATGTGTTGTAGGTATGCTGTGGATCTGGTGGTATGCGTCGCCCTGGGATGTGATATGTTTGACTGCGTTTTCCCAACACGCACTGCGGTAATCCGTCTTTACCTTCTGAGAAATCGCATTACGATCCACGACTGACTTCAGATGTATTTCATTCTGTTCTGACAGTCATGGTTCTTTTCTCTCAGAGGTTTGGCTCAGCCTTGGTGCCCTGGGGAACTCTCCAAGTGAAACATAAGCAGTATGCCAAAGACTTCAAGCCCATAGACCCAGACTGCCAGTGTCCTACCTGCAAGAAGTAAGTCAGTTTGCCAAAGCATTTGCTTTACTGTGACAGAAATTGAAGCCTAGGAAGTTCTTTTTAGTGCCTTAGAACATCCCATTTAGCCAGCTGGCTCTTATTCTACCTATCTGTTTCATTTTATATTTATTTGTTTTGAGAAAATTAAATCTAGATAATAACATATCTTTGAAGACTATCAAAAATAAGTCCTTTGGCATCACTTGGTCTAAAATGTTCTGCAGACAAAAGCAGAGTGTTGTGTGAAAGGAGGAAGCTCAAAATCTGGGTAGGTGGGGGGTTTATTCAGCACTTCGGTGTAAATAATATTTGCATTTCCTCTTTCAGGCACAGTCGAGCTTACCTGCATGCTCTGTTTAAGAGTGACACTGCAGCCATGCATCACATCACCATCCACAACATTGCCTACCAGGTCAGTTTAAGCAAAATCTTCTATGACTGACAAAGTACAGGTTTCTTTATTTTATTCTGACCGTTTTCTCATGATTCAAAGCAGGCAACATACTAAAAAGGCACATGCATGGAATAAATCTGACAATGAATCAGTTTACTATTCTCCTGTATCTGCCATCGTCACTCAATAAGCCTGAGGTGCGACATATTTTTCACAGTATATTTCAAAGTTGAAATTCTCTGGGAGAAATATGAGGAAAAACGTCTATCTTTTCAAATTTATGTGACATGACGATACCCTCTCTCAGTGATGGCTATTAAATCCTTCAGTATGGTTTGTATGGCAGGGGCACAACTCGTTTTGTTGCTTTGACATAATCAGAAGCACAAAAAGCCGCATATTCTGACAGATGTGTCGCCAAAGTGGGTGTTAGGAAATTGTAACCAGTATAATCCAATCGATTATGCATCCTATTTGTTTGCTGGTTCTTCTTTTCCTTTTAAGCCAGTTGTATGGTGGTTCTGGAGTGTCCAGGAGTGATGGTTGACCATCGGACGGTCACTCTATGTTTGATCCAGAGTTTAATGCCTCATTAACTTTTTAATGGATTGCTGCAAAACATTAACATACTACCTCAGAGGACACTGACCTGTAGCTGACCTTGTGCACAGCAAAAGATCATTTCCCACTGCAGATCAATAATAATCGCATTATTTTTCCTCAGTTCATCAATCATTTGTCTTTGCAGCTCACGCTGATGCGCTCTGTGAGAGAGAGCATTGTGGAAGGCCGCTTCCCTGAGTTCATACGGACGTTCATGAAGCGACTGTTTCCTTCTGGTGACCAGTACCCCAGCTGGGCTGTGGATGCTTTAGCTTCTGTTAACGTGACTTTGGACTAGAAGCTGGGAGATGACTGTTTGCTATTCATCTCAACTGACAGATTTTATATTGTTTTAAATGACTTTTTTTATGGCTGATTGTTTTCTACTCTTTGTCTGTATTTGTATATGAATTGCTTGTTTTGTTGGCGGTGAGGAGAATGACTTTTGATCTACAGGAATAAAGCCCGATTGTCTCTTGCAACAGGCTGCTTTACGCAGCCTCTGCAGATTGTCCTCAGAGTACACATTATGGTAATGTTAGACTGAATGCAGTTTAAATGAGGTTTGAAACACATGAACTATTTCCTCTGATATCCGCAGACAGTTTTGTGTTGTTACCATGGCTACACAGCCAGGCTCACCCACTTGAAATTAAATATTTTGCCTTCCTGTCAACCTCTTTAATGTTTTAATGGCTAAGTGTATTACAGAGGTACCTTCTTTTTTCCTTTTTACCAAAGGCAGAGTAATAGTCGATGTGTATATATTCTCAGCTTTTAACTTTAATCTTAACAGACAAATTGTTGTCAGCTGTTTGCAAAGATGAAGATTGCTTCCTGATTGGCCACCAGAGGGCGAAATGGATGCAACTACAGCAGGCTTACGACAAACCTGAATATGTTTGTGCAAGTTTCCTAATTGGGGATAAAGTTAATCTGTGTGGATACGCAAAATAACAAACATTTACATTTAGATGACTCATTTGAATGGACAAACGCACTGACGCCAACATGCTTACGATCCAAGCCCAACATCGATCAAATCAACCTCAGCTGGCAGTAAACCTTTTGACGTTTTGGTTTTGTGTGGAGCCCACGGAGGGGCTGCTTTATCAATATTAATCCACGAAAGTTAATTTGAATAACACCTGTTGTCTGCGGCTTTGGGTCAACAGGCCTCTTAAGGACCGCATTTGAATTTCATCACCTCTTCTGTTGTGACCAAGAGCTTCTACAAGATTAAACCCCTGAGAGGTGAAGTGTGAAAGTAAAATATAGCACAGATGTTTGAGTACTGATTGAAACTGTAAAACGGTCATTTGCAAGTTTTTATTCCCTTAATTGCACATGTGTATTGATTATGTACATTAAGGGAGGATGCAGAATTCAAATTGTGGCCTGGATTTTCATTTTTATTTATTTATTTTTTTTAAAGTCTGTGATTAATTGTGTGGGGGTTTTTTTCGTTTTGTATCTTCTGCTTTGATTGGGTATTTTGAATACACTTAGCATATGTATACATAGTAAGAGAGCAGCAGCACTCAGAGCTCATTTGGCAAGCCGTGCAGAATCGTGTTAAGTGTCTGGAAATGAATATGCACGACCAAAGCCTTGCGCTAAATAAATTGGACGCGCTCTCATGTATTTTTAAAGCAAAGCAATTCCTAACATGACAAACACGTCTCCTGATTGAAAACCACCAACAGCTGATATTTATGAAAAGAATAATACTGAAGAAAAATGTGGAAAACTATAGCGCCGAAATAGACTCACGACTGAGATCCGCGCTGGTCTCCACAGTGCAGTAGATATTTCTAGGCATCACGTGTGCGTATGTGTAACAGTTTTCTTATTATTATCGTGGGTTACAGAGATCATTATCGTTCACAGTGTAGAGCAGATGTGGACGGAGAGAGAGCTTATTGCTAATTGAAAATCATATTAAGATCACAGTTTTTGTCGATGTTTATTTTTGGTTAGACTGAGGGGAGGGGAAAAAAGTGGCAACAGCGCACTTCTCCCCGACGTTTCTTTACACATTTGCAGTCAGTGCGTCCATGTGGAGCTCAGGCAGGGAGGATGCTGGTGTTAAAGAGAGACAACCAGTTGCTCTCCAGCTGTCACAGAAAAGTGGAGCCACCCCTACCCACTGACGGATGAACATCTTCGACCTGTTGCCTCAGTGTGAAGAAAAGTAGAGCTGCATTGTGACGGGTGGCAGAAAAGAGATTTTTATTTATTTTTTTTTCTGAAGAAGGACGAATACGGTACCATGAGGTGTATCAATGTGTTCGTTGCTGATTTATGTTCTGAATAGCAGAAGGAAGAGGAACGGAGTTGGCTTTGGAGGAGACCACCTCCTCGCTGTGGAGGTGCGGTTTGCGGTGGTATTTGTCTCTGTCTCTGGGTTTTGAGGAGGGGGACCATGGTCGAACTGGAGAAGGAGGTGCTCCCGCTGCCCCCTCGGTACCGGTTCCGAGACCTGTTGCTCGGGGACTGGCAGAGCGACGACAGGTATGAATGCAGCTGCTTGTAGCGTTTACGCACGGCGCACCGAATCCGTTGCGCATCAGTACAACATCAGAACATTATATCACTGCGTCTAGAAAGTACTCATTTCTTTTGCACCGCCATCAAATCACTCTGATCTCAACGGATCAGGCGCATGAATGTGTCGGAGAATTTTATGGTCAGCTTTGCAGTTCTGTTTAAAGGGCGCTGCTGCAACAGGTTTTCTCGTCTCCCTGTGTGCGCAGAGGCGACCGTTGATAATACTGTTAAGACAATACAGGCAATATGAAAGCATAAAAGAAAACATATTTTAAAAGACACCGTAATCTTAAGTTGTTTTTTTCTTTTCATACAAGAGGCGCGTTTGTGCAAATCTACACATATAAATTGTTACAAAAAAATCATTTGATGGAATTCAAATGAGAAGAAATAAAGAAATAAAGAACAGTTGCAGCAAGGGATGCCTACATTGGGCTATTCCCTTTTTATGCATCTCCTAAAGCCCTCGTTTCTGAGATTTACAGTGAAACATCTTCCACCTGGGTAAGCAGTTTCAAATGGTCTCCCTCAGTAACTAGCAATTAACCTTTGCTTACTCTCCAGTAGATTTGATGTGCTATATATGATATGCATTGCTTAATTCTACAATTTCATTACGCTGGCTAATGGAAAAGCTTAACCTCAATCGTGCCTGTATTTCTTGTTGCTATGTGGAATTGAGGCCCAAAAACCCTTACGTGTGGGCTTGTGTGGGTGTTTCGAATCACATTATTGGGGAAAGTTGTTATTAAAATCACGGAAGACACGATCAGTCCATACTTAAGCATTGCCTGGATTTATAACTTATGTTTGGTCTTCTGTGGCCCTGACCTCTTAGGGGCTCTTATTCTGAACAGCTGGAGTCTAAATAGGCCTGTTCTCTCTGGTCCCAGCCTTCTGTAATTTGTCAGCCATTGCCCTAGGACAAATGTTTCAGTGCAGTGTGACCTCAGTCACCAGATTAGAGAGGTTATGATGCTTGTTTCTTAGAAGTCCATGAGACATGAGAGGACCCTTTTATAGGTCAGATACCTCACCTTCTATAGGAGAAGGGGGGAAAAACAAAACAGCCAATGACAATGCAGTAGATAATTTAACCAAAATGAATCTTTCAAAAGCCAAATTAGTATACAGCTGAAGTGTGGATGTGAATAATTTGGTTGGAAGGGCTGCTGAGACAGTTGGAGAGGACTGTGTGTATGCTGGTGCCACAGATGTGCTGTAATAACTCGCGAACACATGATGTTGATTAGTGTTTCAGGGATATCCTTTAAGTGCCTTGGAAGACACACAGGTACTGATTAATGGTGTGTGTACTGTGCATGTTATTTTGTCATTTGTCAGAGCTCTAGTGTCTGGCACACACACAAGCACTAGCTGTTTACCCACTGCCTAGATAATGAGCTTTTGTAAACAAAAAATACCTCCAATGTCTGTTTTTGCCACGCTTCATAGATTTCTCTTAGCATCCGCACAGATGAGGCCGTCTTACACAGACGTTCAGAAACAAAAGAGCAGTCGAGTGGAGGGTCAGCATGCTGATCTCAGTTCCTCGTTGGGAGCAAAGCGAGTCATATGATTGATAGTGACATCAAGTTTAATTACAGCTACATCACACAGAGTTTTCCTGCTGTAGGCCATAAATCTATAGAAGTAGCCTTAGTCTGCACAAATACCCCAAATAAATAAACAGACACTTCCCTTGGGCTCAGGTGCACAGATGGGGGATGTGGTCATACTGTACAGAGCTAACTCCAACATATTTTCTCACATCAAAATGTCAGTGTGTGTATGCATAACTTATCTCCTTGACACATATGGTACAGTGTGCTCTGGAAAAACGTGCATTACTGAGCCCTTTATTCCCTCTTCTGTCACCCTCCACTGGCCTTTCCCCGTCCTCCTCTCTTCTGTTTGCATCGCTCTAAGTGTGTGTTTGCATGTGTGCATTTGTGTGTGTCCATACATCTCCCTCATTTCACATTTCTCCCATCCCTCTCAGTTCTGATTGAAGTGCCTTCAATACCATGTAGCCCCCGCCCCCCTCCCCAGACTGCTCCTGTAACTCAGTCGAATAGATTTTGCCGTAGCCACCGAAAGGTCCTTAAGTTAAGAATTTCTAGCAGGCTTTTAAAGATGGGAATCGATTTAATAATTTATTTCACGCACAGGGATCTGATCTTTCGACTATACATTTATCGGTGTGGTGCACGACTCCTTTTTTGTCTACCCCTGCTGGTCCTTCAGTTCGCTTCATGTTCGGCTTAAACTGCAAACATACCAGATTTTGTCTTGACAATTCAGCAGTGGCTGCATTTTCTTTTTCTCAAATTGGAACAAGCAGTTATTAAAACTGGCTCAGAATTAAGTCCAAGACAGAATTTGAATAGGGGGTCGGCTGTTGAAATTTTAGTCGCAGCAGCCAATTATTGTTAGCTCTGTCGCTCCCATAACTCCAAACTTAAATCAAGATTGTTTCTGGTGACTGATCAATACTTACATGTGGGTCATTTTGTCGTTTGTGTCAGGAGCGAAGACGTAAAACCATTTTATTGCCACTCTTCTGTTTATATGGTTACCATTTATATTTTTTGGCAGTGAGTCAGAGGCTTCTGTTTAGAGGAAATGCCAGATGACTAAACAATTAAATACAGATCTTTTGCAGGCTGGTAAGGATTTTGCCAGAGTAAGGAGCTGTCTGGTTTTTGCTTGAAATTAATTTGATATCGAGTCCTGTAACTGATTAATTCATGACATGGTTATTAGCACTAATCAAAGATTTACAAAAGGCTATGATTCTTTCACCCAAAATAATATGCATTATTATTCTAACATTTATTATACATTTTGAAAATACATTTTGCTGCATTGCAGAGCAATACTTTTTTTCCTCAAAGTTGCTAAAATGGCCAGCATAGAAGCACACATAACTATTACACTTCTCCACTTCTATAATTAATTTGTTAAAGGTGAATTAAATACAACAGTCTCCTCTCTCCCCACAATAGAATTCCTCAGTGGGAGCTTATGTCTGAGTCCAGGATTACCATACAAATGACAGGCTTTTGTCCTTAAAACAATTTCTTATTGGCTGTCGCCTCCACATCTTCTCTTGCTTAATCTCCGTCTCAGTCTGCTCTCCTTTCTCCCCGTGTCCCTATTCCCTTTTCTTCTCTCTTAATTCTTCCTGTCAAGTCTTAATCTAGTAAGGCCAACGTGGCGCATGATCCATCAATACTGTCAATATTCATGTTCCAGTTAATTTTACTGTCCTTTGATTTGGCACTAAGGTGGATTCCAGAGTCCTTTAGTGTGTCTTTCAGAACCCCTGTAAGATTCATTCATATCTTTCATAACTCAGATTATAAAGCTGATGACTATCTCTGTCCAGAACTGTGGAATCACAGATGTATTGTGCATCATGGGTATCTCGCAGAGCCAGAACTGACATAAAGCAGGTTCTTGGCAATAGATGGCTTTTATGATAAACAGTCACTTGAAAAAGTGATATCTATCAAATTTATGCCTGGATGAGAGAAAAGAGGTGAAGAGGGAGCAGGCACAACTCATCACCTCATTTAGGAATCCTGTACGTGTCTGCACATTTATTTCTGGAAAATATGTAAAGTGAACTTAGAAACACTTTGTTAATGGAAAGTAATTGGCGGGGGGAGTGGGGAGGGGGGGGTCTGAATTGTTAATGGAAAGCTTGGAACATAAAGTGAAGTGAGCTAATAAAACTAAAGCATCGGGGCTCATGAATGCCTCTTCCTATTAATTAAAAAGGTGTTCCGTAAATGACACTCTAATTAATATAGGAGAACAGGATGGGTTGCATGTGGTACGAACACAGAACTATTTCAGAACAAATGACGGGGTATGGTTGGGGAAACGCAGGGTGTATATGCAGTCTGAGCATAATTCTGCTGGAAACAATATTTTGAACATGAGCCACTGCTCTCTTTGTGACAAGGCTGTCTACACAACAGGGAAGATGTTACCTAAGGCAGAGTGAGAGACATGAGAGACATTTCATTTTGGTTGCAGTGTCATAGTTTATCACAGTCACATTTTAGTTTCTTTTTCTTTTTTGTTACTGTAGCAACCCCACATATATATGTGTGTGCATATATGTATGTATATATACAGAACCTGTCAGCATGGATTCTGGTACAGTGGTCAGTTAGTGTCAGCTTCAAGCCGGTGTTCCTCAACACCAAGTTGCAACTTTACTGATAAAACACTGAGTGGGATTTATTAGAAACTACCTCTAGAATTTGGAGTGGAGAGGATGGAATGGCCTCCCTGCAGGTCTGACCTCAACCCCTCTGAACACTTGTGGGATCAGCTTGGGCATGCTGTTCATGCCAGAATGACCAACACACCCACACTGGCTGACTTGGAACAATGCACTTTAAAGAATGGGATGCCATCCCACATCAGTGTGTGACCAAGCTGGTGAGCAGCATGAGAAGGCGGTGCCAGGCTGTTGTGGCAGTGTATGGTTCGTCCACATGCTACTGAGGCCCCTGTTTCTTAAATGAAGAAACTGTTAAATTACCAATATGCCGTGTTTCTCCAGACTTCAAACATCCAATCCAATAAATGACACAAAACAAGAGATAATAGTATAATAAGCTGTTTGCCATTGGCAGAGAAGATTTGGCAAGTTTTTTGCAAAATTTGGAAACAGACTTTCCAATGATATGATGGGTATATACATATATATACATAATATGCATCGCGTAGCAGCAAAGTCAAAGCACTTGTGAATGTAAATATGGTCAAGATGACCTGCTGATGTTCAAAGTGAACCTAAAAATGGGTAAGAAAGGTGATTTGGTCACTTTGTCACTTTGAATGTGGTATTATTGTTGGTGCCTATTGGCCTGGTCTGAGTATTTCAAAAACAGCTGAACTTCTGGGAATCTTCAGCAGAAGAGCATCTCTGGATTAAACCTTAAATGGGCTAAAGCAGCAGAAGACCACACTGGATGGCACTTATGACAGCTGAGAACAAGAAATGAATGACCCAATTCCAACTGGCTCACCAAAGTTGTCAACAGAAAATGGAAAATACGTTACCTGTTCTGATGAGTCTTGGTGCAAAGAACATTAAAAAAAATGGATGTATGTTGCCTTCTATCAACAGTTTCAGGCTGTTGGTTCCCTTTTCTGATTACAGTCTGTCCTTCATCTAATGGCTGCTTCAAGCAGGGTAAGGTGTCATGTCGCTAAACCATCAAACTGGTTTCTTGAACGTGACATTGAGGTCACTGTACTTAAATGGCTTCCACAGTCACCAGAGCTCAGTCTAACAGAGCACCTCTGGGATGTGGTGAAACACGACATTCACATCATGGATGTGCAGCCAACAAATCTGCAGCAGCTGTGTGAGGCTATTGAGCCAATATAGACCAAAATCTCAGAGCAACATTTCCAGCACCTTGTTGAATGTGTGCCATGAAGAATTAAGGCAGCTCTGAAGGCGAAAGGAGGTTCAAGATCTGCCTATTAGTGGTTAATTTCAAATTAATTTCTAATCCTTATTCTCCTTTAAAAATCCCCTCTCACACCTTCAAATATTACACTGTCATAATAAAATGAAAGCAGTTTTGGATCTATAGATGCTTATAAACAGAGCTAGACCTCAAAACCACTTTTTTGATTTCTTCCTAGATGTAAAAGGAATATAGTAACATAGTAATCATATAGTAATTAAAGAGGCAGTTTCTGCTCTGGCTTATTGTATTTGATATGCATTTTTTAACACTATAGAAATAAAGTGATGGCAGTTTCTCTTATGGTCATCTAGATTCATGGTTATTTGTTTTTATTTGATTTTATTTTTTCCCCACCGCTGGGGCTTAATAACCACGAGATTGAATTCCCTAACCAGCCTTTCAGTTTTAGATGAGCGCTGTCAACACTTAAGTGCCTTCCTGCTGTGGATGCTAACACAGCCATAGAGCTGACTAGCATGTGCCTGACCGCTTCTGGGCTCTTGCCGTGTTTGGATGTTGCTGGAAGGTCCCATGGCATCAGAGTGGGGGCATCGAGCTGCTGTGCTACACTGTTGTGGGAGATCACAAACGCAGTTGTCCACTGATTGAAGCTCCCCTATTCCCAAACTGTGTTAGCTTAATACACCTCAGGAGTTATCTTTCAAATCCAAGAAGCCCCAGGGACACCAGGGACAGTAAAGAGAGATGATTCCTCTCATGTTTCACTCTTCTTTGCATCTCACGTCATCTTCAAAGTGGTTATTTGGCAATAAAAAAGATGAATATCTTATGTTGACATAATCAAATGCTAAATGTCTGAGCATATCTGAAACTAAAGTAATCTTAAGAGACTTGGGAGATCGGATGGCATTGCGTGATTTTTAATGACTTGCATCAATTCAGCCTATATTTTGTTTCATGATAAGAGAAATTAATGTCTCTCTTTTTTTTTTTTCTTTTTTTTAGTGAGGAAATAGTGCCAAGGCAGAGGAGGTGCATTTCTCTAAATTCAACCTTTAAAATGAACCATCATGTTCTGTTCTTCCTTCAGGTGAACAAAACAGACTGCATCTATGTGTCAGCAGATCCTTCTTTAAGCAATAAGCAGCAGATGATAATTTCAGGAAAGGGTGAGGTAAGATGAGAACACTAGGAAGCAGCGGTGGACGATGGCTGAATCATGCATACAGATAAAATGTGGCAAATTTTAATCAGTGGGAAACCAGAGTTTGCTCAGGGAATGATTAAGACCAAAGACTCCAGTACCCATTTTCTTATTGTCAGTATGCTTTAAAATACCTTGCACATTTCTTGTAAACGATGGCCCCTTTGCTCCTGCTGTTCTTTGTCCAGGCAAATGTCTACTGGCAGAATCAGCCATGGCACTGAAATGTGTGGATTCTTTTTCCCTCAGTTCCAGAGTGAAAAACAAACAATAAAAAAGGCAACACTTTTAAACCTCGGTCATAATTGAGTGATAATTAAAGCGTAGCTTTTTGTTCATTGGAGTGGTAAAATCAATTTCACAACAGCTATGATTGGTATTTAAAAAGGGGGGCAAAAAGGAAACGGCTGCATCTTTCATGTCACTCCTAAGTCGGTGCCATCTCTTGCATTGAGGTCTTAGAGGAAAAAATATACCTTTAACCACAAGAAATGGATTTTCATTTAGCAAGGATATGGACACATATTCTCATTCCGCTCTCTTCTGTATTCTTTTTCACCTCACTTCAAAATTGTCAAACACATGTAATGGCTGCGTATCTGGGTCAGGGACAGGCTGTCCCGCCAGCCATTGGTTGGAGCAGAAGCAGAGTACACCTCGCCTCTTTTAAAATGTTACAGCAAACGAAAGACGATGTGCAATCTATTTGTTTCTTGTTGTCTTCTCATTCATCGTCTGTGTGCTTTATGATTACAAAATCGCCCCTGTTTAGCCATTAACCCATTCAAGAAACCAAATAATAAACATCAAATATGTTTAAGCATGTTTCTTTCAATCAATGAGAACACCTTCCTTAAAAACATTTACGCTGTATGTGTGCGCTGCTCTCCTCCTTTTAGAGATTAAAAGCATTTTATTGATTGTAGCACGACTTCTGCACGTCTTAGAGGTTTCGGGAATGAATGCCATGACAGTTTTAAACCTCTTCAATTATATGAAATTTCTTTTTTTGTCAAATCAGAAATGCTCTGTTCTTTTGATAGACAGTGCAGGGTTATTTTCCAGCATGTTCTGGATTAGTGATACATAAGAAAGACTTAGTGAGCTTGTGTAAACACAGTCCTCTAGTTTTACTGCTGTTGCTGATAGCAAGAGACAAACAAGGCTTCTGAATAAAAGTGTATGGGATAATAAATGTGAAATGATGGCTGTTATGGCCCGCACTTGCCCCCAAAAAGCTGCATAACAGCCAAGCCTGTAAATATCAAGCCAATTGTGTTGCTGCGCTATGAAACACAAGCACAGTCTGGAGGATCTGCTGCCAGCGTTTCGGTGCCAGACACCACGGGACACCCCCAGAGGTTCCTCATCTATTGCCCAACAGGTCAGAGCTTTTTTGGAGGCTTTGATGTTTTGGCTGATCTGTGTAAATGTCACCTGCGTTTGGAAGTGCTTCAGGACTATTAATTGTCTGCCAGGACGATCATTTGCTCTTTGCTTAGCAGTGTAGTTTTATCTGATGGACTCAATTTGGACTGATCAAAGTAAATCAACTGTATTTATTAAATACCTCATGGGGAAAAAAAGTGTAATTAAAGGATGCATTTGTGGCCTGAATGGATGCACAAGCTATAACCTTTGTAAAGCTAAGTGTTTTTAGTAAGAGTCGTTCAGGTAAAATAATCAGCAGGTGGCACCTGTAGTTTAGCAGCTTACTTGGTTTTTTAGCCATAATGTGTCTGAATTATGCTTATGCCAGTAAAGCTAAATTGAATTGGACTGGATTGAAAAACCCAGTTCCAAAAAAGAAGGGGGAAAAAAAACCCATCGCTGACCTTTTACCCAGCAGACATCTTGGCTTATCACTGTAGGGAAAGCACAGGTGGAATTAACAATGGCTCAGTTCACTTTAGCGTCCCACTAACTACGGCAGCACGCATAAAAGCAGCACCTCCACTAAGTAGAATGGAGCCATCAATAACACACCCGAGCATCCCTGCTGTGACACGAGGACGGAGCAGCCGAAGCTGCCAAATAAGAAATCCTGCTTCCACAGAGTCGATCTTAAGCAACGTCAGGTGCTTGTAATGTGCCGCAAAGCTGGATTAACTCAAGCTGACTGGCACAAATGTCCATGGGCTCTGTCCTCATACAGGCCTGTAAAATACAAAAGGTTTTTATTCATTCGTGTACATAAAAAGTATTAACTTAGCAGGAGTATTATCACTGCCATTGAAAGTGATCATTATTTACTCGTTTAATTCATGCAGAGATCGGAGTCTGCTGTGAAAAGGTGTGACTCACAGTCTCTCGTGTGTGCTGGTGGCCATAGTCCTGGGAGAAAAAATGTGGTATAATAAGAATGATTATAATCACTGGAACATTAACTTAACAATTTGAGGAAAAATTTGACTGTGGGGAAAAAAAAAAGTCTGTGAACTACGAATATCTAGTTTCCACCCTTCCACCCATTGCTTTAATGACAGCTTGTTCTCAGTCTGGTGGGACTCCACGACATGAGATAACCCATGTTATCCCAGCATGAGCTCTCATTGTTCTGGAAAGCTCTTTCCTTTTTATACTTATTTAACCTTTTTTCAAGCAGGAAAATGGGACTCTTGAGGTTTCAAATCTCTTCTGCAAAACTCAGCAGCTCAGCTCAGCTTGTTGAGATGCTGGGATGTTTGGCTTTTTAAATATTTAGGTGCAGCTTTAGCCCTCATCCTACCGACATATCTAAGATTCACGGGCTACTGGCTGGAGCCTCTCTGGGGATTTCTTAAAGCTTTATTATTACAAAACTGAAATCTATACTTTCTTTTTTAATCCAAAGCACAATCCACTGTATTACTTATCATCCTGGTGTCACTTAGCTTTCAGTCATTTTAAGTAAACATTATTTGCTTACTTATTTGAAATTCTGTCAATAAAGGTTATGAGCACAATCTCTGACAAAGGGCAGTCCTGGATGAAACTAGCAATTAGTCTGACTGTTTTTCATTGTGCAGAGACTGAACAAACAACTGAAATTAGCCAAAGCTGAACATACACTACAGGCAGCTCTAGCACACAGTTGCCTCATGCAATGCTCAGGGCATGTTGGCATGTGACAAGAGGAGCAAATAGTTGCAGTCGTCCTGTCTGAGTTTTCAAACAGATTTTCCAGTCGAGCGTTGGTCGGTCACTTTAGCAGGTGGATGTTTCCTCACTGCTGCTCGGTTTGGGGCTTGCAATGTAGCAGCATCAGCTCGTCTATTCTCTGACTGTTTCAGGTAGCCTTGGTGATGTCTCCAATATTCTAATAACTTCCAGTCTGGGAGATTCCCCATCCAGATAATAAATGCAGCAATGGAGTTTTTCTTCTTTAAAATGACTGGCAGAGTACTCCAATCCTTGATACTGTCCAATGTTTTACTTTAAGATTAACTTTATATAAGGTAGATGTGCATTCTATACACACTATATAATTAGCCAATCACATGACAACATCTTAATCTACTGAGGCCTATAGACATGCTCAAGACAGCCTGCTAATATTCAAACAAAGTCAATTTAAGTAACTTTGAATGCAGCACGTTTTTTGGTGCCAGGTGAACTGTTATAAAGATTTCAGAAACTGCTGATTTATGGGGAAGTTCCTACACAACCATCTCTAGGATTTACAGAGAATGAGTCTAAAATAGAGATAATATAAAGTATATATAATAAAGTATACAGAACAGCATCTCTGAATGCACAACACACTGAAACATATGGGCTACAACAGCATAAGACCACACCCAGTGCCAGTCTTTCAGCTAAGAACAGGAAACTGAAGCTCCAATTCACAAAAGTGGTCATCAAAATTGGAAAAACGTTGTCAGGTCTGAATGAATTATGACCACATCATGACATGTTATTCCAACAGAATAACATGAAATCATCTCTAATTGGTGATGGCCTTTACAGTCACCAGAGCTCAATCCAGCAGACCACCTTTGGGATGTGTTGCAATGGGTAAATGCACAATGTATGGTAGTAGAACGGGAGATTCTAATCATGGATGTGCAGCAGTTGTGTGGTGCTACATGTCAATATGGGGAAAAAATATCTGATGAATGTTTCCAGCATCTTGCTGAATCTGTGCTAAGAGAAAAGGAGGTTCAAACGGTTACTATCATGGTGTACCTAATAAAGTGTCGGGCGAGTGTATAAATGTCATTATATGTTATTGACTTTCATTGCAGGCAGCTAGTGTAATTTTTTTATGTGTATTCCAATGAAGAACTCCCCCTCTCGTGTATTAAAGCACATTTTAATATTTTCTTTGGATTTAATTTTCCAAAGTCATCCTCTTTTCATTCATTAAACATAACAAGCTTTGATTTCCCTGATAGAATCTTTGCCTTGATTACTTTATTTTCCTGCCTCTTCTCTGTCACTGGTATGACTATTATTTCAGAGTTTTAGTGTGGAGGTCGTAATGAGCCGATGTTGTGCTGCTTTGTGCGCATAGATTTGGGTTTCTTTAGTCACTTCCACTGTGTCATTAGACGGCCAATGCTGTGTCATTATGGAGCTCAGGCATGGGTGGAAGCAGCAGGAGAACGAGGTTCAGCTCTCTTTCTCTCTCTCTCTCTCTGTTTCTCAGAGATCCTCCTCCGCATGTCCCCTTCTGTCTGTCTGTCCATCTGTCTGCGTCTGTTTAACTACATTTATCTGTCTGTATTTTAGTCCTCCCTCTCTCCCTCTGCCTCCCTGTCACACACGTCCATGCAAATGTGAAATCTCTCCAGGCTCGTTTTTGTTATGCATATTTATTCACGTGCTCTTGTTTCCAGCTGTTAAAGCTGTTAGTTTTACTTTGCTAAACTCCAAAAGATAATCTTCGCTGGTTGTAAATAATTAGCTTGATCAATCAACGTTACTGAATGAGCGTCAGAGCAGAGAGTGAGAGGAGAGGACCTCTATGGGAGTTTCTCCCTCGTGGTGAATCTCGCTGTTCCCCAGTTCAGTGACATATGTTATTTTCTGTACAACATGAGCCAAACCAGTTTTTCCTCCACAATTATCTAATCGTTTATTTTCATTTCACTTTTTTAGAAGGCCTTGGGGCGGGAAGGAGGCTATTGCCCAGGGGTATCATCGTGATGTGATTGCTTGTCTTTTGTTTTGAAATAATGCTCTTTATGAGTTTTTAATGTGTTTTTCTCCTCCACCTTCCCCTTAGATTAAAGTTCCCGACTTTCAATCTATCCTACGGCTCAAGTCTTTATTGGGCTATATTTCCACTTTACTTTTCATCCTCTATTGTACACTCAAGTGGAAAAGCTTCTGCTTAGAGAAATACATCAAGGCTAGAATGACCTCTGAAATTATCCTCTTCTCGTCTCACAAAATATGAAGAGGCTTTGAGGACTTTCTGGAATGAATAAATACTCAGATGGCAGGATTTAAGAACGTATGTCACCTAAATTGTCCTAAGACAAGAACAAACAGGCGATAAAAATGTTTTGGCGCAGGAGAGCAAAACACTGTCACCATCAGATCTTAAAGTGCAGCCTGAGATGTATGTGGTTGTAAAAGGCCAGATAAGTTCAAGGGAAAGTAAACATTTAAGTGTTTACCTTTTTTGTTATGAGGATGATAACCAGGAACTTGGCACAGTGGAGCTTTTCAGAAGAAGCCCCACTCAAGAGTGTAAGAGGAGCCGATGTTTACTAGAATATAGTACATCTTTAGCTGTAGTCAGAAAGGCTACTTTTGAAACATGAAAGTAATTCAAAAAGTATCTTAGATGCTGTTTGACCAAATAAAACTCTTTCAATGACTTCACACACACACATTGACACTACACGTGTGGTTTTCGGGACTATACCGATTCCGTGTACCTTTGTCCACATTCAGTCCTCCTTCTACATGGCCTGTTGTATGTCTGCAGAAACCATCTGTAGCTTGTCACGCTTTGTCCCAGCTGCATATGGTGGTGGGACAATAAATAAATAGCTTTGCCTGAGTTGTTACTTATCCTTCAGTATTTATCATTTATTCATTGTTGGGACTGATGTGTAATATGGCATGAACTTGATTCACTTCTAATTAATTTCAAAGAAATAAACTTCAGTAGTGTTGAGAACCCTTCCTTTAATTATACTTGCTCAAGAACGGATTTTTTTCCTACCTGTCAGGATGGTTAGGTTAGGATTATTTTTTCATTTTCTAATACATTTTATAAAAAAAAAAAAAAAAAAAAGAAAAGAAAAAAAGAACAGCACTTTTATTCATAAATGTTATCTAACTGAGGCAAATTGCAAATATTAACCACTAATAAAATAAACATCTGTTAGGTTTTTTTGTTTTGTTTTTTTTGTTAACATAAATTGTTGTTAATGGGTGTATTGATTTAATAACACGATAATGCAGTGGGTCCACCAGACCTGCCAACACTAGCTGAGTAACAGTAACATGAACGCCACACAGTTGAAGAAAAAACTGTTGGGGAAATACTAAAAGTGACCCTTAAAAAACGGCAAAGTGCCGATATAAAACTTTAACCACAAATAATGTTATAATAGAATAGAATGCCTTTTATTGTCACTAAACACATGTACAGCTGAATTATCCAGTCCAACACTTTATAGTAGCCATTGTTAATAATGTGGAATGTGTTATGTTAATTACACTTTAATTACACTTTATAATAGATTTGTAAATATAAATTTGCATTTCTTAACTAATTATTAGTTACTTGCTGACCTTTGGATTGTTTTTCCAGTCACTGCCAGTCAGGGGAAAAAAAATAATATACTCTGAAAACTGGTTACATATTTTTATCCAGATTGGTTCTTTCATTTTTGTCGTAAATATGGAGTTAGGGTACTTTTTTCATGATGACACGCGCCTCCCAGAGTTTTAAAGAGAGTGTAAGTTGGCTGATGGTTGTAGCGGCGGTGTACATCATAAAATTCTAGATAGCAGTTAATGTACTTTTTTTTACATACTAATTAGTTTCATTTTCACTCACCATTTAGATTTACAAACTAAAACAACTTGTCTGGGGTTTAGGAAAAAGACTGTGATGCTCAAGTGGACCCAGTAGATTGAAATATGATGCCAACAGTGTCGTGCCCAAGTGTCCACCTTTGAGGAGTTGGACAGGATACTTTTATAATATAGTAAAACCTTTACTAGAAAACTACAAGAGCATTGTAATCATTAACAAATACACAGTGTTGAACTCTCACTACATAATATTGTAAATTGTAACATTACTAATGAAGAGTAAACATGTTATAATTTGTAAAACTAACTGTTAATTAACTAACTACACTGAGTTTGACTCTACTGGGGGGAGACAGTATCCATATTGCAAACAATAAGGTGCCGTTGCACATCTCTGGGCTTTCGCGAGCCCGTGCTCATCTGGATTTTTATTATTTTCGTGTGTTTTTCATCATGTGTGTGAAAGCATTATTGTCAGCAATCTGCTCAGAGCGCAGGGAGCCGTCGACAAGTTGCAGCGGGGCCATCAGCTCCGGTGGCTGAACACTTTCCACAAGTGTGTGTTTGCTCACATGTGCTCATAAGAGAGGCAAGGAAAAAGACACTGAATTCTGCGTTGCCATAGTAACAGAGACGACAATTACTAACCCCCCCCAACCCCAACAAGCCTCCTCTCCCCCTCCTTGCTTGGAAGGTGTGTAGTTTCATCTTGATTTGTGTGCACCTCATGGTGGTATAACGTCACTCTGGAACCCCGGGAAGGCTCCCCCACCACCTCTTCAACCACCGCCACCAATGCCGTCACCTCTTCCTGCAGACAGGAGAATAGACTGCAGTTGTTCTGCCTCTCTTTCATCTGCCTGTGTTGTGTGAGACCACCGGCGTGCCGGGCCTGGTGTTTTTTTTTATCTTCGACCTGAGTCATCCACTCTTCCCTCCATAGGATGAAAGGGGAGCTACTGAGAATTCTCCCCCGAGGTGGTCAGACAGGAAATACAGTCTATGTGTGACGGTGCCTGATTATGTGTCTGTACACATGTAAGAGCTGTCTGAAGAGTGGCTCTTCATCATATCTCTCCACAAGAATCCATGTCAGATGGCCACATGAATGGTCTAATAATACTAATGACCGAGTTGCAGGTGTGTGTTTCAGGTCCATGTGTGTACAGTAATGTGTGTGCGTGCGGGCCCCTCTAACAGGAGGGTGCCAGAATGAAAAGGGAGAAAGAGCAGTAATTATGGCCTCCCATGTTCAGCAGAAACATCAGAGGGAAGTAATTTGTTGCTCTATATTTAATCAGTGGAGATAACGAGAGTGACTGCAGCTGTCTGGGCCTATGGGCAGGCAGACAAGCACGAACACCATTTCCTCCAAAACCCATTAGTCTTTAATGCAGCAGTCCACAGCATCTTATTTACATACTTTTCCGTGGTCACATAATCATTATCACCCTTTCAATGTCGAATTTGTTCAATTGTGTCGTTTTTCTTCATCACCTTTACCCTCTTTTATCTCGCAGCACTTCACTCACTTCCTCTCTTCTGTCTCATGGCTTGACTCCAGCTATTTTATTTCCTCAGTCACCTGAAGCAGTTTCCTAGTACTTTTCCTCTGGGTTCTCTTGAACCATCATTATCTCCATTTGCCTATTACTGACTCTGCCCATCTCTCCATCACCTCTCTTAGGGTGCAGGTGGAGTTTTATGTGAACGAGAACACTTTTAAGGAGCGCCTCAAGCTGTTCTTCATCAAAAACCAAAGATCCAGTAAGTTGCCCGTGTTCGGGATCGCGCTTTCCCTGGTTGAGTGAATTTCTTGTCTACTGTCTTCATTTCTGAACCAGTTGTTCAGCTGAATACGTGTTTCGTTTTAATGTGTAGTGTGCTGCCATTCTTGCTCTGCATTTCATCACCAGTTATTCAACTTGTCCACTCTCTGTGCCTGCTTAAATGTCTGTGTAGCGGGTTTGATTATCAATGTGTTCATTTGCAAGGATGGTGTACAGTAATATTAATATTTCTACTGAATGCACAAGTTGCTTTTTGGGGGGGAGGTAATTGGCTTATTGTGAATTATCAATGGGTTATATACTAGTTAGACACGCATGCACTTCAGCTACATTAGGCCAAGCACTGTTAGTTAGCCATGGCCAGAAATGGACATTGAAAAGATGAGATGAATCAACTTTCAGAAGGGCTTGCAAGCTTTCTGGTAGTGATAATTAGTGGTATATGAAATACTCCTAGTTGCCCAGAGGATTTATTCCTTAAGAATTTGTGTCATGTCTTCATTGAAGCTTTAATCATAACAGATTCAAAGAGCACTGCACTGCTTAAAAGAATCCCGCAGAGCTTTATTCGGTGTCACATTTTTAAATCATGCATTAAGGTTATGGATAGCATTGAATAAATTCTATCTCCATAAATTCTGCCATATTGGTGCTGTCTTTGACTCGCTGGCTATTTCTTTTTCGAACTGCAGGTCTGCGAGTGCGAATGTTCAACTTTTCTCTAAAAGTGCTGAGCTGCCTCCTCTACATCGTCCGAGTCCTGCTGGACAACCCGCAAGAGCAAAGACAGGACTGGTGAGCAAAATGGCGTCAACGATGGCTCAATTGGGTAAAACAAGGCTCTCTGATAGCAGGAGCAAAAGCAACAAGTCAATAGAGGGGACAGCAGTGTGTGTGTGTGTGTGTGTGTGTAAAGTATCCCGTAACTTTATGGAGGGAGAGAAAAACAA
Organism: Oreochromis aureus; assembly: GCF_013358895.1. Classification (NCBI taxonomy): domain Eukaryota; kingdom Metazoa; phylum Chordata; class Actinopteri; order Cichliformes; family Cichlidae; genus Oreochromis; species Oreochromis aureus. The sequence continues at coordinate 12,979,715 of NC_052945.1, forward strand.
GTCTGGAAACTGAACCTTTTAGTGGCTCAGTCCAGTTTTGATGAAAGCTGCTGGGATGAAGATGTCTTATTCATTGCTGTTCATGTGGTTTTACCCCCTGCAGTGTGAGCGGAGTTAACTGCACCAAACAAAACACGTCATCCCGTCCATGGAGTGAGTTTGACTGGTAAGCATGCAAGGCTTTAATTAGGAGTGATGGCTTTAGCCTGCAGACAAGAACCATGAAACCATCCTGGGATACTGTGATCCACGACACCAGCTCTCCGGCCGGAAATGTTGTATAATGCAATCAATGCGACTTCACTTAACTGATGCAATCCACAATGTTGATATTAAACATTACTGATCCACCTTCGTTTATCACCATTCAGCTGTATGGATTACCTGCCAACATAATATGCATGCAGTGCCTGTGCAGCCTAATCAACAGTGATCTAGTGAAGACAGAGTATCTAATATACAGCAGCAAAGAGAGAGAGAAACCAGGAGGTGTGTTTGGACCTGGGGCCTTGCCCTGTCTCCTGCTCAGGGACCTATTGATCTAATTGGTGGCTGATGACATTGGCTAAGCTCTGGCTCCAAATGAATAAGGAGCCTGACTCAGTGAGCTCAGGAAAGGGATGGGCCACCTCCTGTTCCAGGCAGTAGACTTGTAGCATCGTGCCAAGCAGCCTTAAGCTCCAGGTTCTTTTTTTTTCCTCCGAGGGGAGTGGGGGGTTACTTTCCTTTAACCTCTTACAATATGATAATTATCCAGTTATGATGATTATACAGTATTATCAGCACAGTTAGATTAGTCTAGTTTAATTTTAACAAGGTCTGCCTGTTTTTTTCCCCTTTCTTTGTGGCATCTGTCTCCTCCACTTTGCATTCTTCCCTTTTTTTTTCCACCTCTGCAGGAAGCTAATCATCTGGGTTGACAGACCTCTACCGCTGTGGGCATTGCAGGTTAGATACATCCGTAACATTCCCATGTAAACAAGGCCTCCATTTTTATGTCTGATCACTTCTGCATGCACGAATGCACAGAAGTCAAAATATCTGCGTTCGCTTTATCGGTTTATTGCCAATTAAATTTAGGTCACATTATTTCAGCTCATTCTTACTTGACATATATTTACAGTTACAATGCGGTTACCCACACATACATATAAATGTACATCAGACACCAGGCTGTCTCTTGCTTCACTTAAACCTGTTCCTTCTGAAGCTCAAACATCAGCACACCCACTGATTCCACCCACGCTCCCCATCTCTGCGACTCCTAATTTCTGTGTCTGCTCTCCCTCTGTCTGTTTCTCCACATTACTCTCTCTCTCTCTCGCTCTCTGTTTTTGCAGGTGCTTGTGGCTTTCATCAGCTTTTCGGAAACTATGTTACTCGTGTATCTCAGCTACAAGGTGAGCCACTCACATGACCCCATTGGCCAGCCTGTTTGTGGTGGTGTATGTGGGGGATTTGCATGGATTTATGATGCTTGATGGTGGTGACTGTCCACCAGGCACTTCTGCTGTGCTATTAAAGTTGAAGTGATGGCATTCTGTCTTTCAGCCATAGATCATTTTTACATTAATGCTCCTCATGACCTCATTTAGTAAAAACAACAATATTATGTGCTGTGAGCTTTGACACCATGTGATGTGTAATCGATCAGGTTAGAGTTTTCTTACCACGCTGCTGCATTTAATTTTTTAAAAATGAAGCTGAAGCTTACAAACTGTGACCTTCGGTGGCATCTAAAATCTCTTTAGTGGATTAAACAAGATTATCTCAATTGATAAAATGTTCTCAAAAGAAGATTATTTACACCTGCAGTCATTTATATTTGGGTGCCACAGCTCTGCTTTGGGAGCATTCCTGCTGCCCCTGAAAGCTAAGGTGGGGGCAAAAAACTCCATGTAGTCAATGTCCATTTGCTAAAAGTCACAGTCACTCAGTCACAGTCAGAACCAACATGAAAGGAGGATCTGTGATTGGAGGTGGGTTGCAAAGTGGCTTTCAGATGAACAGCAACTATGGCGTAGCACCCTATATGAGATATTCCCCGGATGTAGAAAATAATATGGTAAATGAACTGTTTTCTGTGCTGCTACTACTACTACTACTTGAACACTCAAAACACTTTATACAACGTGTCTCACTGACCCATTTATACAAACGTTTATGCAAAGACTCTTGCACATTTAAGTTAGATAGCCAGCCTCTCTACTTTGAAGACTTGGCTTAAAACTTTTCTTTTGCATAAAGGTTATAGTTAGGGCTGGATCATGACTCTCAACCCTCCCTTAGTTATGCTTCAACAGCCCTAGGCTGCTGAGGACTTCCCATGATGCACTGAGTGTTTCTTCTTCACTCATCTCCTTTAAGTAAGTTTGTGCACCACTCTGCATTTAATCGTTAGTTATTATTAACCTCTGGCTGTCCTCCACAGTGTTTCTCCCTCCCCTCAACCCCAATCATTTGCTGCCCCTCCCTGAGCCTGGCTCTGCTGGAGGTTTCTTCCTGTTTAATGGGAGTTTTTCTTTCCCACTGTTGCCAAGTGCTTCCTCATAGTGGGCCTTCTGATTGTTGGGGTTTTCTTTCTGGTATTTTAGAGTCTTTACCTTACAGTATAAAGTGCCTTGAGGTAACTGTTGTTGTGATTTGGCACTATATAAATAAAACTAATTTGAATTCTATTGAAGTAAATTCACACTCTTATGAATGCATTGTGAGCAGATCAAACCACCAACCTTCCAATTAGTAGACTACCTGATCTACCTCCTCAGTCACTGCCACCCTAATATAGCTACCTGGTATCAGCTGAGCCATAAGCTTATGTGGCCTGGGGCTTGACTTCATACCCTGCTTGAACTAATGCTATACCTGTTTTGCTGGTAGATTGTGTAGTTTCCATTTCTGGTATAATTGAGCAATGAGTAATTAATTAAATTACTGCTGTTGTGCAACATGCATTAATTGGCACAACTCTCACCTTGGAAACGTGCACGGATGTACCCTGCTGCTGTGTGACATCTGCAGGTATAAAACAAACCAAGAATTACCAGCTGGAAGCAGCAAACCTCATCTCCTGCTCCTGCTTTTTTCTTTTCTTTTTCAAATTCTGGGTTGTAGTCATTTCTGGTGAGTTAATGTGACCTATCGAAGGAAAGTCTTTTTCACCACCACTCTAGTTTTTTTTATTTAGTTTTTTTATGTCATTGCTGTTTAGGGCACTCCCTGAAACAGGAATCTCTTTTAGAGAACCAAAAGCAGATTTTCTAGGTACACTCTAATAAATTGACATTTTTTGTTCTCCTTTGATGCTGCTCCTTTGCTCTTGCATTTGGAAAGAACATCAGAGCTCCTTGAGGCTTCCTCAGCATTGTCCTGTTATGGACACATTTGAAACACTTTTGGGGAGGACCGCCCTTCTCCAGGCAGAGGGAAGGCAATTCATCACTGTGTGTCTGGATCTGAAACTATAAGCTTATAAGGCGCTCTCTCTGCAGATTGCTCTGGAGGCTAGAGACCTTAGCATTTAGAGCTGACTGATTCCTGTGGACATAGCCTGTGCCTGTCCACCTACACTAGTCAGATTCAGGTCAGCCATATGCAGGCGGGAGAGACATAAAAACAGCTATGGCTGACATCTTAATTGAGCAGAAAGGCTTAGTGGAAACTGAGTAATGCTGCTTCCTTCCTCAAAAGACACAAGGGAGTCAGACAACCCTAACACACACCCCGATTTATTGTATGGTGCAAAAGCTCATCAATTTGTTCCCCTGCACTTTGTGGTAACTGGGCCTGTTATGTGTTAATCTCCTAAGGTCGCCAAGACAATGGAGTTTCCTGACCCCTGTGTGTGGTTTGTGTTTCCAGGGCAACGTTTGGGAGCAGGTACTACGTGTCCCTTTCATTCTGGAGATGATCAGCGCTGTTCCCTTCATGATCACTGTAAGTGGAAGGATACGCATTACTGAGCACTGACGACACGGGGAGTCTCTGCAGGCAGCCATTTGTTTTGGGCTTCAACCACTGTAGTCCCACCCACCTATGAAAAACAAAATCACACATCACTATCCAATACCTGAAACTGTGAGGATATCACAAGATGCACAGAACCCCCTTTACTGCCAGAGACCATGACTGTGCAACATATGAAAACAGAGCGATAAAAGCTAAGTAGGCCTAAGCATTTCTTTTTCTCTCGACAGGTGATTTTGCCATCCTTCAGAAATCTCTTCATCCCTGTCTTTTTAAATTGCTGGCTGGCCAAGCATGCTTTGGAGAACATGATAGTAAGTGGAGCACAATGTCCCTGTCCATTTTTTTTCATCTCAGCATCTCTGTTATGCTATTTTGTTGGCATGCAATTGCCCCTCTCGGTTTCCCATTTCAGCTCACCAGTTTTATCTTAAACACTCTCCCACAAAGGTAAATCAGTCAGAAAACCTTTATAATAATAACATGGATTTTATTTCTTGGGGCACTTAACATTCCCTCCCTCAGTCAGTCCAATGACATCCAGCTAAGGCTGCTTCACATTATTTGGTAACCTCCCTCTCCTGCTGCTTTTTATATTCCAGTAATTGGCAATGCTTATCTCATTTTAGTGCATTTCAATATTCCTGCATGGTTTTTTTTTTTCATTTAAGGTTGTCCTGCTGTCCATCAGCTACATTTTATCCTCATTTTACACTTGCACAATGCAGCACTTAGCTTGTTGTCATTTACATACATTGACTCCTATCTGCCTCACCATCTCTCTGCAGAACGATCTCCACAGGGCGATCCAGCGGACGCACTCAGCCATGTTTAACCAGGTGGTGATACTTATCAGCACACTGGTCTGTCTCATGTTTACGTGGTGCGTACCCTTACTGCTGACATTACACTGAGAGCCGGGGGCAAAAAAGCGCAGGCAAAAAAAGGACATTAGATAGAGGTTGAGTGGGAAGTGAAAGGTGTCGCGGCCATGGATGGAGTGAGAAAGGAAAAGAGGGCGAGATGGACGACCATTAGTGTGATACATGCAAAGGCAAAAAAAGAGAGAGAGAGAGGAGAATGAAAAATGCAGCCACTGGAGCTAAGAGAGCGAAAGGCAGAGAGCAGAAAGGTAATTGGTAACTGTAAGAGTGAGATAGAGTGTTGAGATGACAACTGGCAATTTCTTCAGTGCAGTGGAGGATGTGGCAGCTTGCTGGTGTGAAAGCCTGAGCTAATCCAGAAGTTCATTCACACAGTATCTCCGACCATTTCAGGGTTTGACATTTGCCTGTTGACTCATCTGTCCCTTAAAAATTATGATATTATGCACAGCCTGCAGTCGCACACCTATTCATTTTAAAGTATACCATGTTCGACAAAGGCACTCGGGCGTGCATTCACTCCCATTTCCACACATTCAAAGTCACACATATAGGCACAGGCGTGAAAAACAGTTCTCCGTGGATATTGCCCCCCCACGAGCACCCATACCTCGCCGAGCGAAGTAGGTGCCTATGGCCTAGGTGTGAAGTCTCTATCTCAACGATGCCTGCTCCTTTTTCTTATTCTCTCATCAGCATTTGCGGCATTCAACACCTCGAGCGAGCGGGCAACAACCTGACCCTGTTCGACTCTCTCTATTTCTGCGTGGTCACCTTCTCCACAGTGGGGTTCGGCGATGTCACCCCACAGATCTGGCCCTCGCAGCTCCTGGTGGTCATCATGATCTTTGTGGCACTCATTGTGCTCCCCATCCAGGTGAGAAGTGAAAGCGATGAAGTTTGAATGCAGTGCAAGTTTAAACAGCACTCAGATGAATTTAAATAAAAGCAGTGGCAGCAAAAATCATTTCGTCCATCCCCATCAATTTTTTTTCAAGCGACCAACAGGTTCGAGCTCTCCTTCAGTTTGTAGTGAGGGAAAAAATAAGAGATAAACTAGCCACAGATGTGTCTAAAACTCATCAGAAATAAGTTAACATTTTTCTTGGTACACAACACATAAAGTCTTCCTACTTAACACTAATAATTTTTGTGTTTCCCCCCATCACACAATAATGTGATGACTCACTGCAGCCTACATAGATTTGCAAGACTATTTTTATTCTGAGAGCAACAAGAGTGTCTTCCATACTCACTCAATTCCCCAAATCCCTCTCCTGTCATTTAACTGCTCCACTGAGGGAACCTCATGACAGAGAATTGGAGCGACCGTTTACCCACACACACTCACACAAACACACTATTTGTACAGCGACTGATAAAAACACCCTGACAAATGCACTAGTCCCTCTGTATCCTAACAGTTGTCTCTCATATTTGTGTAAAGCTTTTATCCCTGAGGTAGCTGCACTAGCTGTTTGTCTCCCGAAAGACTCGAAAGTGAAAATAGGATACATTTCCACTGTGTATATACTGTACCTGCAGTTAGGAGGTTTTTGTGGGCAGGAATTCTCACGCTCTCACTACTGCTACACAAGTGATGACGCTACAAATTGTTGCTAACTTTTTTCTCTGTTTTTGGTGGCATCAAATACACAGACACACACTGTACTGTAGGTGTAGGACTGCATCCTACACAAGCATGATCTCACTATTTTTATTATTTATCTGTTTTGTTTTGTTTCCACGAGTGAGGGCTCCATGGTTGCAAATAACTTCACAAATCATGACCATAAAGACAACTTTTCTTAAATTTGCACTTGCATGCTGTTGATTACTGACGTGGTTATCATGTCATCCTCTTCGGCCCCTCACTCTATCTTTCATCCATAAATACCTTTGACATTTAGAAACTGGCCCACCCCTTTGCCCTCTCTCCACAAACGCAACTCCACCCCCACTCACTCTGCGAGTGTGAGTGTGTCCTTCTGTCTGACTCTGATCCTGCCATGACCAGACTCCAGGTTGCACAGGAGAGCCGCAGAGCACATCAGGATTCAGCCATTGCTCTGGTTCTTATTGCTTCCTCTGCTGATTTTTCCTGTAACTGTCCCCAACACACTGCAGGAAATCCACCTCTCTTGCCAAGACATTTTGTGCAATTTTGAGCCTCAAAAGGATCATTATTGTAAATACCATTTAAAAAAAAAAAAGAAGAAGTCAGAAATTTAAGCCAATTCTCTTGTTTAAGATTCAAATTGCCCAGTGTGGGGAAAAATCTCTATACTTTTATAATAGAGTCTTGATTGTTGTTTCATCAAAAGAGGACAGAATAAAACACCCTTTTACCCTTTAATAAGCCGACATTATCTCAACATAAAGGTGATCACATTTATCTGAGCCAAAATGATTAGTTCATAGAGAAAAACTGCACACGAATGAAATGTGCCCATTGAATTCTGATAGATGTAGGTGTATGGCCAGAAACATCGGCTAATAAACTTAAAAATCATGAAAATATATGTGTTCAGACCAACAACAGCATCAACCATGATTCTGTGGAGAACTGCTTACACGGAGTGAGACAAAATTGCATCATGATAGTTCTTTCTGGACCTGCTGGGATCACCGGGGGAACAAACAGGATAATAAATGCTCCTTTTTTCCCCTCAGACTGAATGAAGTGACAGGTGTAAAATAGCTTGTTATTTTGCTGTGGAAATCTGCAAGAAATTAGATTACTCTTACATCTGTTAAAACCTCAAACTACCCATTTATTCGCACAACTTTCCAGAGCTCAGACAAAAGAAAATCTCTCTGTGGAGCTCTCTTTAAGCCTACTGTTCCATGCCCTGCCTTCCCATGCTAATATCCGCTATCATGTTCCATTCATTCGCTATGCTGAACTAACTTCCACTTATCTTAATTCCTCTCAAACACTCTCCCTGATCAAATGGAAACACTATATAGTACAGGGCGTTGTTTTCTTTTCATATACCACCTGGCTCCACCTTGTATCCAGGCTAACTTAATCCAGTTTCCATCTGTTGAATGTGATGGATGTTTTTCTCAATGCAGTTTGAGCAGCTGGCCTTTCTGTGGATGGAACGACAGAAGTCTGGAGGAAACTACAGCCGCTACAGGGCACAGACGGAGAAACACGTGGTTCTGTGTGTCAGCTGTCTCAAGATCGACCTCCTCATGGACTTCCTCAATGAGTTCTTCGCTCACCCCCGGCTACAGGTGTCTCCAAATGGTTTTAAGTAGGACAAGAGGGAGGTTGGGGGCCCTTGTGTGTGCACATTTGTTGTCTGTAATGATCCTCTCCAGGTGCCAGGTCGACTGAGTTTAAGGCAGAGAATGAACTTTGCAGTAGGAAGAATTAAACCGCTATCTTATTCATTTGAATGAATGTGTGCATATTTATTTGTTTCTTTGGGGGTTATTTTGATTGGTCTGCTCCACAGGTGGGGTTTAAAGGGAATAAAATATCTATCTAACTATCATTTATAGTTTTGGGGCTAAATCTAGGACTCTACCAGGGTGGCTTTGCGTTATTCGCACTTCCATTGTTTGAGATAAGCAGTTTTAGCACCTGTCCACTTTATTCTTAATGGCTTTTTCTGCCCTGGAAGCAGTGCTTCTAGCTCACCTCACCTCCTCATGCCATGCTGAGGTACCAAAAAGTATTCACAGGCCCGCTAGTTCGGCAGTTTCTCTCGATCTTCTTTGCTAAACCTCTCAAGATCCACCAGGTTGGTTAGGGTATAAAATAGGGAGCAAGTGAAGCTCTGTGAATACTCTCTAGATGCACTATATAAGGAAATCTGAGCAGCTCAGCACAAAAGTAGGAAAAACAGTTCCATATCCCTAAAAGCTGATTCTGTTCATCTGGACATAGTGTTTTCAGTTGGAGAAACAACCTCACAGCCCATTGTTCCTTCAGTGGTGCTAGTTTCAGTCATTTTCAATCATTATGCAAATGTACCGTTTATAAGGTTGGTGAAACCTGCAGCCAGCTGAGACTGAAGAAGTCACTTGAATGAGTGACGAAACGTTTCTCCCACTGAAAACGCTACGTCCAGATGAACAGAATCAACTTTTAGGGATTTAGTTACCTGGATGATTGAGCATGCATCAAGATGCTTATTCCATAGTTTTAAATAGGCTAACTTCATTAATTTGCCTCCTTTGATAAGAGGATCCAATAATGTAACACTATACATATTATGCAGTGGTTAGTGTAGCTATGATCTAATTAATTTGATGTATTTTCATTTTTTTGTGTACTTGGAAATTTGGATTTCATTCATTAAAACATTTATAACTAATTAAATTCCAATTCAATGGCAAGCTTGACAGCATTTCCTCAGTGTTACCTAAATATAGGTTATAATGTAGGTTAACACCCGTTCCCGTGTGTTTGTGTGTGTAGGACTACTATGTGGTGATCCTTTGCCCCGCGGAGATGGATGTCCAAGTTAGGAGGGTCCTTCATGTCCCCCTGTGGGCCCAGAGAGTCATCTACCTGCAAGGATCTGCCCTCAAAGATCAAGACCTGATGAGGGCCAAGTGAGTCGCTGAGTCAGAAGTAACCTATTATTACCATCACATCAATCCAGCCTCGAAAAACAAAAATCCACAACAGACCCGAATTTAGACACCTCGAAATGAAAGGCTGTCGCGTCTGCAAGCTCGAACTCGCAATTAATACCTGTAGCACCTTCAGGCCTGTAAGTAACAGCTGTGATTGCGGTTTGAGTCATATTGCATATTGTTTGGCCCCTGGCTTTTGATAATACAGACGCGGCACCCTAGGCTAGCTTCACAGAGAAAGAAAAGGAAAAGGAGCACAAGCCTGTTTGTTTAATCTCCCCGTCTCCTCGCCTCCTGCTATCTCATCTTTAAATGGCGTGGGCTTGAAAGACACATTGGTACATTTGTTGTTCTATTGTCCCACTTTTTTCCTCTTTTATCCTCTCGCTCAATAACATGACAACACCCTCCTTCCTGTGTTTCATGGCTTCCCCAATTCTCTCTCTCCCCCTCTCTCCCTCTCTCTCTCTCTCTCTGGCACTCCCAATGCTACATGCTGTACTAACTCCCTCCAGGATGGACGATGCTGAGGCCTGCTTTATCCTCAGTAACCGGTTTGAAGTGGACCGCATTGCTGCTGTACGTGCCTCCCCGCTTTCCTGTATTGCCACAACTCCTCACACTGCAAAACATCAGTATATTCAGACTTAGCAAAATAGCAGTTTTCTTTGGTATAACTTGGCATTCATTTCTAGCTCGATTATTTCCCCTAACATATTAATTGCAGAGCAAAACAACTAAAACTGGGAGTAAGAGAAAAACGTGCTTGACATTACTGAGCAACTCTTTAATATTCATATCTTGTAAGCTGGTGTATTACTAGAATAATATCACTATCTCATTTTTAAAATATCAACGTTCAGGCAATCTCTCTCATTTGGACTTTTCAAGGTCCGCTAATTGTTAGCACACCTTTTCATTCATCACGAGGCTGACATTTTTAAATTTCAGTGAAAAACATCAACAAGTTTTTACTGGAGAGCCACGAGATTTGACACGGAAGTTATTCTTCCATTAACATGTAGCGACGATGCCCTTATTTTTCACCCAACTGATCCGTGAAGTTGAAATGTCAATTTAGCCATTTCTTTGGTTTGTTGTTAGTACCCACAAACTACTTTGTTTTTTTCCTTGTTAGTAAATGCTAGCAAGATAACCTTTTAGGTCAGAGCGCCGCTGTGTCAGAGTGCAGCCTTGCGCAGCTTTAAACTCCTGTTTTTCCTTTGACTGACTTTTCAAAATTTCTCTCAGGGCTAGTCTTCCTGAGCTCACTCTCTCCATGCTCTTGCCACAGCCTGTCATAAAATGTCAGAATTTTATTACTCTGAGATGTTGCACGGACCATTCAGTTGCTGCATGCAATCAGTGCTTTAAGGGGATTATTATAGCCGAGCTAATGATGGGTTTCTTTCTGTTTTTCTCCCTCTGCTGCACTCTCACGCTCTCTCTCTGCCACTCCATTTATCTCACTACTCTCTGTTTCTAATTTTCTCAGGATCACCAGACCATCCTCCGAGCATGGGCGGTGAAAGACTTCGCTCCAAACTGCCCCCTTTACGTCCAGATTCTCAAGCCTGAGAACAAGTTCCATGTCAAATTCGCAGGTGGGCAGTGAGTGTGAAATCAAATTATTGGGGATGCCATTGAATGAGGCATTTGAATGCAGCTACTATTATTTGATCACACCAGGATGCAGGAAATAATGAAATGGTGCCTGATGGCATTGACTCTACAAGTCTCTAGAGCTCTAGTGGATGAAAGAGCATTCTTCCAAAACGGTATTCCCTCATTTAGTGGACGTCTGAAACCTCTCCCACAGGTTGAGGTCTGGTAAAGGCAAATGGACTGCTTCTGATAAAGAGCTTTTCTTACTCTAATTGAGTACTCAAAGCACTTTATACAACATGTCTCAGTCACACAACCACTGTTTTTTATAGCTAAGTGCTTTCTATCTCACATCCACACTCCAACAAACACATCAAGATCATCTCAGGTTTCAAGGATACTTTGGCTTGCAGACTGGAGCAGTTAGGCGTTAAACCACCGGCCTTCCAATTAGCAGACGACCTGCTTTACTTCCTGAGCCACCGTCACCCCGAGGTCATAGCATATGGTAGCTATTCAGAGACCCCTCACGCTCTGTGGATGGTGCCACTGTCATTCCGCTCACCACTTCACACCCTCTCGCTGTGGGGTTCAAGTATTCAGGGGTTTTTTTATTCATCGTCTGTCTGTGTGTTCTCCTGCTCCAATTTGACAGTTGATTTTGCCCAATAATGTGACTGGAATTGCGTTGTCACCGGTGATGATGCATAGCTGTCTAAAAAGACAGGCGATTAGGTAAGCATTTTTACTTTGCTTCCGCAGAGAACATTATGCTCATTTTGGAAATTTCACCACAATTTTCGAGTGTGCGTCAACAACTGTCGTGCTAAACCTGGATCCTTTTTCCATCAGCGGGCTGCTGCAGCAGCAGAGCTCTCTGTCCTTTCCTGCTCTAAAGAAGTGCCGGACAGATTGGCACAGCTTGGCTGTAAGCCTTCTGAGGGTTTCTGTGAGTTTTTACATTGCCTTTTGGAGAGCTTCCCTTCTTCTCCGGCTCAACAGAAGACGCCAGTCAATCATCTGTGAGTGAAAGAAGAGGACCCAAACTCTCTCTCTCTCTCTCTCTCATTCTCTCTCTCTTACTGTCTCTATCTCACTCGGTCGCTATCTCACCCTTTCCTCTCTCACACATCTCTCTGCCTACAGCCCTGGAGAAAGTCAGACTCAATTCTAGCTTACCGCCCTCATCCCAGCTGTCTCTATCAATGATTAATGTTTTACTTTGCTACCTTGGCAAAGAAAATCCCCTTCATTTGATGAGGTCTGCTGTTACGCTAACCTGGCAGAAGAGCTCTTAACACAGGCAATCCTCCTGCAGCGCAGGTTCAACTCCACACTGGCACAGTCAGACCTTTGTTGGCCTTTGTTATAAGCAAAAAAGATAAATTCATGAGCTAACCAGTTGGATGAATCTCCCGTTCCCGTGCTGAGAGTTTAGCTGCTGTAAAATCTATGACTTGCTTTGAAGTGTTATCTCACATAAATCTAGTTTAAAAATCCTCCTTAATCATTTCAAAGTATTGATTTAGCACTGAGTGACGTGAGTATTGTTTCTTATCAAATATTTACTGCTGAATACAAAATATGTGAGTTCTGAGTAGGACTTTAGCAGTATACAAGGTACGGCTCTTCATAATAAACCGAGTTTAATGTCCCCGAATCCTCAAGGCCTGGTAGGTAGACTCAGAGAGCAAATAGCATGCAGTCACATGTGCACTACTGTAAGTACAGATGCTCTGTTTTGACACTACTTAGAATAGACTCACTAAGCAATAGTGTGGGAGGCATTAATGAGCAAGAGATACAAGATTTAATTTGATTTGCAAAAGTGGCTTAAAAACAGCTCAAGGTTCATTATAGATCTGTGGGTATGATGCTGGAGCAGGCCAGGAAACCCCTGAGGTGTCTGAATAATAATAAAAAAATTTGGATCCAGACTGTCCAGGTTTTTGTTTTTAATGACAATAACCAGTTTCCCTGATGAGCACAACTTATTGTAGCCGCATGGTGTTGATAGCAGCTGACTTGTACAAGCAATAAAGGCCCACTGATTTAATTAGCTTCGCCGGCCGACCTGTGGTCAGGTTGTAATTGCACTCTTGCACAAAGAGCCAATAGCCACATTTACATACAGATATGCACATTTGCACAAACAGGATTACGCCTTTAATGCCTCACCGTAAGAGAAAACCAAGACCTTCAAAGTCAGCATGACAGGAAGCAAAAAGCGTGTGTGTGTGTGTGTGTGTGTGTGTGTGCGCGCGCGTGCGTGTGCGTGTGCGTGCGTGCGTGCGTGCGTGTGTGTGTGTGCATGCGGTGTTCTGGTGTTAGTAATTGGTTTCACTTCTGGTCTGGGTCTAGGCACCTGAAGGAAAGAGGGCAGGAAGGAGGGCTGTGCTTGAGGGTAGAAAACTGGAAGCGAAGGGGCGGTGTTGAGGAAAGGTGCTAGAAGGACACTGGAAATTAAATATTGGAAAAATAAGATTCAGTTTGATGCATGGCTTCCACGTCCGTGCACTGGGAGCTGGGGAAATGTGTGTGTATGTGTGTGTGAGAGACTGAGAGAGAGAAAGAGGGAGGAATGCGTGTCTAACAATAATGAATACTGTTCCTCTGTAGAAACAACATCAGTGTTTTTGTCTTTTCCTCGGCAGGCTTCAGATGCCCGTTGCTCTATAAAAGCTTCTGCTTTGAAAGGACTTCACAGGCAGAATAGCAAGATGCTACAGCGTGTTTGTTTGTGAGCTGCATCATGATGTGTTGAGCCGAAAGAACATTACTTCTCTAGCAGAATATTCACAGTCAGCAGTTTTAATTGTCCTGTCTCTCACCTGCTCAGCCTCTGACACACACACACACAAAGCCTGCTACTTTATCACAAGCTGCATTTACATCATAGCTGGCCTCCTGTTTCTCACCGTAGCGGCTGAGTTGAGTCGGGATCTGACATTTCTCACCGGTTATTCAATGATACAGTGCACAAATTGTACTTTCAGACCTTAATATGCCCGTGTGCTCGTCACTGTCGATAATGCAATCAAGAATTACACAGCAGGAGAAATGGATGCTCTGATTGGCTTACAAAAAACATTAATCGCTCTATTGGTTTTTCTTTCAAAGAGGATGCTGAGCAGCAACAGGTAAACGAGGCACCGTCATCTGCGTTTGCTCAGTTTGGCTCGCTTGGCACGCGGGCAGCGCTACGTTAAGTGCTCAATGATGTGAGTGGAAGGTGGCTCAGTGGGGTTGACACTGAATTGCCAGGTCTCACCCCCACCCAAAAAAAAAAAACCCGAGCAGCGACATAAAATTGATCCCATCTGAGTCAACGGGGACGGTGACAAACGTCAGGCGACATTTAGACATATTCCAATGTGAGATAGTGACATTTGATTGTGCGTTTGTGTCCTTTAATGTTAAGGATAGAGCCACAATAACAGTCTAATATGTACGCACGCTACATTTTGTGTGTTTAAAAGAGAGGTAAAGTAAATTAGACCAACAGTTTTCTTTGGGAATATTTATTTAGCACAAAGTCTCAGTGAAACTCCTGAGTAGCTTGCATATTTATTACAGAGGCTTTTTTTAAAAAATGTTGTTTTTTAGTGTTTTGAGCAGATAATTAAATGAACATCAAACTAAACTATTTCTGGTTAGCAGAAAATGAATAATAATTTGAATGAATGTGTTGCATGCAAAGAAAAAATGCCACAAAGTTGCTGCTTGCAGCTTCTTAAATTACTAAATGTGTTGTTTGTTTTTCATGTAATTGTCTATTGAGTATCATTGAGTTTTGAAGCATTAGTTGGATAAACAAAATGTATTTTCCCAGCTCTGGGTTTGGACTGTGAGCACATGTGGTGGGAAAAAGGCTAATTTTTAAAAAAAAAAAAAAAAAAAGCATAATTCAAATGAAAATATTGCTATTTAATACATTGGTCTGATTATTAATCTTTGACCCGGATTCATCGATTTATAGACATTTGACCAATTAAAGGAAAAAGTTAAACCTTTGACTCCTGAGGTGAGAGTTTGTGCTGTTGTGGCCCACATTTGGAGGTAAGGGTCACTGCAAATCAATAAAAGAAGCTGTTGTGAGCGATCACTTTTATCTTCCAGGCAGATAATACCCTTGTCCACCGGGCATGACGGGTCACCGAGTGTTTTGCTGCTATGTTACATGAAGGAAATCAAGTGTTGTAACCTAAATCCAAATGAGAATCAACACCTGAAACCTGTTTTCTTTCATTCATTTCCCACCCATCAGTAGGTAACACCTGTACATAATGATGTGACATCACAACTTTTAAAAAGAACCCAGCCATAAAGAAAGAGGCAAAACTCAGTGTATTCCAAGCGCCGGTCACGAGCACAGATAAATGGGGAGGGCTGCATCAGGAAGGGCATCCGACATAAAACATTAGCCAAATCAAATATGCGGATCGACAAGAATGAGATTTCCATACTGGATTGGTCCAGCCTTGGATTAACGACCACCACCACAGGTGCTATTGACCAGCAGGGTGCCGGTAGAAGATAGAGGAGAAGATGGTTTGAGCCTGTGCAGAGGAGGATAGATGACACACTGAACAGATGACGATGAATGTGAAGCTGCCAAGCTGGAGGAAAAGAGGAAGACCACAAAGGAGATGACAGAAGACAGGGATGGGGTCAGATGGAGCAGGCAAAAGACGAAGATCAACTTTTAAAAATAACAATGCAATTTGCAGATGCATCCTTTGTCCCTGTTCTCTTTTTTGTGTTTGCAGACCATGTGGTATGTGAAGAAGAGTTTAAGTATGCCATGCTGGCTTTAAACTGTGTGTGCCCTGGTACCTCAACTCTCATCACTCTATTGATCCACTCCTCTAGAGGACAGTGAGTTCACTTGTTTTCTCTCTGCCTATCGTTCTTTCGATTTAACTGTCCACACAACGCCGTTGCAGTCTCGAAATTCAAAAATGCAGTAAGCAGTAAAACTCAGCTGCGTCGTGTCTCTTCACTGTCACTCATCTTTATTTTTTAAGAACGGCGCACCAAGAGGCCTTCAAGCAACGTGTAGGAGCCTTTCAAGCCCTCAACAGGTAGATTTTTCTTTTCCCATGTTTGCGCTCAAGGTTATCCTAAATTCTCTGTCAACTTCCACAGTTTGCATGCTGTGCTGCACATAGCGCTAACTTTCATTGTTTGCAAGGGAAATGTGAGGCATGAAACGGTGTTTGTTTACATGGTTATGCATGAAGTGGAATGTTTTTGCTCTTAGGTTTTGTAGTTTTGCCTCCGTACAAGCTGTCAGCTTTAATTCAAGACATTTTACAAACATTTGGATTATTTTTTTAGGAATTTTCCATTTTCCACGCCTCAAAATTAATTGGACAAAATGACATAATTTTATATATAAGGCTTCTTTAATGTTTGGATGAAAATCCTTTGCAGTCAATGACTGCTGGGAGTCTAAAACCCCTGGACATCACTAAATGCTGTGTTTCATCCTTTACTGCAGCCACCTTCAGTTGCTGCTTGTTTGTGGGTCTTTTTGCCTTCAGTTTTAATGCAAAATACCTGAAAAGCATGCAGTTGTCCTATTAATTTTGAGCATCTGAAATTGTATGAAGGTCTATAAAAATGGCTGTAAACACTGAACAGTAAATGCATTTTTTTTTTTTTTTGCAAAAGCCCTTTGAATTAAAGCTGAAAATCTGGACTTTAATCACATCTTGATTGTTTCATTATAAATCCATCATGGTGGTGTGCAGAGGCAAAATTACAACAATTATATCGGTCATCTCAAGGGGAAACACTACACTTGAGTGGGGTACAAATATGTTTTGAATTGCGAGTTTTCACAAATTTTGTCTTCAAATATCCCAATTAGGTGTTACACCATTAAATATGTGCAGATTTATGGCTAGGCTATATATTTTTAGCATTTCTTTCAAAACCAAAACACAAACTAATGAATTAAATGTAAAATGTCAGATAAATAAAGACTGCAAGCCAACACATTACACCAGCAGCTTCTTATTTAAAGCTTATTCAGATGTTGGGCCCTGTAATATCTGCACACAAGTGAGTGCAATAAGCATATTTTTCAATTGCAAAAAGGCAGAAAACATTTAACAGTTCAGCAAAACGGTTCAACATTCGAAAGCAGGGTGTTTCATAAGTTTGCTTCTATATCTGGATGTGATGCCATTTGGTTTATTGGCTGCGACAACGCGACATGACGAGGATTTGTCCTCCTCCTCCCCTGCCTTGCACTTAGTTCCTGTAAACTGTAAATTTGCTATAACACTTTTTTATGTAATACGGTCTTTGTTGCAGGCCTCCCACATTCACACTGCCCCCACACCCCTGCTTCCTGTTATCACCTCTTTAGCCTCCGCGTCTTAAGCCGTATCCCCCTGTGTAAACTGCTGTCCTCCTAACTGTGCGAATGTGTTCATCTGGGACCTATTGTTCAGACAGCCTGGGTGTCCATGCGTGCATCGCTGTGCTGAAGTCTTGATCAGCGGCTCTGACAGAGATATAAGATGTTACCTCCTCAGCCTTGATGGAAGAGCTGGATGTTTTGTGTAACATGTTTTAAAGGTCAGTCTTTCCCCACATGGCCAAATTTTCCTCGCAGGGAGGGCGGTGCATGCTCGGCGGACCAATGGCACCGCACCTACCGCCGGTGCTCGGCCAATGAGGTGCATCACATCCGTCTGGAAGAAAGCAAATTCTTTGGGGAATACCAGGGGAAGAGTTTCACTTTCGCCTCCTTTCATGCTCACAAAAAGTAAGCAATGATCTGCAAAAGCTTTTAAAGCACATGACGTTGCACAATTCAGAGCTGATCTTGTCTGTGTGGCTGCAGGTATGGGGTGTGCTTAATCGGAGTACGCAGGCTGGACACAACCAACATCCTGTTAAACCCTGGTCCGTGCCACATCATGGGAGCCTCTGACACTTGCTTTTACATCAATATCTCCAAAGAGGAGAACTCAGCATTTGTCAGGGGCCAAAGGGAGCCATCGTGGGGTGGCACAGGAGGAAATGCCAGGGGAGTGCACCAAAGCATCTACCATGGACTCACCCGCCTGCCAGTCCACAGTATCATCGCCAGCATGGGTCAGTCAGATGGGCGCCGCACAAAGACTGTGTAACATTTACACAGTGACCTTCTGCTTGCAGTTTCTGTGTTGGTCAAAAATGCAAACCTGTTATTAAACTGTCTTAGAGAGCAGCTCAGTCACAGCTGCCAGAATTATGCACTCTCAAATTTGAAATCTATCCAGGAGATTAAAAGAAACATTCACAGCATTTGGAGGGGAATTACCATCTATTTTATTATGGAGTAAATCACACTTGACAAGAGCAACTACCAAAAAAAATAATAATGATGCCAGAAAACTGGTTTTACAAACACACCACCTAGTGGACAATGAGGAAAACTGCTCCGATCTAAACCTGAATCCATGCTTAATCCTCTGTGTGTGTGTTTTAGGCACAGTTGCCATCGACCTGCAGGACTCCAGTGACAGCAGTCCAGAAGGCCAGGACGCAGGAAGCGCAGGACCTGGCAGTGGGAGAGGAAGCAGAAGCAGCTCCAGGACAGAGACCGGGGGTGCCAACACCTTGGCTCTTCCCGCCATGGGAGACTCCGCAGAGGAGAGGCGACACAGCATCGCCCCTGTCCTGGAGCTAGTCGACGGGGTCAACAACCCCACCTTTGACCTTCTGGGAGACCAGTCCGAGGACGAAGGAGGAGAGGAAGGCAAGGAGGACAGTGACAAAGATGAGAGCGCCCACTGGTGGGGTCGACACTGCGAGTGAGTAGAGTGATTTAATGTGGGAACATGTGGAAGTGGGTAAGTTCAGAGGTAAATGTGGGCTTGTGCTGCAGGTGGGTGAAGGGATACCCGCTTAACTCGCCATACATCGGCAGCTCGCCTGCACTGTGCCACCTCCTGCAAGAAAAGATGCCTTTCTGCTGCCTGCGCTTGGACAAGGTATGAAATTTAAACTGCTTGCTCTCTCTATTTTCTACGCTGACATAGCCATCATCCTCCATCACTGCTCTTTTCTAGGCTTGTCACCACATCCCTTTCGAGGA
Source organism: Oreochromis aureus (assembly GCF_013358895.1). Lineage (NCBI taxonomy): Eukaryota > Metazoa > Chordata > Actinopteri > Cichliformes > Cichlidae > Oreochromis > Oreochromis aureus. The sequence goes on from NC_052945.1 coordinate 12,998,864, forward strand.
TGCCCGCTCCTACGGCTTCAAAAACAAGCTGATTATTGTCTCCGCGGAGAGTGCAGGGAATGGTCTGTACAACTTCATTGTGCCTCTGCGGGCCTACTACCGACCGAGGAAGGAGCTCAACCCTATTGTGCTCCTGCTGGAGAGCATGTGAGCGCAACATCTCTATTATTTCTTGTGATGCGTTGGCTGTTATTGTAAACTCAGGCTTCAAAGTCAGCACGGTGGTGAGCTGCGTCTCATATACAGGTTGCAGAGGATGGCAGAATGAGTCCCTCTGTAAATAGCAAGTGGAGGAGAAAAACTGGTCACGGCGAACATGATTTGTGGAACGCTGAATGCTTTCAGGACAATGCTCTCCACAATCCTGTGTCGTGTTTTGTGGCTGGTACACAAGCGCAGTTGGCCAAATGAGAGTGGAATCCAATAAAAAGGCAATAAAAAGCTGAGTCACTCCAGTGTAGTGCTGTTATTTTCAGCTTTATCTGCAGGCTGTTTGGTTGTGCCTTACTTTTCAAGACTTAGTGAGGAGGGGTCTGTCACTGTGGGAACGTTAGCTCTTTATCATTGTGTGTATAAATCTCTACCGGTGGGACTCTCAAGTCTATTTGTGTTTTGATTGGTTTAGACCCGAAGCAGACTTCCTGGAGGCAATCTGCTGGTTCCCCATGGTGTTCTACACAGTGGGCTCTATCGACAAGTAAGACAACCCAAATCTCCTTGTTTCTTTATTTCTTTATTCTTATTTTTAGCTTTTTAATCGTTGTTCCTTCTCTTTCCACAGTCTGGACAGTCTGCTGCGATGTGGGATCACTTTCGCCGACACCATGGTGGTGGTTGACAAGGAGAGCTCCATGATTGCTGAGGAGGACTATATGGCTGATGCAAAGACCATCGTCAACGTCCAAACACTGTTCAGGTCTGCTCTGCCCAAACTTGTTCTTCAATCTCACACACTAGCTTCAAATTTTAATATCTTTCTCTGCGTGTCCTTCTCCCCCCATCCCATCCCATCCCATCCCATCCCATCAGGCTGTTCCCAGGTTTGAGTATCATCACAGAGCTCACGCACCCGGCCAACATGCGCTTCATGCAGTTTAAAGTCAAAGACCACTACTCTTTAGCTCTGTCCAAACTGGAAAAGGTAAAACTCTATATTTTCTTTTACTATCATTTCCTTCAATACAGACCTTATAATGGGGAAAAAAACAGCATAAGGGAAAAAAATGGCAGTGTGAAAGCCAATCTTCAGTGTGCCATAAGTGCCTTTCAAAATAAATTGATTTGTAGAGCTCTTTTGCCACAGCTCCTCTAATGATCCCAGAGTAAAACGTGTGATTGATCGTAAGCTTGTGGTTTTTGTTCCTTTCACCCATTACATCTTGCCTTTTTTAATATCTGTTGTTGTTGATAATGTTGTTCTCTGCGTGAAAGCTAATGAATCCCCCTTGGGCATCAATAACATTAATCAACAGAGCAGTAAATTAGTCACTGCTTGAAATCTTAAAATGAATTTCAATACAGAAACAACAGCGTGATGAGATAAATTTAAATTTCTCATGAACGGCATCGCCTCACAGTTGGAAAAAGGCCTTTAGTGGATTTCCAACCTCTTTTTTGGGGGGTTTGTTTTGATTTTGCTATGCATGGTGGGAGTTTAATCCAACATTACATGCTAATCAGATGCAGAGGAAACTCTAATGTGGCCATGAGAGTGAATGTCACTTTGTCAGCGCTAACGTCAAGTCAAGGAAGCTTGATTTCATAACAGCTTAAAGACGTTAGGTTTTAAAAAGATTGTGGTGCTTACAGTCTCGTGTTTTTATCGCCTTTGGGACTTGTGTAATCCAAAAAATGCTGTGTGTCTTTGTGTCTGTTCTCCAGAAGGAAAGGGAGAAGGGGTCTAACTTGGTCTTTATGTTCCGCCTGCCCTTCGCTGCTGGGAAGGTGTTTAGCGTTAGCATGCTGGACACTCTCCTCTACCAGGTTTCTCAGACAAACTCTTACTGAATAACAAAGATCCTTCTCCTGAGTGTGCCGAGTGTGATCTATATCTACTGACTTTTTGTTTGAATGTCCTGCCAGTCATTTGTGAAGGACTACATGATCTCCATCACCAGGCTGCTGCTTGGTTTAGACTCCATGCCGGGATCAGGTTTCCTCTGTGCCGTAAGTAGCGACACGAGCAGGTCGAACTGTGTTTGGACTGTAAGTCCATGTGATGCTGATTATTGTGTTGTTTGTCATCTAGATGAAAATCACAGAAGATGACCTGTGGATCCGCAACTATGGCAGGCTCTACCAGAAGCTATGCTCGTCCACTGGAGACATTCCCATAGGCATCTACCGAACGGAGGCCCACAAGCTTCCAGTCTCTGAGGTCAGCGGCTCCTCTTGTTTTGTGGTTTTATGGCTAAGAAATTATTGTCACTCCAGTTACTTTAATCTAAAGGTTATTAAATTGCAAGGAATAAATACACTTTCTGCTTTTAAAGAGTTTCCTCACTATAAAAAAAAATCAGTCAGGGAATTTTCCCTTTGGATTAGTTTAAATAGAAGAATCTGTCTTGATGCTAATCCAGTTTGTTCATGTTATGAAGACACAGATAGATGTGAAGACAGAGCTTAGTTTTGATGTGTTTCCATGACGTGAAACAGACATAGTTGAATGAAATCTGCATATTAAACATGGCGCTTTGGGAACTGAGAGTTTTGCCAAAAAAACACTTGTGATTATATTCAAAGAATCTATCTTTTATTCATCATTTGTTTCTAATAAGATAAGAAAGTGTTAATCCCGCTTTGCTTTGAGAAATCAGAAAACAGAACTGCCGCAGAACTGATTTAATGAAACCAGCGTGATAACAGGTTTACTTCACATATGAGGAAGTGTAAGCTTTTGCTTGTGTGTGGGTCTCAGTCCCAGGTGTCTATCACAGTTGAAGACTACGAGGACACCAGGGAACCCAGGGAGCCCCTGTTATCGCGGACCAGCGCCCACCGGAACTCGACATCCTCGGAGCCCATTTCCACCTCTTCGCACTCTTCAGACCACCCGCTGCTGAGGAGGAAGAGCATGCAGTGGGCACGGCGGTTGAGCAGGAAGGGGGGTCGGAGTTCCAGCGGGTCCAAAGGGGGACCCGGCAGTGCGGCAGAGAGGATCAGCCAACAGAGACTGACTCTTTTCAGGCGCTCGGAGAGGCAGGAACTCAACGCGCTGGTGCGGACAAGGATGAAACATTTGGGCCTTTCTCCAAGTGGATTCAGTAAGTCTGCAGCAATTTGTGTAGGAATCTAACTGTTCCTGCTTTTGAGTGGTGAATGTAGCACACACAGACGGGAGACAAGTAGGTGTCGGGTCACCGTGTGCTACTAAAACAGCTTTAATGCATCTTGGCATCGATTCCCCAAGTCTATAACTATACTGAAAGGACCAGAGGCTGTATGTAAAAGGTGGACACAGCTTCTGTGACAAGCCTCAGTCTGAGAGATTTTTCCATCACTGTCTTCGTGGTGTGACAAGTGAGGGACACTGCACACCTGTAAGCTTTCATAGTGGAGCAACATGGCCACTGGATCTCCTTCACAAAGGGATCAAACATTCAGGGTTTTTTTAATTCAGTATTTTTGGATTATCTAAGTGTTTGCCTTACTTTAAACTGCACTCGGTGCTTCGTTTTTTTTTACGTGCACCTGTTCAACTGTTTGCTTACACAAATATCCAATCAGCCAATCACATGGCAGCAAGTCAGTGCTTTTAGAAATGTAGACATGGCCAAGGAAGTGCTGAAATTCAAAATGAGCATCGGAGTGGGAAAGAAAGGCGATTGAAGGGAAGTGGAATGTTTGTTGGTGCCAGGCCGTGTTTTGAGTTTCAGAAACTGCTGATCTGATGGGATTTTCTTCCACAAACATCTCTTGGGTTTACAGAAAATCACCAGAAAAATAGATAATATCCAGTGAACAGCAGATCTCTGGCAGCTGTCCACACCAGGTCCCACACCTGTCAGCTAAGAACAGGAAACACAGGCCACGGACTATCCAAATTAATTTCTACTGCCACATTTTGATGGTTGAGTCAGAATTTGGTTTAAACAACATGAAAGCATGGATCTGTCCTGTCTTATACCAGGCGTCAGTCAGGTTGGGCCCCTAAGTACCAACTGAGAATCATTTAAACACGACAGCCTATCTGAGTATTATTGCTGACCACGTGTATCAGAAAAGTGCTGCTTCTAGCAGGATAACACTTAATGTTACAAAACTCAGGTTCATCTCAAACTGACAATGAGTTCACTGTAATCAAATAGCTTCCAGAGTCACCAGATCTCAATCCAACAGAGGATGTTTGGGATGTCGTGGAACAGATTGTTGAACTTGGCGTACGTAATAAAGTGGCAGGTTACCTTATTTGACATTTATAATAAGTAGTTTCTAATGTTTTTCTTATTTTCTTAATTATTTACAAATAATTAGGTTAAACTAATATTTTCAAACCTTTTTACAAATAATGTGAAAATACTCCGATCGCATTTGCACATTTCAAATTGTTACAAAATTACTTCACCTAGACCGTCTGCATGAATAAAAAAACACATTAATACACTGTAATCATACCAGCCTTTTTATTTTTTCAAATTTCTGCTACTACTTAAGCAAAGTGTCTGTGTCGTTCACCCTAATGTTGTGATAGTGTTTGGACTTGTGTCCATTTTTATCCAAATTCCTGTCATGTGACTCAGTGTAACATAAAGCCTATTCTGCATGTCCGGATGTAGCACGGCCTGCTGTGTATCCTGTGCCTACTTCATTTCCTGCTTTACTAACCTCTTTTCTTCCTGTGTCAGACGGGATGACAGACCAAGGGAACAGACTGTCATACATCCTCATCAACCCTCCTCCAGACACCAGACTGGAGCTCCATGATGTCGTGTGAGTATACGCAGCACACTTTTAGTGCTATAAGTGAAACCAGCACTAAAAATTACAAATACTACTGTGGTCTATCTGTCCTGTGTCCCGTCTCCAGGTACCTGATCAGGCCAGACCCCCTCTCCTTGGTACCTAATCAAGGGAGCAGCAGGAAGTGCAGCACCGGGCTCTCAGAGAGCCACAGGTTCGATACGCAGGACAGCACCCATCTGTGAAGGACAGTAAATAAATAAATAAAGAGAGAGAGGGAGAGAGAGATCCAGAGAGACTAATGTACTGTCCAAACACTGCCAGAGAGTCAAACGACACAATCACAAAGAAGAAGCATAATTTATGAAGTGGTGAGATATGAGGGGATACAGCCAGATGGCACACAGCCCTCATATTTCCTCCACATTCAGTCTCGGCAAACCCAGAGGTGCCAGGCATGCATGGACCTTTTCTATAACAATAGGAATGTTTTATTTATGCACCTTCCTATTTTCAAAGCGGAGAGCTGCGGACACAGAAGTGCATTTAAAGAAAACCTTTACGTATTTATATCTGTGTACGTGCATGTTATGTACTGCATCATGTACTGTATGTATGTTTGTAAGTATGTATGGCTGCACCATGTGAGTGAGTACGCGTGCGTATGCTTATGGATCGAAAGCAAGACACTGCCAATTTAAAATCCGGACAGCCAAAGGAAGCTGCTGCCAAATGAAAGTCAAGGGATGTGTTGTTGTGTCCTTTCCCGTGTTGTCACACTTTTGTCGTTCGACGTATTTCAAAAAGACACCAGAGTCTGCACCCCTCCCTCGTGAGGTTTTCTGGGAGGGGGTTGTTTTGGGGGTTTTGTTTTTGTTAACCACTCGCTCACACACTCAGTTTACGCTCACCAGCAGCGGAGGAATCCAAAGAGCACCAGTCTCAATAATGGACAGCAAGCTTATATCGTCAGTGCAGGGCATTCGGTCACACTGTTGTCTGAGTTTCTCATAGTTTTTTAAATATACATATACGAGTCCTCTCTGAACAAATCTGACCCACATTTGTTGTTTTTCTTCCCGAATCCTAAAAGTCCCGCTCCCTCTGCTTGTGTCAGTGTGAGCCGTCCTGCTGCCAGCTTGCTTTTACTGACGTGCATGTTAGAGAGGCAGGGGATGGACAAAATAAAAGGTACAGAGACTCCAGTGTCACGCCATCCAGTTTACGACGATCCCTGCAATAAATACGACCTTTGTGAAGCTTATAAACATCAATTTGAGAGATTGTCACTTTTGAAGCTAAATTATAAGCCTCACAATATTTGGTTTTTTGCTATATTTATTACGCGCTTCAATAAATATCCACATTAACAAGACATTTCTTTAGGTTTTAAACCTATTGTGCAATTTGGTTTCCGAAGAAGATTATTCCTCTCAAAACAAGTGACCAGGGCGCTGTTCTGATCACTCCCCACACCCGAGGTTAATTTTTTTCCTCTTTTGAAGAGTAAATCATTTGTTACTGTGGACATTTATGCCGTTTCTTTATCAAAGATTTGCAAGCCTCTGTAAATCTTTTGCCAGACATTCAGAGTGTGCCGTTTCACACAGAAACGGTGCAATCACGTGCCGGGAATACAAATCCCTGCCAACACCACTGCTGTAGCTTCAGTGCCATTATAACAGGTGGAAATATGTATATATTAAAGGCATTCCATACAGCTTGTCGTTGCTTTGTTGCTGTTTTTTTATTCGTTTGTAATGCTGGACACGGAATCTAAGGGCTTAACACAGTTGATGAAAACTACTTGACATCAGTGCTTTCACATTATTTTCTTATCTAAATGAATCATTTAATTGTCTGACAGTCTTTTGTGTGGTTTACTGAGCTCACATTCAGAAGCTATTTTTGCTGTGCTACATCAACACTGTGCATGACTCACACTAAATGGCTCTAAATCATCTACTGTAATGTCACCGAGCTCACGGACAACTGCATAATACTGCTGCATGTGTTTTAGCACTTGGTCTGTGCGCCCATATGGCTTACATAAGTCTACCACGGCCCCTCGTGTCTGTGCTGTTAGTTAAGTTAATGTGGACAGTGTGTTTTTAACCAACGGTCATCTCACTGGGTGAGTTCCTCTCTTCTCATAACCACGAAGCCCTTTGTTTTCATTGCTTTGCACATGTTGTTCTTGTTGGGCTTTGGAAAAAAGACTAACACGAATCACACTCCTCCTCATCCTCCTCCTCATCCAGCATGTTTTACACGTTATCACCATCATCATGTCTGGGTTCTTTTATTTGCCATTATATGTGTCTTTTCTTGCTCTTAAGCTTATTTTATCTTGGAAAAGCCTCAAAATAGAGCCCCTGTGCACATGCTTTACGTGTCATATCGAATGGATAATATGCAGGCAAAGCGACTGAACAAACATGGGTGTGGCCAGGCTAAAGACTAAACAGTCAGCTGAGGCTGAATGAGAAAGCTCAAACTGTGCAAACTGAGGCAGAGGAAATGGAGCTTCAGCCAGGCAGCATGCTTAACACTGGAGACAACAGAGGACCCCCACCCGGTGAGAAAACTGTTGCAGGAAGTCAGATGAATCCACAGCTGAGGTAACAGCCCTAAACCTTTGTGCCACTTTATAGGAAACTGCTCCCTAACTGTAATAGAAAATGTGTTTAAAATGATGTCACAGGAGATGGACAAGAAGACAAAAAAAATAGTATAACTGATGGATTGCATCTTTTGATTGTTTAAATTTCTTTCTATGTATTTACAGACACAGGAAACGGTGACAAAAGAAGCATCCTGTTGTCCATATAAGCGAGAACGCTACAGCATCTTTGGTCAGAAGTTTGCATACATTCATTTTTGGCATGAATATCATGCCAAAAATGATATTAAAAAATTAAAACATTAAAAAATTTTTGGTTTTTTAATGGTTTCTTTGAACTGTTCTTTTTCCAGAAGCCTCCAAAACCAGTTTTGATGTGAATAGGATCAATGTTCTTCTGGGACACCCAAATGTGTTTACGTTTCAACAATCTAGCTGTTGGTTTGAGGTGACATGAAGAATTTTGAGGTTGTCCTCCTCTTTCATTATTCCATCCACCTTGAATGTACCAGTGCCACCGGCAGCAAATGGCCCTCCATGGATCAGACTTGTTTACACAGTACATCCCACAGATGCTCACTTGGATTTAGATCTGGGGAATTTAGACGCCAAGTCAACTTCTCAAAGTCATTATTGTGCTCCTTTTTATGATCCAGTTGTGCCCATTGTTGGGACAGGGGTCAGCATGGGCTACATAGACACTGGTCTGTGGCTATGTAGCCCTATACACGACAAACTACGATACACTATGTATTCTGACATCATCAGAACCAGCTTTAACTTTTACAGAAATTTGCTACGTTAGCTTGTCTCTAGAATTAGACCAAATGGGTCAGCCTTCACTCTTCGTGTGCATCAGTGAACTCTGGCTCCCCGTGATGCTGGTTCACCATTGTTCCTTCCTTGGACCACTTTTGATAGATACTGACCTCTGCGGACTGGGAACACCCCGCAAGAGCTTCAGGTTTGAAGATGCTCTGACAAACGGCTCATTTTCCCTGCTTCTGATACATCAATGTTGAGGACTAATTTCACTTGCCCCCCAATAAATCCCGCCATGATGCACAAATACTGAGTGTTATTTACGCTACCTTTTAGTGGTCATAATGTTATGCCTGATCATCGGATGTTCTTCTGTTATACTCTGCACATACCAGGGAACAAACGGGCCCCGCCTCCACCACTAGCCCACTGTTCTGATATTTATCTGACTGTTCACTATTGACCGCCCCTGATGCTCCACTTTCTTTCTTTCTCTGTCAGACGCCACTGACCTTTGTTGCATAAAACAGTACACCCAGCAGGAGGTCTCCCTGGTGAATACAGTAGGTCTCAACCTGCTGATTAACAAAGCAGGGGTTCTGGCCAAAGGCCCCCTGCAGGGTGGCAGGCCAGAGAACATGCAGACTAAAGTCCACAATAATGTTGAGCATTAAAGTAAGGACTGAGGAGGATAAAATACTATATCTAAAGCGGTCTTGTATTTGTTAAATTAGAAAAAGCAGACTTTGACTCTTGCTCCTTCTGGTCCTCATCATTAGGTTGCACTTCCCCTTTAGAAGAAGATCTAAAATCGCATGCATCATCATCCCTACCATTTCTTTTTGCAGCATAAAGGTAAGTGATCTGCCACCCAAAAGCTTGATCTTACTCACATGTAACCTGTGCACTGACATTTTTGTACCACTCTTCTCCTCTCCGGCAGGAGATGACAAAAGAGCCTTTTCAGTGTTGCAACCTGGCTGGCTTCAACAGTTCCATGTGTGGAGAAGAGGAGATCAAATTTCCAGTTACATCTTGTATAAAGGATACAGTGAAACAATATAGAGGGACAAGTCTGGTCTCAGAATATGATTACTTTATTAATTAAGGACAATTACCAAGCAATTATGACGAATGATTCAGCATTTATACAAACAATGGTTCCATGTTTGCGTCATCATTGCATGGAAAATAAGTTGTTGCAGGAGTCACTGTACAATACTTAAAGACTGCACACATAGTCAGGACAGGTCTTGTGAAAGTTTCCTCTTTCCTCCCAATATAACCTATTACACATGCTTTTTACTCATGCAATTAAAAAAAGTATTTTTACATTTAGCCGCTATTCTGTATTTTTCAAAGATAGACTAAAACTGTATAATTTCTTATAAAACAAGTTCAGAACGGTCATGTATGAGAAAGTCCAGAAAGTGTGTGTTCTAATGATTATACCGGCAGTGAGTGACAGATCTGTGTCACATTTGAACCGGATGGGGAAAAAAGCAGAACTCGAATCATCTGTGACACTCGCATGAGGTCGTTGGTGTTTTTCTGAACTAGAAGTGAAAATAATTGTGTTCCAGTGTGAGACGTTTATTAACTGTGTTTGCAACCACCAGGGGGAGATTGATGTTCAGGACAGTATGCAGGGGATGCTTAGTGTGACAGCCTGCCGGGCTGAGAAGTATAATGGAGCCTTGCTGTATAATTATTGCAACTGCGTCCCCTTGTTCACTCTAAAGAGCCTCTTTTGGCTTCGTAACCTGCAGTCAATCACTAAATGAACCCAAGTGAAATAAACCAATTATTGCTGTTATCACTCAGCTTGTGTCGTGCTCATTTTACCAACAATCATGCACTGATAGGATTTGATTAATCATTTGATTCACACTTGGTTCATATAATGAATTTCAATTCCACTGATGTCCTTTCTAAGGTCCTCACTAATCACCAGGTTGTGCTGTTCCACACAGCCACCTTGGCGGGGCAGATTTTAAGAGGTTTGGGGTTGTTTCCGTTGATGTTAGCACCAGGGCAGAAGAAGGGGTACATCTTCTGAGTGAAGAAGTCATTGAAAGTGTAGATGGGTGTCATATTGACAGGGTTGGAGAAGATGACCTCTCCAGAGTCGTAGTCCAGCTGCACTCTAACTCGAGTTAGCTCCCCCTCCAGATGCAGCGGGGTGCTGGGCCTCGTCATGGCTGAGTACTCCCCCTCAAAGTATGAGATCATCCAAAAGCCACCCTCGGGACAGCCCGACATGTGTCCCTTCCTGTCGATTGACTCTTTGACCACCCCGAGCATCCACTCCACTTTGTCGCCCACCTCTACCTCCCAGGCGTGACGGCCTGACGTAAAACCCTCTGAGCCCAGAACGAACACAAAATGACCGAACCGTTCAGGATTGTCCGGGAGTTGCTGCAGGGATCCGCTGTTGGCCACACTGGTCAGATCCGAGGTGAGGGACAGCCAGGAGTAGGCAGTGTTAGGATCCAAGGTGATGGGTGCTAAAAGATTACATATAGTTGGTGATTAAGAAGAAGAAAGAAATTCGAGATACATTGAATAGTTTAAATGCGAAGATCTCTAAAAAAAAAAAAAAAATCTTCCTTCTTGATGTATACAAGAATATGTCACAGAGAGTCATGTGAGTTCTTACTGTACTGAACAAGATGCACCATTTTCTCCCACACGTGATACTTGAGGGAACTGACATGCTTGGCCACATTTATAAGAGCACCTGAGACTTTTTCTGGATTCTTGGGTGGGATCTGTGCTCTGTGAGAGGTAGAAGAAAGACAGAAAGAAAGTAGTGCTGAATCACGAGTGTTGAAGCTGGCATGACGCTGCCAAATACGTTTTTAAACATCCTACCTTTTCTTTGTGTTTGTATAATTCTGAAATAAGGAAAGAAAGAGTTATAAGCAGTGTGTTTCGTGGGGTGGATGTGATGCAGAAAACCGTTAAAATCCGCTCACCTGAAGGAAATTAACATCATTGGATGCAATCTCGTTCTCAATGGCAATGACAGCGTGAGAGAAGGTGAGGATATCTCTGGCGATGCTGTCAGACTTCTTCTTCACTAGCTCTTTCTTCTCCTTATCCTCTTTCTGCAGAGTGGCCAGCCGTTCTTCCTCCTCCCTCCGGAGGAACTCCCGCAGCTCCTCAAACTCCTCTTTTATCTGCTTTTCTGTGGCCTGAGTCTGGCTCTACACATGGGAATATGGATCAGTGTAAAAAATCATTTCTAGTCTACTTTTCCTTCTTTATTCATTCTTCCTCAAAAGGGACTTAAGGTGCAACCCACCAGCTTATACCAAAACATAATGTCCCAGAAGTGTTATATTGGATTTATGTTAGGCAAGAGTGAGGGTCAGTCAGTGGTATCAGTTCCTTCATGGTGCTACTCCCTAGCCTCTAGAGGTCTGTGTACTCATGGATATGTCTCCCCAAACCATCACTGACCTACCACCAAACCTGTCATGCTGAACGATGTTACAGGCAGCATAACATTCTTCACAGCTTCTCCAGACCCTTTCAAATCTGTCACATGTGCTCACTGTGAACCTGCTCTCATCTGTGAAAACTACAGGGCGAAAGTGGTGGAACTGTCAATTCCACTATTCAATTGGAAATACAGTTGTGTTGTGCTGCTCAGTGAGCACAGGGCCTATTAGAGAGCAATGGGCCTCAGGTCACCCTCATGAAGATTTTTTTCCTTATTTTTTCATCATGACATTCACACCCGTGGCCTGCTGGAGGTTATTTCGTAGGACTCTGGCAGTGCTCATCCTGTTCCTCTTTGCTCAAACGAGCAAATAGCGGTCCTGCTGACAGGTTAAGGACTTTCTACAGCCCTATCCACCTCTTGAAGAATAACGGCCTCTCTCCTGGAATCTCCTCCACGCTACTGAGACTGCACCGGGAGAGACAGCAAACCTGAAAATGGCACATGTTGATGTACCATCCTGGAGGATCTGGACTACCTGTGCAATCTGTACAATCCGGGTATTGCCTCAAGCTACAAGAAGTGACACTGACCCTAGACAAATGCAAAACTATTGAAAACCAGAAAAGAATGGAAAAAATGTCAGTGACCTCCACCTGTAAAACCATTATTGTTTGGAGGGTTGCCTCACTGTTGCCCATCTAGTGTACCTGTTGTTAATCTAATTAACACCAAGGCAACTGAAACTGACCATCAACCCTCTCTGCTACTTAACTGACCTGATCAGTATCCTGGAAGTTTAACTGATTTGATGTTAGACATTAACTTTTTTGAGAAGTATATTTCACCTGCTCTGAGACATTAGCTGACATATTTACACACTTAACATTGCACTGCTCAACTTCAGTCACTGTTACGTCAGCGTCCATGCAGGTCCTCTAGTGTTTCGTGGTATCTGAGTGTTTATTGATACCTTGATGTGCACAGTTGTGTCGTCACACTCCTGCTTGGCTTCATAGAGGCAACGCAGGTTTTTCTTCAGAGGAGTCAGCTCATTTTTCAGCTCTGCCTGAAGGGCGAGGATAAAGAGTCATATTTATCTTATTGTACCTTGAACAATGTTAACAGTTTCCTTAGTTTGCAAAAGTATCACCTTCTTCAATTTGAAAGCAGTAAAGTGACTTTTTCAAAGGAGGACTAAAAGGTCAAAGGTAGTTTGCTTAAATGGCACATAAAACAAATGGCAAATTGTTCAATTGTATTTATGTAACTCCAATTAAGAATAGCAGGTGCTTGTTTCATAAGGTGAAAATCACACACTATACGAGAGAGAGCTCCAATTATTATGTGAACCTCTATAAGCAAGCACTTGGTGATAGCAGGAAGGAAGAACTCCCTTTTAACTCCTTCCAGCATACCAAGGATCTGTGCGGGGTAGACATCTGCTAAAGCTGGATGTGGGTAACAGGAAAGGGAACAAAACTGCAATACCTTAAGATCCTGAGCACCTTCTTCTATGGGACACACTCGATGTCCAAGGTGCTTCTTGGAGGTTTGACACACACAGCACAGGACTTCAAAGTCATCCAGACAGAAGAGTTTGAGAACTTCCTCATGTGTACTGCATTTAAAATCCACTGCCACTGCTTTTTTCCCTGTACCACCGGCCCCAGTTCCCGCTGTGGCTCCCCTGCGCCCGTGCTCCTTCAGGAAGGTGTCGGCCACATTCTTCAGAGCCAAGCTGACTGTGGGCTCAGTCAGCGAGCACTTCCTCCTGCAGACGGGACATTCACGCCTGGCCTTCTTCTTGTTCCAGAACTGCTGAAGACAGGCCCGGCAGAAACTGTGGCTGCACTTGAGCACTACCGGCTCCTTGAAGATTTCACAGCATATAGGACAGGAGAGCTCATCTTCCAGCATGGAGCCTGACTGTGACGAAACAGCTCGAGGTCGCAGGGACGAATTTAGCTTAGAACTCTGAAAGAAGGTAAGCTTTAAAGGCTGGGAGGAAGCGCGTGGGCGCAACGCCATGGTTCCTGATGCAGGGTGTGTGGGAGGGGGAGCTGCTGTCTGTAAGGAAGAAGCACCCTGCTGGGAGTCCAGAGAGCAGTCTGGACACAGTTTATGAGGAACCAAGGTTATAGAGCAACAGGACTTGAAGAACTTGTTTACCTCGCTTGTAGTAAATACAGGACTTGTCACCACCCCTCATTTGTTAGCCTCAGGGAAGCTTTAGGAAACTGGACACAGTCCAGCCTATTGAAAATTCTTCTATGTAGAAAAAAGGTCGTAATAGTGAACCAAAGTTAAACTTTAACCTTTTACCAGGTAAGGAAAAACACTTACCTGGTAAAAGGTCTGTTTCTCAAACTAGAACAAAGACATTGTGTACTCGCAAACCTCGAATAAAAATAAACTTGAAATATAATAATAGCAAAACAAGTAATTTTGCTATTATTGTCATTCTTGGGACTCTGGAGCCGGTGATGTGGCAAGGAACACCAAATCCAAGCCAATTACAGATATAGTTTTTACTCAGTTATTATGTATAACCCTATTTCTCTGTTCCTTTTATTTATGTGTTTACCTGTATTTACTATTAGTCCTTATTATCATTGTCTTTGTTATTATTAGTCATTCTTATTTAGTTATTTATGACGTCTCTCCATCTATCTATATCTCCTCTCAGTAATATCATTTTCTAGACTGAATGGAGCCTGAGTCTGACATTCATAGTTACATAGTACATCCTTGCATGTGCAGCGCGCACACACACACACACACACACACACACAAACACCCTTACTGTTACTCATTTCATTAAATACGTTTTTTTTTCCTTATTTGTATTGTCATTGTCTCGTCTTCATGCTTCAAATTTAGTGTCATGTCTAAAAAACATTAATTGCAATTATATTTGACGTTTGGTCTCATAGACTTTCTTTGCACTTTTTAGTGAGACTTGGCCTCTGTGCGATGTTTGAACTGCAGCAACTCATCTGAAAATCCTAGTAAAGAAATGCTGAAAAAGCCCGTATATAAATTGGCATGAACATCGGCAGCTCTTCAGTTTGTCACCTCCCTCCATTGAGGCCTGTAAGTGACCTCGCTGAGCTTGACCAGCACTATCAAGTTGACCCAGAGAGATCTTATTACCTGCTGACACCTAGTTCACCGTCTAGTTAAATGTCATTTATATTTCAAGAAGACACAGGAGTGAGAAGAAACACAAACACAGAAAGTGCTCTTGGGCACAGTTTCTCAGAATCTTGGAAAAGATTACGGGCCTGTCGCAGTTTTGTCTCTTTGTTTCACAATAGTGGCTCAAAGTGTTGAATAAACTCATCCAAATCAAGATTTTTCAGACCAGACGCCACGGGGCAGTGTCTTGTGCTAAGTTGATGAAAGAAGAAACAGAAGGACGGCTGCTGTGTGGATGTTATTGCATTATATTTGGACACTGACACCGGTGTAATACAAAGCCATCAAAATAATGTATTCTCCTTAGTTTTACAGTATTCTAGCATCATAACCCATTTAGATATCCATGAACTCTGAAAGAAAGAATCAAACAAAACTACAAAATAGCTTCATACATTTGGATATACTGAAAAGGTTAAACACCCAGAGTTCTTTAAGACGTGTGTTTACCTAAACCGAGTAGTTGGTGCAACATTGCCGCCGTATTTTTTTCCTTTCAGTGAACACAAACGACTGCAGATGAAAGTCATTTGGTCCCATTCTGCTTCAAATGTTCTCATTTTTCAATCGCACGCACCAGAACGCAGACTTCTAACAAAGTATATAAAATGTAAGAAATAAGAAGAAATGAAGGCAGATCTGTTCTTTTCTTTTCCTTTTTTTAAACACAACTACTCCATCGCATCACTTCTTTCTTCTTCTGTAATACTGCTCTCCATAATAAACTGCAACACAAGTTTTCATTATTCGTCAGTTATACAAACCTTGTTTTAAAATAGACATCACATCACCTCATATAAAAAACACACCGGCTATAAAAAAAATTACAAATCAAAACGATCCACAAGCTGGAGACCGGCGTTCTTCTCTTTCTCCCAGCACATACTTCAACCAAAGTAAATGAACACTGATTTTCTCAAACACTGTCAAATGTGTGAAAGAGTCTGCACGGTTAACTTCATTACATCATGGAGTGTGTTAACAGTAACAAACACCTCTGGTCTTTTTAGTCAGGAGCTACAATTTACTATGACCTCTCTCCGAGAACACTTCTTTTACCTTTACTTACAAAGAAAAGAAAGAAAACAAAAGAAAACCAGCAGAATTCATTATGAGGAGAGAAATGTAACAGCACATGCTTGTAAAACTGATCCATCACAGTAACATTTAGTGTTTCAGGACGACACTGTACTTCAGGGAGACCCATGCTTGTGCAATAACAGAGTCGCTCACCAGGTACAGTGCAATCTATGCTCACTTCTGTAGTTGGTTTGCAGCGCGTGCAACACAGTGCAACAATTTAAAAAAAAAAAAAAAAAATTAAAAATAATACATATCAATCTCCTCTGTGTCAGCCACTGTTTCGCCATTTCTCCCATTTTAGAAACCTGCCCTGTGTTTGGTCCACTGCCAGCAACTACAACAATGGCATGCAGGTTCATGTGACGCAGTCGAAGGAAATGCTCGTTGGCGTGCTCGTATTTTCTGGGAATAACTGGAAGACAAATAAAAGCACTTTGGAAGTCATCATAGTCACCTTCCTCTCCCGTTAACTGGATTATCCTCATTTTTAAGGATGAGTCTCCCAAAAAAAAACAAAACAAAAAAAAAAAAAACAGTACAAACTCAGAAAAATAGAAAGAGTGTGCAGTGGAATAAAAACAAACTCATGACGGTAGTGTTGTGGTTTTCTAGTAGTGCTCAATGTTGTGGGTGTAACAAGCACACACGCAAAGCAGGTCGTTCTGCTCCGGTTCTGTCGTTAAACCCGCCCGACCTTAGCGTCTCCGATGGCACCCCACACATCGAAAACAAACTCATCGGGGAAGGCAAAGTCTCCCAGGGTTTCATCTAAAGCCTCTGCAAACTCATCCGGGTTCTTTTTGTCTTTTCCCAGCTCCACCATGGTAGCCGCTGAGGGGAAGACAAAAAACATTACATCTTTTTTATCTCACATCACACTAAGTGAGACACTCACAGAGCCATCAGGGACTCAAACTCACCCAGCTCGCTGTCTCTGATGCCCATATAACTCTCGAGCAGGTCATCCACCTTCTCGATGGCCTTTTCCTCAAATGCAGAGGGCTAGAAGAACAGCAACGGGACATTTAATTTAAACAGTACAAACACCAGTTATTAGTTCACAGGTCTTGCAGGCATGCTCACCAGCTCCTCCACAGTGGCAGGGCCTTTAGAGCGAAGACGAAGGGTGCCTCTGCCGGTCCCCAGCTGAACCCCTGAAGCCGACCTAGACCCACCAGATCTCTGGCTAATCATGTCTACAAAACAGAATTAAACCTGTTCAGAAATAATTGAAGATTTTTCCCTCTGCTGCGGCACTCTTCATCCTCTTTATTACTCTCTACTTATTACTCCCTGAGCTGGAAAACTGAAAACGCAGTTCGTTTAGCACTCTAGGTTTCTGTTTAGGACGTCTGATGTACTAATAAGGATGCTATTAGCACGATGAAATATATATTTGTAAGAGAGCACAGGAAAAGACAGGTCAAAGACGGAGACCTAGAATCCTGGCACAAAAACAAAAACCCTGTGGGTTTGCTCTACATTAGGAGTGTCAAGTCACTGTTCAAAATTTACCTCATATTAGGCCTTGCCACAGCCAAAAACTTCAATCATTTGTCTAGAACTAGCTGTTTGACCTGCCCTCCCCCTCCCTTTAAGCCAGCTTTCTTCTGATTGGCTCCCCCTCGTATGTCCTTAACATACGAGGGGGAGCTATCCTACAGATCTAAGAGTACAAAAAAACCCTAAATGTGTTAAGAGCAGGCCAAAACCAAATTGTTTTTTTTTTTTTTAAATATGCTAATGTAATTTTTTAAAATTTTTATCCAAATTCCCACCATTGTAAAACTATATATCTATAAATGATAGGAAAAAAGGAAAGCTATAACAGGTCCCTTCAAACTAGGTTTTCAAGCATCTTCTTCCAGCACCTACCAAAGGCTTTGAGAGGCTCCACCAGCTTGATGGTGAACTCCTTTCCTTTGGGAAGCTCCTTCAGCATCTTGGCCACTTCGTAGTGTCGACAGCCAATAAGGCGATGGCCATTAATCGACTCTATCATATCCCCCACGTTGATGACCTGGATCTGGTGGATGATGCTGCCCTCGCGGATCCTCTGAAAAACCATAAAAAAAAAAAAAAAAAAATCCAATTCACTATTAAGCTCATCGCTTTCTCCCTACAGCAAGTAATTGATTCACTTTCATTCCAGGGTCACGCCTTTACCCAGGGGTGCTTGAGTCAATAGAAAAACACTTTCTCCATCATTTAAACATTCCTCACCTTGATGAAAGCGTAGCCGGCTCCATTATCAGTGATCGTCAACCCCAGCGCGTCCTCCCCTTTGAACACCTCTATCTCCTTTCTCTGGCCTTTAATGTGGGCAAAAATAAAGTCCTCTAGCCCGATCTGACCTCCCAATAGTTTATCCATGTCCACCTTGTGAGTGTTCAGAGTGCAAAACATAACCTGTGAAGGAAGACAAACATCAGGTAAAATCTGCCACGAGCATATCTGGAGCAAATCTATAAATCCTCAAATCCATTAATGTCTGCAGAAAGTTTCACCTCTGACGGTGGTATCCCGAAAGCCTCGCCAATCTTGGCGTAAAGCTCCCGCACGTTACTGAAGCCCTCGATGCGGCCTGTGGGGCTGCCGTGAGCGAGCTGGGTGTGGAAGATGAGGCGAGGCCGCATGCTGTTAGGTGGCGGCGGAAGGCCTTCGGAGGTGGCGCCTTCTCCCAGCCCGACGACCCCACCATCGATGCCTTCCATACCTGGCACATTGAGACCTGCGCGGATAGGCTCCGCTTCCTCATTCTCGACCAGCGGGGACGCCTTCTTCCTTCTTCCCAATCCCAGTGGCATAGTAGTCCTATGAGGGGTTGCAGAGGGAGAGGAAGGGAGGATGGAGGCAGCTCTGGGGAGTTATGCTACAATCTTGACCAACATACACCTGCTCAGCTAGATCAGCTGCAGGTCTGCTGGATATGTATGTCACAGTAATAGTGTTGTCCTCTAGACCAGCTTGAGAGCCGTCTCAACCTGCACTGTATGGATTCAGGAATCCACACATCAGAGCAGCTCACATAGCTGGATCTGTCAAGTCCATCAGCCCGCAGTGGAAGATTTTCAGCTGTAAAACAAGAGACAGAAACTCATCTTTATACATGTACCATGGATTGTACATATGCAGGTGCATGCAAAAGTCTAGAGTCACAACTTATTTCTTTATTTTTTGTATCCAAGGAGCCAAAATTTATTGCAACTTTGCACATTGCCCGTTTCTTTTTTCTGTAATTTACAGTCAAGTCCTTGGATCTGAATATTTTCAGGGGGTTTTGTTTTGTTTGTTTATTATTTTTAATTAACACTAACTTGTGAATCATTTCAAGGATAAAAAAAAGGCACAGAACTTTAGCAAAGAATCTGTTTAAAACTGTCTTGAGGCACTTTGTTAAACACTGCAGCAGCCTGTCACAAAAAAACACAGTTTGTTCTTTAGATACATCTATGAAGAAGATAACACAGTCTGACAGTTATAAAATAGTATCCTTGCACCAACAAGGTGATTCTCAAAGAGCTACACGGCAAATACTTGTCATGTCCTTACAAAATAGGAAACAATAAAAAATCCAGCAAATACCTGAAACAGGACCTAAACACATGCTGAAGCTTCAATTGAGCCATCTACTGCTCAATGAAGACTCATCAGAAATGGTCTTAGTGGAACAGTGGCTGTCAAGAAGCCATTCTTAATGAATGGAAACAGGGAGAAAAGTATGGACTGAAATTCAATGGCAAATTTGACATTTTTCGTTCAAATCATCATCGATAAGTATGGAGGCGGCCAGGAGAGAGGTACAACAGTGAATGTCTACGGGAGTTTGGGGCTGCAAACTGCTGATCTTGGCAAAGCGGATGGAATTCTAAATCCAGAAAATGACAATCAGAAAATTGCAATATAGTCTGGAAAGTGTCTAACTGGTTTCATATTTCAGCATGACAGTGATCCCAAAAACACAGCCAAAGCAGAGGAACACTATCAGTCATGGCCTGGCCTCCCCAGACCTCAAACTTTAAGATTATTGAAGCAGGGATCATCTTGACAGCCAACATCCAAAGAGCCTGGAGAACTATTCCCACAGACTACTTAATGAAAATTACATGAAAGCCACACTTGTCTAAGAAAGTTTAGGCAGTGTTGAAGAATAAACGTAGTCATACAAAATACTGACATTCAAGCTAATTGTACAAATTCTGTTTTGCCTTACATACTGTATTTCAATGGGTGTTTGCACATGTTTCAATAAATCACTGCACCCCTTCTCAATTTCCCAAACAAAATATAAAGAAACGAGGGTTGGCTCGAGACCTTTGCACAGTACTGTATAGACTGTATAAATTGCTTCTTCTGAACACTGTCTACACATTATAGCTTGAACATTCATTACATTAGAAAACGCTAACGTTAGCTGCTAGCTCTAAGACGCAGTCAAACATCTTCCACTTGTAGCAACACAAATAACGAATAACAATTAATACTCCAGTGGCCACTTAGTCAGTTATCAGACAGTCTTCAGACAACTCATGAAACCTGCAGCTGAATCTTTGACTGGCAATCCCCCATGTTAGTGAGTTACACCGTTACTCTTTCTCAAGATTGATTAGCTATCTAGCTAGCTGAATCAAGATCGCAGTAAACATGGAAGGCGAGTCATTCTTACCGGAGCACGAGTTTCAGCCAACTATCGTTAGCCTGCTAACGGTGCACTCACAAATGACGTTACAGCTGCACAGACAGTGTTTAATATTTCTTACTTCTGCGTCACGAACAGGCTAACTTGGCCTACTAAGGTTTAAGGGTACAGTGTATCTGTATGTATGTGTGTCGGTATGCTGCTGTAGAGTTAGCTAAGTGCCAGCCCAACAGGGGTGGAACAATGACGCATTCAAGGTTTCTCGTAAACACCAGCTTTCCCCAGAGCGACTGCTTCAAAGTCAAATTTTAAAGTTTAATCAAGAAGAATAAGAACGACATGAGTGTAAAGCAATGTTTGGTTAAAATGTAGTAAAGATCACATGGATATGTCTATTAGAGGTCTGCTATTTTGACATTTTTACAGGATCTTTGAGTCGAAGTTACATCATTACTATCATTAAATTATATATAAATGTGTACTGTGAATGTATGAATATTATGAAGGGTTTCTTTAGTTTTTACGAAACGTTAGGACGCCGTTGTCTACTTAAACGTTTGATATCGTTGCTATTTCTCTTAAGAGCGCTGATAGCTGTGAGCATACACCTCCCCCTGGAGGCCAAAATCTATTACGACAGCTGTCGATTATAAAACTTTAATTTTGAAGGTTCTTGCCGGAAGTATTTAGTGTTTCTGACGCTGACGTTTGTACGTCTAGTTCCTCGATTCTTTACAGGCGAACAAAACAAGCCCTGTATTAACATTTTCTTTAACAGCTTGAATGCATTACCTGGCTGCTTATCGGTGTCCTTGAAAGTGACACAGTTTATTTATTTTTTTATTCATACATATGATATTTCCGACTATCAAGCCAAACAGACGTGCAAGAGTGTTTCCGCTTGTGGTCTTCAAAATAAAGCCAACACTACACAGTTTTAACCACGAAAATGTTATTTTTATCTGAATAGAAGATATCTAATCTAGAATTCTGTTCATTTTTACACAGTAAATAAAAAAGAGATAGGGACACTTTAATACAATGGGAATAATTACATGGTTTCTTTGAATAGTTCAAATAAGACTAATACAAAAACCTAGTAAAAATCCCCAAAAGTTAATTCTGTTCTTCCACTGAAAACGCTACGTCCAGATGAATAGAATCAACCTTTTGGGATTTACTTACCTGGATGATTGAGCATGCATCAAGACCTTTTAAAAAATGTAAAACAGTCCATTTGAAGAGTTCATCATAGCACAAAAGTAAGTGTGGGTTACTAATGATCTTGTAGTTTCTGACAGTGTATCTGTCTCTGTATTTGTCCTGCTAGACCTCAGTGCAGCATTCAATACCGATTACCACACTTTGTTCATGTAAACAGGAGTCTTCTTTGCATGGAGTTCCACAGGGCACTGTGCTGTGACCAATACGTTTTACCTCATACATGTTTTCCCTAGGTAACATCTTTAGAAAACACTGCATGCATTTGCATTGCTATGCAAATAGTACCTTGCTGTATTTATTTATGAAACCAGACTACACAAATTGGTTCGTTATACTATAGGCATTCCTGACTTCCAATTTTCTACTTCTTAATGTTGACAAAACCTCAGAAACATGGTGTCTACCCAGCTATGTACTCTGGATGACGTTATGTTAGCCTCCAGCAACACTTTGAGGAACCTGGTAGTCATTTTTGAAGTATGTCTTTTAACTGCATTCTTCCCTCTCCTGTTTTGGAGTGATGCTGACAAACTAGTTCATGCATGTGTTATGCTTAGATTGGACCATTGTAAATCCTTATTGTCAGGTTGCTCTGAAAGATCTCTGGAAAGCCAGTTTATCCAAAACACTGAAGTGGGAGTATCGACAGGGACTAGAACACAGACCGTCTTTCTCCCGTATTGGCTTCTCTTTACTGAAACTTTGTTAGTTCTAGAATTTAAACTAAAATATTTTTTCTTGCACACGCAAGTCTTGAATAACTAGACCCCATCATAACCAACTCTTAGATATGCTGCCATAAGCTCAGGCTGCCGAGGAACTTCCCATGATGCAATGAGCATTTTTTTGCCACCATGTGATTTTATCTTTTCTCTGAGATAGCTTGTTTTCTCCACGTCTCTGTGAATGCCCCTTTTCTTTTCTCTTTCCCCTCACACCACAGCTGGCTTCAGCAGATTGTTGCCCCTCCCAGATCCTGTGTCTGCCAGAGGTTTCTTCCTGTTAAAAGCAAGTTTTTCCTTTCTACTGTCACTACATGGTTCTTTAAGGGGGTTGGAATGGGAAATGTGATTGTTGGGCATTTTTCTGTAATATTATTATGTCTTTACCTTGAAATAAATTAAGCCCCAAATTAAGCCCCTCTGAACCAAAATGTATGAGGCTCACTAGATAAAGTGCTGGATACAGTGAAATCTGAGAAAAGATTTTAGGGCAAACTGTTGTTACAATTCAGCTATATAATTAAAACACTGGACAGTAAGTGATGCAGTATTGGCCAGTTTGGTTTGCCAGTTTCTTTATTGTGGAAATGCTAATCATCACAGCATAGGAAAGGGCAAGTAGAAATTTCCATATTTCCTATTATCAATTCATAAAACTTTTGTTGTTAAAAATCAAAGGCTTCTGAATCCCAACCTGAGAAATTTCAAAACATAAACGAGGTAAACAAAAAAAGAACGCATCTGTTTTCCTTTAAAAAGAAAAAAAGAAAACATTCATTCTGTAAAAAAAATAAAATAAAGAGAAATTAGAGAGATTACACATCTCTACATTACGTTACACCATGTGTGCGTGTAAGTTAAAAACTTAAGCAGAAGCAGGACGAAGCGGCAGTTTCTGACTATCATGAGGTTTACTTATTTTTCTCTGACAGTCACATTGATACTAAAATGACTTTGCATGTGGATAATGACCCGAGTGGTTCACCAGCTTCCATCATCATCACAGTCAAAGATTTCAACTGTGTCTTCAGGATCGTCACCCAGCTGTGAAACTACACAACATCTGATTCTGTACACGCTAGAGTGAAAGCTGTCCGGCACAATAGACTCATGATATAAGACAGAGTGGTCAGAGGTTGCAGGCCTTTAACGCTGGAGGTTAAACTTCTTTTTCACATCTTGATGCAAATTATGACGGCAGCACATTTCATATCATTTTTACAGGTTGGATAAAAGAAATTATAAACACACTGGCTTTTGATTCAATCTGCAATCAGACAGACAGCATTAGAACAACAAAAAGGATGAATTAAACCATCACAAATACATGACTTCTGTATAAAATATCAATTTCTCTGTGCATTTTAACAGGGTATGAATGCAGTCAGGTTTTGATCATTTTCAGTCATGTGACAGGATACACACATGCCCCCAGCAAATTTTTAGACACATACTCACACACATATATTACAGTAAGACAGGGACAAATGTTTGGCACATTTTTTTCTCCAACAAATATTTTACATGAGCAATAATTTGTGTGTACTTCTGGTTAA
Organism: Oreochromis aureus; assembly: GCF_013358895.1. Taxonomy (NCBI): domain Eukaryota; kingdom Metazoa; phylum Chordata; class Actinopteri; order Cichliformes; family Cichlidae; genus Oreochromis; species Oreochromis aureus. Next base: position 13,023,021 of record NC_052945.1, read on the forward strand.
ACAAGAGCAAACATGTGCCATCTTTACAACTGCAGAAAAGAAAACTCCCTATGCCTTTGTTGTCCTGCATTAAATCTGGAAAATACCGGAGGTCCATCAAGGTGCATCTTATTATTAGTAGTAGCATAAGTTAATTGGCCTATCTCCAGATATATTAGCATCTGGATATAATGCTTTCTGATACTAAACAGGGATCATTTATAGTCTCACTCCATTTTTACAATAACCTGCAGCACATGAAACAGAGCAGCATTACAGATGAGCACAGTGTAGTGTGGAGACCTGTCAAGTCTTCATGGTAGGTTGGTAACTAATTTTATTAAATGCCCTGCTGGAAATTAATAAACAATGACACCATCATTTTCTCTTTAAATATACCCCTAGCATTGTGTATGTACATACACCAATCAGGTGCACAGGTACCTCCCCTTTGACCTGTCAGTTACCCTCTACGTAGCGAGGCGTCTGCCACGTTCCAAAGATCAACTGAAACCTGAAGGGTTTCGAGGCCGACGTGACACCTTGGGAAGAAGGCTGGCCACGAGTGGTTGAGCTTGGGCTTCAGCAATGGTAATGACCGAGGGACTGGCCGCTGAGTCCCAGTCATCCCCAACTGCTTGTGCAGACTGTCGCTAGGTGAAATAACCTACAATTAAGGTGCTGCACAAAACCCTCCTTGTCAACGCTCAGATTTCTGCTTTCGCCCATTGCTTGTACACAAAAAACTAACTTGTCTGCAAGCATTCGCTACCTAACCATGGAGCAGTAGTGAAACTTGCAACGCAAACCAAAAATGGAGTACATTCACCTCCAAAGCAAAACCTGTGTTTTACCACAAAACGATTATGTTTCAATAGGTGCAACTTTTACTCCATTTCCATTTTGCTCAACAAGCAGCTGGCAAGTGTTTGCAGACAAGTCAGCATCACCTCTGGCCCTTTGGGTGATCGTGGCAATCTGCAGGTGATATCTCTTTGCAACCAACTTCACCCAGCAACCACTCGCTAACCAGACTGGGAATGCACATTTTTCCCTAGCGACCTTTGGTTGTTGGCGGGTCACTAACTGGCCTCTAGGCCTGCATGATAGGGGCTTTAAGTGAGTGTTACATGTAATAACATCCACATGAATGCTAAGTCTCACTTCACCTTTTAGTGGATTTAAAGTTGTGGCTGACAGTTTTATAATTATAAACAATATCATCTCATTATATACTAACATATATATATATATATACACACTCCATAAGAGTCGTACTGAGCATCAGTCCTGGTAGGGCTCTACTGTTTTCAGCCTTGAGAACACTTCAGGTGTATTTTTCACGAAGCTTTATATTATAGCTTAGTGTAAACGACAAGTAAAACACAGGATTTTATTTATCAATGAAAAAGAAAACTCTAGTAAGACCAGTACTGCTACAGATGTCTCAAAAGGTTTCACCTTTCAAGACCCACACAATATCTAAGCCTCAATTTTACTTAATGGAAACCAAAATCATGTCCTATGAGTAATGTAGTTTTAGCCACATTCATGCATGCATCAGTGCACCTGCATCAGGGAGGTATTGTTAAGCAGCTGGCTGTGTGTTACCTAAAGCACTCGCACAAAGATCTGCTGTTATCAAATCCTCCGTTACTAAAATAAGTTTCCAAGTGCTGCAATTCACTGAACATTTAAAGAACACCTGTTTGTCTTTCTGCCTTTGTCTCCTTCACTCAAAGCCAAAAAATAAATAAATAAGCTGGATTCTGGGTTAAGAATGCGGATTTGTTGTTCAGGCAGTAAAATTACACCCCACTGAACCCAAACCTGCTCTCAAAAGTCCAGGTAGTACACAGGACAGTGCCGCTGGATATGCTAACTTTTTGGGGGATTTGGAGTCATAAGACGTCACAGCGGAAGAATCTGCTCGAGTGTATCACGTGTGCTTTGGGCCAGTTTGTCAGGGAATTTAACAGTGAAGTCCAGGATCATGTCACCTCTCTTTTCTGGGAACTTGGACAACGGCAGCCCCTCGCCGCTTATTCGCTTTTTCGTTCCGGGTTTGACAATGTCTCTGGAGGTAACTGTGATGGTCCGGCCGTCCAGTGTGGGAGCTTTGACCGTGCAGCCACACAATGCCTGGAAACAAAAGGACTGATAAGCAGACATCCAAGTGCTTGGCCGAGTTTTGATTATAAGCATCTTCAAAAAGATAAACAAGCATGATTAACGTTGGAATGATTATCTTACCTCTCTAAGAGATATTTTTGCAGGATAAACAATATCCGAGCCCTCTCTTCTGAACAACGGGTGAGGTTTGTCTTTGACCACAAACACCACATCTGCAGGAATGTTGGTGGGAGTCTCATCCCCCTCCCTGGGAAAGGTGATTTTCGTCCCCTCCTTCCAGCCGCGCTTGATGTCGACTGTTAAAATCTTATCTTCGCTGCGCATGGTGCAGCCGTCCGGATTGAGCCTCTTGCGAGAAATCTTCATCTTTTTCGTGCACCCCGAGAACACCTCCTCCAAGCTCACCTTCAGCTCGTGCACCACAGGCGGGTCCTTCTTTTTCTCGTGCGCTCGGTGAACTCCTGCCGGGTGGGGTTTGAAGGGCCGGTGAAACCCACCCATGCCGCCCATTCCTGGTATGCCAAACGTTGCGAAAGGGTCGTTGATGTCCACGTCGTCCTCCCCGTCCTGGAAGAAGAAGTGATCGAATGGGCTGCGGCCACCGAAGAACTCAGCGAAGATTGCGTGAGGGTCCCCGTGGAAGCTGTAGTTGCAGCTTTGACCGCCATGTCCTCTGCCTCCAGTGTCAGCTGAACCCTTTAATCCTGTTGAAGAAGACGACATTGCCAAGTATTTAAAAAAGAACAGGGGAAATATCATTATCATATCAATGTTTAAAATAGCATATTTGTTTAGTTTTTACTGTTATTTATCTACCCTTTGATGACTGGGAAACTAAGCATTCTTTATTTAAAAACTGACTTCAAAAAAGAGTTTTCACTGCACCATCATGGGGCACTAAGTCAACATATAGTTGTCTTAACACAACAGACAAACACTGATCCCTGCTAATGACAATCGTCGTTATCAGACGATATCAGCTGATATCCACCTGATTATTGATCTTTTTGATCAGCTTATTGGTGCTCATCTGTTGAATAAGACCTCGGCATTACCGCTTTAACACTTATAACATACTGACCTACCTACATTCACCCTATATTTACCCCTATGATTTTAATCAATGTCTAAAGATTGCAAACAAACAAACAAAAAGACACAAAATATTTACTACTTGCAAGAAGTAAATGCTTAGAAGCTAAAATATTTTTCTGCTTCCTGACATCTCTCTGTCCCTCCCTGTCCATGAGGGTGTGGACAAGGACGCCAAATCCTGAAGGCACAAATCTGTGCCATTTTTCAAAGCCACAATAATAACAAGAGAGAGGCACACTGACAGGACGGGCAAGAACTTGCTGTTTCCAGCAGGTTCTCCAGCTACACCTATTGTACACACAACTATTGTCAGATTACTGCTGCAGAAAGACCCCAGAAACTGCACCGAGGAGGATGCATGTGTACATCGATTAGATTCCAGCAGAATCCGAAAATGCACGTTTTGCTTTGCATTATTTGCAGACGATTAAATTAGGTAAATGCAAAGGCTGCAAAACTTTGTGCAACCCGGGGAAAGGAGTTCGGTTACCTTCTTCTCCAAAACGATCGTAAATGTCCTTTTTCTTGGCATCACTGAGGACGTCATAGGCTTCGGCGATCTCCTTGAATTTGTCTTCAGCTCCAGGAGACTTGTTCTTGTCGGGGTGATAGCGCAGAGCCTGTTTTCTGTACGCCTTTTTTATCTCATCTTCAGATGCTCCCCTGGCTATTCCCAGCACTTTGTAATAATCTTTACCCATCACACCGGCCGGTCGGCACTTCTTTCAGTAGCTTTTGTCGAAGCTTCGGTTCAACCTCGACAAAACACCCAGCATGCCTCGTGTAAAACGAAGCACAGGTTACCGGGATCCGCCGTCTCACGCCGACGCCGCAACTGTTCCCGCAGCGGGCAGTAGTTCAGATCGCCGTCGGGGTGCTCCTCCAGAAAGTGTCACAGCCCCCGACAGCAACTTTAAGATCTGACCCACAGACGAGGACGAAAATGTCACCTAGCCCGCCCGCGTTTGCATAAGTGTGTCAGTATGCCGCACTCGAAACCTTGCGAGGAAACTTCTGGAAGAAGCTGATGCTGCTGATGTGGGTCATCTCTGCCGAGTCGAGAAAATTCACTCCTACAACTTCCGGTTTCGCTTGAGCCGCGCCGGACGTTTTTAATTAAATGTTTAGGAAACTTGTACTCGGAACAGGGCGCTTGTCGTGGAATTTATCACTGCTTGGATGACTCGTGTAAAATATCCGCGTTTTTTAACCCTCTTTGCATTATTATTTTAATATAAGTGACATTCAAGTACGCATGCGCAGACAACTTAGCAGCGTGAGAATTTCTGATACTATCGAGTAATTTTTTTACAAGATGTACTTGTTTCCAGTTCCTCTCTGAACAATAACGCAGGGAGAAGAAAAAATATCATGGGGAAAAAATAAAAATAATAAATTACGAAGACCAGACACACACTGACCACATTTTAAGCATCAAACTCTCCATTTCCTGCTTTCTGGATTCGCGTTATGTAACAATTTATATTAATGATAAATTCATTTATTGTTATTATTATTATTATCTTAGATGTGTTCAAGCAATATTTCTACAACAGCTGTCTATACACATTTCCTGCACTTTCAAAACATGATGCAAAGGTCGGATTTTCTGGAACATGGAATATTGAATCTGGCTTGTGAATTGTACCCTTAAAATCTAAACACATGCATATAGTTAACATATAGGCCATGGCACAGGCGCTTAGGAATAAAAATTAAATCAAATATAAAGTGCAATAGATTTTAAAGTGAATATCCACAGAACATTATTGTTATTGCATTTCAGCAATATACACTGCATGTAAGTTGAAAGGTAATAGTTGTGGTCAAACGTTTGAATACATTCATCACGGGAGTAAATGTCATGGTAATGATTGTACAGCATAGCTTTAATGACTTAAAAGAAAAAACAAAACAAAACAAAAAACAAGAATTGCACAAGTTTAAATTTCTTTTGGATTTTCTCAGGATTAAAAGGAAAATCGATTAGACTGTTAAAGAATAGACCAGGAACCACCAACACTCAAGCCAGCATCACTGTCCACAGTGCAGTGAGTTTTACATCAACATGGACAGAGAGTGTGCAGACTGAGAAAGAAGCCCTGCTCCAAAGTCGACTAAAATTCGCAGCTGCCCTCATGGACAAGCCAAATATCATCTGGGGAAGAATTTTATCAAACAAAACAAAAAATTAAGATATTTGGAGACAATGACAATGAGGTATGTTTGGAAGAATAAAGGTGAGACTTTTAAACTTTTTAAACCTAAGAACTTCTGGCATATAAAGAAATAAGCTTGTTGATGGGCACCAAAAGCATATGATCTCGGCGCAACTTGACGTGTAACCAAATATTATGGGGGTGTTTGTATATATATCTGTATATATACTTTTGACCGTGTGCAGATTAGAGGAAATCCCCAAAAATTCAATCTTGTGCACCCAGCTTTTGTTTTCTTAAAGTCATTAAAAAGAACAGTTCAAAAAAATTATTTAAAGCCCCAAATTACTACGACATTCATGCTTATGAGGAGTTCATGCAAAGAATCTATGTAAAAGCTTGACCATAACTGTCTCCAAATATATTTTACATGCTCATCTTGATGGATGCTCAGACTCTACAGCTTCAGCTAACGCTGACATTCCCTAAGTGTAAAGAGGTGGCTTGCTTTTTCAAGATAATTTGACAGGATCCAATGTGGCTACATCAACTATTCATGTTTGATGGTGCATAGAAAGAAACTCTTTGAGTTCAGTTTATTAAGTAGTTTCACTGATTATGCAGTGCTATGTGCTACTTACCAGAGGACACATGCTAAAATGCATACAGGACTGAAGGGGTCAGCATTGATTTTCCTGCTGCTCACTGCCTGACTCAGGAGGTGTACAAGCGCTGGAGGTTTCTCACGTGGTCACCAGCAACTTCTCATTAATCAGGATACAGCCATAAAGATATGCACAGAGTTAAATCAAAGACTCTCTGACAGAGTTTCCACAAAAACAAAAAGCCTAGGGGTAACATGTTTCACAAGAGTGCAATGGACTGTTTTCACAGCAGTGGAAACAAAGACAATGAATGAATTATTATAAAAAGCCCCTTTATTCTCATTGCATGAAAAAACAGCATTTATAATCATTGTGAAAAATGATAGTATATAAAAAATATCAGCTCAAAGCCCTTTTACATTGCATCTTTTCATTTCTCATTGTGCAGGGAATGAGGGTAATGAGAAGAGCCTTTAGATAACCTAAACAGAATGTAGCTGCTCCACAAATCACTGTGAAGGATCACAACGACGTCACAAGATCAGTGTAACCATCTTGAAAGCAGGCCCAGATCAACACATAAATAAGTTTATTAGCATGAAACGGATTACGGTTTATGCTGGAATGTGTCTGATCCAAGACTCAGAAGTGATCTGGGAATGCACGCGTACTACTGCTGCCTGCTTCTGCCCTGTGCTGCTCTTACTTGTTATAAATAGAACATAGACTATAGATATGCAGCTGGCTATTTGCAATGATGAGCTGACCCAGTGCAATGAAAGGCATCTCTGATGTTCTCCCAATCAGCATTTTTATCACCCGCCTCTCAAAACAAACCCCCTTGAAGTGTTTCAGAATGTGTTCGGCACACAAACTGTGAACTGACGCAGGCCCTGAATAAACAGGTTTGCCTTTGTTGTGGTTTTTCAGAAAGAGAAAACAAGCCTCACAGGTGGTTTGGGGGATAGAGGGATGTGTGGGCATGTGGAGATCTTTCATCTGACTGATCAGGTTTTCAGTGGGACCCCTCACTGTGTGACCAAGCGAGGAGCAGAGCGGGGAGCAGATGTGTCTTATAGGTCTAATGAGAAAATGTTGGCATCTGTCACCGGCTAGGGCTGTACTGTATGCGGCTTCCCAAGGTTACCAAGCTGGAGCAGAGCAAATCAGGCGACTTATATTTAGCCTCGCAAATGGCGCGCTATGGATTATGTCTTGGGCCTCTCCAGTTTCGTCTTCAGTGCATTTTGCTGCGTGAAGTGGGGGCTGTGGATCTTGAACAGGATTCTGTTCAGGTGAAGAGCAGGTCTACGTCATGGTTTTAGACTAGCTCTCCTCTGACTTTTCCTCGGTGCCATTGCCTCAAGTGTTTATGGTCACTCCTCTGTGGAAGAAACTCAGAAACTGGAAGGATATTCACTGAGTCTGAGAGACACAAGAGACTCTTGAACTGGACTAACAGCTTCTCTGGAGACGAGCTGGTAGCTGTTACACATACCAGTGGAGCACAACCAGCGTCACTGGACATATCACAGATTATTTCCCCACGCTATTGAGGTTTGGGATCAAACAGTGTCATGGATGTACTCGCATTAGAGGCAAAGAAGGCAGATATAGTAGAGCCTGAGAAGAAAGCCGCACCGAGGCCAAAACCAAAAGCCCCCAAAAAGGCCAAAAGGATTGTTTACTTTGAGGTGGAGATTGTGGATTTAAAGACAAAGGAGAAGCTACTGCTGCTGGACAAGGTGAGTGAGAGAATGTCAAAAGGGTCTTTATTTAATTACACTCACCTTTTATATTTAGCTTAATGATTTTTAAAAAATGTTAACAGCCAGCAGATCATTTTGATTGCAGCCACATAACTGAAGTCCCATTTAAAAGAAAGGCCCCAAAACATTAGCATGCCATAGAGTCGATTGATTTATCACCTTGTTCTCACTCCTTTGAAAGTTCCATATTTTAGACATGTTAAGTCTGTGCTGCAAGCGGCAAAACCTGATATTGCTCTGCAGCAAAGCCAAGAAAATGCAGAACTGCAGAATGGTTACTTTGAACACATGGATGCTCTTTAAAGATAATCATCTGTTTCACAGTTTGCCCGGTCAAGTGCAGCCATTATCAGTTATGTTTCTATTGAGCTAGGGTTGCAGTTAGGAGGTGAGAATTCCCTCCTCATCTGACAGGAATTTTCTGTTTCAGTTACAGCACATGCCCGCATCGCAGATTAGCAGCTAGTGTAAATGTTACAAGCTATGTCCATAGAAGGAGGGCTCATAACAGAGTCGACGAACCTGACGAGTTTCACAAGGAATCAAAACAAAATCGGTCAAGACAGCAGGAATGATTTCAGCTTTGTTTTTTGTGCTGCTGGTAATAACACAATCTTTAACATATTTTATTTTTATATTTTGATTTTAGGTGGAGCCAACTGCCACTGTTTTGGATATTAAAGCTTTGTTTCACAAATCATGTAAGTTCATCCTACACGACATCCAAAATGACTCTTGCTGAACCCCAATTACATTAAATCTGGTAGCGATGTTCAGTACAAACACAAAAGCAGCTACAGCAGTGAGACACTTTGACCACAAAGAATCTCTTCAGAATACTAATAGTAAAGTAAATTTTGACAGATCCTAAGTGGTATCCGGCCCGACAGTCCCTGCGCTTAGATCCAAGTAAGTCTGCCACCTTTTTTTTATTTATTTATTTTTTAAAAAAGCATTTATCTAGATTACAGAACAGGTCGTGATGTCGACTGTTTTTGTCTCAGAGGCAAAGTGTCTCAAGGATGAGGACATTCTCCAGACACTTCCTGTGGGAACCACAGCCAGCTTTTACTTCAGTGACCTGGGACCCCAGCTCACGTGGGGAACTGTAAGTCCACCTGTACACAGACACACAACATTTGGATTTAGTGTTGCGTGTCAAGTCATGAAAATATTGCTCTGTAATACCTGTGCTCTGGGATTTAAATATACTCTAAAGATGCATATTTTTATCACAAGAAATGATTTAATTCTCATGTTTGCACAATTGGTTTTTGGATATGACTCAGCCACAGCTGGATTGTTTTTAATCTGCTGACTATCACTTAAAGAGAGCTGATTTACAAAAACTGCTTTTCACTTATGCTAAAACATGCAAACCCCTCGACGTGATCTTTTAACATTCTTGCACTTTAAATATACAAAGACACCCTTTCACCCACTCAATAACTCTTGAATATAAATATCAGCCTACAGTGACAGGTAGAGGTGATTTGCTGTGGCGTCCCTCCTGCACCACCTCCCCCACCTCCTGCACTGCATGTCCTCTGTCCTAGGACATTTAATCTCATGGCCTCATTTCCCCCTGAGGCGTTTATCCCTCCTGACCACTCACTCCCGTTTCATTGCTGCTCTTTACTCACCCATGCCCACCCAGTCTTTACATTCCCCCTCCAACCCTGAGACAATCTGAGAAAAATGCCTTTAGTCTGATGCCAGTGTGGGTGGACGAGCAGAGATCAGAAGTAGCTACCAGTCAGGCATGCTGAGCCAGGCCTCCGCTTAAGGTGCTGATTCAGGGATCTGTTTCACTGTCAGCTGTGTCACTTGATCATAAAGCGGGTGTTACAAGCTGTCCCAGTATCTCATCTGGTCTATGCGTACATACTGAATATGAGGAGGAGTATTACTGTAACTGATTTGTTGCTAATGCTTAGGTGAGGTAGACAGACCTTTTTGATCCATGGTGGCTTTAACAAGTGAGACTGTAGAAACCAGAGCCACGCTGGTGTCAGCTGTTAGTGAGCTGGTGAGGATGTCAGGTGTCAGTTGCATGTTCTCCCTGTGGCATAGGGTTCATACCGACAAAGTATCATTCTAAATAGATTTCAATCAATAATTAGTATATTTTAATGTCTGTACTTTGAAAGCTACTGTAATTTATGGTACTGAGCTTCAAATAAAAAGCATTTAAGCTGGAGTTCTCAAAGTGTAGCCCTGGTATTAACTTGTGCAACCCCTGATTTGTTTTTAACTTTTCATTCATCAACAGGTCATATGTTGTTATGATATCATATTATGATAAATATACTAATGTCACTTTATTAGATACACTTTATTCGATCTTCAGAACTGCCTTAATCTTAATGACAGAGATTCAACAATGTGCTGGAAACATTCCTCAGAGAATTTGGTTCATTTTGTTGAAACAGAGCCGCACGGTTGGTGCAGATTTGTCAGCTGCACATCCATGAAGAAAAGTGATGGGTTCTGAGTGTAGTGAACTTGTTCAAGCTATGTTTAAGAACACAGTTTGAGAGGTGGTTGAGTTGTTGTTGCCTTCCTATTAGCAGGAAGCAGACTGGCCATTTTCATCTCATCTTTGACATCATCAAGGATTTTTAACCCAGAGAACTGCCACTCACTGGATGTTTTCTCTTTTTTGGGCCATTCTGTATAAATCCTAGATATGGTTGTTTTGGCACCAGTTTCTGAAATACTCAGACCAGCCCTCTGGCACTAAAAACAATGTCACATTCAAAGTAGCTTAAATCTCTTTTTTCCCCCATTCTGATGCTCACTTTGAACTTCAGCAGACTGTCTGGGGCATGTCTACATGCAAAAGTGGATTGAGCTTATTCTATGTACGATGGAGTATTTATTAAGGCCACTTAATGAAAAAAAATATTAACGATTATTTTTGAAAAAAAAGTCGAAATGTTGAGATGATCGTTTTTGTTTCAAGACAAACTGCCATGTTCGCTATACCCCCTAAAAAATGCCTTGTTTAGATGAGTTAGTGAAACAAATTGATCTGCCGTCTTGTGACACAACATACATCCACTTAATGGACGAGGGTGTAACCATTGATAACTTTGTATCTGTCCAATACCTGCTATTTCATTTTGTACAAATCCGCTCTTGTGCGCTTTTCCATCTGATCCATCTGACATGAGAACCTAATATTCCTTCATAGGCTATATAACTGTAACTGGCTGGTTAGATATTTGTTGAGAGCAGGCAAACAGGTGTACCTAAAGAAGTGGCCAGTGAGTATAGTAGCATTTCTAACATCCAGCTGGAACCCTTCAATTCCAGCCAAATGAAGAAATGCCATGATAAATACTGCCTACCTCTTAACAACTAACATTTCTCCTTTAATGTGTGCATTTTTAAATATGTGCAGCTTTCCACACAAATCCCTAAACCTCAGTCACAAAAGCTTTGAGAACCCTTGACTTAAACCACGTGTCTCCTCACTCACTTCAGGTGTTCCTGGCAGAGTGTGCTGGCCCGCTGATCATCTACTTAATGTTCTACTTCCGCCTTCCCTTCATCTACTCTCCAAAGTATGACTTCACCAGCAGCAAGCACTGGGTCGTACAGTGAGTGTCGGCTTTCCCATGTTTTCAGAGATCTGTTGTGATGTTGGTGCAGTGTTTCACACAATCCCGGGCTTTGCACAGACCCCCCGCCTCCCCCGTCAGCATGACAAACAGTTGGGAAGCATATTGCTATGTTGACACTGAGTCAGCGCCAAGTGTAATGGACTGCAGCGGGGCAATGTATTAATCACAGCTAAATATGTAAGTGTGTCTTTGTGCTTGTGTGTCTTGTTGCAGTTTGGCCTGCATATGTCACTCCTTCCACTACATCAAGAGGATTCTGGAGACACTGTTTGTCCATCGTATATCCCATGGGACCATGCCTCTCAAGAACATATTTAAGGTAGCCGTGCTGCACATTTAAAGCTTTGTGTGTTGTAGTTATTACTTTGTTTGTGGTTACTATTCTCAGAAATCTATGTGGAGCCATATCTAGACACTTTGACTTATTATAGTCCTGCTTTCTATGCCAGAACTGTGGCTATTACTGGTCTACTGCAGCTTGGATGGCATACTACATTAACCACCCTCTCTACACCACACCCTGTAAGTGCTGACCACTTTCATTCTCACTTTAGCTCATCAGTCAACGCCAACTTCTATCTTAATCCATTTTTCTGTGACACGTCAACAGATTACGGGCAGCAGCAGGTGAATGCAGGTCTTTACATTTTCCTGGTAAGCTTCAGCTCTCTGAGAGTCACCTTCCACATATTAAACCCACCATCCTGTTGCAGGCTCATTTCTGAATATCTTTATCCCCACAGTTCTGTCAAATAGGGAATTTTTCCATCCACGTGGCGCTTCGTAACCTCAAAATACCAGGTGAGCGTTTTGCAGCAATACATGTGATTTTCAGTCTCCTTTTCTTACTGATTTCTTTTTAAATGCACAGTGCAGTTTCAGTTTACCCTTCGTTTCAGGCTCCAAAACCAAGAAGATTCCTTATCCAACAAAAAACCCTTTCACCTGGATCTTTTGGCTCGTCTCTTGTCCGAACTACACATATGAGGTAAGCCCAAATCAAACTCCATATTTTGGTGAAGTTCAGCCTTTTTCTTTAGGTAGATGAATCTATAACATCCAGTATTTATATATTTATTTAAGGGGAATTTTCTGGGTCTATGCTCATTTTGGTGTTATTAGTATTTTTTAATGTTACTCTACTAGAACGCTAAAGGTTAACATTTCATTGTACAGTGCTGCATTTTACCCTGGCAAGGAAAGATGCATTGCCATCTGGTGGTTATGTTTTGTAACTGTACCATCAGTCTCCATGCACTCTATGTGTTTGTTTGTAAACTTATTGCTCACAGGTTGGCTCCTGGATCGGCTTCACAGTGATGACCCAGTGTGTGCCCGTGGCTTTCTTCACTCTTGTGGCCTTCATCCAGATGACAGTTTGGGCTAAAGGCAAACACCGCAGCTACTTAAAGGAGTTTAGGGATTACCCCACCCTGCGCTCCTCCATACTGCCCTTCATCCTGTAGCTCTAAGCACAGGCAACAACAGCTGCTACACCCATCCAACTCCTCACTGGTAGCGGTCCTTTTTAAGGGCCCATCCATCCGGCTGGATGTCAGGGACTGTGCACTGAGGTTAATAAGGAGCGGCATTTACAGTGCTGGACTGGTAACTGAGGGACTGTCACAGGCAAAGGAAGCTAGTAAAATGCAATAAAGTCTTATTTTAATGTTGTATGCGATTTCGACGATAAAAGATGTCCTTTTTATTTATTATTCTTTTTATGTGTTGCACAACATTCAAAAGTAAAAAAAAAAATAGCAGCTTTTATCAGCCCAATCAGTGAAATTTTATCAGAAGTATTCTCTACTATGCAGCCTGGAGCTGAAAACTTGGTGGTGTCACGCAGCTCATGCAATACTTACTGACCTTTACACTAACACTGTTCTCTTATGAAGTTTATTCACTGTTATGAATCGTGTTTCCCCTGAAGGCGCTTTTCACACAAAGCTAAACTGACTGAATTTGAAGATCAGATGAGTGAATTTGTTACTGAAAATTGTAAGGGACAAAAAAATTTGATATTTTTGCAGGGATTTCTACCTGTAGCGTAAGGTTTGTTTACATTACTTTCAGTCACCGAACCAATGAAACAACTGCTTTTTGGTGTACTGTTGATTTAAGGGTAATAAACTCTCCCAAAACAACTGAGCGGAGACACGAGTTTTATTTGCAACTCCGCAAAAGTGTCTGTTGTGTTACAGATAAAACGTGGAGGGAAATACACTCGAGATGCAGACTACATTATGTGGAATGTTATAATTCAAGTGGCTGGCTTAGATCAAAACACAAAGAGAGACGAGACAAAATTATAAAGGAATAAGAGAAGATAAAATATTGCATTTCATCGAGACATCTGTTTGTAAACAGATGCTGAGCAGCTCCGTTGAATGTCTCACAATATATTCAGTATTACAACAACATTTCTTGCAGGTTTATTTTGTGTATGTGTAAAAGCAAGTTCATTTAGGTTGCACGTATTCTGGTCACATCTATTTGCAATTGTTCCCCAAAGTGCAACTGTATTGTTGGACCACAGTCATTTTTAATTAAGACAATACAAGGAGAAAAAAAAAACAAAACAAAACCCCTCAGGTTGTACCATATCAGCTCAAGTGTTGGTTATATCTCCGTCACTGCTGCGGGTGTGTCTGAATGAAATCGAGAGGAATATTAACAGGAAAGTGGCGTACGTTTGAATGACAGTGCCGTCGCTTTGACAGCAATGTCACATATCCCATGTCTGAAAAGGGCCTCAGTGTTATAAAAGGTACTGAAGAAATAATCCAAAACAGCAGCTACTGGTGGCAATAATAGGTTAGGAATCAGACTCTGCAGATTAGGGCTGCACCCAAATACTCGGATATTTGTTCATCGTGTAGGTGGAACTTTTTTCTTTCTCAATGTGGAAAAAAACAAACCCATAAGATCTGAGCTTGAGCGCACAGCATCTGACTCTCAGCAGTGATTGTAATGCTTTAGTTCACCTCACTGCTGCTAATTAGTCACCTTCATACCTACTTAGGAAGTTAAAAAACACCTATGAAAAGTACTGGTTTGCAATGGAGCTCTAGCTTCCATTGTTGTCTTGCTGTTCATTCTCTCTGCACAGCACCTGTCAGATGATGCTTTAGTTATAAAATCGTTAACTATTCACTGCTGATTACCAAGGCTTAAAAGAAAAACAAGGTATAAAGGGCAGCCCTAACAATGCAGATACTTGGATAGTCTGACTTCTCCAGCACTCATCACATGAAAAAAAAATATTAAAGAGAAAAAAAGAAAAAAAAGAAGCAAACTGCACAATTGCTGTGCTTTGTTTTCTGTGATTAACAGTTTCTGGGTAAACAGAATGTGTAATAACAGACACAGAGGGGACATCCAAAGCTGCGACAGCACTGTGTCCACAGCCATGTCTGTGTAGGTGGTCCACTTGGTTGGAAGGCTTAAACTTTTCACTTTCCCAGTGTTTTACTCTTGCAGAAAGGTTGCTGCTGCACCGCTTTAAAACACTCAGAATGCAGCGGTCTCTTCCCTCCATAACGGGGTTGCAATGAGTGAAATGAAAACCATCTGAAAACTAAAGACCGTAATGAGAGGTAGGACGACTGTGTTTCAGTTTCTGGTCATTCTCACAGTGAAAGTCAATTCCACCGAAACCCTCCACCACACACCCTCTACACATACTGTATATGAAAGTGGGCAGTAGTGAGAGGGGGCGCTAAATGCAAGTTTGAGTCAATGCAGCACAGTCTGCCATGTCAATCGCCACTTCAAACGTCTTCGCATTCCAGGAAATGGGTCCTCTGCAGCACTTTTACATGGCGCTCGTAGATTTTGAGGGCAGGGCCGAGTCGGATAGACAGCCCGGTCAATACGTCACTACGCTGCATCAAAAGAAGAGACTTCCCATCAATTTCCTGCAAAAGAGGGAAAAGAATGTAATTAGGATTACTCTTAGGTTTCTAAAGATATGCTTTAAATATTTAACCCAACAGCACCATTCTTCAGTTTTGAACAGTGCAACAGACTCATAGTGTACATACAGAGCCTCTAAAAAAATAATAAATTTAAAGAAATACATGAAGTATGTTGACTTTGATGTATGAGTAATGCTCTCTGTAGCAGCTCTGTACCGCTGCACTAACCTGTGTTCGAAAAGCGACAGCCTGCTCTGGAAATCCTGCAGCTGAGAAATAACTGGCCACATCTGCAACAGTCCACTGCAACAGGTTCTGGCTCATCTTCTCCTTCTTCACAGACCTGGTGGATTACAGTGTTTAAAATTTCTCAATATGGCATCTGTGTGCAGGTAATGTCTTATTTTGTTTCATGTTCAAGCTTTTAAATGACCCACAGTGTAGTTTACTATAATTATTTAAAGTGCTGTCCCTCAGCAAAGGTGAACTGATAATCTGGACAATCTGCCAAAAAGTGTGGGCCAAACACTGTCAAGGACTATCTGCATGCTGAGCTGAGGCTGGCAGATTAAATGGCTGACAGGTAATTATGGCTAAATGCTCAGATCCTGCCAGTTGCTGTATTTTGTACCTTTTCATTCTTTGTATGAAAGTTTTATTATAGTATTATTACTAGTGTTAAGCTTTTGTGGGTTTCTGTGGTGTTAGGGGATTCTTGCACTGGATGCAGATATATCTATATATCTACATATATATATATATACATATATCTACATATATCTACATATATATATATATATATATATATATATATATATATATATATATATATATATATATATATATATATATATATATATATATCTCTATCTCTATCTACATATATATATATATATATATATATATATATATATATATATATATATATATATATATATATATATATATATATATATATATATATATATATATATATATACACATATATACATATATACATATATATATATACACATATATATATATATATATATATACACATATATATATATATATATATATATATATATATATATATATATATATATAAATATATGGGGACAACAGGATACTCACACGTCATCCACTTTACCACCATTCAGAAGATTGTCATCAGTTGCTGTGAAGGATGATGTGTCTGCCTTCTTAAATGTGCCTGTTGACAAACAGAAATCACATTATAAAAATGTAAAAATTCCTCAAACGCAGATGATATCTGCATCGACCCCAGGGCAGCTCATTCATAAAAAGTGAACTGAAGCTGAGCTCATATGAGTAACAAACAGGAAAAAAAAGAAAAGTCTTAAAATGACAAACAGAGCTCTAACTTATTTTCTTCGAGGAAAAAAAAAAAAAGCAGCTCCGGGTTTAAATGTGCAAACTCATTCCGTTGATATCCAGCAGTGCGGTGTTGAACCGGCAGCAGCAGAAAAAGATGCTTTTCCCCTGCTTCTTGTAGTCGTACTGGGTTGTCTGCAGTTATGGTATGTTTTTCTATTAGAGCTGCTTCACACCTCAGTAAGGTGAGGGCTCGGTGAATGAGTGTTGATACAGCCCCTGATTACACCGGACCACTTTCACAGGATGCTGGCAGTCCTGCTGTCATACACATGATGCATGACGGGGACGCAGCCACGTTTTAGATGGGTACCGCTCCTCCTAGGCAAACTCCATGACAGCTTTGCACATTTACAATGCACAGTGGCAATGTCTCACTTAGGAAAGAAAAATGCATGTTTCGCTTTGATATTCAGGCATGAGTAAAGTCACTGACAGATCCCTGAAGTAATAAAACAGAGAAGAAAATAAAGTACGGATCTGCAATGATCACTTTTAGATAAAGATCGGGATGTTGGAACCTGGCTGAGACCAGTTCAGGATTGGTTAAATTCAGATTTAGATGACACCCCACACATATACAGTGTTTATCTATGTGTCAGATTTTGTATTACTGTAGGCATCAGTTAACAGCTGGCTTGCAATGCAGCTTATTGGGTATTTAGCAGTAAGAACTACCATGGTCAATTTCAGGTTTTTTACCTTTAGGTTTCTCCTTATAAACACAACAAACTGCATTCATTTTTTTACACACTAAAGACCTGCACTAGCATCTACCAAAAATGGAAGCCTCCGTCTCTTCTGGACAGAAACTTTAACCCTAAAAACGGACTCAGATCCTTAGCAAATCTGAAAGTTCACCGTTTCCTGCAAACACAGATTTACTAGGAATGTACCAACATGTCAGGGTCACCTAATGATCGCCATGGGCCTAGTGGCATATAAGATGACTTAACAGTGGTGGTGAAGAACATGTATTTATCATTTAACATCTTTGTTTTTTGCTGGCTAAGTCTCAAGTTAAAGTGATAAAAGCTGAAAGACTTTAAAAGAAGATTTCTGTGTTGGATGGAATAAATGTAATCAAATGTAAAGATGAAAATAAGAGCCCACAAGATATTTCTGAATCATTAATTGATTATGTGGTGGTAATGTAGTCATTTTTCTTCATATCATGCATCTGTGGACAGTCTAAAAATTCCATCTCTACAAGTCAGTCCTGACAAAGTGTTGCAATGACCTCTAGCTAGAGTGGGTACTACCTGAACAGAAGGTAGCAGCACAAGCTTGTGAAGCAGTCAAAAGATCTTAAGCAACACTGAAGGCAAGTACTGGTAGAAAAAGCCAAATAACAACCAGAATGGAGCCTTTATACTCAAGCTGTTGACAGCTAACCTCCTTAAGTTCCCTTTCTATTAGAAACCGTGTTCCAAAGTGAGAGAACGATTCGGTAGTCAAGCTTTGCAAACGAGACGGAAGCTGCAAGCCTGCTATAAAAACACAAACAAACAAGAGAAAACTATGTAACTCACAGTTGTCAGATAGCAATGGTAGTGTTTGTGATCTCCCATCAGAAGCATTCCTGGTCTCATCCTGCTGGTCAAACAAGAGAGAACAAAGTAAATTCAACATGACAATGTCAGGTAGGAAGCAGAGAGATCAAAGAAGCAGAGGACAGATACAGATGTTGTTAGTCACAAAAGGAAAAAACAGGCCCTTACCAGCCGTGCTGCTGAGTCTGGCACCAACTGGTCAGACGAGATGCTTCGGTCCTCCACCTTGCTTCCATCATCTTTCTTTACGTTGTTTACAGCGCAGGGGGCAGCAGCTACAGACTGGGCTGCTGGCTTCATGGCCACTGCTAACACAGAGTGGGCCAATTAACACCAATTATACGCTGATTATCGTCCACATCTGACCTGCCAAATTCTACTTAGTCTAATAGGAGAAATTTATGACAGCCAAATGGATGAATGCGCTTCAGACTGGATCATCACTAAGCTATGAGAATATATTATTTTCCCCTGCATCTCCGTGTCTGGCTTACATTACAGTTGTTACTGTCAACATCCCACAAATAATCACGCAGGTGTTTAAAAGCTCCCATCGACTTCTTTCATATCCAGCGCAAAGCTGAGCGTAAGCTTGCACATAAACTGATATTAGAGTGCTTTGTGCACACGTTGCTCTGTGTGTAGCACCGTGAATACCTTTGTCTCTCTGCATTCCTGGGTGCTGGCGCTCTGCTGGGCAGACGGCAGAATCATAAGCCCAGTCATTGTGTGCAAGGGCCCTGGGGCTGGAGGGGGGCAAGGAGTTGGGCCTCTCACCAGCCTTCTGGAAAGAGGCACAGTCCAGAGCGGAGGCAGGGCTGCAGCTGGGCCGAGCGCCAGAGGGAGAGCAGGGGGCAGAGACGGCTCGCACGGGGGCACAGTGCACAGTGGCATCTTCATGTGTGTGACTGGGTGAGGGTCTTTCCTGCCCATCCCGGCTCTCATCGCCCCCCTCCTCGTCTGCATTGCTGTCTGTGTCCATAGCTATAGAGGTGTCAGCCTGGAACATGGGAGCAGAGGGGGGACATGTTTCACATTTGTACAGAAGCTTTCTAGATGTTTCTGAATCTTCATTTGGAGGAGAGGGGACAAAAAGCAGGTAGAGACATTAAGTTGTTATTAGCAGCAACTTAAAAAAAAACTACAACAAAAAAAAAAAAAAGCTGCTGAGCCCCACAAGGTTGGAAGGTATTGTTGGGAACACTGAGAGGCACCGATTGTAGGCCGAGGGTATCACATGAAAGCAAGCTCCTACTGATCGTACTGATGTCGCAATTTGACCGCCGTGGTGGTAAATTATTGCCTTTGAATGCCTCCGTCCCTTTCCGCGGTACAGCGTTCACTCCGCAGAGTGCGAGCCCTCCCGTCACAAACATGTACCCCGCTGCATTAAAACATTCAAACACAATCTTCTTTTCTTTTTTTCCCCCTAGCAGCTAAGAGTTCTCACGAACGCAAACATTCCTTTCGCTGGAGCGGTTCGTCGACGGCGCCCCGAGTGAAAAATCACGCCGTGTGCGACTGCGTGTCCGAGACCCAGCAGTCGAGCAGAGGAGCGCACCAAAGCCCGCCCCGCTCCTGAGGAAAGAGCCGCTTGAACGGCATTCAGCCGTCGCACTGCATTTCTCACAACTTTCACCGAGGCACGGTCACAAAAACATCACGCCCCGGGGGATCTCAGCCCAACATGATTTACATCTCGGCTCACAAACACTCAGAGCCGCCGACGTGCTCTGTGCGTCCCAGTGGTTTTTTTTTTTTTTTTTTTTTTTTTTTTTAAGAGGCCTACTTGATTGATAATTTTAACACGCGAGAGCACAAAAGGGGCCGATGGGAGGCGTTTTTTGTTGTTGCTCTTGTTGTTTTTCCTCAAATTTCCTCCAAAGTGCGCATGGAGTTGGGAGACGCGGTAAAGACCTCGCTTTTGTGTCTGTTTTCTTTTTGTAAATAAGGGAAATAATAAAATGAAATAAAACCAGAGAGCTTCCCAGGGCCGAGCCGCTCGCTGCACGGCGGACCGGTCGGAGATAAAGCCGAGCTTTAACTCGACGGGCAGCCCTCCGATCAGAAAGAGCAGCAGACGACGCGATTACCAGTCTACTTTGACTTTGCGTCGGGTCAACGATTTACAGCAAAAGCGACTGGACAGAAAGAGTCACACGAATGAGTCCGTTATCGGACACGCCACTGTCTACATTTGACCCCCTCGTGTGCTGGCAAAAGCTGGATACCACCCCCCAGATGGGTCTGTTCAAAGCATTCACGCGTAGTCGGTCTTGTAGCAACACACACGCCTTTCACAGAACAATTTGATCTCGGCTTAACCCAAATCGGACGGGCGCATCCGCCATCTAGCGCCGGACGAACAGTTTGCGGTCGCTTTATGTTACTTCAGCTTTCTGCCGGCTCTTGCATATTTCAGAGCTTTGTGGTGACGATTTTCCTCCTAAAATACTGTCGGCGCACAGCTGGCAGACACAGAGACGAGATGTCGCCACTGTACGGGACGTGACGAGCACTAAAATTAAAAACCAACAACAACAACAAAAAACAGCCAACACCACGACGTTGGACGTGACCGGGCTTGGCAGTGTGTCCGATAATGGATCTAGGGGTTCGACTTCAAGCACTGCGTCGGCAATCGTCCATCGCTCGAAGAAAAAACGCAGTTTGCGTAAATGAAGTGGTTGCACTCACAATGTAACTAGTTTGTCACCGCTTGCAGTCGATTTTGTGTCTGTTTTAGCACACTGCACATTGCGATGGGCATATTTTGAAGTGTAGACCGAGGCTAACGGTGGAAATCTCGCCATGGGCGGTCAAAAATATGATTGAGGACACGGCTGTAGCGACACTGTTTACAACAGCGGGCCCCATTTGGTTTCCTGGCAGAAAACAACCAAAAATGCAACAATGACCCACAGTCCCCCCGTCAGGTTCCTACATTCGCAGTGTTTGAGACTTTTTTTCCACCCCCCCCTCCTCCTCCTTCACCCACTCCCACATTGACAGAGAATGAAGAGACAAACATCCAGACTTGCGTTTCGAAATAAAATTCCCATCCCTGGGCACCGTTTTCATGCCATTATTATGAAAGTGCACTTTTCTAAACTTCCGGGCTACCTCAACTGTCATTGCGGAACCTTAACAGCACCCCCCTCCCCCTCCCTCAACATCGAGTTTGGGGCTTGAAAAGCGCTTTCTGCTGCCGATAATGGAGGCTCGGGTTGTTGCGAACGAACAGGACGGTTCAACTTTTCCCCGTCCCGTGTTTGCGCTTTCACGCCGTCCGTTTTAAAGCGCTTTTAAACTGTCGCGCTGTGTGAAAAAAAAAAAAAGAAAAAAAATGTGCCACACGCTCCCTACACGCGCACCTTCAGTTTTTTTCCCTCTCCCCCTCCCCTTCTCCACCTCGGCAGCGCTCGAGCGAGGTCCAACCGCCGCTCCCCGTCTGCGGCAGTTTCGGGTGCACTTGCAAATCACTCCCCTTCACCGTCCCCCTCCACCCCCAACACACTCACACAATCCAAAACACGTTTTTTTACACACTAAACAGTGGTCGTTCAATCCCCCCACCTGTTAATTTTCTGTGAGGTGACACGACAATGAAAACGTGCCTCCTCGCATCAGCCTCCACATACCTCCAAATCCTCCTCGTCCTGGTCAGCGGGACCGAAAGCGCTGTCCCCGTTGCTCAAGTCGGAGTGACTAGCTTCTTCCACGGCGATCCTTCTCGCAGCCGCTGTTAACGACACATCTTCTTTTTTTCTGCTTCTCCGCTGAACCTTGGCGGCGTTTCGGTACGAAATGGAGCCCTTGTAGTTAACTTTCAGCACGGTCTGTTCTTGGATCAGTTTTTCCAGTTCTGCGCAGGTTCGGTCGGGCTCGGACCCGTGTCGTCTCCGGACCATTCGGCAAATCCTCTCCAAGTCCGGCCGGGCTTTTCGAGACCGCAGCGAGTCGATAGTGTCCAGAATCCACTCGCGGTACTTGGATTCAGACATCTTTTCTGCTCGCTTGCTTTGCTCTCTTTTTTCCCCGTTTTTTTTTCGTACCTCAGTGCGTCAACCTTGTGCGTTACACACGGTGATTTTCGTGAGCCGCGGTCCGAGCCCTACTGAGAAGCGGAAACCTCGCTGTACGCCTCCTGCGTTTGCGTTTGCGCTTAAGGTGGAACGAAGGAGTTAGAGCGAAAAGTTTTACTCGAGAGGCGTTTTTAAGGTGGAATATGCAGTCCTGAACGGGAACGAGCGCCCGCACTCGGTATTAAGTGTGGTCGAGTTACTGGGAAAGGTAGCTTTTTGTTTATTGTTTAAGATTAACACAAAGTGGCAACAACTATTATTAGTAGTAGTATTATCGTTCAGCCATTGATTGGAGTAAACATCCTGTTACGGAAATAATTCTTAACACGTGATCCAGTCCTTCGCCTAGCTTCGCAAAATCAAATCAAAGCCACAGACCAAACTGAGACGCCCCCTCGATGCCTAAATCTTAAGTAAGAAATAAGCATTGCATAAATAGGCAATACATATATTTTATCCAGTTAACAAAAAACAAAAACAAAAAAAACACAAATTACAAACAAGCTGTGCAGCCATCAAACACTACACAAGTCATCTGAAGACTATACAAATGATTGTCAATGGTACATTTCCATTTAGATTTACAGTATTGTGGAGGAGTCTTGAGCTTCCCTTCACGTTTTACCTAATATTTTGGTGGGAAAGTGGTAAAGAGATGAAGCAATTTATTGAAAACTGTCCATACTATTTGGTATAACCACCTTTATTTGTCAACAAAGCCCAAACTCTTGTAAGTAAGCCAGGAATAGTTCTCCAGGCTCCCTGAAGGACATTCATAGCTCTTCTTTGAATAATGGTGGGCTTCTTGTTCTGTTCTCTGTTCAAATGATCCCACGTTGCTAGCTCTGAGAAGGCCAGTCCAGGACTGACAGCGCCCCATTGTGTATTTTTCTGTCCAGGTATGCTTTTACTGTGTTAGCAGTGCATTTGGGTCATTGTCATGTTGAAATATGAAGCCACTATGCTGACCAGGTGGTATTCCATGGTGGATCAAAGTATGATGGCACTTTCTGCATTCGTAATTCTATCAATTTTGACAAGAGCCCCCCAACACCTCTGGCTGAAATGCAGTCTCATACCGTGGCAGAGCCTCCATCACGTTTTACAGATGGTTGCAGACACACACTGTTGCACTTCTCTCCTGTCCTTAAGTGGATTCATCACTCCTTAAGAGCTTTTGCCACTGGTTTTCAGTCCAGTTTTGTGTAATTTGGCATACCTGAGGATTTTCTCCCCGTTTCCCTTCCATAAGAATGGCTTTTTGACAGCCACTCTTCCACTGAGACCATTTTGTCTGAGGCTTCAGTGAACAGCAGATGGATCAACTGAAGAGCCAGATCGGTCTCTAAGGTCAGGTCTTTGATGCATTTTTTCTTATTACTTAATGCTATGACTTTTCAGATACTGTTCATCTGCTGTAGACAGTCTTTTAGGCCTGACACTTCTTCTACTATCCTCAAATTTAAGACACACTGCTCAGCATTTTGAGATATGCCAAGTTTCCAGCTAGTTGCCCTTTAAGAATCACCCTGTTGGTGCACAAATACTACCTTATGCTCATCGGACTGTGTTATCTTTGGCATTTTTCATAAATTTAACTAAAAAACATGCTTTTGCAACAAGCTGTTAGTAACAAAGTGCCTAGAGACACAATTTAAAAAATGGTTCTTCGCTAAGTTGTCTGTTATGTGTAGCCACAACACTGGTTTATCCCTCGAGTTATGTGCATTTTTTAATGCTTGAATGATTCATAGGTCAGTTTTAAGACGCTTTAAAAAAATTGAGTGAAAAAGCAGCCAAAAAGCCAAGAGAACTATTGCTCAAGAGCACTTCATTGCAATTTGTTAAAGTCTGGCTCTTTGGAAGTAAGATATAAAGAAATGAGGGGTATCACAGGGCTTTTACACAGTACTGCACCACCACTTACATTAGAGTTACAGTATATATGCAAACTTACATCTTGGTTTTTTTTGGTCTACCAACTGCTGCCTCATAACGTCAACGCACCTTGTTAATGTTTCTGCACCATTTCGTGAAGATATCCTGATTTGGTGGCGGAGAGCATTGTTAGTTTATTAATCTCCTGTAGGCGTTCAACTAAACCTGCAGTCTCTCAGCCCATTCAGTGACTCTTGCTGCATTGTAGATAGGGTGGGGTCCTTATCATCCTGAAAGAAACCACCCCCGCTTCATCATGGGATCACTTAGGGCAAATTTTTATTGATTTAAAGTGACCATTACCCCCTAAAAAAAGACATCATGGGCCCAAACTATGTCACCCACAGCTTAACAAAGTCACCAGATACCCTCGGAGAAAAGGTCAACATTTAAGGGTTTCATTTAATTAGTCACTCACCTGGATGTCCTCCATAATTACAGACTAATTCTACATTAAGATGTTAGTGCATAATATGTAATGTAATACCAGATTTACTCCATGGCTTTGT
Source organism: Oreochromis aureus (assembly GCF_013358895.1). NCBI lineage: Eukaryota > Metazoa > Chordata > Actinopteri > Cichliformes > Cichlidae > Oreochromis > Oreochromis aureus. The sequence goes on from NC_052945.1 coordinate 13,047,772, forward strand.
ATTTTTTAATGGCTATAGTGCATTCATGATGAATGCAAGTAAAACTTTCTAGGCCTTAAATATGTGCAAACATATGCGGACTACTGGCCAAATTGCCCACTTTATTTTACACAGAGTGAGTCATTCCAATAGTTTTTTTGTGATTTGAGGCTTTTCTTGATTTGGAAATTCTGAATCCCTTACTCCTTCGCAGATTGCTTTAATCTTTAAGAAAACAACTCACAATTTTTTTCTCCCCCCCTTCCTCAGTCAGTGGGAAAAGCTTCAGCTCGAGCTTCTTGAAAAAGTTCCATGGTGGATTATTGTGGCCAATATGCAAGCCATTAAAAACAGAAACGTTATCTGAGGTCTTATTATAAAAACTCAGCATCTGAAGCATGCAGAGCAACATCTGGATAGGCTAGACTTGTATGGAGAACAAAAAGCTCAGCTCTTTGGTCATATTTACTGGAGATAGATATATAGATCTATACATATATATATGTTCAGAGAAAGAGAGAGGGAAAGGAATTGCATTGATGAAAAGAACACCTTGGGGATGGGGATATTGTGCTTTGGGGTGGTGTCACAGGAAACATTGCATGGATAAAAGGGAAGAAAAAATTTCACTGCCTATCAGCAAATTCAGGATGCAAATGTCATGCGATCGAGTCAAGGAAGTGCAACTGAAAAAGTGGCTGACTTCTGCAAGACGACAACGATCCACACATGAAACCCAAGCTGAAGCTTTTAACGGCACATGCCCACAAGTACTTTTTATTTCATTAAATAAATCAAAATGGCAGGAGTGCATTAACATGTGGAGAATTCATTTTTGATGCGCGTTTGCTGCAGGAGTCGCATTTATTGGTCTTCAGTTCAAAAATCAACAAAAATATGCAATTCGCCGCAGGGTGCCAAACCCTTTTGCATACAACTGTATGACTTATGCAGATAGATGCAAGTGAGGAGAAGGAAAGACAGAGGGGGAAGAAAAAAAATAAAAAGAGTGCACTGAGGGTGGGGTTACATTTGGAAAAGGGGTGCTGGGAGCTGGTTGGTAACTGACACCATACTGTGACAGGATGAACACAACACTGCATTATTCAATTGCGCCTTCTATTCTCTTAAAGCATTCACAATAACAGACAGGACGGTGGAAATACAGCATCTGCCATCACCTACCGACATGTATATTTGTCTTATCCAGCTGTTACCCTACAACTGCCTTCTGCGAAGTGAAGAGAAAGTTTACATATAACCCAGACATATTAGTCTTAACAAGTAAAACTTTATTGGAATGATACATTTTGCAAAATATTACTTTATGTATATATATTTTTAACATACTCATTGTGTTCTAAGGGTATCTGTCAAGTTCTCCAGAAGAGGGTAAGATAGTTAAGACTGTCGAAGGCAAGGATATACAGTATTGTTTCCCAAAAGGTACAATAGACTACACAATCACTGTACCCAGGTCATGAGGAGAAAGATTAATGTTGTTTTTGCTTCTTTTTCTCTCTTTTTCTGAAAATACAATTAGAAAATATGAACGCAAAACATCTCAGATGTAAAAAGTGTTATGTTTGAAAGAAGTGTGTGGAAACTTGATGAAAAGAGAAGGCAGACGGGAGAAAAAAAAAAAAAAAAAACCTTAAGTAGCACAGAGCAGTTGATAGCTGATAGAAAAGTGACAATACGTCTTGTATTGGAAAGAAAAAAAGTGTGATGCTTCGGTGTCTGAAGTGGATCAAGTGGCGTTGCCTTCTACCAGTTGATGGTTTAGTCATCGCTGGGTAGAAAGGCATTACATGTGCCCTCTTCAAAACATTACAGTGTGTATTAAAGGACTCACATATTTAGCACAAATGAACTGTGTGGCCTGTGCTTCACTGTGTTCAAAAGGCTGGACAGCTTGGTTAGTGATCCACTTTACTGTTTAGTGTGATGCTCAAACAAATCCCCCGAAAAAAGGTTAAACAGCAACTAGACCGTTAGCTGTGGAAACAATGCTTTTTCAAACATGTCTAAGGCCCAGAGGGAAGTTTTCTCATTGGGCTGCTTTACCACGTGCAAGAAAAACCAAGCCTGCCAACAAAATGTATTTAAAAAAAGAAAAAGAAAAAGAAAAAAAACCCCACACACATCAGGTTTCCAAACAGCACTGAAACTTCTCCATTCCAAGACATTCTCTCAAAAAAAAAAAAAAAAAAAAAAAAAAAAAGCATCCTGCGATTGCTCTCAATCGTATTAAGACACTGCCAAAAATGATCACTCAAGCCTACTGAAATCAACTGGAGCCAAAAACCCCCCAAAACATTCTAAACATGTCACGTTACACGACTGTATGACAAAGTGCTTGATGCACATCAAACAGTTCACAGAAACTTTTCAGTGAGATGGACAAGGTCTAGCACCTAAGGCCTATGTATGGATGGCAGGTGGGCGACAGCGTTAAGTCCTTCAATGAACCAAAACATTGTGTTCAGTCAACAAACCAGCAATAAGATTTGGTCTGCGATTGTCTTGCATCCATGTAAAGAAACTTGGCAAAACAAACAAAAAAAATGCTTTAGGTTTGCTTCCTTGGTTTTAATTTGTTACAGAGAAATCTGGAAAAAGAAAAGAAACAAGACACTCCCAAACCCAACAGTTCAAAAAAAAAAAAAAAAAATTAAAATAAAAAATTGGTTGGACTGTAAATCTATGAAGGTGTTGCATGTACGGAGAATTACAAAAAGGGGAGGGGTGGGGCAAAAATGTCAGGGAAGAGGAGAAGCACAACCCCGGTGACAATTATCTGCAATCTGCTGCCCTACAACTGAATAATGACCCAAACCCAGAAGAACTTTGACACATTTAACTGGGTCTTGTTCCCAATCCATCTTCCAATAGAGCACTGACTGTCCTTTTTAATATTAAACATTATTCGTGATCTCAGGTACCTCGGCACGAGTAACGCACAAAGCTCTGCCGTCTTTCTTTAAAAGTGATATTGTACAAAAATAACATGCACATGTTGAAACGTTTTGCTACTGTTTTGCGTATTAAAATCCACCACCATCAGAGTCACATACAGGAAACTGCATTGTTCTCAGTTTGCAAATTTGGCAGAATTTATATAATATTTGTTTATTTATAAAATCTTAAAGTCAGTTTCACAGCTATGAGACATAGACATATGTTGAAAAAAGATGGATATTTCATGTTCTCTATCTTATATTTATATATATATCAATATACATGTATAAATGTACTATGAATTAAATAAACAATAGTCAGGAGTGTGACCACAATGTTAGCTGCTGCTAAATCACAGCTTTTTAAACCCACCCGTGAGCACTAAATAACACACAAGCACAGAGATTGACATAAAAAGGACAAAATGATCACCGATAGGATTTTTTTTCCTTTTAAAATGCTCTAATAAATTCAGCTAAGAGAAAGACAGACTTAAATGCAGACCTCATGTTTACTTCCCGCGGGTCCCTAAACGAGCAGGACCGCAGTGAAGTTTACTGTGATAAATCATTTTCACTCTGATCAAAGAGGTCGCCGCTGCTTCAGCGGCAAGCAGCAGAGTGCATCATCTACCCAATAATCATGCCACATTGAGCAGACAAAGGCAGGTGCAGAGAGTTTTTCAAGCTTTCAACCAAAACGGGCACGAGGGCCACCGTAGCCAAAGCTCTGCACCAACGCTTTCGACACAGTTTTCCAACCAGTTGGCATTATGATAGGCACTGCTGTTGGACTTGGTATTGCTTGGACAGATTCGGGATGGAGAGGTGGAGAGGAGACTGGGGGTGGGGAGGAGACAAGATACAACGATCACTCTTAGAGAAGCTTGAAGAGAGGGCCCGCTCGGGGAGGGGAGAGAAAAAAAAAAAAAAAAGGAGCTTTAGCAGATTCAGTACCTTAACAGAAAAATCAATGCCTCAACCTGCAGAGACTGAAAACATGTCATTTACACCATCAGAAAGAAACAAATCTAGCTGAACAGCCACAACCTATGCCTGTTCTTGTCAAGCCCCTGGCACAAAACACAAGAGGGATAAATAAAGTGTAAAGGTAACAGTTGAGAAACAATCAAAAAGGCAACACTGCTGGTTCTGTTGGATCTTTTATCACTTTGCCTCTGTCTTTCCATTTGGGGGGTGGATTTTACATCGTTTTCCTCATCACATATAAGCAAGTTATCAGTCCACTTCAGTGCTTTCTGTCCTCAGCCCCCTTTAACTTTCTAAATCCCTGCCTCTCTCTCATAATATCACTACTCGTGGTTGGTATCTAGAACTCAGCAAACTCCTTTGCACACTTCTCTGTGAAGGAGACTCTGATTTCTTCTTCGTCGTAGTCATCAAAGTTGCTTGTATCACCAGGGCCTTTGCACTTAGGAATAAAGGGAGCTTCCACCTGGAACGCAGACGGGAGACAGACGCACAGACAAAGCGGTTAAAGTGTAACTTCTAATGCAGTATTCAATGAAACACTCCTACGTTGATATTTGTGATGTCTGTCTGATAATCAATCTGTGATCACCCTGCAGGACCATCAGTGTAATCATGTACTTTCCCAGAAGCCCACATTTGAACTTAGGCTGCTTGATTAAGGCAAAAAATGCCATAATTCCGGTTATTCAACACAATTATTCGTTCAATTAACATTCATCAGTTATTTGTCTTTTTGCAGGGGATCCACATTAGCTTTAAATGTAATCAAACTGAAAAACAAATAGATAGGTGAGGTGGTGGGGGCGACAGGTTCACCTGTCTGTGGTGTTAGGTCTACCTATAAAGGCAGCTGCCCTTAACATACGTTTTATGCAGAGCTATTCAAACTTTGTAAAATCCTTTGACAACTGTAACTGTGAATTAGGAGCTCAAACTTCTATTTGTATTCATATTATACTGACAAAGGCTGAACATGGGTTTTCAAATTAGATGCAGTGCTTTTGTTTCCTGCAGAATCCACTTTTTGCATGAAGGAAAGGGGAAAGAAAAAGTACTAAAACCTTTGCAAATTTTTCCCCATTAACCTCCATTGAAATACCCTCTGTACACAGGCAGAACACAGTGAAATTAGCCGTAGTCACAAAACACACCTAAGCTGACCAAAATCTCATTAAAGCAGTTTCGTTTTTAAGGAAAGAATGTAATAAGGAATTTTCTCCATTCCTTAAATTGTAAATATGAAGAAACACTTATAAAGATTAACTGTATATAAAAGATGGATGTGGCTAACATAGTGAAAACCATTGTTTTTTAAGTCCTGTTTGGAGTATTTTTCAGGTTGCCATGTCATGAGGTAGCATCACTCTAAAGCAGCCCCTGCTTTTATTACATTACTGTAAAATCCATAATAACGTACAAAATGATCAACCATGTGATTGCCATGTTCTGTAAGACTTGAAACTAGTGAATGACACCAATTCTCAATCATCTGTCAAAATAAAATGAGCTACAGGGTCATTTTCCCACAGATTTAAATACAATCACCACCTACTGGTCATTAGAAAAACAGCTGGTCTGAGGCACTTCTACCCCGACTCGTTTTTTCAGACCCCAGACTACGTCCATCTTTTATAGAGTTTATGTTCACATTCCTTTTACATGAAAGCTGGCCTCTTACCTTCCTCTGGTAGATGGCAATCCAGTCGGTGGTGGCAAACCACTTGTGGCCCTTGATATCATTGACTCCATTCCTGAGATTGCCAAAGCGCTTGGTCAGGTCCACTTGCAGCAAATTTCTCAACAGATCTTTCAGGTCTGAGCTGAAGTGGGAAGGAAAGCGAACCTGCAAACCATAGAAAGCAATCAGAGTGTTGTTCGGAGTGTGTTCTCAGGCCTAAGCTGATCATTTTGGGGGGAAAAAATGTCTTATTGTGACTTTTCTGACGTAAGAGTTCAACTTCAACATAATTAGCTTAATTTTCTAAAGTTGAACTGAAGTGCAATAACCATTCATGGCTCTATAGTCTCAAGCAAGGTTGAAATTGTTTTTATATTTGGTTTGGAATAAACTACTCATTCCTTCCTCGTATAATCATTTAAATACACTGCGAGACTCTAGACCTTCAGGTGGAGAATCACGCCCACCAACATGTCTACAGAGAAGGCACTCTAGTGGCTGTTTGCAATTTTCCATGTCATGTGCATTTCTCAAAGCAGATACATTTATATTTTAATCAATCCTGCTACACAAGCAGGATTGCTTGCATGGACAAGCTTGCATTTTAGTTGAGTGCCTGTATGGCCCAAAGCATATACGTATATTGATGCTTCTCATTTTGCTAACAAGCATTCTTGCATCGTCTCTCCTCCAGTGACCTCACTTCCAGTGACCCCCCCCTGCTATCATGGAAGATCTTCCAACAATCATAAATGCACCTTGAAGAAATGAGGAGCCTACCGGAAGAGCAAAAATGCAACAAAAAACCTGATGTATCCTTCTTTTTTTCCTCTCTCTTGCTATGAGAAGCAAAGGTGATAGAAAGCAGTACCAGTAAGGGAAATAAGACGATGTGTCTAGCATAATGAAAAGCACCCCACTCTCCTGTGTTTAAAACAGGCACCTATGGTGTTAATGTACCTACGACTCAATACAGTGCCTAAAGGACTCCTGTGTAGACATAAAGAGCACAGAGACATGGGTTAATTAAATTTGATGGTTCTCTGGTTGTGAGTAGTTGTGTCCATTTGTTTCCACTCTCCTTTGACCCCTCTGCTGCATGAGACATTTGTGTCTAAGGAGTTGCTTCCAGCTAGTTGTTCTTTTGCTTTTCTCACCACTGTTGAGACCATACGTGAAAGTCAGAGATGACATTTGGGAGCTATAAACTACACATATTAAACAGTTTTTACAGAGGAATCAAGTCACGCACGACTTCATTCTACTGCAGCTTGTGCTCTGTGCTGTCCTGTCTGCATTTTATTTTATGAGTTTTGCGGCGGTTCATAGAGTCGACATTAACTTTTTCTCTTGATTCATAGACAGTATTTCTCAGAAATAATCATTGAAAAGCTAAATGCGTTATTTTATACACTTTTCAAAGCATAAAGGCTAAAAGTTCAAATGTAACAGTGTGTATTTGAAGCAGTAGTAGGTGGTAATAATGAGACCTCAGTTGGGGATAAGTGCACAATTCTAAATACCTACACAAATAAAAGTGGATTTTTCCAGGTAGCCAAACTCACCTTCCCTGATACAATCTTCTCGTAAATCTGAATAGGCTGGTCTGCAAAGAAGGGTGGGTAACCAGCAGCCATCTCGTATATCAGTACTCCCAAAGCCCACCAGTCCACAGCTTTGTTGTAACCCTGAAGAATGCATGAGAAACAAAGGGCGTCAGACATGTCCGCTAACAAACACTTCACACTACAACGTTCACAGGAAACAGCAAAAAGAAAGCTGTTTCACAGTCTAAAAGCTGATGAAGCAATTGCTCCCTAAATTTCCCCTGTTAATCTGCTTAATACTTACTTTACTGAGGATGATTTCTGGCGCCAGGTACTCGGGAGTCCCGCAAAGTGTCCAGGTTCGGCCTTTCACCCTTTTTGCAAACCCAAAATCTGTTACCTAAGAAACAGAATAAAACAGCTCTTAGCCGCCAGTCACATACGGGGAGAGCACTTTTAGAGACACTAAGCAGCAAATGTTGTTGATGATTGAAAATACAAACATGTAACCCATACCTGTATGTAACCTTGCTGGTCAATGAGCAGGTTCTCTGGCTTCAGATCTCGGTAGATGAGATCCAGCGAGTGAAGGTATTCGAAGGTCAGTACAATCTGGGCTGCGTAGAAGCGGGCGTGTGGTTCACTGCAAAAAACACCACACGAGGCTCAATACTTACAGTCTGGAATCAACACATGGAGGCTTTTCATCAGAGTTAACACAACTCACCTGAATCTACCGATCCTCCTTAAGTGTGAGAACATTTCACCCCCAGGCACGTACTCCATTATCATATACAGATTGCTGTTGTCCTGTAGTGAGATGAGGAAAGACTTACTGACACGTAAAGCATGCACGCATAAACAAGCCGGCCAAATTACTACCGATAAACAACAAAAGAGGAAGGACACATAAACGCGTACCTTAAAAGAGTGCTCCAGTCGCACCAGAAATGGAAAGCTGACGGCTTGGAGGATACGCTTCTCATTCAGTGTGTGCTCTATCTGCTTCAGCTTCACTACCTGTGAGGGATCAGGACATAGAAAGGTAAGAAGGATGTCAAAAGAAAAACAAATAAACAAAAAAAACCCCCCAAAACAATGATTACAGCTCAGGACAGATTTCGATAAATTCAAATACCGCTGTGAAAAAGTAACCACAAATGCATGTCAGGTTACCCACAGGGTTTCAGGGGGGTTTTGCAGTTTCCTGAAACTTTGACATTTAAAGCTAGAAAGTCTCTTTTGACACTGGAAAACATCTAAACTTCAAAGTGACCTTCTGGAAATTCTAAAGCCAGTATTTGTAAGAACATATGAGAACAAATGGTTCATACAATCTTGGGATAAATGTATTTGTACAAGGGATGCTACGATACAAGCCAGAGCACCCAAATGAGTCATATTTATTTACTCTCCAATATACTCTTGAATTAGGTGCTTCAAAAATACCGTACCTTCTGTTTGTCAAGTATTTTCATGGCGTAATGCTGACCAGACTCTTTGTGTTTCACCAACATGACTCGACCAAACGAGCCAGTGCCTAAAGTCTTCAAACGCTCGAAGTGATCCAACGCCGCAGTTTGCTGGGAGACAGAAGACCATGCCAGTTAGAGAAAAGACCACAATCTGTTTGTCCTTACTTATACTACAAGCCCCACGTACTTTTTTGCAAAACCTTAACTAAAAGGGCATCCCATATCAGTGACAAGTATTCACAAGTTATTTTACTATGAATTGGACATATCGTCTTTTGTTTGAGGCACACTCATTGTTAACTTATCTGACAGCATTTAAACATGTTGTGGCTTCGCTGCTGATTAAGTGACCTTGTTAATTTTCCATAAAAGGTGCTACAGTAATCTGAGCACATCTCATTCAACACAAGTCTGAATGCATGCAGTCACATTAAGGGGACAGACACGTGCAGTTGCACTCGCGTGCCTCTTTGTAAGCTGCTCGGTGCACTACAGAATGCCTTAAAAAGCAATTACATGTTCACATTTAAAACTTAATTTCACCAAATCTCTTCTAATTATATTAAGTTTGAGAAAATTGTCTATGATGTATCTATGCTAGTCCCTCTCTTTTTCCTCTCTCTGAGTCAAGGGTGGGGTGGGTCGTTCGCTGTAGCACCCTGCACGACACACAGAGATACTGCTTCTTTTTAACAATGGCAAAAATGGATATTCAAAAGCGTGGTTGCAGTTCACAAGAGTAGGTTCCACATCAAGTCCTTCAACTAGTCTTAAGGGGAAAAACTGCACATGGCCGGTAGCACTCTCACACATCGTTTTTGTGTCTGAAAGCAGCCCCGAGGAACATCTGCGTAAGCGATCCATGTCTGGATGACAGAATGCTGTCTCCTTAACAGCCTGATGAATCCAGCAGGGTTATATATTCTGTGACTGAAAGTGGCTGTCAACTGTATTATTACACACATGCCCAGCAGAGGGCGAACTGCCCTTAAGAAATAAATGGGCTTTCATTAGTTTAGCAACAGGACTATTTCCATGACACTGGCTATCTGAGTAAATGAGCGTAAGAAACATTAATCAAGTCACGATTCATTTTGAAATACACTAACAATACGGTGCCTCAACACAACTAAAACATGCTACAAATAACAGAGTGACACAGTAATGAGGAGAAACTAAATTATGTCTCATCATCTCACCTGTGCTGGATTCTCCCATTTTTTCAGAAAATCTTCTTTGGCTTTGGCAAGAAACTCCTTCACTGCAAAGAGAAACGAAATTCACATTCAGAGAGTTTTCACCCAAACCTAACTGAATTTAATAATACTTTTATAAAGATATCAAAGCACTGGCAAGCTTATATGAAGAGCAACATAACATGCTTGTATTGACTGGATGTCTGGATTTATCTGGTCTTACTACCCTGGGCCAACATTTCTCAGCTGCTGACAGCAAGCATCAATGAAAGAGAACAAGCTCATACGTAGCACATAGCTAAAGCTGTCAAATTTGTAAATAATTAAAAAAAAAATGCTATAGATGACCTTATTCACAGAATAGAGAAAAATAATACAAAAAACACAGCAATACTTTTTTGGTCTCACAAGTGATCAGTTTCAAAGAATTCAAGGTTGGTTTCATTAAATCAACATTTCTGCCATCGAAGAATGAGGACAACTTTGAGGTATCACTTCAGGCTTAGACTAAACAAACTCATCTTTTGAAGCCTCAGACTTCTTTGACCTCACACTGGAGAATAATGGAATAAGTAAAATGATATAAATCTGTATATATTTAAGAATTCAATGACAAAATACTGCTGAAAAGTCTGGGGTCACCTTGAAAGTCCTAGTTGAAAGAATCTCATAAAACCTGAAGCTGATGAGAAATCTTGAAAATGATGATTCATGGAAGACTAATGGCAACACAGGCGTAAAGACTCATTTTCTGGCACACTACCATTGGGAGTCATGTTTCAAAGAGTCTTTGTTATATAAAACAAGTTTATCATGTTAAAGGTTATGCAGATCACATCAGTACTTGAACCCAAGCAATACAGGACTTTTAAGACTGATATTGATATCAATATTTGGCGATTTAAAAATCCAGTATATGGATTACATTGACCAATACTTTTTCTTTGACACTTGTTATGTGTAGTTATTTATGTATCAGTTTACATTCTGTTCTATTCGCCTCACTGTTGTGTTTGTGGTGTTCCAAATATGTGCTGGCAACCAAAGAGTTGCTCTCTGACAGATAAACTATGCCACATCAATTCACGTAAAATGGTTAAAAGGCCTTTCTCAATAGCTTTTATTATTTTCCGAATGTTCATTTATCTGCCATTAGAAATGCAGAAACGAATAAATTGCTAATACTGAGCAGTGATAAATCAGTCAGGATCTAGCCAGCAAAGCCGAAATCAGCCTCTGCGGGTTTGAGTTTGTCAAAATGACATTGAAATCCTCACAGTCTATTTCTTTGTGTAATAAATTAAAGATATTCCATGTGGGAAATTTCCAAGACACTTAGTATACGCTTTTGTATGAGAACCTAAGTCATCCAAAACCCAGTGCAGTCTTATAGTAGCATTTAATGAAGGAGATAAGCTACTCAGATCAACTCAGCAAGGTCTGCAACAGTTTTCAGGGTTTTCCATTAGGTCATAGTACCTGGTACCGGGTACTTTTTTAGTGACTTCTCAGGCGGGGTTCTAAGCAATCCGAGGAGGTACTAAAATGTCAGATTTCATGCCGCTGACTGGCTGCTCGTTAGTGTCACTCATGAGAGCATCTCGTTCAAGAAAGTCAAAAACGCCATTTTTGAAACCCGCCAATGAGGGAAATGGCTACAAAAAAGACAACAACCCAGTGATCCCTGAATCTGACGACAAGCCACAGACTGAGCAGCAGGTATATTCTTGGTATATTCGTCCACCTTTGTTGTAGCGTTCGTGTCGCATGTTAGTTACGTCGTGGGATTGTAATGGAAAACCAGTCGATCCGAGTCGAATCGTGGCGAGTCAATCCGAGTAAGTACTAATGGAAAAGGGGCTTTAGTTTAGGAATTAACTGAGAAAGGCAAGTACATCTACTTCGAGAAACAATCAGCTGTGCACTGAGTCCTGGCACTTATCCGTTTAGAAAGTCATTCTGTCCTGTTCTCAGGGAGTAGCACACACCTTCGTATGAAATCTTCAAGGTTTCTTTATCCTGCATTTAACAGCCTGCCTTTATCAGGGCAAGAACACTAACAAATTTTGGTAGAAGCATGTTTATTTTTTGGCTATTTTAGGACTCCAACCAACTAATGACAGTCATAACACTTGCACTCTGCTTAAATGGTACACAGATGGAGATGACTTTTTCTTTAATTAAAAAAAAGAAGAAGAAAAAGACATTCCTAAGTGGTATACATTTGAGTAGCACTGTAATCCCGTAGACAGACTGTAACAACTTTACACACACAGTCATATAGAGAAGTTCTTTTTTCCCCCCTTATCTTTATGGGGTTAATCTCAGTGCTCTGTGGGAACATGTAGATAACCAACCCTTCCTCATTCTTCCTTAGTGTCAGTGCACCGCGCACAGCTGCTGAGCTGAAGTGTGCTATTTATACTGTTAGTACTGGAAACAGAATGGTGACAGTTGTAGGCCGACAACCGCTTTAGTAAAATTGAGTCCACTTTTCTGTGTTGCTATGTTATTACAAAAACATTAATGGAGTGTGGAGAACGACTCAACGACTTTTAACGATCAGATTATAAGCTTAACAATTTTGACATCTTTTTAAAAGAATTGAATTAAAGTGAAAGCTAATGGATAGCTGTTACCTTAAAATCGATACTAAAACTACAAAAAATGTATGAATCTCTTAAAAAAATGTTGAGGCTTAAATGATCATGTGGAATTTCTGTCTGCTTTGGCGATCAATAGAACACAACAGCCTGGGGCACAGTTTAAATTAAGCCAGTCAACTGTCAATAATGAAAGTGCTCGGTCGTTTATTCATCAGCTTTGTGATACGGCTAATGTCCTTTTGGAGTGATGTCTGAATCAGAAAACTGAAAATTAATTATGAAAAACAAACAGCTACCTACTCATAAATGTCTCATGCAAGTATTTGTGCATCTCTCGCTCTCTCTCTCTCTCTCTCACACACACACACACACACACACACACACACACACACACACACACACACACACACACACACACACACACACACACACACACACACACACACACACACACACACACACACACACACACACACACACACACACACACACAGAGAACAAGAGAAAAGCTTAATCCTCATCTAGCAAACAGAATTTCCTGCAAATTCTCAAAAGACCAGCAGCTCCAACAATAGGATGGGAGAAAGCAAGCAACAATGGCAAAGACTAAAGTTCCTATAAACATGTCAGGAGCACTGTGGCTCTCAGAGAGCAATGGAAGCAGAATGGTCACCAGGGAGAAAACATTTCCCGTGAAAGTTGCACAACTTCCACTTCCAAACAGAAAGAGCCATTACTGGAATAACTTGGAACTGCGCAAAGGAAAGACATGGAAAAAGGTAGCTGGCAGCTATATGGACACAGCAACAGGACTGGTATCAAGGAGTACCAATGGAGATGCAGCTGATCAAAATATATATCTATATTTTTAAAATCTATGTTCTTACTCTTCTGTACCTCCAAATTTCTTACCATCTGGGAGGACTATGGGTACCTCTGGTGCTGCAGCATCTGCCGAGCGCGACCCCGATTCACTTGAGCGTGAGGATGACTCCCTCTTCCCTGCATGCCTTCTGGAGCTCTTCCTGTCACACATTAGCCCTGCAAAGTCTCCCCTATACTGCTTCTTGGCCTCTTCCTCACAGCCACTGACTCATGACCTATCCTCCCCCTCTGAGAGCACTCTGGTCAAATCAGCAGCCCCACACATCCACAAAAACCCAGCCAAAAGTCCCTGCCGGCAGTCTTCAGTCTTTCCTGTGACTTTCACCCTGCTGGAGACCAAGTTCAAAAAGTAGCATCCACCTCCAGTGTACACTCATAGTATGGAGAACAGTGCAGCTCCCGTTAGACTCGAGCAGATCAATTGGTCCCTTGCTTGGTTTGTATCAATATTTATTCTGTACACAAAGTACTCACTGCTGTTCCCTCTCATGTCTCTCTCTCACACACACACACACACACACACACACACACACACACACACACACACACACACACACACACACACACACACACACAGTATATTGATCTAAACAGGGGCATAATCATCAGGGGGAGGGGGCATAAAACACTAGCTGGTATATTTATCCAACCCAGAGATGAAGTCCTATGGAAAACTAGGCCTAAGCAAGTACCCTTGAGATGAACTAGACAAATCTAGCAGCAGCTAAAACTTTCCCCAATTAGCAGAACCAATCAGATGTCACTGATGAAAAACTTTCAGAGATGATCTGGGTGCTTTCAGAAACATAAAAGTGGCACTCTCAGGAGACACTAGCAAAACAGGAAAGCACAAACCACAGTGAACCCCCCCCCCCCACACACACACACACACACACACACACACACACACACACACACACACACACACACACACACACACACACACACACACACACACACACACACCCCCCAAAAGCACCAGAGTCTGTTGTTTAGTGCCAGGGTTGAATTGATCCTCCAAAAATCAATCCCACATCTCTCCCCTGGGCCTCACTGGCCCACTCTGACGCAGGAATAGAGGGGTTATATTAGGGCGAGTTGACCGACATTAAACCGCAAAGCGCGCCAAAATCAGGTCTGAGTCTACACCAGGCCTTGTTCAGATAGCATACAAGCCCCTGCGGTGAATAAGAAAGCAGTAAATGAGCAAACAGAGCTGTATGTAAACTGGAAATGAGATTGAATGCTTGTAAAAGGTGAGAACTCAGCTTTTAGCCATGAAATGAAAACAGGCAGGGGACAAATACTGACAAAGTCACGAATGAGGAGTGTTTTACCATCTTAAACAGAGCAGACTTGTTAATTTACTGACCAATTCAGGAGCACGCGAGCTGACAGCCAGTCATGTAGTGTGGGATCTTATTTTTGTGCATGACATACATTTTTGTCAAATACTGCAATACCAGAGAGACAAAACAAAACAAAAACAAAAATATCCAGGTTTAAATGTATGCAATATACATTAATGGACACAAGGAGCGCTGTGAAGTGTACTGAGAGGGAAGCTGCGGTAAAGGCACACCCTTAACTCTGGCGATTCTAATCATGAGACCCAAAAACTAATAGAAGCCAACCTAGCCAGGAAGCATAGCAATCTGTTATCAGCAGTGAGGACAGTAAAGACAAGATGAAAGATGAGGAAACTACAGCAGAGATACTCCCAGAGAGGAGAGGAGATGTGCCTGCCGTTTAGAGGTTTTGGGGTTTTGCAAAAGTAGACTACTTCACATTTTGTCATGCTGCTTCCGTGCTCCGAGATTAACCATGGGTGGAGCTCAGGCAGCTCCTCCACACATAGTGACAGGAAACTAGGTGAGGCAAAAGCAATGTGTTACCCAAGGCTAATAAGTACTTTCTCTTTCCTGGCTACAGAATGTGTGCCACAAAATCTGGAAAAGTCAGTCAGAGAGGAGTTGGTTTTAAAGCTAGCTCATGTAGCTGCTTATTTTTTTTAAACCAAAACAAACAAACAAACAAACAAACAAACAAACAAACAAGCATAAAAGGAAGACTTTAGGACTCTAATAAAGTCAGTACAAGATTACATTCTTTGTTTTAGATGTGATGTTATTTATATACGTGTTTCATATATTTTTACAGTCCTTATAGGAACTAGTTAGTGTAAACACTGTGCCATTACCAGACTGGAGTCTTTTGCTTTCTGAACTGTCACCCGACTGTGGTCTTCTGCTTCTGCAGCCCTTCTGCTTCAAGGTTCAGTGTGTTTAGAGAAGCTCTTCTGCTTACATTGGTTGCAACAAATTGGCTGTTTGAGTTAGTGTCATCTTCCCATCAGCTCAAAATGCTGGTCTCCTCTAACCTCTAGCCTCTAAGCAAGGCATTTTCACCCAGAGAACTGACACTCACCCAATATTTTCTCAATTTTTCATACCACTCTCTGTAAACTGCAAAGATGCCTGTGAAGGAAATCCCAGTATATCAGCAATTTCTGAAATACACCAACAACAACCACCTTGCCAATGTGAAAGTCACTTAAAATCACCTTTCAGCTCTAGCAGATCCTCCTGACCTCAGTCTTAGGCTCTGTTAATGAATTTGCAGGAGGTGGTAATGGCCATGTCTACATGCCTAATAAATGTATTAATTTATTACCATGTGATTGGTTGATTACATATTTGCCTCAAAAAGCACTTTAACAAGTATGCCCAATAAACTGGCCATTGAGTCTATATCGTTATACCACCCAGGTATTTTCATGTACTATTCATTTTCACTCCAATGAATGTCACATGAAGGTAAAATGTCTACAACCATCAGCTTTGTTGTGTAATTTCAGCTTGAGAACTGCTGCATATTTCAATCATCCATGGCAGACAAAATTAAGCAAGGGAAAAATACCCCACATTTTGAAAACAAGTATAGGAGATTTTGTGACCACAAAGCCTCTGCATTTTTCCTCGTGCATGCTGGTGGATCTCAGGTTTATTCAGCAGCGAGTGTCAGTTTGCCATGTTGTCGGTTCAGTGCTGTAAGCTCGCCTGAGATGGCTGATTGGCTTTCAACACTGAGGTCAACTGATAAGGAGTGCAGGCTTACGACACACACACACACACACACACACACACACACACACACACACACACACACACACACACACAAAAACTTGAACCATTACACAAATCAGCTGCATGCAGAGCAGAGACAGGTCATGAACCCCACAGATATTTATAGACGGAGTTGTACTTGTATTGAGTGCTACCTCATTATATTGTCATATTCAAAACACACACAAGCACACAAACATCCTGTGTCATAACTGCTTAACTGACCAAGGTTTTGCTCATATTTACAGAACCCACTGATCACCTATTGGCAATTTTAGTTTTTTTTTTTCTTACTACAAAAGTCTCACATACTTTAAAAATACATGCAGTTTTTGACCCTTATACTATAAGTTGCACCAATACCTCTCTTCAAAAGGACTATGCATGACCAGTCATCTGCATGTTTAAATGTTGCAGCCCTTGCAAGTCGCCACCAGAAATACTACTCAGTCAAACATCATCTGATTAATGGAAAGCATTAATGGTTAAAAGATGCTCCCATGCCACCCACCCCTAACATGGTCTGCAGCTCAGACAGACGGCTGTGGCCCCCTTTCTCTCTCCCTCTCTGTGATGGGAAGTTTTAAACAAGCGAGATGGAAAGTAAGCAGATGACAGCTGCTGAACCAGTGCAGTTCTGCCGCACTTTGATGTTGAATCTTAATGGTCGTGTATCGGCTGTGTCAAGAGTAAACTGGCATATAAACACGTGACTGACGCTAGCAAGGAAAAAAGGCTCGTAGTGCAAGGACTGCTAACTAATCTGACTGTGTGTGTGTGTGTGTGGTTATCAATGACACAAAGTGTCACACATTTCAGCAACATTTACAACGCGATTTGATTGCCTAATGTTGATTTGAAATATATATGCAAAGGTTATCTGGCCAATGTTTAACCTCAACCATTTGACTGTGCTCGGTTTTTCTTGTGTTTTCATGCGTCTATGGTTGACTAGTCTGTTTTTTTCCTCCTGTTCACAAGACTAGTAAACTACTCGCTACTCAACTTTTCACCCTGCCTCTAATTCTGCTCATGTTCCTTTAAAGCCCTCCCCTCCCCCCTCCACTAAAAATCCAGTCTCCTCTCACTAGTGAGCAGGTCCAGCAAAAATGAGATAACACCGAGCTACGTTTGCCTGCAAGCACGAATCATGACACTTGGCAAAGACGTAGAACATGGGCAAGAGGAAAAAGAGACAGGATGAACATTTTTAAAACTGCGAAATAGGGCGTTGGCATTGGCCTTGAGTGTTGAGGACATGCCCTAAGACACTTTTTAGTTCTCCGCACGTGTATTATCTGGGGATGCCAGCTTAGTTTAGGTTGCTGTGTAGCATAAAAGGCACAAAGAAAACAACAATTAAACCCAGTCCTTATTCATAAGTCTCCAATCTGTCTTAAAGATTTTCATAATTTTTGATTTGTTCTCAGTACTATCATTTTGACACAGCCCTGGCTTGCGGCACATCAAAGATAGCATTTTGCATGGCTGACGTTAAGAGATTTTTTTCCTATTGTTATTGGGACACTGCCATCGTAAATGAATTACAAAGCATAAAGTTAAATCATAAATCAGTTTCGTAGACAATGTAACAATTATGATTTTGCTCTTGGTGATCTCTGTTGAGTAAAGCACACATACAAGTCCTGATAAAATAGCGATAGTACAAATAAAAATCCATTTGATTTTATACAGCAAAGTGTACACAATTTGGACACATTCACTTGAGATAAGATTGGGTGGTTATTTTTTTTTTAGATGGATGCTGAAACTGATTGTGCTTTAAAAATGGGCATGAAATAACTTAAAACTTATCTAGGCAACGTAGTTTTAAAAGAAAAAAAGGTGTTAACTTGACAACTACTCCCAATGCAGAGCACTGTAAGTGTGAAGGTATAGAAAAATGTCTTAAACTAGAGTCAGGTGGACAGTGACAAAAGCATAAAGTCAAAGAGTGAAAAAAATCAGTTTATGTTATGTAGTTTTAGCCTGAGTGTTCTGCTGTGCAGCACAGTGCACAGAGAACTGCCCCCCCTTTTCAATGTAACTATAAAAAACAAGTGGTAACTGAGCAGACACAAACATCAGGGTGCTCTGCTCTGCGTATGTATTTTTATACATGAACGTTAGACACTCAATCCCCCAGTTCAAGAGATTAATTTAGTAGAACATTATCGAGAAAACACAGCTTGGTTATCTGTCAGTCGTTTCCCCTCTGCCTGTGAAGGACTAAGCTAAAGGGACATAGCATGAGCTACAGCTCCACCCCTAACCCACGCTACTGCCCAGCTCCAGAATAAAAACTCACTCCAGTTGCAAGCCTCTAGCTCCTCCTGTGGTCGGTCATGTCTGCCTTCTCCACTGCCTATGTCCCCTAGACAGGGTCCAGCTCGATGAAACAGCCTTCCTGCTAGCTTGTGAATAACAGACATCATACAATGCTGGAGGGAAGCCAGCTGATGTCCTGTGTAGACTTTTAAAAACTGCTGTACGTCCGGATATTTTACCAAGGAGAAATTCCACAAAAATGCTCAACTAACGTCGTCTTAAAGGCCCAAACTTTAAGCTATCCTTGTATGGCTGTTTAGTCTATAGAGCAGAAGAGGCGATGACCAACTGTGCAGAGCCTGGGCTGGAACTTCCTTGCTCCTTCACTTCCTGCTGCTGTTCACTTGTCTGTCCGCCCTGCTTCTTCCTGTGGGTCAGCTCTGCACAGCAGTTCAGTGTCTCACTTGCCTGCCCAGCCTGGAAAGTTCGGACGCGACACGTGTTAAACACCTGGACCAGCTCTCAACACTCTCCTTCCATTTTACGTAGGAAACAAAGGGGGCTGCCATGTTGCCCTTAATCTCTAGCTGCTCTGTGGAAAATTATGCTTCTGGGTGTGGTCTTTCAACCCCTCGCCTGCACCTGTCTCTGTAGATCACGGAGGGCCCCCACAACGATCAGACTGATAAAGATGTGAAGTATGACGAAGTATGAAAAAACCTTCCAGCAGCAGTGCCTCCTCTTTCAGTGTTTTTAACCTACTAATCTCCTTCAGTTTCCTTTACGTCTACAACCCTGAGGGAAAAAAAACCTTTGAGCCAGGGCTCCTGAAAGCCTTGGCCTTGTTACATGGGTAACAGTACAGTAGAGAGCCTAGAGGCCATTCTTCACACTTACTCTCTACCAGCAGCAAGGAGCTGACATTCATTTAACAGGTGCCCGTTCAGACTTTGCACACTTGAGCGTCATTTATGGTGTTATGGAAACATAAAACAGTGTCCTCCCAAAACTTTTCTGCAACCCTGTGAGCCACCCTGATAAAAAGGAACTTCAAATGTTTTGACTGAGTTATTTTCATAAGAAATTAAGTCATTTTTAAAAATACTTACTATTGTATATACTTACCATTTCTTTTGGTTTTTTATTTTACTTTTGTTGAAGAACTTTTTTTATTTAAAAACAACAACAACAAACTTATACTAGACAAAAACAAACAAATAAGATGGCCCAAGATCATCTCTTTCTCCACATTACACACACTCCGTGACGCATACAAGTGCCCTTGTTCTAAATGCTGCTCATCACATGTTGTTCAAGAGACTCCTCAACTCCCAAGTTTGTGCCTGCAGAGAAATTACCCTCATGCATCATATGACCCCGTCCTGGTGGCATTATTTTCCTCCCTCCACTGATAACAGTTATTTTTCCTCTATGAGAGTCACTGCATTAAGATCTCACTCATGACTTAATGTAAACATCCTGAAGTAGTATGTGCATCTCTCCTCTGGCTTCAAAAACAGAGAAGAAAGTTTTATTTTTCTGAAGTGATTCTAAGAAGTGCACAAGAAAGCAGCTGCACAGTGGGCTTTGTGTTTGTGATGTTACTGTCGTCTAACCTGATGTGAAGATCTAAAAAACACAAACCGCAAAGAAACCTATGACTGTTGTATGAGGCTAATTGTTGTCATCCTCACTGGTAACTCTGAATATAACCTCGGGCTCGCAGTCACGAGCTTTCCCACAGGATGAGCAGAGAAAATGAATAACATCCCCTGCTGTTCCGATGAGATGACCGTGGCCTCACAGTAAAACAACTTTGGCTGAAAGTGTATGACAGTGTATGAGGTGAATGACCACGGGTGGGTGTCCTTCGTGGGTCTAGGTTGACAAACACTTCTTCATATTAGAGAAAATGCGTGGCAGCATTTTAATGGGGTCTCATTATGGATGTACTGTACAGATGCTAGGTTGTATACTCCATATGTACTTGTCATTATGGGAAACAGGAAATGACTATAGCAAAACGATCTAAGGGGCAGACGGCATGATCGGGCTAGCTGCTTCAACTTAGAGGTAAAGGGTACAACTCACCGCTCTCCATCTCATTGCCCTTCTTTGCTGTGGGCGTGTTGCCCATGATGGCAGGCTGATGGTAGAGTCCCTTGGCTCGAAATCAGTTTTCCTTTGCGTGTCGCTGAGTATTGTTACACCGTTAACGCAAGTCACTGGACTCAATGAAACTGACAGCTAGCTACTAGCTGACAGCTATCATTATTGACTAAATGTAAATGTAGCTCAAAGCAGCACTCTTCCGTTGTGACTTCAGGGAAACTCAGAAGTCTGCCCCAAGCGTTAGCCGCTTTAAGTTAGCTCAGCTTAGCGCGTTAGCTCGCAGAGATAGCCAGCGGATGTCAGCTTGGTAGCGTTAGCTCGTCAATTTCTCCAGCAAGCACGGACAAATCAGCTCGTCACTTAGTTGTTATTTATTTCCACAGACGGCTTGGTTTTTCAAAAAAAAAAAAAAAAAAATCAAGTCCGGACACAGATCGTCGAAAGCCACTTCCGTCTGTCTAACTAGCAAGCTAAAGTTAGCTTCTGAGCGTTCCTCGCAGTCTGGCCTTAACTAACCAGGTACTCTCTCAGTGTATGCAGGCCTTCCCACTTGAGACCTTTAAAAAAAAAAAAAAATGTCCAGTATAGTCGTTTTTTAACAATGGCGATTATCCCACTTGATTTCTCTCCATTCGTTTCCAAAGAAGCCGTCAAGTGCAATGGTTTCCTGGGACCGACCACCTGATAGTCGATTCCTCAGATCAACAGACCCCTTCCATTAATCTTCAGACCGCAAGGGAAACTCCAGTCATCCATCCACCCAGGCCCGCCTTCGCCTGCCTCTGAGTGGCCCCGCGCACAGACAATTACGTGCGAGGCGTAGCTATTCGAGCGCTCATTGGATCAGCATCTACACATTGAATCATTGCATTCATGCGATTCGACTGTCAAGCAACTTCGTCCCGCCTCCCGGACTTGCCAGTAGCCAAAATGCCAATAACAGTTACCGCGTCTTTCGTTTTTGACTGTAAATTAACAGCTTTCCTTTATCTGAGAGATTATTGTAGCGAAAGCTAATCAGAATCGATAGTTTTGCAATAATCCTCATATTTACAGTGCAATGTTTTTCGTTTCTGTGGCCTAGCCACCCCCTTTACCATAGCAATCTGTGATTGGGTGTGACGTTAATACATGCTATTTTTAGTAAAATGTGAAAATATGAGGGGATACACTTGTACTTGTGATACTGAGCTTGCATATGATAAAAGTACAGGTGTGGAATATACTTCAACCTACCACTTGTTACCGATATCTAACAAGTGGAGACTGAATCCGAGTAATTATTAGAAACCCACTCATACAGATATATAACAAAAACACCGTTTTTTTTATTTGGAACACAAAATTACAAAATAAAAGGAGGAAAAAACCATGAAGTAAGCGATATAAGCCATACAAAACTCCACATTCAAATGGGAAAAGTAAGTGTAAGTGCACTGTGAACACAAATAAAATGGCAGATTATCAAACTGCAATTTAATTGCCTATTGCTTCAGTGCTGAAATCTTCAGAAACAGGTACAAGTCCATTCTGCACCAAGAAAGGAAGTAAGGTGGATCATTCAACAGCTTTCTGTTACGTTTCAGTTCCGTTTTATCGCTTCATAGTTGAGGTTTCCTGCAATACTGCTTTCAACACTGGAAAGAACTATCCAACTATAAATAACACTCATTCCAGTCAGACGCTCATAATCTTCCTTGGAACAAATGCTTGTTTGAAACCCAGGGTGAGAACTCATGTTTGAGAAGTCTCAGGAAAACAAAGGGCAGCTATAAGGCAGGGATGTGTACACATCCGTTATTCCCACTTGAATGTCCATAGGCATTGTTCAAAAGTAAGGTTTCGGGCTGTGAATCGTCACCTTTTTAGGGCAGGGGTCATCTTTATAAGCAGTCCATAGAGTTATCTGGGAGTACACCCAAAGGTGGGGCCTTGCCAGGGAGACAGGATGGCGGGAGCATGGAGTTTGAAGAAGGATCCACATTTTCAGAGTCTTCCATTCGCTCTGCGCAGCCTTCCCAGTTTATATGGAATCTGGTAACACGTGGGTTTGAAGCTAGAATATTTCTCTGGAGCTGAAAAAGGAAACACATAAAAATAAATTCTTTGCACAAGTTCTTTAGGAATACCTAACACGGCATCTTTAATAAAATCATTTTGGACCACAATTTAAGGCAGTTTTATTTCATCTTAGTCGTGTATTTGTGTTATTTCTGCATGTCAGTGTAAATAATGTAACTTTTAAATAACATTAATATGACATTAATTAATGTGTACTATACTAGTGTACACTAGTGTAACATTTAAGACCAAGTGTGATATTAGAAGTGTACATGAACATTTAAAAAAAACAACTTTATCTGGCAGCATTTGAAAATCTTTACCATTTACCCTGACTACTAATTGATTTTCTGTTAGCTCCAACGTCAAAACAGGCACAGAGCTGGTGTAAATGCATCTGACTCCATGTGCTTTCTAGACTCAGGGCAGGAAAGAGTGAACCCAGTAGTACAAAGGCACAGTGTGGCCTTTTTTTTTCTTCACAATAGCTAATCACATAAACTCCCAGAGGAAACAAGAACTTTGCAGCTGTAATCGGTGTAATCTGTTTAGATATTTTTTTGCATTTGTAAGTGAAAGGTTTTAATCACAAATGTCAGCCACCTTAAAAATTTGACACCTTCAATCAAAACCCTTTGCTATTACCACAAATCTCACAGTGGCTTATTACTGAAGGAATAAGCCACTGAAGGAATGTCATAATCGAACTTTCACAACGCTTTTTGTTCCAAAGTGCAAGCTTTGCTGAATTAAAGGCTTCAACTTCAGGGCTTCAGTAGTGCACCATGCTGCTCCATATGTATGGTAATAGTTGCAAAGCGTATTACATATTTCATTTTCAATTAGATATTTGATTAATTTCTGCATGAAAAAAAGTAGGGTTGATTTTTAGAATAAAATCCCATTGAAGTTATCTGCAAATACAACGTAACTCTTGCACTAAGCTAATGTAGAACAACAACAAGTCTACTTTGGCAAATGACATGGTCCAATTTTGAGTCACTCAAAGTAGATAGTGTTCTTTTAAAATGTTAAAACACTGTAATTTGTTTCACAGGAATTGTAGTTAATCCTGTAAGGATCTCCAAAAACTAGACATCTCTTGGGCAGAAAGGGAAAAGATAACCCCTAAATTAGTGCAAATGAGCTGGAAATGTAGTCCAGACTGGTCCTACATGGAAGACTCATCAAAAGAAACCTTAACTGCAAACTTGTCATACAAGTCAGTATTTGACCTATGCAAAGAAACGCCACACTTGTTTTGGAAACAACTGCCGTGGACATATTCATATTGAGCTTTATGGTAGCAAAGATATGTCCGTAGGAGTATTTAATGAACAAAACACTATTAAAAATGGGTGTGGAAAAAAAATCTCCTTTAGGATCGTTTTTGCAGCACAGTAAATATTTCAAGAAATGGAGGAAATAATCGTAACAAAAATCAGCAAAATCTTATTCAAAATGTGATTCAGGTTTAGAAAATAAAGGTTAAATGAGGCCAGCCTTTACAAAGTATACCAAAGCCTACCTATTTGAAGTAATGAAAATCCAGTTTGTGTAAAAAGTCACTCTCCACTGACTTGAGCATTATCCAAAATATGTATGTAGATGTTAAACATTTTCTGTGTACAAAATAAACATCTGTGATTGACACAAGAGCAGGTGAAAACGCCAAAATGAAATCAGTACTGCTGTAGTATGCTTCTTGGCACATTACCTCTGCAATAATTATGAAATAGTTTCCATTTTTGGAAATTCAATAATTAATAGTAAATTTTCATTTAATAACATCTGAAGAATTAGTCATTTTTGTTTGTTTCTTCTTTCAATTACAGCAAAAAATGTTGTAATTTCCCAGTGGTACCAAAAAACTTCAATATAACTGAGCGATGGTCTGCCTCCAGTGCATGCGTCACAACGAGCGATGCATTTCTCATCAAAATTTTCAACTGTCAACCTAACAGGCCAGTGAAATTCAGATTTATTTCCAAAAAGGACTCATTTTAGATTCTCAGGGTACTTAGGTCTACTTCTAATAGCCAAATAAGCTGTGGTGGTTTTTAATTTGACTGCAATCATAAATGTTCAGTGGAAATAGGCCTTTAGAGTGTTATTTACACCAATAACATTCAAAATAGGCAGTCGTGCTAGCATTGCATCTCAGAAATCAGTCATGATCCTAACCTGTGTGTAGTCTGGCTTGATTGGAGGATTTTCACGCAGCTCTGGGTCTGTGTATTCGTTGTTCACATAGTAACCAATGCGAATGAACTCTTGGCTGCGGTACGTGCAGGTAATCAGCACTACTGTAACACCAACTGCATCGCTTTCAGGAATCAATCCAGTGTTTGGGGCATCCGCCTGATAAACAAGCAAGCAAACAAACAACAACAAAAAGCTATTAATATATGTGGAGCTGTGGAGCTCCACTGCTGTTGTGATGTGGTCAGATTAGTCACAAATAGTGCCTACTTTTTCTGAGTGTCAACTAATTATACCTGAAACACAAACATGTGTCTCCCAGCAGGTACTGGGCCAACCAGCACAGAGTCGAGGATTTGGTCATATTCTTCACTCTCTGCTGAGCCGACATAGATGATCTTCCACTCCAGGTCTATAAACAGGAAATAGTAAAATAAAGTGCTTCATTAGAAAAATATGATGTGACAAAAATATTATTTTTGTGTCAAAAAAATCAGCCTGTTAAGCAAAGAAATGATCAGCTGATGAACAGATGTAAACATGTAGGTTAATGTGCATAATGGTTTTTAATGTTCAAAAGCTTTATAAAATCAGTTTGGTAGTGTGCTCGTACAAAGAACCTGTCCACATTAAGTCACACACACAAATGCAAAGAAACAAAACAACATTTTTAGATTTCCATCCTTGAATAGAGCTATATTTTGTTTACATTTTTACGCACAAACATTAAAACGTTGACTAATTAGCACTGAACTTGTTTGTTTTTTCCTTAATGGAAATAATGATAATAGTTTGCTTTACCATATTCATAAATACCACAGGACGTGCGAGAAGCGTCCACTCTCCTTGTTATGGCTTTAAGCCATGCTGTTATGCAACTTTAATGTTACCTTTAAGCAACGTTACCCTTTACACTTCAACAAAAAGTAGTTAGCTACTACAGCTAATACTGTGTAGCTGTTAGCAGACTAATGTTGTGGCTTCACACAAGCGATAATGACAGCTGTTATGCAATGATACCAACCTTCAGCAAGGTCCTCCATACACTCAAAGGTTATTTCAAACTGAAAGGGGTTTCCAAAAGGACTCGGGTTGTCTAGGACAGCCACATTCAACACCTGTACCTTCGCCATATTTTCTGGAGCGGTAAGAATGGGCAGTTTCCCGGGGAAACCTTAAAAAGCAACACTCTCGCAACACAAACGGTTACCACAATTATTATGGATCACACACCTGTGCTTTCACGAAACGCAGGCCTTACTTATAGGACTAGGCTTACACTACTCACCAAAACAATATTTCTATCATATAATTGCTCATAAATCTGGGAATAAATTGCCGCTCTCCCGCCGCTTTGACTGTATTACCCAGGTTTCAGCGCGTCTACGGCAAGCTGTACACGCGTATGATGGAAACAGAGGAGAAGGGTGGCCTTGATCAAAAGGAAGGCAAAGTGCCTCTACTGACCCCTAGTTGCACAACTACAAAAGCCCGAACCCACAATAAACAAGCTACAGATTGATTATTATTGTAATTATTTCAACCACAAACAAAGTAAATCAGGCTGGAAGTATTTCTGTAACGTGGCCTCAAACTCTGATGTACCAACTCAGTGACTGAGGCATTTTATTGGCGCTGTTAATGACTGCAGTTCATCATAAATGCTTGGGCAGGGAGGTGATGAAATTATCTAAATTATCTAAACTTTATGGAGTCACACCCAGTATTGAGGAGTAGTGAGTTCGTGCCATTAAACTAACAGATTAAGTACATTTTTGCAAGGTTTCAACTGCACCTATACCAGGTACCAACATAGTGATTAAAGTGTTACAATGTTTGAAACCCCATTGAATGCAGAGGAAATCCAAATTTGTTTACAAAAAGACATGGCATTCATTGCAATCTCTATCCCCAGGTAGATTCTTATAAGGACAGGTTTATGGCCACAGAGAAGCAGGGTCTTCAGTTCACTGGTGAAAAACATGAAATCTAGCTCTAATTTTTAAGCTTTGAATCTGAACTCGTAAAACTTGAATATGTGAGGTGTAGTCAGAAGTCAGAACTATATACTTCACAAATTCACAAATTTTTAAATAAGCTGTTGTATGCAGAATTTTAGAATGTCACAAAGCAATGCTCTAATACTCCCACTTGGCCCATATAAAATATTTAATTTTTTTAATAAAACAAAATTCACAGACATTTTTGCTGGCATGCAACTTTTTTTTCCAGCTTGCAACCCCAATCCTGAAAAGGCCAGGATGTAAAATACAAATAAAAACAGAATGCAATTGCAAATACTTAAATTGAGAAAATGTAGCATTTTAAGAAAGATATTAGCTCATTTTGAGTTTGATAGAAGCAATATTTCTCAAAAGAAGTGGGACAGAGTCATGTTTACCCATATGCAGCATTCCCTCTTATTTTAACAACAGTCCATAAACATCTGGAAACTGAGAAGACCAGCTGCTGGAACTTGGGGAGAGGAATGTTCAGCAGTCCTGGGTCTTCTTTGTACTATTTGTAGTTCAATTTGGGTTTTTGTGTTTGGATTGTTTTTGTTTTGTTTTGTTTTGCCTCAGTCCATTACCATGACCTTTGACCCAGAGAAGTATTTCTGGATGTTGTTCACATGTGGCGTCTTTTTTCCATGATAGAGCTTTAACCTGCATTTCTGGATGGTGAACTGTGGACATGGACATACCATGTTGAAGTGTTCCTGAGGCCATTCAGTGACTTCCATGATAGAAACATGCCTGATAGAAACATTTTAATATAGTGACACCCGAGGGCACAAACATTACGGTTTTTAGTTTTTTTCAGAGATTTCTCCAGATTCTCAGACTCTTTTGATGATGTTATGTACCGTAGGTGGTGAGATATCCCAAGCCTTTAGAATTTGACATTGAAGAACATTATTCTGACATTGTTCAATAATGTATTTTGATTTTTTGCAGATAGTTAAACATTTGCCCATCTTTACTTCCATGAAACTTTGCCCCCTTTAAGATGCTCTTTTTATACCCAAACATGTTCCTGACCTGTTGACAGTTAACTTAATTAGCTTTTTTTTGTCCCCTTCCCGACTTGTATGAGATGTGTTGTTGCCATTAAAGTCAAAATAAGTTAACATTTTTCTTAAAATGGTACATTTTGTCACTCCAAGCACTTGATATGCTTTATGTTCTGCTGTGAATAAAAAACACATCATGGCATTCTTTTTTTATTTACATTTTACACAGCGTCCTGACTTTTTCAAAACTAGGGTTTTATTTCAATATTTCAAGATTTATCTTCTTGAAATAAGTTGGGAGATTAATATAGACATAGGGTGCATATTAATATAGACTGAAATAATAAAGACATTGCCTGCATGGGAGTATATGTTGCTCTAAAACCTCTGTATACATTTCTGCATGTGTAAGCTTCCAACTCCATAGGCATGAATGCACCTCCACACTATCAGACATGCA
Organism: Oreochromis aureus; assembly: GCF_013358895.1. Lineage (NCBI taxonomy): Eukaryota > Metazoa > Chordata > Actinopteri > Cichliformes > Cichlidae > Oreochromis > Oreochromis aureus. The sequence continues at coordinate 13,076,332 of NC_052945.1, forward strand.
GGTTTTTGAACTGAGCGCTGATAACAAGTCAGATAAAATATAAATCTCCTTGACATTTTTACATTCTGCTATAGGGTATTAACTTCCAGTACATGGTAGTTTCATGGCTTCGCAACAGTTTCACCAACACTGATCCCAGCCCAGAAAACATGGCCAAGTGCAACATTTAGATAGATGTTAAATCAAATACATTGCTCTAAAAACAGCGTGCCTTTTAAAATCATCATTGAATTGCTTCTCTCTTCCAGTTTTATTATATATGTTATTTATTACTGGGCTGTCACTGTAGGCATTTATAGCAGCTTACATAAACTGTAGGCTATTAGCCTAATGAACTTGCTTACAGAAGCTTTCTTTTGTAAAATAAACTTCCTGATAAAACTAGCAGTGAAATATATAACAGTGACTCCAATAAAAAGATACTGTTTTACACGTAATGCTCATTTATTGGACAACAAAGAAACACACAAAAAACAGAAAAGGTCTCCAAATTTACAATTGCTTGTTGCACCCTTTAGTGGTCACTACTAAATAAGTAGAAAATACAACAAGACACCAGAAGAGCTATTTGTTCTTAATGTTTCTTCTACCCCCATATCTGGTCTGCAATCAGCCTAATGTCCAACCAAATTGTTAAAGCAAATAATCTAATCAGTCAGTTAGCTCAATGCATTTGACTTTGAACATGGCAAGCCTTGCTGCCAGGTTCTGAGAGCTTCAAAAACTGTTGATATGCTGGGATTTTTCTGCCCAACCACCTCTAGGGTTTACAGAGAATGGTCTCCAAAACAGAAACTATTGAACGATGAGAGATTGCTTTAATCTCAAGCTGAGTCTCAGGGATAAAATGCCTAGTTGTTACCAGAGGTCAGAGGAGAACAGCCAGTCTGTTTCTAGCTGATGGGAACAGTCACTCAAATAGCCACCTGTTACTTGCTACAAATAAAACCCCCCCACATTGAACGTTGAAGGAGATGAGCTACAGCAGCAGAAGATCACACTGGATGCTAAACCCGACGGTTAAGAATGGGAAACTGAGACTGTGATTCACTCAGGCTCACCTAAATTGGATTCGATGAGTCTTGATTTCTGCTGAGACATTCAGATGGGTCAGAATGTGATGTGAAAAGCATGAAAGAACCATATTAGCAGTTCAGGATCTCATGGTTGTGGGGGATATTTTCTTGGCACACTTTAGGCCCCTTTGTGCCAAATGCAACATCGTATAACTACCACAGCCTACCTCAGTTTTATTACTGACCATGTCCATCCCTTTATGACCCTTGTCATAAGCAGGGCCTCCTCTTGAAATTGCCCTTGTGTGGGCGTGGTCTTCTCTCTCCACCTCCTCCTCTCTTGCCCCTCCCACCCCTCTGTCTCTCTTTCACTCTGCCCTCTGGCCAGGATGCACCTGCTGTTCATTACCCCCGTTTGGCACCTGGACTCAGTCAGCAATCACCTCTTTGAGATTATATAGGCTGGGGAAGAACTGTGTGATGCAGGTGGTTTTCCCCTATGGCTCTACACTGTCTTTCTAGGTGTTGGAAAGGTCCCATTGCGTGTTTGTCCTGCCTGTGGTTTTAAGTTGAGTGAGTTGACGGGCCCTGGAAATGTCTTCCCGTGGTGAGGAGTTAAGTTGAGTGAGAAGTGGGAAGTGCCTTTTCGTGTTGTGAAGTTTTTTTTTTTTGTTTGGTAGTTGTTTCCTTTGTTGTTTTCAACCTCTTCTTTTCTTTTTGGCCTTATTGATAAAGCAGTGTTGCCGACTCTTTGTGTTAAGATTATTTGTAATAAAACCATATTATATGCTAAACATCTCTGTCTGCTTTCCTTTTCATTCTGTTCTGGACCCATTTGTTACCAGCCCCCACACTCACACCCCTAGACTTCCTTCGTGGGGATGTAACATGGATACTGCCAGCAAGATAACATGCCATGTTCCCAAGTGCAGATCATCTCAAACTGGTTGCTGGAACATGATAATGAGTTCAGGAATACCGTCTACAGATTCAACAGATCTCAATATCTCAATAGACCACTGGGATGAGGTGGGTTTGTGAATCTGTGCCACAGAGAATTAAGGGGGCCCAATCCTGTACTAGCAAAGTGTACCTAATAAAGTGCCCAGTGAGTGTATGTCCCTGAATAGATAGGGTTACGCCAGTAGTTAACTTTCTCATGCCTTATCTGTCCTTTCTTTAATAGATAAAACACTCTGAATCACATGTCAAACTGTGGTTACTGAACATTATATTACTGAAACACTATTGCAGATATTAGGCTACATACAAAATAGCAAGGGGCACCTCCTCAATGTGACTCACTACTGTACTATAAGAGTAATTTTCCACAGCAGGTCTACGCTTTTCAGAAAACGCTTCAGTGCTCTTACAGAGTGTCCACATGAAACTCTGACTAGCACAGATTAGGCCCGAAGCAGACTACATTTTCTGTGCCCCTCTCAGTCTGAAAGGAGAGATTAGGAGAGGATTAGAGCCCACTGGACCAGCTGGCCTCCAAATTCATCCTTAAAATATCTCAGGAATGTCGATATCCTTTCTCCTGACGGGAACCGTGAAACCTGACGGAGGCGCTGTTTCGTGCAACGCCATCAGCAGGTTGCTGCTGTAGGTAAGAGCTTCACAGAGAGTAAAAACTACAGTTAAAGTTGTGCAGATTGGAGCAAATAAGGCAAACCTGGCATCTTGTTATTATTATCATTATCATTAATTTTTTAGAAACCGAATGAACTTTGGAAGGAATTTCGGAATATAAATATTATAGCATAAAGGTGATGAAAAGCTTTAAGGTCTGATTTTTTTATTTTTATTTATTTTTCCTCAAAAAGGACAGATCGGCGCTGCTCAGCTTCAGCAAAGTGCGCGTTTTATTCTACTTTGTACGCACAAAGGAGGTTCTGTTCGCCCCGTTGCAGGTAGATAACTGTGCTCAGGTATTGTAACACGAAACTCAACCACGTGACCAATGGCGAAGTGAGGAGTAGACGAGGGAAAAAGAGAGCTTTAGATGAAAGACCAACTCATAGGACAGCCGAGGATGTAGTCTCGGGTACTTCAGGTAGGCTTGTTCTGATAGAAGTCGGCTGAGGATGTTACCTGTACTTTTCACCCGACTCATATGTGTTGCGGTTTCATTTTTGACAAGGTGAGGCGGAAGCAGTTCACGCGTAAGGAATCAACCTGTTCGATGTTCCTCGTTTTGCCTCGACCATCTGGAAGCAGTCGGATGAAGGGTGTGTGTAAGTCTTTGAAAAGAATCACGTTACAGCATATTGTCCTTTGATAGTGTAATGTTGTTTTTAAGGGGTGTTAGAGCTGTGTTCTTCTGTTAGGCCAGCAAAAATATTATTTTCTATTGCGCAGGTTTAGAGGTGATTCAACATCAGGCTGAATGTGACTCAGTAGTTGTGGTTTTGTCTGCCTGACTCAGCTTGAGATTAAAACAGTCTATCAGTGTCTGAGTGAACTGGAGAGGATATTTGCGTTTGCACTGCTGATAGTTGTGTGTCTTTAGCTGTTCAAATGGAGGCAGTAAATTCTCACGGCGGCTGGCTGTGAATGAAATGGACCCAAGCTGATCCCCCCACTGTACCAGTCTGCCCCCATTTGGCCCTGCTGGTCACGGGTGGAGATGGCAGCGTGCCTGGATGTGCTGACCATACCTGGAGCTGTGGTTGGGAGTGTTTTACTGCTGGTGCTGAGCAGTAATACTGTGTGGGGTGAGTTGGAAGCCTTCCTCAGCACTCCCATACAAATAAGCCAGCCTTTTGACCACACCTGTGCACACGCACACATAAAAAACCTATTGCATCCTGTGATGACACATAAAAAAACTTAGGAAGCTTTGCTAAGAAACTGTGAAACATGCAGGGACATGTCAGCACTGCCTAATAACATAAGACTAAGATAAGAATATATAGGAACAAGCTCCCCATTGAGTGGGAGTAATATACAAAAAAAGCGTAAACTAATGTCATGATTTAAAAATGATTTGAACTAGATTTTCAGTCGATACTGAACATCTCGCAGAGTCCTTTCAGCTAAAGAGGAGAGGTGTTTTGTACTGTAAGTGCAGTACAAAACACAGTATCTCTGATGGGTATAGTTATACTTGGAAAGGGGGAGGGACTGTTGAGCAACTGAAATCTCCTATCAAACAAGAATGAGAGGAAATGTGATTTCAAAACTGCAGCAATTGTTCTCCTCAGTTCCCAGACATTTTAACTGGTAAACGAAGGTGATGCAACAGAGTGAGACACAGACACCTGTCCCACATTTTTTTTTAGAGCATGTCTCGGTTTTTACATTCAACACGAGATTGTACTATTTGTACATACTATAAGTGGATAAACAGATGCTGTGCAAAACTGTTGCATTTGTCAGTTTTTCATTGAATCCTACTTTAAGTTGTGAACATGGCTGCCCCCGTCTGTAACGTTTGTTATCAAGTTGTACCTTTGTCCTTGGGAAGTTTACTATTTACCCAAGCAAATGATTGACTCAGAAACTGTGGGGAGGGTTTAAGTTTCCAAAACAAAACTTTCTCATTAACATGATTCTTTGAATGATGAACACGCACGCAAACACACACACAAACAAATAGATTTGAGTTGGGGTGTTTTTTTTTCTCACATTTCAAACTAGTGTGCTGTTTGACTCAGCTAATTGTCGCTGCGGTATACCGTGCATTCCTGAGCTTCTCCCCCTCCCTATTCGCTCTGGTCGAGAAGCTCCAGTGGGGCTTCATGATGTAACTGAGTAATCACATGGCTGCTCACGGATGAAATGGCTGGTAGCGATACTGGAATGCTTACAAGTGTCAGGTGATTAGAAAGTGGACGAGGTTGAAATGAACTTCTGCTTTACTGTGGTACTTCCTCTTATGTGCTTTTCATTACGCATGTATGTATAAGGGTAGATACAATCATGATAACATGAAGAAGGGATACACTTTTCCTCCTTTAGACATTATTTTTGGCACTTTACTAAGAAGCCAGCGTTTCAAGATCCTTTCACATTCCTGCATTCATCTGCACATGAATGTGTCAAACACTTTGCTTACATGTGAAAATTATTCTTAATTCTCGCTGAGAGTTACATGAGTAGCTTTGTTTAAATGTATTATACTTCTTTGCAAAGACTGGAACTTTCAAAAGTCTCCCCCAGTTGCCAGGAAACAGACTCATTGCTTTAAATGTTATGAGCAGACACTCACACGTGCTTGTAAGTAATAAAGTGGTTACTCTGTAAGTGTAAATGCAGTCGCCAATTAAAATAAAAGATCTTATCTAAATACGGAGTCCCATAATATTTAAACACATTTCAATTACATACAAAGATAAGTTGAGTAAATACAAAATGCAGTTTTTAAATGATGATTTCATTTATTAAGAGAAAAAAGCTATACAAACCTACTTGGCCCTATATGAATAAATATTTTTCCTGCCTTTTGACTTGTGAATTAACTGTTATTAACCTTTTTTTTTTTTTTTTGGAAAACTGAGTTTAGTTTCACTAGCTACTGCCAGATCTGCTGAATCAAGAAATCACTTCAATAGAACCTTAATGACAGAGCGAAGCAGGCAAAAAGATCTCAAAAATTAACACAACATAACACGATCTAAAGAAACTCAAGAACACACTGGAAACAAAGTCACTGACATCTATCAGTCTGGAAAGGGTTACCGCCATTTCTAAGTCTTTGGGACTCAAGTGAACTACTGATAGAGCCATTATTCACAAATGGTGAAAACTTGGAAGAGGAGTGGTCGGCCTAGAAAAATTACTCTACGACCGCATTGACAATTGACCCATGAGCTCACAGATTAACCCAAAACAACATCTAAAGAACTGCAGGCCTCTCTCGCCTCAGTTAAGGTCAGAGTTCATGATTCAACAATAAGAAAGAGACAAAAATGGCAACCATGGGAGAGTTCCAAGATGATAATCCACTGCTGACTGAAAAGAACACAAAGTCTCGTCTCACATTTGTCAATAAAACATTTTGTTGATCCCCAAGACTTTTGGAAAAATATTCTGTGGGCTGAGGGGAAAAAATCACACTACCCTCACCAACAGTCAAACATGGTGATGGTAGTGTGATGGTCTGGGCCTGCTTTGCTGCTTCAGGACCTCAACAGCATCTAATTGATGGATCCTTTGATTTTACTCTTTACTGGAAAAACCTTAAAGGAGTCTATCGGACCGTCAGTTTGTGTCCTGAAGTTCAACTTTGGTTATGTAGCAGGACAATGATCCAAAACACACCAGCAGGTCACATCTGTATGACTCAATAAAAACAAAAAACAAAAACAAAATAAAGGTTTTGTAGCAGCCTAGTCAAAGGTCCAGCCTTAAATCTGATTGAGATGCTTTGGCGTGACCTTAAACAGTGATGTTCCTGCTGGGAAACCCTCCAATGTGGCCGAATTTTAAAAAAAAATGCAAAGAAGAGTGAGCCAAAATTCCTCCACAGCAATGTGAAAGACTCATTGCCAGTTACTGCAAACACTTGATTGCAGTTATTGCTGCCAAGGCTGCCACAGCCAGTTATTAGGTTTTGGGGGCAATTACTTTTTTTTTTTTTACACAGGGCTGGATAGGTTTGGATAACTTTTATAATCAATAAAATCATCATTTAAAAACTGCATTTTGTATTTACCTGGGTTATTTTTGTCTAATATTGAAAATTGTTTGAGGATTTGAAGCATAATAAATATGTAAAGAAAAAATTAGAAAGGTAAGAAATGCTGTTTCACTGATTCATTATGTTTCTGCTCCTTTCACAGGGAATGGTACCTTCACTCAAAATGGCATCCAATCCAATAACTCTACAGTAAGTGACAAACCTTTTTCAAGAACAGTAAATAACGTTTGGTTTGTAACTAGACATTGTTAAGTGCTATATTATCCTGTTTGCAGGGACCCAACATCGCGGCCATCGTGGCCCCTACAGTCACCTTGGGAGTGCTGGCTATAGTCTCCGCTTTTCTCGTCTGGTTGTTCTGCGTGGTCAAAAAGAAGAGGCAGACCGAAGGGACGTACAGACCAAGCGCTGAGGAGCAGTCTGGTGCACGCAGCGTTGCCGCACCAGATGCACTAAAATTACCAAAGGAGGAAAGACTCATTTGAGGTTTTGCAGAACACCCTGTAAGGACTCAGACTGCAAACACTTGCATGGCAGCCTTCCTGTGTGATGAGGCTCTCAGACTGGGGCTTGACCACTGAGAGAAAACTGTCTCTAGGTTTAATAGAGGACAAAGAGAGGTCTTTGAAACCGTACAACATGATGCATTTTCTTGTCGCTCCATTTCAACAAGCACTGAATTGTTCTTGCTTGGTAAGCCGAAGAGAAGCGCCCAAAGGGATCTTTCTCTGGCTTTTAAGAACAACTGAACATTTCAAAGAGGTCTAAATGTTTATTCTGCACAAGTTAAAAAAACAAAAAGCTACAGTATTTTATCACCACTAATGATTTTAGTTTAGCGACACTTCTTTTTGCCAGCTGCCTTAATATGTCACAATTACTTGTTTGATTTGACTCTGTCTAAAATTTCAATGCAAAATCTATGCTGACCTTTAACCTCAAACCTTTTGCATTTTTAGTCGATCGCATTTGAAAAGGAAAGGGTTTCTATTTATGAGTTTAATCAAAAGATCTTATCCTTGTGCAAACTTGTTTTTTACGAAGCTGCTGTGCGCTAAAAAAAAAAGTCAGGTTATAACTAGAAATCAGAAGCAACTGTTTACACTTGACATTTCTTTGAATAACAACACTAATTTTAAGACAGGTTATCAATAATTCACCAGATCATACGTATAGCACGTAATTGACTGTAATCAAGTAGAGATGTTTTACAATGTCACCACGTGTTTATTTATGCATTTGTCAAATAACAGAAAATTTGTTTAATATTTGTGTAATTAAACTTTACAAAGCATTTAAAGTCTCATGAGTCCTCCCCAGGTGGAGCAGGGGTGGTGTTTATGTATAAAATCCCAGTAAAAATAGGATATAGGGTGCTGGTTTAGCTGGGTGGGTAGAGCAGGTGATCTATATGTTGTAGGTCTTTCCTTCTTCTGTCCACTGTCCTGTTGCGCAAAAGGCTAAAAATAACAATAGGGAAATAGCATATGGATATGAGGTGCAAAATGACATGCCTGAAATAGTTGAGCAGCTTTGGAAAAAATGCAAACAAGTCCACAACTATTGTATGTATTAGTGTACAGAGGCTGATGATAAAATAGCTATGCAGATAAGCATTTCCAGTAACCACAGAGTGTAAAGTTCAGGCCCTCAGTGTACATGAGAAAAGCGCTGAAAAGCTCGACTCGTTGTTAGCCTTTAGTAAAAAAGTCGTCAACTGTATGATGCAAGGAAAATTCACAGGATCACATTTTTTTTTTTTTTTTAATTAGCAGGTCTTTTTGCCTTATTCCCCACACAAATGTGTGTCCTGGTTTTCAGTGGCTTCTGCATGTAAATGACTCATGGAAACACGCAGTCATGTGACGTCAGCATTATCACTGCGAGGAAAGAAGGTTCCTCACATACAGGCAGATCAAGTTGGTTATGAGCTGCAATGATAAGCCTAATAACAAGGAAGAAAAACGCAGAGGATTTAAAAAAAATGTATGAAAATCAGAGCCCACAACAGCTCTGGAAAAAATATGTTGTGATACTTATACCTCATGTGGTCATACTTTTGCACTGTTTGCGATTTAGCTTATTTCAAATACTGGAAAGGTCACGAGTTTATACAAATAGCCCTGTAACTACATTTAATCAGGAATTTTATATAAAAACTGCTAAAAGTAATGTTTCTCTATCACTGGGAGTAGGGTTTGTTGGATAAAATGTGTATTGCAGTTGGTTTGTGATTCAGTATCAAAAAGTAAAAAGACAAATTGCATATACAGTTGAGGACAAAATTAGTTTTTGTCAAACTTGTCCCAACATAGCATTACTAAACATGCTAGTTTTTGTTAGAAAGTAGTGAGATGTGTCTAAAGATCCTAGAACAACTGCCAGGACATGAATGAATGACTTGAGTGAGAAATTGCAGTCTGAAAGAAGATGATAATTAGAACCTTGAACAGGAATGGACTAAGATGTTGTAGACCAAGAACTCCACTTGTCCAAAAGAGATACCTTCAAGCCAGACTGAAGTATGCTACAGTAAGGACAACCTGGAGAAAGATTTTGCATACTGGAAGCGCGTCCTTTGGTCAGATGAGACTAAACCCCTTTGGTCCTTTGGCTTATATTTGGAGAAAGAAAGGTAGAATTTAGAGACCAAAGAACAGCATCCCCATAATTAAACATGGTGGTGGGAGTATTATGCTGTGGGGATGCTTCTATGTGTCTAGGAATGGGAATCTTGTCAATATGGAAGGACTCATGAAGAAAAAATGATATGGGAAGATTGTGAAAGAAAACCTCAAGCAGTCAGAAATTAAACTGGGTCTGGATGTATGATATAGCTTCCAACACCCCTGATGAAGAACTACCCCAGGAGACCAAAGTTAGTGTTACTGACTGTCCTGCAGTTGAGTCCCATTGAAAATCTATGAAGTGAAGACCATTAAATCTGCAGAAGCTTGAGAGATTCACCAAACCTTTATGTATATTTAGGATAATTCTCTTAAAGACGTCTACAGCCTGTGTGGATTCAGCGGTGTTTTAGAAAGTAAACATTGTGTACAAGTCTTTATATCTATATGTTGTAGTACAGACTTGCTAACTAGGAGTTTTAATGCTGTAAGGTGAAGAGAAATGTTGGATCACACATCAAAAAAAAAAACCCAAACAGGCATTAATTTGGCATTTAAATTAGATTTTATTCATTTGCCAGTTTCAAGGCTTCACAGTTAAAATCACTTGCTTTTGACTTCGGCAAGGCAATGACAGGACAGATGTGAGGATGTCAGTAGTTCAGTGCATTCACGACATACAAAAACATTTGAACCAAAAACTTCACTAGCACCAGTTAACACCAATGTCTAACACTAGAACAACAGTGATCTGTTCAAGTGTGGCAAACCATTCAATTCATGATGGAGGGGAGTGAAAAGGATGGAGTTGGGGGTGTAACGGGCGAGGTGAAAGGGGCTCAGGGAGGCAGTTGTGCTGAGGTTTTATGCGACTTCCTCCTCTCCCTCTTCCTCGAACTCGCCTTCCTCAGCGGTGGCGTCCTGGTACTGCTGGTACTCGGACACCAGGTCGTTCATGTTGCTCTCGGCTTCGGTGAACTCCATCTCATCCATACCTTCGCCCGTGTACCAGTGAAGGAAGGCCTTGCGACGGAACATGGCGGTGAACTGCTCGGAGATGCGCTTGAACAGCTCCTGGATGGCGGTGCTGTTGCCAATGAAAGTGGCGGCCATTTTGAGGCCACGGGGTGGGATGTCACAGACGGCGGTCTTCACATTGTTCGGGATCCATTCGACGAAGTAGCTGCTGTTCTTGTTCTGCACATTCAGCATCTGCTCATCCACCTCCTTCATGGACATGCGACCTCTAAAGACTGCCGCCACGGTCAGGTAGCGGCCGTGGCGCGGGTCGCAGGCAGCCATCATGTTCTTGGCATCGAACATCTGCTGAGTGAGCTCAGGCACAGACAGTGAGCGATACTGCTGGCTGCCCCTGCTGGTGAGCGGGGCGAACCCTGGCATGAAGAAGTGCAGACGGGGGAAGGGCACCATGTTGACAGCTAGTTTGCGGAGATCGGCGTTGAGCTGGCCAGGGAAACGCAGACAGGTGGTCACCCCGCTCATGGTGGCGGACACCAAATGGTTGAGATCTCCGTAGGTTGGAGTGGTGAGTTTAAGCGTACGGAAGCAGATGTCATAGAGGGCTTCATTGTCAATGCAGTAGGTTTCATCTGTGTTCTCTACCAACTGGTGGACAGAGAGGGTGGCGTTGTAAGGCTCCACCACGGTGTCGGACACTTTGGGGGAAGGCACCACGCTAAAGGTGTTCATGATGCGATCGGGGTACTCCTCGCGAATCTTGCTGATCAGCAGGGTGCCCATGCCGGAGCCAGTGCCACCGCCCAGCGAGTGAGTGAGCTGAAAGCCCTGGAGGCAATCGCAGCTCTCAGCCTCTTTCCTCACTACATCCAGAACAGAGTCCACCAGCTCAGCTCCCTCAGTGTAGTGGCCCTTGGCCCAGTTATTTCCAGCTCCACTCTGGCCTGTAGTCAAAAATATTCCAGTTTATAATGTAGGATGCACAGGAAAGACATAGTATAGTATGCTCGATTAACAAAATTCACCCAGCTTACCAAAGACAAAGTTGTCTGGTCTGAAGATCTGTCCAAAGGGACCAGACCTCACAGAATCCATCGTTCCAGGCTCCAGATCCACCAGGATGGCTCGTGGAACGTATTTTCCACCTAAACCAGGCAAAAGTGAATGAACAATATTTTAAGAGGCATGCTGGATCTGATGTAAAAAGAGATATGTATGCAAATCAGTCTGTGCGGCAGCAGAGGTGAATCTGCAACCAACCTGTGGCCTCATTGTAGTAGACGCTGATCCTGTCTAGCTGCAGATCACTGTCTCCATGGTAGGTACCGGTGGGATCAATGCCGTGCTCATCGCTGATCACCTCCCAGAACTGAAACAAAACAGGCATGGTAGGAGAGGAAGGTGGGATGCAAGTTAATTCCAGTTATGTATGCGCTGATATACTTTTAATTACATTTCTAGAAAGCTTAGTGTGTATTTCTGGTGCATGCAGGTCGAAAGAGCAGTCCATTAGTCTGATCCGGCAGATGGCAATAATCTGATAAGTAAAAGCGTCTTTGGTGCTATATAGCCAACAAGATTAATTATACTAAAGATATAATCCATGCCAGTGTTAAAATGATAATACTGTAGTTTGATTCAGTTTAAATTTAGACATTTTTTTCAGAAGCAAGTGGCTGGAAAAGAATCAGGCAAAAATAGGTCATAAATATGGAGGGGGGGGGCAGGCTGCTCCTACATCGACAATAAGGTTTCTTTACTATTCTAGTCAAACGTTGATATACTCGCATGCAAAATTCGACAAAAACGTGGAAATATTAAATGCGAGTTATGCATGGAATTATTAAAGCATAAAGTTGCATAAATCTTAATTTCTCCTGCATAAACCAGTGCATGAATCAATCTTGTCCTCGGTGTGAAACCCTGCACGGAATGCCAATGAGCAAATCGTCTGTGGATTGATTCTCTCTCTCTGGAATGTAATGAACTTTAAGAAGAAAATACGCCGCACTGAGTTTGTTCTAGAGAATTCCTGGAAGATGGATTAGGGGAGCTCCTCTGAGTCCCACGGAGACGTGCCTGCATGGCAGCCGGCACACGGCTCACTGGATTGGAATAAAAAAAACCCGAAATAGAGCAAAATAAATCAGAAAGAAATACCTTGGCTCCAATCTGGTTTCCGCACTGGCCGGCCTGCAAGTGCACAATTTCGCGCATTTTGGACAGACGGGTAAGAGGACGGTCGAGTAGGAGACGGGAATCTGAGCAGAGGAGATTCACAGGATGATGGCTCCTGCAGTCGATTGTCCGGGATTTTGTTGCACCGCCTCTAAGACCGTCTACTGGGCTGAAACGGTGGTGCAACTTGACGTCATCGCCATGGCAACCAAAGACCGGAGGAGAGAGGGAGGAACCAAAAGCCGTGGAAATGGCGGATAGGATGCGAGGAAGCTACATCAGTTGTCAATAGGTCGTCTCATTATTCTCACGGACTCAGTGACCCCACACCCAAAACATATCGGAATGATACGTTTTTCGGGGTAATATTTTATATATTCACATGAAACAACACCAGTCATCCAGCTGCCTGAAAGGAAAAGAACAATAAGATATAAATATGTATCAGCGTGATATGTGGAGACTATTTGGTACTTTTGAACGCATTAACTTGATGTTATTCCCCCCCAAAAAAATCAAAAAAAAAAATCAGGGATTTCTCAGTGCGATGATGCAACTTGACAAATAACTGGGAGAAAAAAAGCCCAGGATGTCTAGCCGCATCATGATTCCCTCCATAATATCAGTGCTTGACCCATTTCTGTCTGACCCAGGATGGCTTTTGCCGTGCTTATTTTTATCTTCATCTCGTGTGGCTGAATATGTTTCCGCAGCACAATTCATACTTCTGGTTTGCACACAAGAAGTAAAGAGGAAAAGCAGAAACATTCACGTCAGTCTGATGCCTTACATGTCTGACGTTTAGCCTGTGGCCTTATGAAAATGCACCAACACAGTGCAGGCATTATTGAAAAAAAGAAAGTCAGTTTTTAAAGTTACAGTTATGTTTGCACAGGTTATCATGGCTACCTCTAAAAGTAGGTTTTCAGATGAAATGCTGTCTGCATTTAATCTATTTTTGGCTGCCATCTATTTTATATTCTGCCCGTTTTCAGCTGCGCACTTTTTTCTTTTTTTTTTTCTTTTTGAAGATCATAAAGGGTGTCTCTTTTATCATCTTACCAGCACGTTAATTTTCACAAGTCTTAAAAAGCGGCCTGCAGTTAGCACAATAACAGCCTGTCACTGCTGACGGCTGGTTTAGCCTGTTTGTGTCAAAACTCAACAAATACAAGATCTAAGGCGTACTATGAATGGAAACATGGGGAATGAAGAGCAACTCAGTTCACTGATGTATGAGTTTGGATGTTGTTTTTTCCCCCTTTTTTAAAGTTTGAATTTTTTTTTTAAACTTCCCAGTCTCTGATTGAATGGTGAGTTTTTAAGTATGCAGATTAAGGCCAGGTAAAAAGAAAGGTTTGCTGGTGGGATGGGCTGTCAATGCTAAAACAGTCACATCCTGAATGATTACATTCCAGACCTGCTCTGGGTTACCAACTAGCCTCCACCATTCTTCAACAATTGGCCAATGGGGCTTTATTTCCTGCTTTCCAGCTATGCTGCATGCAGTCTCTTTCTTTTTTTTTTCAGCTGCTGCATGATTCACGTTACTCCCACAGTAGTCATGCACAGGAAAAACAGCATTTGGAACTTCATGTCAAGAACAATAGTTAAGCTGTCCATACGCTTTAAGGCTTTCTGGGGACGAGTTTAATTAGGTGTGCTAAATTATGTTGTTGCTGTTTACCGTGGAGTCAGTAAGGACTTAAACTCGAGGACTTGTTGGTTGGAGTTGTGGATTTATTCTATATACCGGTACGTGACGAGCTCTTGGCCATGTCACTCCCAGAGGAGGATCTTACGTGCCCAGTGTGCTGTGATATTTTCACAGACCCTGTTCTGCTGTCTTGCAGTCACAGCTTTTGCAGGGGCTGTCTAAAGCACTGCTGGGACACGGGGATACGAGAGTGTCCAGTTTGTAGGAAAAAAGCTTCAAAGTGCAACCCTCCATCCAACTTGGCGCTAAAAAATGTTTGCGAGGCTGTTCTTCAGGTCAGGAGGCTGAGCTCAGTGGAAGGAGAAGACAAGGTAAACTGCATTCTTCATGGAGAGAAGCTGAAACTCTTCTGCCTCATTGACAAACAGCCCATCTGCGTTGTGTGTCAGTCGTCCAAACTGCACAAGACCCACGACTGCTCGCCCATAGAGGAGGCACTGCTGGACTGCAAGGTGAGGGAGACAAACATAGCTATTGGTTATCTTGACGAATTCAGCAGTTTGCTTTTAAGGTAACACCTGATGGTAGAATGCTGCTCCACAAGTCAGGCCTGAATGTGATGCACCCTTTCAGGGATTAACTCAGATCTGCAGTACCTAAAGTACTTTACACATTAAATTTGGTGTCTGTTGACTGAGGCCTGCTTTATACTTCCAGGACGAACTTGCTCTATCCCTCAAGAGCCTGCAAGAAAAGCTGGACAACCTCAAAAGAATTAACATGACATCCAATACCACACTAACGTGCATCAAGGTAACCTGTGTTGAGCTGACAGATGTTTCATATTTGTCAGGAAAATATGCCCGACCTAATAAAAGAGCTTGTGATAATCTCCCCCCTCCCTAGAGTCAGGCGCTGGAGACACAGAAAATGATCAAGAACCATTTTGAGCAGCTGCATCAAATCCTCTACCACGAAGAGTTGGCTAGATTAGCTGCTGTGAAAAAAGAGGAAGAAGAAAAGATAGCAGGGACGAAGGAGAAAATTAAAGAGCTTTCAGCCGAGGTGACGTGTCTGACAGAGACCATCGCCATCATACAGGAACAGCTGAAAGAAGACGATATGGTTTTGTTGAAGGTTCGCGTTGTCCAGTTTGAAGCTTATCTACTTATTGTTTGCAAAAGGCCTCTTCCTTAACATATTGGTTTTTTTTCTCTCCCCCAGAATTTTAAAGACACACAAGACCGGTAGGTTTACTAAAATAGCAAACAAAAAAATGTGCCAAAAACATGTAATTACGTGTTAATAGTCCATGTAATTTTGTTACATGAGTAGAGTGTAAAATGTTATTTATAATAGGATCTGGTCAGACTTTATTGGTATATATTCAGTTTATACTAAGCACATGTTTCTTAATTATTAGTTATTTGAATAAATAAACCTTTGATTTTATATATTTCAGTTGCATTTTACCCCAAGTTATTGTTTCATGTTTACTGAGGATGAAAAATAATTTCAGTGTCACATATCCTCAGTGTAAGACATCCGTTGTTATCACAGATGTAAAAGCATAATGCTTGGTTCAGAGAACATGTCCGGGTTGCTGATTGATGTGACTAAACACCTCTACAACCTCAAGTACAGAGTCTGGGAAAAACTCCTGGACCATGTTGATTATAGTAAGTATACCTAAATATTATTATTCACTTTTAGCTAAGAATTGCACAACAAAATATAAATAGATAATTGTTTTTGGCATTTCCTGTCTTTTAGCTCCCATAACCTTAGATCCAAACACAGCACACCCTTGCCTCATCCTGTCTGACGATCTCACTTCCCTGCACTACTCAAAGCAGCCCAGCGTATGCCCTGACAACCCAGAGCGCTTCCATATGAGCGCTGAAGTGGTAGCCATGACCGCACTAGGCTCAGGAAGTCACCACTGGGTTGTGGAAACAGGAAGTAATCATGACTGGCTCCTGGGTGTGGCCTCCATGTCTGTACCGAGAAACATGGAGATCTCTGCCCGGCCCAAGAATGGCTTCTGGACTTTATGTTTCCGAGATGGAGATCTGAGAGCAATGACCTCCCCACCCAGCCTGCTGACAGTTTCTAGAACACCTAAGCAGGTCAAAGTTCAGCTCGATTACAACAAGGGAACGGTATCGTTTTTTGACGCCACTGACAACACACTCTTATATGCATTTACACACTCCTTCACGGAACCTTTATTTCCATATTTTTATACACAGAGCAGTCATCCATTGCGAATACTGCCAGAGAGGGTGCTCGTCACAATGTTGCGGCAATAAGTGGACGACTCATTAATTCTTTATCAAGCGAGAAAATGTAATCCCGGGATGAAATAAATGTCAAACTATCAAAGTGGGGAGGAGTGACCTGCTGTAATGTTACAGCTGAAGCAGTCATTTTACTGTAATGAGAATATATCTCCTTCTTCAGGCTTGATGTACACTCACTGGACACTTTATCAGGTACACCTTGCTAGTACAATGTTGGACCTCCTTTGGCCTTCAGAACTCCCATAATTCTTTGCAACACAGATTCAACAAAGTGCTGGAAACATTTCTCAGATGTTTCGGTCTATGGTGACACGATACAATTGTTGCAGGTTTGTCATCCGTGATTCAAATCTCCTGTTCCACCACATCCCAAAGGTGCTCTGTTGGACTGAGATCTGGTGACTGTGGAGCTAATCTGAATACAGTGACCTCACTGTCATAAAACCCAATTTAAGAGGTTTTGAACTTTGTAATATGCTGTAATATCCTGTTAGAAGTGGCCATCAGCCGATGGGTACACTTTGGTCATAAAGCACATTGAACACTCCAGTAGAGTAGAAACGCATTATATAAGAACCAGTCCATTTACCATAAAGGGATGGACACGGTCAGCTACAATACTCAAGTGGGCTGTGGCATTTTAACAGTACAAAGTGTGCCAAGAATATTCCCCACTCTGAACCTGTGATGCAATATAATCCCTTTTCTCTTGGACCGTTCTCTTTAAACTCTAGAGATGGTTGTGTGGAAAAATCCCATTAGATCAGCAGTTTCTAAAATACTCAGAATATCTGGCACCAACAGCAATCCCATGTTCAAAGTCACTTAAATCACCTTCCTTTCCAATTCTGATGTTTAAGTTGAACTTCAGTAGGAAGTCTTAGCCATGCCTACATACCCAAATGTATTGACTGATTCTTATATAGCGCTTTTCTACTCTCCCGGAGTACTCAAAGCGCTCTATACAACACGCCACATTCACCCAGTCACACCCATTCTCACAAGCACTACCTCTATACTGAGTGCTTTCTAACTACACTCACACACATTTATACTCCGATGGATGCATCGGAGGGCAAGTTGGGGTTAGTATCTTGCCCAAGGACACTTGGCATGCAGACTGGAGAAGCCTGGGATCGAACCTCCAACCTTCCGATCAGCAGGTGACCTGCTCTACCTCCTGAGCTACAGCCAGGAGGTAGATGCTGCCATTTGATTGGCTGATTATATATTTACTTTAGCAAGCAGCTGAACAGGTGTACCTAACAAAATGGCCATTGACTGTATGTGCAACTAAAGCTAGAAGCTGGATAGCTTAGGACAAAGCTGGAAAATTCTACCCTATCTTTACCTAATGTACAATAATAATACATTTTGGTTAATTGATTTAGTTCAAAACCACAAGTATGAGAGTAACTGATAACTTTACAGGGGTAAATAGTATGGAATAATAACTTTCCAGAGACCCCATTAGCTGCTTGTTATAAAAACCCTTTTAGAATGATGAACTGTAAACTTTACAATTAGGCTTTTTGTTGGGATTTAAACAGGATGATATAACAGGTCTTAATTATAAGTTTTAGAGGTGTTGGAAGACAGATTTAGTTGTTAAGATGGTTTTTTCATTTGGTTTGTATGCTATGTCTGCTTTATACATTTTAGCATGGCATGAATGTTCACATCTCTCAGTAGGAAAGCAAATATAGACCTGTATAAAATGCATTTAACTACATTGAATAAAATCACATGTAGTGCTCTTTCCAAGTAGTGGTAGAGCTGGGTTTTTGGTGTGTGGCAAACACTAAACCTTTTTAAAAATTCTTTTACATTCCATGTTTGACTTATTCATTGAGGTTTCTTTCTGTCAGAACATCATTATTATGTTGGAGAGGTATGTGGGGAATATATACACCCTGTCCTGCACCATGCTCCTTCAGAAAGACATCGCACATGCCACAGATACATGCTCCTTTTGCTATCAGTATGATGCTGATGCTGATGCTGATTGGGATGATTTTCTTTCCTAGCCTGTTAAACTTACCTTTACTATGATGCACCCAAACCTGACCTATTGAACCATGATCCCCACAACCTCACCACAGTCACTGGTCCACACATTCACTGGAAGGATAAAGTTTATTGATGTATTTTGTCCTCACGATGGCGCCAAAACAAAAGCAAATAGTTCACACGCTCCTCGTAGCAATTCATCACATTATGAAAAATGAAATTAAAATGCTAATAATTTTAACATTGTCTACCTGTTGATTAATTAGTGATTCAATCTTCGATACAGATTTCTTTCACTGATTATGAAACAAAATGCATTCAAGTAAAAGGTAAACTGGGAAAAAACAAAAACAAAGCAGGACTTTACACTCAGGGTTTGACTCTCACAGTTGCAATTATTTATTTTTCATAAATTTTAATAAGTGTGTTATTTTTTCATATTTTGTGAATCTAAGCAGGTTGGTTTTGCTCCTGTGGATTCTGGTTCTTCTCTGGGTTGAAACAGGAAGTAATCTTTTTAATGCAGGACTCAGAGAGGAAAGGCACCTTCTCCAGACGTGACAAGTAGACAAGGGGCTGGATTGTGCTGCTGATGTTCAGAAAGGCAAAACCCGCAGGCTGCACGTAACAGCGAAACACATCAGGGGAGTAGTAGTCCTCAAATGGAAACAGAGCAACAAGTGGCAGGTAGTTGAACACGATGATACACAGGATAGAGAGCACCATCTTGAAGGCCTTCTTTTTCATGGGGTGCATTGCATCTTTCCCTGCACCGGTGGACTTCTTCAGTGCCCACAGGATGCTTGCGTTACACACCACCATCCAAGTAAATGTTGCCAGTACCTCACCGGTGAACACCTTTTCAAAGTTGGGGAGCCCTCCCACCATCTTGGCTGCTGAGTAGGCAAAGGTGAGGCAGAGCACCAGCACTGAGAGGCCTAACCTGTACTTGAAGTGTTTAAGTTGCCCAAATGCGATTGGAAAGAGTACAGCTACAAAGCGATCCAAGCAGATGCAAGAGAGGAACAACGGGCCGCTGGTGTCTTTCACGCCAAAGGAGAACTTAATGGCTGACCACACCTCTTTGAGCTGCCAGAGGTAGACATTAAGAAAGCTCACGGTCGTCATTGCACCAAAGTAGGCATCCATGACGGCCAAGCAGCCCAAGAATATGTCTGAAGTGGAAGGCTCTTTACGATTGTGAATGAGAATTGCAATGACGAGTAAGTTGGCCGGGATACCCACAATTATGTTGATGCACTGCATGGCCAGGTCAAAAAAAATGGCCTCTATCAGGTTTTCGCACCCATCAAACACATTGAAGGATTTTACCGTGCTGTTTATGAATGCTGTGGTATTGAGAGGCAGCTGGGTCAGGATGGATGTTGAGCTGAGTGATGAAACATTTGTGTCCATGTTTGTGCTACCACAAAAATCAGGGGTCTGGTGAGAGAGGAGCGAGAAGGATTATTGAGCTTTTTCTGATCAGTCACAAAAAACAGCAGCTGATACCATTAAAGCTATGCAATTAAAGTGTTTCAATTTCTTTTAAATTAGTGAAGCCACAGCCTGTCTGTTAATTAGAATCCCTGCTTCTGGTCTGCTGACATTGATCTTATGAGTAGAAATAAAGTAGCTCCAGAGACCATTCCCAGACAGTAAAAACATGTCACAAACACCGTCAGGGCTTCTCCTCAGGCTGTTATCTTGTTATTGTGTCTGTGCGGACTCTCCACTGGGAAACGTGACTCCCCCTAGGAACATGTAACTCACTTAAGAGAGTCATTCTAAAAGCACCACCCTTTCACAGAAGGATAAAAAAGGGCAGTGATTCCCAAATTAAAATGGAAAAGGTCATATTCTGCTCAAAGACAACTGCTCAAGATTATTGTAAGTAATGTCAGTGGGAATTTGGTCGTTTCATGAAGCTCTTAAAAGCCCACTTCTGACATTTAGCTCATCCTTAAGCTAATTTCAAAAAAGAAGAATGATAACTTGGAGAATGAATTTTATTAAAGGTGGACTCATGGAATAAAAACATTTATAAGCCACAAGCTTAGTTTCTCTGTCTTTGGGTCCTACAAGAAGATTTTTGATGCTTCTTCTGCAGCTTTGTTTGATAAATATCAGGTTTTGTTCTGGGTTTTGGGAATGTTTGCAGCAGCTCCTAGTCAGCCTGATTTGAACAATCTGAAAGTGCAAGAGTTTGTATATGGAGCACACCTGAGCTACCTCCAGTAATGAACTATTAAAGCCAGAGGCTGTGACTGTTCCTTGCGATCAAGGGAACTGTTCTGCTATAATACAGACCTTTCTCGAGCTCTGTTCCTTAGTGGGCGGTGTTTCTGACGTGCTTCTGCTGCAGGCTACACACGCTCCGGTGGGACTAATCACAGGAGGAGTAATCTTTGGCAAAGATGCTCGTCCCTGGAAATGTCACAACTAATCAATTGCAGTTTTCTTTGGGGAATCACCGGAAAATGAAGTATATATTACAGAATTCACAAAGAACACATTTCTGAGGGTTTAATCAGGTGTGGATTACAGCACTGTACTGATGTTGATTTGTATTTTTAAAATTCTGATGAGGTGATTTTTGCTGATTATTGTATTGCATTGCATCCAATAATGCATGAAAGCACAGAGTATTAAATGTTTGATTTGGAACACTTCTGTGATCTTTTATGAAAACTCATATTGTAATTACACCCCAAAAATAATGTTTTTTTTTAAATTTCAGACTGGTTCTTTGCAGCATTCTAGTCATTGTAGATATGTTCATATGTTTGTTTTTAAATAGAAAACACCTTTTACAGCTAAAACATGCAGAAATGCTACCATTTGTTATTGAATAAAGTCACTCCATGCATAATGAAGACGAAGATGAAGATGTGCGCAATGTCAAGCGAGGAGAAAGTAAAACAACCTCTGTCCATTTCTCACTTTGATAATTTCTTGCAACACAGAGTTAACCCCTCATCCCTCAAATCTGAATTATTGATCGGTTACTTTAATATATGGTTTGGCATCCGTGCTCTTATCAAGGACACATACTGAGTGAAACAGTTTGATTAGAAACAAAATTCTTGAAATAAAACCGATGTACAAAATCACATTGGCCTTTGAAGCATTTTAAAGCATCTCAATGTTCTACTCACCTGTTTGAATGATTCCTCTGAGCTGAGCAGTAAGTGTGACGCTGAGCGCGTTACAGGTGTTCATTTATAAGTTCTCTGAAGTGTCGTGTATTTGACGCCAACCAGGGGAGGTTCTGTCTGACATCATGAGGGGCTGACTCTTCAGTAGAGAGACTGTTGTGATGAAGAGTTTCTGTATAGTGCTGATATTTTTACACAAGCAAGAAATCTCTGAACTGCGCCAGAGGTTATAGATAAGCTTGCCAATGTCAGTTTGCTTGACAGGGAGCATCATGGGACCGGTCTGACGAAGCTCTCTGTTCACTGGGAGTGACGAAGGCTGTCCTCAATCACTGAGCACAAGTGCAAGAGAACATCAGCAGTCGAGAGCAGATCTAAACTGTGTTTGCTGGGTTTTAGTGCATCAGTGTCTCACTCATGTAGCTGAAGAAAACAGCTAGTTTAGCCTCCCAATGGAGTGCTCATCAGTTACAAGTGAAGGTGAAAAAAAGATGTGGTAGGTGCATAAAGCCTGTGTGTGTGAGAGTTATGAGTCAGGATGTACTGGGATCGATTGTTCCACAGAGCGGTTAAATTTGAGGCTCTGCTAAGTAGAACCCAATGTTCTGTTTCCATGTGAAGACAAGAGGGAAAACCCACAATGATCCAGAAGTGAGGGAGACAGAGACAGAAAAAAAGGGGGTGGGATTTGTTTGCATTACTTCTGTTTTGTCTAGAGGGGCAGCAGAGGATCATCGTACCTGTTTGACAAGCACAGCAGGTTCCCACAAGTAGAACCTGAAGCTTATGCAGAGCTGACATGATATTTACAGTCTATTAAATTCCCCAGGAGTGTCTGAAATCTATCTTTTCCACCTTCATCTATTACATAAACCTTCTTTCCTCCAAATGTGAGGTTTCATAATGTTAGGGTTCAATGTTGAGAGAGGAATCCATAAATAACCACAGATCCAGGCGTGTGCAATTTAGACGGCATTTTAATGAACACATGTGTGAGTTCAACAACCCAATCAGTGTTGAACTGAACTTACAATCATGAGACAAGGTTTTATATGGGTACAATAACAAAGCCCCCCTCTTTTACAAAAATAGACAATAGTACAGCTTACGTCAATCCAAACCACAAAATGTTCCATGACCTTTAACATTGCTCTAAAAAACATTGTCTTCGGGTCGGTGCTTCCCCTCTTCGCTGTCGCTTGTCGGGTGCACTTCCTCTAAGTACTTCGGCACACTTCTGCATTTCTGCCCTACCAAAATAGATCTGTTATGGTGTGTGTGTGAGTGCGTACGCGTGCAAGGGCGCGTGCATGTTGTGTACTGCGCGACGTGTCATGACCTCTCACTATTTGTCTGTCTGTACTGCATCTGCTTTTCTGAACCTTAGTTGACCTTAACTTAAGCAACTTGAACTTTCCCCTATCAGTGATTCCTCTAACTAAGTGTGTGTTAATCAACGATACATGCATAACACCCTGCTCTTTGGCTTGCAGTCACTCTGCTTTCGGTTTCACTTCTGCAAAACATGCTCTGCAGACGCGTTTCGTTTCCTGTCTCATTTTAGCACAGAGAGTATTTTCCTGTCTCTGCCCTCTACACAGAGATCATAAAAGCATTAATAACTTTTAAATTATAGATTCAACTCAACCCTTTAAAATGGTTCTTCTTTGGACCTGTAATAAAGACTAATATAATACCAATATATTTGAACATCTGAATGCATCTGAATGCAACATCACATGAAATGGTAATGATGATTATAAAATAGCAGCAACTAATAGCAGGACAATATTTCTATTCCTGACACTCCCTCTCTTGACCTCTTGACCACAAGAGGTCACCATACTGTGTGTTGGGTCACTCCTTGGCCCATTCAACTGTTTCCCTGTCCACCCCTGACGTCATGGACATTTAGGATCACTGTTCTTAGCTCTGACCCTCTCTTGGCATCCTGTGACTTAACAAATCAGACAACCCCATGTCATCTAGGTGGTCTTAATAATAAAATGCCCGCTCCCACTTGAGAACACTTCATGCTTAAGTGGTCTCTGCTCCTCTTCTGGGTCCCCCTCTAGTGGAAATCTGGCCACCTGCAAAGGAAACAGAACACTTCCTCCCTAGTACGGCTCCCTGCCTTATGTCCCTCAATTGTCTTCTTTATTCAAACCTAATGTTACTCAACCTAATGTTACTCAAAACATGAACCTAATTACGTATTTGGTTTTTCGACATTTATTTTCATATCTCATTCAACATTACTCAGTATTTGTGAACCTCTGAAAGCGTTGTCTTTAAGAGGATCAAAGGAAGCATGTCTCTGCATGTGCTTCCTCTCTGCTCCTTATCTGATCATCAACATCCTGTGCACAAACTGTCACTGCTGCAAGGGCCTACCTCTCATCTAAGTCACCTCTCACAAGCAAAATCATCATAAAATCATTATAAGGGCTTATTCTACTAAAAGGATCAAAGAAAAAACAACCGCTTTAATCACTCAGTGTAAGCACATAGTTAATTGCTCCTAGATAAACTTCATCATAGCTAAAAACTGAACTCTAACTGTATTTTGAACTCCCATTTCCTGGGTAATAACCTGTTTGAATCTATCATTTTATTTCATTTTGCTGCTTTTAATGTAATGCCTCCCTCTAACTTAAACTTTATCAGACTTAACCAAAATATATGAGCTTTCTCCCTTTGCTTCTGTTTTCTGTATTTCTGTAACTGCTATTTATATAAGAGGACTAATTTAGAACTGCATGTGTTATCTCCATATTTTACATGTCACCCAATTTAGTTACAAACGAAACTCCTATTCAGTTAAATGCTAAATGGATTTCAGGCCTTTTGCCTGGAATCAATACTGTCATGTGTCTTAATGAACTCTGTATGTCTGTAAGCGTGTGCAATCCTTCAAAACTCAGGTCATTCTCACAGTAGATTGGCTAATCATAACGTTAACCAAAAGTTTATGACCCTCAAGAGACGACTCTCTGAGCCACAACTCCGTTAAAGGCACCAAAATGCAATGTGTATGAAAAATCATTTCTACATATATAATCTCCAATATTATTCATTTGAGTCAGCGAGACTTTTAACATCCTCATAAAAAGCTCTCCTCTACCCTAAAGCCTACCTTATAACAACATTCTAGCATTATGTCACTGTTACAACTTATCCTAAAAATCAAAAAGAAATCCCACATTTTCTACTCATAAAATGTTCACTATTTTCCCCAAAGCATATCCTTTATTCCCACAGTTTCCCCTTTAAATTTGGTGTACAACTTCTTATTAACCCCAGCAATTTATCTTCTAACCAGAATTTAGTTCATTTTACTCCTTTCTTTAGAATTAACAATCTCTGCCTCAGTTTTACCATATCTAAATTATCAAACAACCCCAATCATTATAAAATCCTAGTAAAACCCCTTTCAAATTAAACAAATTAAATCTTAAACCCCTCTCTTTTTTGACACATCCCATGTGGCAAAAAACTCAACATGCTCCACCCAAGCTTAACAAATTAAAAGGAAAAAAGGTTAGTCATTTCATTTCCCAGAACCGCTCAGCAATTCTCCTCTCCGGTGTTTTGCTTTAGCCCTGAAAACCTGTGTTTAAAGAACAAAATCAATTTAATCATCATGTCAAATCTTCTCCAACTCGTTGCTCCATTGAACTCTGGATCCTTGGAATTTCCTGAAAACAAAACCTGTAGTTTACATTTCATACTCAACTCTCCCTTTATGATCCCGTCTATGTCATAACAAAAAATAAACTTGAACAGAACAGTTATTAATCCTGAGTTACCTCAGTTAATGGTAACTTGAATCTCATCAAACAATGTTTCCTTTTAGCATTTAGCATTCTCCCAACAATATAATGTAATCCCATAATCTAACCCCCGTAAAAGAAATTTTCTCAAAGCAAACATCAGCATCCCAAAATCAGCCTCCCCAGATTTAAGTCTCCCACTTGTCCTGCTTATGGCAAAAGCAAAACAAAGCATCCCTTTCTTTTCCTCACATGATAAATCTGTCCACATTTATTCATTCCCACCTTAGTCCAGTCACTCACATTCACTCACATGCATTCACACATGATATTTTTGCTGATCTGCAGCCTCCTGCGCACGTCATCAGATGCTCCACATCAGCAAAATGAGCTCAATCATTTGCATTTGTTTCGTTTCGTTTTCCTTTTTAGGAAAATAATTCTCTATACTTTTGACTGGATTGAATCGATACAACCCATTTTTAGACAGAGACTCGCCGCCAATCAGTCTCTGATTGTAATCAATTATAATTCCGTAATGCCCACCTGATTTTCGTACTTGGTAATTTTGTCAGCGCCGTCCGTTCACTCTCTTCCAGGCCTGCTTAGAACAAAAATGAAAAAAGAGAGCTGATTATTAGCTCATCAAAGTACCAAACAAAATCACCTGACAGGTTTTTTCCTGAGTGCACTTACTACTACAAAAAATTTTTGGGGCCCCTCTCAGACCTATCCCTGCCTTAATGAAACACCCTCTCTGGAAATAAAACAACGGCCTCAAAAATCTGAAACAATCTTAAATTTCACCCGTTCAACACACCGAAAACCTCGTCAAAAGATCAAAGACCGTTTTCATTCAGCACAAGATAAAAACCAATTTCAACAACGTATCATCCTTAAATTATAAATTTCCTGTCCAAATCTGCCCCTCTGAACAGACCTGACCACCGTAATCAAATATCCTGATACTTTACCATTATATATTTCTCCCAATACTCTTCAACAGCCCCGATCTCTCTTGAACTGAACAGAAAGCCTCTGACACACACACACACAGGAAGTGTCTTTGTCACTCACTCACTCGAGCTAATTTGCATAAACCCACAGCTCAACAGCCAACTTAACAAGAGGAATACATGTTTAAACCTTATCACATTATTGAATTATTTTCATTTTCTTTCTATACTAATCACTTACTTTGATAAATCAGTGCAAGAGCACTCCTAAGTAATTACTCCTCTTTTGTTTTTGTTTTCCATAACTCACACCCCTTGTCATACAGCTTCGTTTGAGTTATTCCACAACTCTGTTTTATCCAAGTGTGTTTTAAGTGTATTTTCTTCAACATTCACACCATTTTAACCCTCATGAAATTAGCAGGCTGATTTAATTACGTATATTTGTGTTCTTAGCCAGGTTTTAAATCATTATCTGTTCATTAATCTTCATGAGCTTATCTGTGTAAGGTTAGTGCATTTTCTGTTTGTATGTGTGATTCTTATAAATGTTTCTTTATGATCTTTGTGATCTTGTAAATGTTTCTTTTCCAGTGTTCCAAACTCCTTTTGACAGGGTGTGTTTTTCTCTTTTGGCTCATCACTGGTCATTGTGAATGACATTTCCCCTCTCGTCTGTGCCCAGTGGCCTTACCTGTTAAATCCCGTCTCCTCCAGTGACTCCAAGGTCACTCCGGGACTTAGGTTCGAGCAATCGTGACTGCGCCTTGCCTTAGGTTGTCCCAGAGTTTCGAGGTGGGATCTTACCCGTCATGGGCTGTCCAGCCTTCCATGCCCGCCTACTACAGGAGCCAACTGGGCAAGGGTGTTATCAGATCTAGGGGACACACTGGTTCTGGAAATTAAAGGAGTGTAAACTGCTTTCTTTATTAAACTTTCAACAATAATTTCACATGTAACAGTTTGTGTATGTGCATTTTCAATTCATTAATGTAATTGTTAGTTCCTGTATTTATTTCTCTCAGTCTGTCTCTTTTCTAAAACCTGTAATTAATATAATTTTATTACTTTATTACTTTTCCTTAAAACATGCATTCGCTTCATCTTCTTAGAATTTAACTCTGTCTATTTCTCTGGGTGCTCCCCTGACATCATCAGTCACACACACCTTCCTCTCACACACACTTTTAAATATTCTAACCTCTTTCAGACGCCATGACTCGTCTCACACACACTGCCTTCTCTCTCTCAAACTTCCATTTTCCACTCACTCAGACAGATGACCCAGTCACTCAAATCAAATACTGACAGCCTTCACACAGTTAAAATCACACAAAATACGCTTTCATACGAGTATTTTGGACATGCCTTCCATGATCAGAAAGAGCAAGTCAAAAGAGAAAAAGAAAAAGAAAACTGAAACCTCTCATCGTCTCGCAGCTTCTCCCCACACACACATAACTGAAAAATAAAACACACCAACATTTATGGCTCACGAAATATACATCTATCAAAATTCAGTCATTTACTATGCATCCACACTAATATATTCACACTGTATTTACACTCTCATAATAAGCAAAACCAACCTCTTATATACAGGCATTTAGCAAAAAGCTCAGTCCTCTCGAAAACTGAAACCACCCTCTCTGCGCGTCACTGCTGCTCATTTGCATTTACACCCACCATCAGTGCACATCCGGCTGTGCATTACTGACACAGAGACTGATCCTACTCATAGATCTCATATTTTATATTACAGACGTCTTATTAATTACAACTGCACAGATTTCTTTTAGGCCTCTTAAATCCTATAAATTTCGACAAATTTATCCATAACGGTCCGACCGATAAAAGTCCCTGACTTTTTTGCGACCAATTTTAGCCAGTATTCCGTCCCTGACGGTGGCCCGATTGCTAATGCCCTAACCAAATTTATCGTAGCCAAAAAGCGCAAGAATAGGGGACTTGAACCCTAGCTTATCTCAGGATGCCCTGTACCCCACGGTCAAGCCAAACCGAGCTAACCCTACTCGCGGTAGGTCAACAATGCGCGTCCGCATCGAGGAGGGATCGCAACGTCCGGGCTATGCGCTTCTTAAGGGTCCCAGACTCCTCGTCCTAAAGTAATTTAGAATAATTTGAAACAACAATCTACACCCAAAACAGGATTAAGATTAAGGACAACCCTCAACAGTTTTGGAGATTCCCGAGTCCTCCTCGAATGTTGCCCGAAACTATCCCTAGTCGCCGCTAGGTGAAGGATAGATTTTCTATCCAGCAGGGAGCGTCACCTCCGAGAAAGTTCTTAAGGGTTGCATAACCAATGGGACTTGAACCCACACAATGACCAAATTCCCTATCATTCTAAAAGTTCACTTAGCAGTCCAACTGCTTTAATTCTCTTTTCATTCCTTTATTCTCATTACTCAGTACTGTCACTTATACTTCCTTATCATTACTTCAACCGGTAAACTTCATCAAAATTTCGCCAAAATTAAAAAACAGACATTTACCAGTAATTCCAGTGAGTAGACTTTAATTTGACATGCCCAATGTGACACCTTTTGGAAATATATTTCAACAGGCAGTGTCTTACCTTTAAATGCCCCGGGAATGCCTGCTCACTTTCACCACTGATTACCGTCTGCCCGTCCAATTACCACGGACCCCGGATCTCACCAAAACCCCAACATTCCCTCTCTCTCACCGGAACGAGCCCCCAAATGTTAGGGTTCAATGTTGAGAGAGGAATCCATAAATAACCACAGATCCAGGCGTGTGCAATTTAGACGGCATTTTAATGAACACATGTGTGAGTTCAACAACCCAATCAGTGTTGAACTGAACTTACAATCATGAGACAAGGTTTTATATGGGTACAATAACAAAGCCCCCTCTTTTACAAAAATAGACAATAGTACAGCTTACGTCAATCCAAACCACAAAATGTTCCATGACCTTTAACATTGCTCTAAAAAACATTGTCTTCGGGTCGGTGCTTCCCCTCTTCGCTGTCGCTTGTCGGGTGCACTTCCTCTAAGTACTTCGGCACACTTCTGCATTTCTGCCCTACCAAAATAGATCTGTTATGGTGTGTGTGTGAGTGCGTACACGTGCAAGGGCGCGTGCATGTTGTGTACTGCGTACGTGTCATGACCTCTCACTATTTGTCTGTCTGTACTGCATCTGCTTTTCTGAACCTTAGTTGACCTTAACTTAAGCAACTTGAACTTTCCCCTATCAGTGATTCCTCTAACTAAGTGTGTGTTAATCAACGATACATGCATAACACCCTGCTCTTTGGCTTGCAGTCACTCTGCTTTCGGTTTCACTTCTGCAAAACATGCTCTGCAGACGCGTTTCGTTTCCTGTCTCATTTTAGCACAGAGAGTATTTTCCTGTCTCTGCCCTCTACACAGAGATCATAAAAGCATTAATAACTTTTAAATTATAGATTCAACTCAACCCTTTAAAATGGTTCTTCTTTGGACCTGTAATAAAGACTAATATAATACCAATATATTTGAACATCTGAATGCATCTGAATGCAACATCACATGAAATGGTAATGATGATTATAAAATAGCAGCAACTAATAGCAGGACAATATTTCTATTCCTGACAATATGCATACATTTATAGAGTAAAAACATTCCTATGATAGCGAGCTTCAGATATTCTCATCTTGATGCACCAGCTGCAGATCTATAGATCTGTTCCTAAATGGTAAATGGCCCGTATTTGTATAGTGCTTTACTTAGTCCCTATGGACCCCAAAGCGCTTTACACTACATACAGTTATCCACCCATTCACACACTGTTGATGGGAAGCTACATGACAGAGGCGAGGCTGCCGGACACTGGCACCACCGGGCCCTCTGACCACCACCAGTAGGCAACGGGTGAAGTGTCTTGCCCAAGGACACAACGACCGAGACTGTCGGAGCCCGGGCTCGAACAGCCAACTCTTGAGCCACAATTGCCCCCTATCCTTCCTATTCTCGTGGTTCTGCACTGTGTCCCGCACATTCTTCCTGCTTACTCTGCATCTTTCAAACACTAAGGCTGTGCATCTCCAACCAAACCATCGGTGCATCAGCATAAGGACAAGTGGAAAAGAAACAGAGGAGTAACAAACAGAGCTTAAGCTTAAATAATTACATATACAGTAGGGAATGTGTTTATGCAGAACCAAACAAATCCACAATAAAATCAAATGCAGGACAAATTTACGCCAACCTAATAGGATTTAATAAAGAATAATCTATTTATGTCAAAAGCCTGTAAAGCAAATCATAATCTTGGCTGCTTCAGTGGGTCATATAATTGTAGTAAAGTTGAGTCACATCTTATGTAAACACAAACAGTGAGGAAATCTTTTCCCCTTTCTCTTATTTCACGTCTCAGTTGAAGTAACTTTTGCAAACAAGCACAGCTTAAGAGGACAGAATGCACAGAATGCAGTCTGTGGTATTAGTCAGAATCAGGCCTTAGCATGTGTCTGCCAAAAGCAAAAGTATCAGAAACGTTGCTACTGATATTGTGCAGAAAACCTCATCACAACACCATCAGCAGCATGCAGCACACTGTGATAATTAACATAATTAAAATCAAACAGCAAATGTGCTTTGGATGCCATGCATGCGAGTAAGATATCAGCATTTTATTGTCTTATTGTGCATTTAAACCGTGATACAACACGGGGGCGATTGTGGCTCAAGAGCTGGGAGTTCGCCTTGTAATCGGAAGGTTGCCGGTTCGAGCCCCGGCTTGGACAGTCTCGGTCGTTGTGTCCTTGGGCAAGACACTTCACCCGTTGCCTACTGGTGGTGGTCAGAGGGCCCGGTGGCGCCAGTGTCCGGCACCCTCACCTATGTCAATGCGCCCCAGGGCAGCTGTGGCTACAATGTAGCTTGCCCTCACCAGTGTGTGAATGGGTGGATGACTGGATATGTAAAGCGCTTTGGGGTCCTTAGGGACTAGTAAAGCGCTATATAAATACAGGCCATTTACCATTTACAACATGTTGTGGCGTGGGTGTGGTCTCTGGCCAGCTGCACAGGAGGGGTGACGCAGTGAGCTCCCGGGGCGGCGCAGGGGCGGGGTGAACAGGTGTGCTGGGATCTGACAGTGATTGTGTCTCTTTATATGCTGGCAGTGACAGTCAGACAGTCGGAGAGGAGGAAGAGCGGACGTGACAGCAGAGGGAGTGTCTGTGTCCCAGTGAAAAACGAAAACCACAGTTTCAAATAAAAGTTCTGCTGTCAGCACATTCGCGTCCAGCGTACGCTTAACGGGTCACACGTTACACTGGTGCTGAAACCCTGGCGCGATGTCCGGTCCCCAGCCGGCTCCTCCTGCTCCCCCGGCGGCGCCGCCCAACCGCTGCAGATTTTGGGTCAAATGATGATGGCGATAGCGGCTCGTCAGGCGGCCACGCAGGACCAACAGTTGGCGTTGCTTCGCCAGCACTTGGAGCAGCAGACCGGCGGCGACGTAGTTCAGGGGGCCGTCGATGACGTTCAGTCATCGGCCTGGAAAGTGGCCGGACAGGACGAGCACGAGCAGGGCGGACAGGACAAGCACGAGCAGGCCGGACAAGACGAGCAGCCTGGACAGGACGAGGTGAGGCAGGATCAGGCGACGCAGAGGCAGAAGCAAAGGTTGCTGCAGGCGAGGATGAAGAGTCTGAAGCTGGACCAAGCGAAGCTGAAGACTCTGAGGCTGGACCAGACGAGGATGGCACTGCAGGCGACGAAACAGATGGTGGCGCTGCAGGTGACGCGTGGGAGCCGCAGATGGTGGCGCTGCAGGCGACGGCGGCTGGACGGGCCCCTTGGACCCTCCAGCGGAGGCAGGTGGCTGTTGCTGGACGGGCCGCTCGGACCCTCCAGCGGAGGCGAACAAAGGCTGGTGCGGTTCTCCAGAACCCCCAGCGGGAACAGAAGGCTGGACGGACCCCTCGGACCCTCCAGCGGAGATGAACAAAGGCTGGTGCGGTTCTCCAGAACCCCCAGTGGGAACAACAGATGAAGGCCGGACGGGCCCCTTGGACCCTCCAGCAGGAACAGGTGGCTGAGTAAACGACTGAGGTGAGAACTGAGCAGGTGACTGAGCCGATAGGTGAGCTAATGTTCCGGCAGCCTGTAGGGCCGTGAACGCACCCAGGAAACAGTTCAGGAGGCCGGCCGTGCGGGAGGCAGCGGTGGCGACGGAGCAGGTCAGGAGGCCGGCCGTGCGGGAGGCATCAGTGTAATGTGTGACCCGTTAAGCATATGCTGGACGCGAATGTGCCGACAGCAGAACTTTTATTTGAAACTGTGGTTTTCGTTTTTCACTGGGACACAGACACTCCCGCTCTCTCTGCTGTCACGTCCGCTCTTCCTCCTCTCCGACTGTCACTGCCAAGATATAAAGAGACACAATCACTGTCAGATCCCAGCACACCTGTTCACCCCGCCCCTGCGCCGCCCCGGGAGCTCACTGCGTCACCCCTCCTCTGCAGCTGGCCAGAGACCACACCCACGCCACAACATGTGCTTACAGAGGAGGCAGAGACTGTCCACAGACATCCAGCCGCCTCCAGTCTCGTCTACATGAGAGAGATGCAGGTAAATTCCCACCAGTACATACACCCACTTACTTGCTCAGACACACACACACACACACACACACACACACACACACACACACACACACACACACACACACACACACGAGTTGTGTTTTCATATCCTTGTGGGGACATCTTGTCATGGCTAACAGATGGACTCACATGCAGACAGAGTTATGGTCAGGGAAAAGGTGACAAGAGGGTGAACCACAGTGCTATATAGATCTATTCCTACAGTGAGTTGGGAACTGATCTGGGGCTCTGGGGGGGAAAAGGAAGGTAATCCACGCACACCCTCCTCTTCAGTACAATCACCGCCACTTCTCTTCAGCACAATGGACTGGAGAGGCATGACTTTATTTGGGACACATGAAAGACATTGTGTATTTTCATATTATGAGAGAGATTAAGGCGAACAGAAACTGGGTTAACCAGTGCTGCGATTTCAAACGCCCTGATGAAGGTTGATTTGAGTTTCTTAGATTCAGTATGAAGAGGTACGTAGCATGTGGACAACTGTACCTTCTGACCGATGGTGTATTCTGGAGCGGGACTTTGGTCGGCATGTTTGTTGCATTCTTTGGTGCATAACAGCGACGCCCGAGTGGCCCTCCAAAGCCGGCGACACCTGCAGAGGTGAAACTGGACCAAAGGAACAAAGTACTCACCTTCCAGGGCCAAGAACAGGGGCGGCTGATACCCTAGGGAGACCTCAAACGGAGTACGCCCTGTAGCCGAAGACTTCAAGCTGTTGTGGGTATACTCCACCCAGGGCAATTGCTCGCTCCAGATGGTTTGGTTGGAGGCGACAATGCAGCGAAGCATGGTCTTCAGCTGCTGATTGGTGTGCTCCGTTTGTCCGTTGCTTTGTGGTAACCAGAAGAGAGACTAAACTTTTCTTCTAGAGGCGAGCAGAGCTCTTTCCATACCTGAGAGATTAATTGAGGTCCGTGATCCCATACTATATCCTCCAGGACTGACGTGAGCTTAGGAAGTGCTAAAATGTGAGCAGGTTTAGAAAACTGATCAGCAACAGTCATTATTGTGTTTTTACCTGCTGACGGGGGTAGGCCGATGGCAAATGCCACCGTGATATGAAACCACGGCTGAGTTTGTGGTTGTAGCAAGCCAGGTTGATTCCCCAACTTGTCTCAGGCACAGGTAGAGCAGGTGGAGACATATTCCCGAGCATCTGGTGACAAGGTGGGCCACCAGAAATAGTGCTGGTGAAGGTAATCATTCTGTTTACTTCTAAATGGCATGTGAAGCGGGCGGTATGAGCCCAGTGCGGCACCTGGAAGTGGACGGTGGAGGGAACAAAGATCGCCCTGCGAGCCCTCCTCGGGATCCAGTTCGGCTCTTAACCTCCCGAACAGCCAACTCGATCTCCCATGTGATTGCTCCAATAGTGCAACTTGCTGGAAGGATGGGTTCAGGGGCAGGTAGGCAAAGACTCGAGGTGCCTGGTTCCGGGCGGGGCTCCACCATGGGCGCTGCCGCTCCATCAGAGGGAGGATTGGCTGCAGGTGCTGTGCTCTCCCCGCTGGAGAGTGCAGGGAGAGAGAGAGCAAAACATAAACAAAACTTGCAACTATCACGAGCCAGCTGGACCATGACACATCTAAGTGACTATACTCTCCCTAGTTGCCGTAACCCAGAGGTTCCCAAAGTGTGGGGCCCGCCCCCTAGGGGGGGCGCAGAGTCATTGCAGGGGGGGCGCGGTATGAAAAAAAAAAAAAAAAAAAAAAAAAAAAAGAGCGCTTGGACACTGTGGACAGGTTTTTGACGGGGCTCCCACACAAACGCAAAGCAGGAGATGAAGCATCGCCAAATATGTTTCCAAACCAACTTCCTTCCAAGCCAAAGACAGGAAAATATGGTGAAGCATATCTTCACGTTGGCTTCACCTGCACAAGTGCCGAGGTAGGTCTCCCCTGCAAAATTAGTTTCCCTGCGTCGGGAGCAGCGCTGGGCTCTCCAAATCACGGACAAACATTCTTGATTTTTAGTTCACAAACACTTCTTGTAATGACTAACTACTCCTGATATTTTGGACATGTTAGCTCTTTATGCAGTAAAGTTACAGTGGGATACAAATAATATCAGGCTGATCCTGCCGTAATTTGTTCCCCCGGTTCAAATCAGGACAAACAGTATCCCACAGTTGTTTATGTGTTTAAACCCATTTTGCACAGAGAGGCATTTTTTGAAAAATGTATTGATAGCAATGTTGAATATTATTACACAGGAAAAAAAAACAACTACACGTAAAATAATTACACCGTGAAGCCTCTGCCTTTCTAAATGGAGGCACAGTAACTGCGTGTGTAAATGTAAGCGTGTAAAACTTGAAGATAGTCAGATTAACAGTATTTTGTCTCTATCTGCCATTCTGCAATTCATCTCATGTAAACAATAACGTGGCGCACAGCGTGACGTGAAAAGAGGCACATACCTTTGACGTTGCGTGACGAACTCTGTAATCCTCGTCCACATTGCGTCCACATTTGCGTTTACGTGTACACGTAAACGCAAAAAAGGAGTTTTAAATAATCTCCGTTTTCGGTGAATCGCAACGCCGTTTACGTGTTGACGAAAAGCCCAAACGCATAGAAACAGCTGCGTTTTCAAAGGTTAGGTGGTGGGGGGGGCGCGAACATTTTTCTTGTAAAAAAGGGGGGCCTGGCAAAAAAAGTTTGGGAACCACTGCCCTAACCCAACCACATTTTGAGTCCAAAATGTCTTCAGACCTTTGGTCCCCACAAAGATTGTTATACAAACACTTTTAAAATGGTGAACTGTAAATTTTACACTTAAGCTTTTTTCTGGGATTTAAAGAAAGGAAGAAATAACAGGTCCTATTTATAAGTTTTAGAGGTGTTGGAAGACAGATTTTATTGCTAAGATGTTTTTTTTACTTGGGTATTCTTTTACACTTTTTACATTTGAGCATGGCATGAATGTTCACTCAGTAGGAAAGCAAATATAGACCTGTATAAAACGGATTTAACTACATTGAATAAAATCATATGTAGTGTTTTTTTTTTCCTGTAGTGGTAGAGCTGGGTTTTTGGTGTGTGGCAAACACTAACCCTTTTTAAAAATTCGTTTGCATTCCCTGTTTGACTTATTCATTGTGGTTTCTTTCAGTCATAACAGCATTATTATGTTGGAGAGGTATGTGGGGAATGTATACACCCTGTCCTGCACCATGCACCTTGAGAAAGACATCACACATGAAACATATACATGCTCCTTTTCTATCAGTATGATGCTGATTGGGATTCTGAGCCTAAATGTCCTCACAACCTCACCACAGTCACTGGTCCACACATTCACTGGAAGGATAAAGTTTATTGATGTATTTTGTCCTCAGGATGGCGCCAAAACACAAGCAAATAGTTCACACGCTCCTTGTAGCAATTCATCACGTTATGAAAACATGAATTTAAATGCTTATAATTTTAACATTGTCTACTTGTTGATTAATTACTGGTTCAATCTTCAATACAGATTTCTTTCACTGATTATGAAAAAAATGCATTCAAGTAAAACGTAAACTGGGAAAAAAACCAAACAAAGCAGGACTTTACACTCAGGGTTTGACTGTCACAGTTGCAGATGATTATTTTTCATAAATTTTAATAAGTGTGTTATATTTTCATATTTTGTGACTCTAAGCAGGTTGGTTTTGCTCCTGTGGATTCTGGTTCTTCTCTGGGTTGAAACAGGAAGTAATCTTTTTAATGCAGGACGCAGAGAGGAAAGGCACCTTCTCCAGACGTGACAAGTAGACAAGGGGCTGGATTGTGCTGCTGATGTTCAGAAAGGCAAAACCCGCGGGCTGCACGTAACAGCGAAACACATCAGGGGAGTAGTAGTCC
Source organism: Oreochromis aureus (assembly GCF_013358895.1). Taxonomy (NCBI): domain Eukaryota; kingdom Metazoa; phylum Chordata; class Actinopteri; order Cichliformes; family Cichlidae; genus Oreochromis; species Oreochromis aureus. The sequence continues at coordinate 13,113,135 of NC_052945.1, forward strand.
TCAAATGGAAACAGAGCAACAAGTGGCAGGTAGTTGAATACGATGATACACAGGATAGAGAGCACCATCTTGAAGGCCTTCTTTTTCATGGGGTGCATTGCATCTTTCCCTGCACCGGTGGACTTCTTCAGTGCCCACAGGATGCTTGCGTTACACACCACCATCCAAGTAAATGTTGCCAGTACCTCACCGGTGAACACCTTTTCAAAGTTGGGGAGCCCTCCCACCATCTTGGCTGCTGAGTAGGCAAAGGTGAGGCAGAGCACCAGCACTGAGAGGCCTAACCTGTACTTGAAGTGTTTAAGTTGCCCAAATGCGATTGGAAAGAGTACAGCTACAAAGCGATCCAAGCAGATGCAAGAGAGGAACAATGGGCCGCTGGTGTCTTTCACGCCATAGGAGAACTTAATGGCAGACAACACCTCTTTGAGCTGCCAGAGGTAGAGATTAAGGAAGCTCAGGGGGGTCATTGCACCAAAGTAGGCATCCATGAAGGCCAAGCAGCCCAAGAATATGTCTGAAGTGGAAGGCTCTTTGCGATTGTGGATGAGAATTGCAATGACGAGTAAGTTGGTTGGGATACCCACAATTATGTTGATGCACTGAACGGCCAGGTCAAAGAGAACGGCCTCTATCAAGTTGTCGCACCCATCAATCGCACTGAAGGATGTAGCCGTGCTGTTTATGAATGCTGTGGTATTGAGAGGCAGCTGGGTCAGGATGGATGTTGAGCTGAGTGATGAAACATTTGTGTCCATGTTTGTGCTACCACAAAAATCAGGGGTCTGATGGGAGAGGAGCGAGAAGGATTATTGAGCTTTTTCTGATCAGTCACAAAAAACAGCAGCTAATACCAGTGAAGCCATGCAATTATTAAAGTGTTTTGGTTTCTTTCACATCTGTGAAGCCACAGCCTGTCTGTTAATTAGAATCCCTGCTTTTGATCTGCTGAGATTCATCTTACAAGTAGAGATAAAGTAGCTCCAGAGACCATTCCCAGACAGTAAAAACATGTCACAAACACCGTCAGGGCTTCTCCTCAGGCTGTTATCTTGTTATTGTGTCTGTGCAGACTCTCCACTGGGAAACGTGACTCCCCCTAGGAACATGTAACTCACTTAAGAGAGTCATTCTAAAAGCACCACCCTTTCACAGAAGGATAAAAAAGGGCAGTGATTGCCAAATTAAAATGGAAAAGGTCATATTCTGCTCAAAGACAACTGCTCAAGATTATTGTAAGTAATGTCAGTGGGAATTTGGTCATTTCTTGGAGCTCTTACAAGCCCACTTCTGACATTTAGCTCATCCTTAAGCTAATTTCAAAAAAGAAGGATGATAACTTGGAGAATGAATTTTATTAAAGGTGGACTGATGGAATAAAAACATTTATAAGCCACAAGCTTAGTTTCTCTGTCTTTGGGTCCTACAAGAAGATTTTTGATGCTTCTTCTGCAGCTTTGTTTGATAAATATCAGGTTTTGTTCTGGGTTTTGGGAATGTTTGCAGCAGCTCCTAGTCAGCCTGATTTGAACAATCTGAAAGTGCAAGAGTTTGTATATGGAGCACACCTGAGCTACCTCCAGCAATGAACTATTAAAGCCAGAGGCTGTGACTGTTCCTTGCGATCAAGGGAACTGTTCTGCTATAATACAGACCTTTCTCGAGCTCTGTTCCTTAGTGGGCGGTGTTTCTGACGTGCTTCTGCTGCAGGCTACACACGCTCCGGTGGGACTATTCACAGGAGGAGTAATCTTTGGCAAAGATGCTCGTCCCTGGAAATGTCACAACTAATCAATTGTATTTTTCTTTGGGGAATCACCGGAAAATGAAGTATATATTACAGAATTCACAAAGAACAAATTTCAGAGGGTTTAATCAGGTGTGGATTACAGCACTGTACTGATGTTGATTTGTATTTTTAAAATTCTGATGAGATGATTTTTTCTCCCTGTGTTGCATTGCATCCAATTATGCATGAAAGCACAGGCTATTAAATGTTTGATGTGGAAACTTGGAACACTTCTGTGATCTTTTATGAAAACTCATATTGTAATCCCCCCCAAAATAAAAAAAATTCAGATTTGGTCCTTGCAGCATTCTAGTCATTGTAGATATGTTCATATATTTGTTTTTAAATAGAAAATGCTTTTTTACAGCTAAAACATGCAGAAATGCTACCATTTGTTATTGAATAAAGTCACTCCATGCATAATGAAGACGAAGATGAAGATGTGCGCAATGTCAAGCGAGGAGAAAGTAAAACAACCTCTGTCCATTTCTCACTTTGATAATTTCTTGCAACACAGAGTTAACCCCTCATCCTTCAAATCTGAATTATTGATCGGTTACTTTAATATATGGTTTGGCATCCGTGCTCTTATCAAAGACACATACTGAGTGAAACAGTTTGATTAGAAACAAAATTCTTGAAATAAAACCGATGTACAAAATCACATTGGCCTTTGAAGCATTTTAAAGCGTCTCAATGTTCTACTCACCTGTTTGAATGATTCCTCTGAGCTGAGCAGTAAGTGTGACGCTGAGCGCGTTGCAGGTGTTCATTTATAAGTTCTCTGAAGTGTCGTGTATTTGACGCCAACCAGGGGAGGTTCTGTCTGACATCATGAGGGGCTGACTCTTCAGTAGAGAGACTGTTGTGATGAAGAGTTTCTGTATAGTGCTGATATTTTTACACAAGCAAGAAATCTCTGAACTGCGCCAGAGGTTATAGATAAGCTTGCCAATGTCAGTTTGCTTGACAGGGAGCATCATGGGACCGGTCTGATGATGCCCTCTGTTCACTGGGAGTGATGAATGCTGTCCTCAATCACTGAGCATAAGTGCAAGAGAACATCAGCAGTCGAGAGCAGATTTAAATTGTGTTTGCTGGGTTTTAGTGCATCAGTGTCTCACTCATGTAGCTGAAGAAAACAGCTAGTTTAGCCTCCCAATGGAGTGCTCATCAGTTACAAGTGAAGGTGAAAAAAAGATGTGGTAGGTGCATAAAGCCTGTGTGTGTGAGAGTTATGAGTCAGGATGTACTGGGATCGATTGTTCCACAGAGCGGTTAAATTTGAGGCTCTGCTGAGTAGAACCCAATGTTCTGTTTCCTTGTGAAGACAAGAGGGAAAACCCACAATGATCCAGAAGTGAGGGAGACAGAGACAGAAAAAAAGGGGGTGGGATTTGTTTGCATTACTTCTTTTTTGTCTAGAGGGGCAGCAGAGGATCATTGTACCGGTTTGACAAGCACAGCAGGTTCCCACAAGTAGAACCTGAAGCTTATGCAGACCTGACATGATATTTACAGTCTATTAAATTCCCCAGGGGTGTCTGAAATCTATCCTTTCCACCTTCATCTATTACATAAACCTTCTTTTCTCCAAATGTGACCATCGGTTTCACATTTATACATTTATAGAGTAAACACATTCCTATGATAGTGAGCTTCAGATATTCTTGATGCACCAGCTGCAGATCTATAGATCTGTTCCTATTCTCGTGGTTCTGCACTGTGTCCTGCACATTCTTCCTGCTCACTCTGCATCTTTCAAATTAAAACACTAAGCCTGTGCATCTCCAACCTAACTATCAGTGCACCAGCATAAGGACAAGTGGAAAAGAAACAGAGGACTAACAAACAGAACTTAAGCTTAAATAATTACATATACAGTAGGGAATGTGTCTATGCAGAACCAAACAAATCCACAACAAAATCCAATGCAGGACAAATTTACGCCAACCTAATAGGATTTAATAAAGAATAATCTATTCATGTCAAAAACCTGTAACACAAATCATAATCTTGGCTGCTTCACTGGGTCATGTAATTGTAGTAAAGTTGAGTCACATCTTATGTAAACACAAACAGTGAGGAAATCTTTTCCCCTTTCTCTTATTTCACCCCTCAGTTGAAGTAACTTTTGCAAACAAGCACAGCTTAAGAGGACAGAATGCACAGAATGCAGTCTGTGGTATTAGTCAGAATCAGGCCTTAGCATGTGTCTGCCAAAAGCAAAAGTATCAGAAACGTTGCTACTGATATTGTGCAGAAAACCTCATCACAACACCAGCAGTAGCATGCAGCACACCGTGATAATTAACATAATTAAAATCAAACAGCAAATGTGCTTTGGATGCCATGCATGTGAGTAAGATATCAGCATTTTATTGCCTTATTGTGCATTTAAACCCGTGATAAAACATGTGTGCGTACAGAGGAGGCAGAGACTGTCCACAGACAGCCAGCCGCCTCCAGTCTCGTCTACATGAGAGAGATGCAGGTGAATTCCCAACAGTACATACACCCACTTACTTGCTCACACAAAGCACACACACAAACACACACACACACACACACACACACACACACACACACACACACACACACACACACACACACACACACACACACACACACACACACACGTGCATGCATGTACAAGGCAAAGTATAAAGTGTGACAGTGCTTCCAAAATAAACCCTGCAATAAAAAATAACAAATGAACAAAAAACATATCAGAAATAGTTGTAATGGCTTTAGAGTATATGTAGAGACATTTTCTTATACACTGTTAATCCAGTTTTTCACACAAAACTGACTGCTGCTCAGTTTTTCTGTCCAGTGATTATTGGCAGAGAGGAGAGGACAAAGATAAACACTCTTTTGAAAAGTCTTTGAATATTTCAGGGAAGTGTCGTCAAAGAGCAGGATTTTTAGCTTATTTCTCCACTGTTGTGAATGCACATGCTCCAGAGGATGAATGGGCATTTGGACATGACTCCGTCTAATAATATTTTGACATGGATGTACAGTGGAACTAAGTGACTGCCTCGTGGCAAAAATAGAGGAAGTGGGCATCCACCAGCTTTCACTAATTATTACAATTAAGGCCTTCTAAATGTGAAGTAATCACCGTAATTACAGTGCCTTCATCTTGGGGCGACTAAATGACAAACAAACAACCCAGAGTTTGATTTAGCAATCGCTTCTTAATGGAGTTAATTGAGGAAAACAACAGGATGCGATTATTTTTCAGTGAAATGCATACAAGTTACGAGACGGGATGAGCTTCTAAATTTGACTGAATGGGTAATGAAAACAGGTGGTTGTAAGATATTAAAATCCAGCAGGCCAAACTGTGCTGTGAGCTCTAGTTTAGACAATGCTTAATCAATCATGTAAGGTAAACTCTGCTTAAGTAAAAGGGTAAATGTTTATGAGATGAGTTAATAAAACACATGTGGACTAAATCATGAGGCCGCTTTGCTGGATATTATATTTTGAAGCAATTCACAGCTAAATCAGCATGGGTATATTGTATAATTAAGCTATACAACTGATGTTTTCAGTTCTTGCAACCAAACATGAAGGTAGCTCTCACTTTTCATAACACCAAATGTCCCTGACCACCTGTAATTCAGGGCTGTCAAACATGCAGCCAGCAGGCTTTTTTCTGCTTTGTTATTAGGCAACAGCTTTACTGAATTATGACGTGGCCCGTGATGTAAAATGAGTTTGACACCTCTGCTCTAATTCATCTGAAACACAAGCAAGAATTTAAATAAGACTGACGTTAGAGGTTTCACATATAATCATACAGCAGATCAAAGTCAAACTCTTGGTCTTTTGGATGTATTTTTAAAATAACAGCAGTCCACTGCACTGGCTGTTAAAGGCTTCTGAAGCAGAAACCTCACACATCATTTCCACTGGATCATTGTTCATGTTAGTTTGGATCTCTAAACAGAATAACATCAACATACAAATGAGCGGTGAATACAAAACTCTCAGACGCTGTTCCTCTCACGGGGCTTGGAACATATTTAGATTACTGAAATTTCAAACTGTATTTCACTTGTTAATTGGGCACATACAGAGTTCATAACCTGCCTGACGTTTCGCTTAGTAATTTGTAAGTGTGAGTATTTGTTTTGGATCCTGTCTGGAGCAGACTGGGAGGCGTAGAAGGAAAGCCAGGTATTTTAGCCATGGGAACGTCATGAATGCAAAACAAAGCCCACCCTGTCCTTAATGTCTTTTTTTGCTTGTTTTTTTTAAATGACTGACAGTGGTTAAATCCCACCAGGATCTTGGTCAGGTCAAAAACTTTGTGTTTCTCCTTGTACTTGATGTGCATATAGCCACTTTGTGAATGCTGGGACTGAATGCTTTTACTGCTAAGTAGTCGTGTGAATATGTAGATAAGACCATCGGCCAGATGACTATTTTTACACTCAGGGACGCCGTCCAACTCTGTGACATGAGCTGCTGGGCTCTATTGTACCTCTCTAGCCTCAGGAATAAACACCTGCTGCTGTTCTCAGAATAATTATACACACTGTAAGAACTGCCCTTTTACTAAGTATGAAGCTCTCCATCAAGCAAAGACAGAAAAATTCTTCTGGGTCTATAGATGTCAGCTATTTACTGATAGATTCTCTCCGGAGCTTTTAACTGTCGCTTTCTTTTTGAACTTCAGTTTAAGTGGCACTCCAAAGATCCTGAAAACAAAGTCATTTTTTTTTCAGAAGCCAGAGTTCAGATGGAAACATGTGATGTCATATACTTCCTGCACCAATCAGGATTTGGCACTGTTGGTCATTGTGGGGTGGTTAGCTCATGTTGCTGAGTTGGAAGATCATTTCAATTTGAGAACCCACACACTACGGTACTAAGGGACCCAATACTACAAATGTTTGCTTTGGATCTGTTATTTTAAGTGTGACACTTTTATTAATATTTAATATAAAAAAGAAGTGTTTTAAATAATAACCTGAGTTCATGTTAGCACCATTAACAGCAATATCTATGGGTTATTGCTGTGTACACAACTGCTACTGTAAATCTCTGTGATCACAGCAGTGCCACCAAGATTTGTGCTGAAAGAAAAAAGATCGACTTTGCATCCCTAAAAACTCATCCCTAAAACAGTCTTAGAGTTGAGAAGTCATTTAATCCTGTAACGCCAGGTGTATCAGTTTTTGTGAGCTACTGAGATCTCTGTATCATCAGAACTCAAGAAGCTTCTCAGATGAGAGGTGAAACATCTTCAAGAAACGTGACGATGGTTCAGGCTTTAGAGAGTTAAAACCCCTATATATCAAACAAAATGCGTCATTGTTTAGCTCAAAGGGATGACATGTTTGGTAGCTTCTTAAATTTAAGCTAATTAAGAGGTTAATTGCAAGTAAGTAATGAAAAAACACTGTACTTTTATTATACAAACCCAACTGTTCTGATATGTTATATGCACTCACCTGGCACTTTATTATGTAAACCTTGCTAGTACTTGGTAGGATCCTCTGCCTTTAGGTTCTTGATCATGTTTACATGCCTGAATGCACTGAATTGTTGCCACGTGATAGGCAGACATTTCTGTTAACAAGCAGTTGAACAGGTGTACCTAATGAAGTGGCCGGTGAGCATAGTTGGTAAACTTTTATTTAAACTGATAATAAAAGTCAATAAGATAGAATATTGCACAGTGATAACTTCTTAAAATTTTCTCGTATGTGTTTATGGCTATATATTAATGGACTGCAGATAAACGTTAACGGGGTCAAGGATGAGAGTGGGTAAATAACACTGATCAAACAATCTATGTATGTCTAATTGCATAATAGGTGCTTGTGAAGTTGTAACAAGTCACTCTGTTGTAAAAGCTCTCCCAGGTTCCATACAGGAAGCCTTTTCTCAGAGACGGTCCTGCATATTTATTTGACCCTGCGGAGGGAGAGCTGACGTCTGATAAGAGGCATTGCTCACGCCAGCCTGTGAAGAGGCCTCCCCAGGGAAACCCATACTCTGGCCAGCTGGCTGTCATAGGTAGCACGGTGAGAACATAGGTGATAGCCTTTCAACTTGACTGCACGTCTATCAGCTCCTTTCTGAACAACCTGATAACAATGCTGATAGAGATTCGGCTGAAGAACCCTCGGCTCATCATGGGAGCACTTAAATGGAAACATACATAGATTAGCTGCTTGTATGTATGGTTTAGTGTGTATTTTCATTGATTTGCAGTTTAATATCTCTCCTATAGAGCCTAGGACAGTGAGACAGCTGCAGCAAACTTAATTTTAAGATTACATCTAATATTTTAGTAGGAACTATGTCGAAAAAGGCACAGTTTTCATGAAAAATGTTACATTTTAGTATCGTCAGTCGCCCCAGTCATATGAAATCCAGCACCGAACCATCCAGTCTGCCTTTACAAAAACTGAATTTCAATGCGGTACTCTAATCGAATGTCAATTTTGCAACAATTGATTTTGTGAGAGGAGGTCAGAAGGAGTTGCATTGTGTCTTTGTGGATACAGAGAAACCATACGATGTCAAAACTGCTGTACTGCATGATCAAGCCAGCAGTGGCAGAGTAGTATGTGATGGTGGTCCAGGACATGTATGAGGGCCGAGAGACAGTGGTGAGGTGTGCAGTAGGAGTGATAGATGGGTTCAGGGTGGGGATGCGATTACATCAGTGATTGGTTTAGAGACCATTCTTGTTTCCAGTGGTGATGGATAGGCTGACAGATGAGGTCAGGCAGGAGTCTCAGTGGACTATGACGTTTGCAGGAGACATTATGATCTGAAGTGAGAGTAGGGAACAGGTGAAAAAAGAGTGTGGATAGGTGGAGGTATTCTCCAGAGAGAAGAGGAATGAAGTCCGTAGAAGCAAGAGAGCATGTGTGGATGAGAGGGAAACAGGTGGAGGGAAAAACATTTGGAACTACTGGCTTATGCTGAAAAATGGGCACACATCACTGCTTGAATGGGAGTGAACTGTAAATGAAGCTTGAAACAGCTGTAGGATTGCATCATTGCCTTGACACACATACCGTATGTGCAGTAAGTGGCTTGAAAAGAACTGGAATGTAAAGCCAGGAATTTCTGTTCAGTCACTGTATATGAAGTAAAAAACAAAACAAAAAACAAGCATTACATCCAAAGCCGCCAGCCTCAAAACCAAAGGAAGAACTCTGCCAAATGCCAGTTGAATGGCCAGACTTTGGCCAGACAAGCTTGTCTCAAATAGCAGGGAGTACTAGAGGTCAGACCACAGCTGACCCAAACATACACAGCTAACGCACTCTCACCTGGTCTATTTCCTCCACCAGCCGTCTTTATTATTCCTTTTCCTGTGCAGTACTGAATGTTCCTGACACTATCTGTTCATGGCAGTAATCAATATTCTTTTGAAATGTTTTTTTAAACCTCGTGTCTAAGAAAAGTTTATCTTGGCAGCAGTATACAGGTGTTCAAAGAAACTGAAGCGCTGAAAAAAAATGTCCCCGTTTAATAACTGCGAAGTGCTGGTGGCCAGATGTTCCAGCTTTTGACTTTTATTCTTAAAACACGCCCACTGTAATGTGCATTTCTTTTACAATTTAATACTATCAGCTTCTTGGTTGCAATATACTGTTCTTTTTTAGTGTTCCTACTGTATTTATAGGTTATTACTGTAAAGTATGAGTTCATGTCATCAACCATGTTATCTGTCTTTCTTGAGTATGACAACGTATCAGCTTTGTTGCATTTAACCTCCTCTTTGCACCATAAACAAACTCCATAAAGATAAATGCAGACTGTCCTGTTGTGGTGGTACTGTAACACTGAACTTTGTCACACAAACAGCAGAACCCACATTGTACATCCACAGCAATCAGCTGTCAACATGTCAGAGAACAAAAATGCAATTATAAATTGCCCACTACCTCAGTGTCAACATGTTAACATCAACCTTTTTTATAGTCCAAAAAAATCCTGTTTTTGCAGCATATAAATGTACACTTTCCAAGCCTTTTTGAGGAAGATACAGTACACTAATGATAGAAAACAGAATGCACACTTAAGGCTAAGATAATTAATATTACTTTCCTCCGAATACTCCAGAATCAGCTTTTCACAGCCTACAAGAGCATCTATATGCACTACCACCAGACTACTGCTACATTGTTGCCTACATGCATCTTAGTTAATTAGACCACAACTGCAATTCCACTGGGTTTTGCACTTACTTGGCACATCAATGTATGTTACAGTGAAAAATGTTCCATATGCCACATGGCAACTGTATCATACTTACATAACTATCCATATAAAACCATGAAGTTATTCTGTTATCCAAACCATAGAGTTTAAGTAATTCTTTAACTAATTATGTAATTTAAGCATGGCAGCAGTATTTTAATTTACTGACCTTTTAATCCAATGTATACATGACCTTTTGCAGAGGCCTTATCTGTCTCTTCAAATGTTTACTTTGCATGCAGTTAGACAAACGTGGGTCCTGTAATCTAACTAGATTACATAAAACAAAAATATGGATTTCAGGCTGCAGAGAAAGAGAGAGGGAGAATTTTGGGGAGTTCAGAGGGGGAAAATCGTTTTAGTGCTCTGTCATATTTTAACATTTGTAAATAAAGCTGTGTACTTGTTTGGTTTTACTGTGCTGGCTCCCTCTGTTGGATGGTTGTGGAAATGCTGCACATCCTCCTGGCACACCTCCTACCCATAACACACTCACACAGACGACAATCACAAGCACCCATATTTCTCTGTCATTTGGTTAATACTGTGTGGCTTATTCTATTTCCAGCCTGAGCACTCTTGCATATGTGAATATACTTAATGCGTTTTTTTTTGTTTTGCAGCCTGAGGGTCTTTTGTAAAGAACAAGGAATATGTCTTAGTTGTTTTCAGGCATTTCTCTCTTGCTCTCTTTTTTCTTTTACAGCTCATGAAATGATTCTAGAAAAAAATATATATAGATGGTGCCACAAGCACCAAGCCTTTGATATTTAGAGTTCAATAAATCCTATAAATGTGTCAAGCTAATTCAGGTCTGGGTATATACAATGTCTCAGAGAATGGGGTTCAGGGGGATGCACGTAATTTAAAAGCATTTCACTAAAGATGCAATGATGCCTGGCAGCTGGACACAATCGCAGCATTTTGCAGCCTCGGGGAGCTTGAGGCAGTTTATAACATCGACTCTCGGTCACGTCCAGCTCTTGCATATTTCGTGTTTCAGTTCTCGGGAACAAAAGTCACAGAAGCTGCTGCTTGCCATTTTTTACCCCACTCAAAGCCCGACAGCTGTTACGGCACAGGACTGATAAAAATGCGTGCATGCAGAGAAATCTTATCGGCTGACACTGTCCGCTGCTACTGGCAATTTATGGCTTTTCTTATCAGAAAAAAAAGAAAGATTATTTAACAAACCAAACAAACTGTGAAAGGGTTAATGGGTCAAAACCAATAAGCACGATGAACTGACAGAATAATAGAGCAGGACAGACTGCTACAGCGCACAATGTAATAAGTGTATACTATAAGTGGCTGAGTAGTGTGTTTTACAATATTACATTTAAGTGAAAAAGCAGACTAGTAGATGTCTGCTTCATCTGAACAGAGCGTATTGACACATGCAAAAGGTCTTTGAGCCTTTTTCGGTCAAAGTTCACTGTTCAATAAAGTGTGTTTGTGTTTTGCAACAACGACCACAGTGTTTTTGTTCAGGGATTTAGTGCAACAGCGAACAGGAGACTTCATCTCCTTTTAATTTTAGTGTTTCATGCAGTCACTTTCTCCGAAGGCGAGGTGACTGATTAGTTGGTTGAAAGGCCAAGAAATCCCCCCTCCTGGAAGTCCCTATAGTGAGATAGGATTTTCTCATAAATTCTAAAAAAAAATGCTGACAGGACTCAATGCATTTTCAGTAGCTTGGTGAAAATGCGAGCTAATCCTTTGTGAACCCATTCATCTCACCGCACTCTAGAAAACAGCCCACATTCAGCACGTGATAGATCTTCTCCTAAAACAGTGAATACAGACTATATCAGGGGTGAATTTTACCGAGGAAGGCATTAATTATTTTGAGCTTGGCATTGTTACACCAAATTTAACCCTTATTTGCAGTAAAGAAATTGTGCTGCTCTAAATCCCCTCAGCACAAGCATTAGTTCTGCTCAGTATAACAAATTAAATGACCTTGCTAAGGATAAAGACTTACAGCAGTTTAGCGAAGCGGCTAGTGAGAGAAGAGGGGAAACATGAGACGTCCAGAGGGAGCAGGACAAAGTTCACCTCAGCCAATATGAAAGTTTGATCTCAGTCTCCCAGAAAAACATACAAATATGTCCCAAAGTATTACACTAATGCTGGAGAACACGCCGTGTAATGGGAGCACAGTGCAGTCCCTGGCTTATTTCAATATCACAGTCTTAGCTAACAGTAATGTGAAAGCAATATAAGAGTCAAATGAAATCATAATGATGTAAATGTGATCTTCATTTTATAGTCTTGCATCCTTCTGAATCTTAAAACTTGTTGTGTTTCTTGTCACTGACTTGATAATCTTTTAAATGCATGCTTTCTTCATGGTAATATGTTTTATATGTATCATGCATTATAACAGTGTTTGTTTACTCTAGCATTTGATGCTAAGCTGACAGTACAGGACCTCCACTACTCTAGGGTCAATCCACAGATCACTGCCCGCCTCCTGCGGCTCAGGTTTTCTCCTGCTGCTACTGCTGGTGTGACTGCCATCAAAAACATGGCTGCTCTCATGTGAAACACTAATCACACCCCATCATATAATAACCTTTTAAAACCACCTTAAGCAGAAATAACTTGAAGTAACAGTCTTCTGTATGACTGTATCAGTCTCTCACGTCATCGTGAGGAGGTATTGGCACACTGCTCTTTACAACATTGCTTCAGTTCATTGAGGTTTGTGGGGATTTGTTTATGCTCTCTTAAGGTCCCACCGCAGAATTTCAGTGGGCCATTGCTGCTTCTTGATTTATTCTGTTTTTAGACTTTCTGTTTCTGCTGGTGATCTGGGTATCAATGCCTGTTGCATGACTCCATTTCAATCAGCTTTAACACTCACAGAGATTACATTTAACTCTAGAATACTTTGGTATTCAGAGGAGTTCATGGCCAACTCAGTGACTGCAAAGTGCCAAGGTCCTGTGGCTGCAAAACAAGCATGCATCATCACTCTTCCACCACCATGCTTGAGAGTTGGTATAAGATGTTTGTGCTGATATGCTGTTTGGTTTTCTCCCAGTGATTTATGGCCAGATATCTCCACTCCAGCCTTGTCTGACATTGTTTCAGAAGGATTGTGGTTTTATTAGAGGCAGTTTTGCAAACTGATCCTGTTAAAGAGAAGAGGCTTTGGCTTGGCAGTCTTTCCAGATAAACTAAACCTGTTCAGTCTTTTTTCTAACTTTACTATGATGACCTTCAACATCCAAAATGCTAACTGAGGCCTATAAAGTCTCAGCTGTACGTCTTGGGTGTTTTTATTTTATTTTTAATTAAGTGCATTTAACTATCAGTACCTGACTATTACCAAGGATACACTTGCTTTTACACAGGATTTTTTTTCTTCACATGACTGCATCTTCTTTTAGTGACATCAGTCTGCAGTGCAATGTGGTTCAGTTTTTATCTGCATAATTTCTCAACAGCAGATATCTCAGAGTGCATTACATTGTAAGGCACACAAGGATTCCTTTACAGCAAGCAGCAAGAAGAAAGAAAATCTCTTTTAACAGGAACAAACCTTGGGCAGCACTAGGCTCCTCCCTGAGCAGCTGATGCAGCTCGGCCTGTATTTACTGGCTGAGCTGAGCTGGGAGGTACTCAAACAAATATTTGAACGCAACTCACCTGCTCAGTAAATACAGTAAAAATAAAAGGATGCTGAAGTTTGTTCTCGTGGTCTCATGCCTAGTCTTTATACACTCCTGTAGTCTTTCGGTTTCAGTAGGGATACATCCATAGACTGCAGATGATGTCATTTTTTAAGCCATTTTAGCCAGTTTAGGACACACACATACACATATCTCCTGTGCAAAACTGAACAATTACTTGGCAAAAAATACTTTATTCCATTTTCTTTGTAGTTTCCATAATATTCACAAATTTCTGCAAAGTTTGTTACTTTTTTCTGGCAGTGTTTAACTTTGACTGATGAGGGTTTTAACTATAAGAAAAAAGCCTTGTCTTCACATTTTAGTCAATATAAATGCAGACTTTGGACAAGTGCATGTGAGAAACTGTCAAAAGATGTGGAACAGTAAGGCAAACAATAACTGAGTTATTTATTTATTTCTATATTTTAAAAGGCATATAAGGGTTGTTTGTCGGCAGAATGAAGCTCAGTTCAAATGTTTGCAACTACCAGCTGGATAAGACACGAGAACAAATCAGCCCTAATTAATTAAGAGCCCAGTGTCCGGTCTAAAATTCAAACAACCCACGTTCGTCAGAAGCCTCGAAACCTGGTTAATAAAACATGACACGACACAGAAAAGCACTACAACACCCTGACCCCGTGTTTAAATGACCCCCCTTCTTCTCCTTACGTCACGCGGGTACAAGGAGCGCAAGTAAGCAGCTGTGCGCTCGCCCTCGCTCAGCCAACGGTGGCAAGTACACAGACAGAACCAAACCATTCACTTTAATACATTTGTTTAATATCTTTGTATTAGTATTATTTTTTCCGTACTTTGAGAGTTTCGTTAAATCCCGCAAACAGTTTTTCCCGACAGGGCAGACAACTTATCCGCGAGGCTGTAATTTATTGTGAAAGTTGGATTAGAGCGGAGCCGCGTGAACTCACCGGGAATACGCGGCTCAGATGATGAGCAGCGGTGAAAGATCACATCTGCAGAATCGGCGGAATCCCGTGCTGTCAACGGTAATTTGCCTTGCATTTATTTTTGATTGAGTTTGGTTTAGTTTGATATTTGATATTGACACACGTGAGCTCGTTCACGTGAGCAGAATCTCATCATTCTGGCCATGTTGCAGGCTGTGGTGGACCTTAAAATATCTATTACCAAGAAGGGTTTTAATAAAACTCTATTATCGGCATCATTATTATTATTATTATTTAAAGGCATTGCTGCAATGAAATGAAAGGATTTTTCTCTCTCTCTCTCTTTTTTTGCTGCATGTTCGGACACATTTACATTTCTGGAATCGTTTTTCTGGATTCCTCCAGTTGCATTTAGTGTCACTTATCGCTAATGTTCAAAGGCCGTGTTATCTAAACTGTCTTTTATCTGGGATCTTGAGTCCCACATGTCAAAGACACGAGCGTTCTGTGGATAAATGGTTGTGCAAAAATACAGAAACGGTGTGTCGTATATCGAAAAGTATCTGCTGGTGGCTCTGGTCTTACACAACAGCACATTGAAAAAAATATTTAAATTATAGAAAGAATAATTGAAGGATAAATAAAGTTTTCTACTGCCTCCTTTACAACACGTGCAAATAGTATATTAAGTAAATCATTGTGGAAAAACAGATACAGTGATCCATTTTTAAGAATCTCTTAATCTCAAAGTGGATTTAAATTGAAAGTACAGGCTTAATTTAGTGTTTAAATGTGACTTTGCTGCTTTGCATTCTCCCGTAGCCTACAGCACTACTGTGTCCACTCAGTGCACGAATGGCAGTAGAGAGACCTTATCAGCTCAGCCAGACTAAACCTAGTCCACTTCAGACCAAAACAACGGACCACTCAGCCTAAAGTAGTCGCCCTCTTTGCGCAATTGTTCGCAACTGTCTCAAAGAGAGTTACAAAATACACGTGAGGAAGCTGAAGACTTTTAATTAACACCATATGCATATGTGTAAATCTATTTGTTTGTTGTGTTTTGAAATTTCAAGGCAGCAGCAAATTAACTCCTGCGACCCTATTCTGTATGCCTACGCATGCATCTAATAATGTACACGCAGAATAATTACAGTCGTGTTTCTCTGTGTGCATAAAATACATAAGAATTTAATTGTTAGGGGAGTTAATTGTCCACAAGTGTTTCTGATCCTAATTAAACCTACTTGAGCAGCATCACATGAGAGAACATGTTGGTCCTTAGTCCCCTGTGCATTTTGCATAGTGTGGCTAATAAATGTGCCCATTGTTAGGCAAACACCTCTGGCACATTACTAAACAAGCATATTCATTACTATTACAGCTGCTGCTGCAGTAATGCATCAGAGAGGCATGCTCCTCGGTGGATCTGTGTGTGCAGGTGCACTCTGTGAATGAGTGGTGCCCTGCTGGATGATGTATTTAGTCTTAATTTGCAAACATTAGTGGGCGGCACAGAAGTTTCAGTGCATACAGAATAAACATTACTGAGGTTTTGCGATACATAAAGTGAGTTTCTGCTCTGTAAGTGCAGCTACAATCAGTGTGGCAAACTTTCCACAGTCATGAGTTTCGGTATAGCCACAGATAAAAATGCTGAATGACAATACAGGGATCGCTGGATTTGTTACATAGATATATGACCTTCATATGCATGCAGTACATTGTGGTTTGGAACAACTTTCCAGCTAAATGATTCAGACTGCGATCTGGCCTCAAGGGGCAGAGAGCGAAAGCTGGGAGTGCTTTCTGATCTTCTCACCGCTCTGAGTGCTGTTAGCCAGTACTGTACACCACGTTCAGCTGCAGGATCCCAAAGCTCTAACAGAAAAGAGTTCTTTAAGAAAAAGGTGAAAAAAGGATTTGTTGTTCTCGGTCACAGTTCACATAGAAAGGACGCACTGAAAGTCAAGTGGCTCCACTGACTATCACTGCTATATCTGCTCATTCAGTTTTGTTTGGTAACAAAAAGTGTGATCTTAGTTGTGGGACTTTTTCCTTTCTTTTAAATGAAAATGCAGCAGGTGTTTTCCCTCAGAGTCTCTATAGTAAAGCAAGAATAAATGTGTGTTTGTCATGGAGGTACTTTTGTGTCTTTATCTTGCAGTCAAGTAATGTAGGTTTTGTTGTTTTTCTTAAAAAATATTTGGGTGGTTGAGATGAATATCATGGGAGGGACTTGTGGTAATAGATAAGGCACAGCTCTACTGGTCAGTGTCAACTGGACAACATCCACAGTTAGTAATTGTGAGAGGCAGTCCATGAAATAGACAAAGCAGGAGCAGAGAAGGGGGAAAATTAGTGTCCAGGTATGTTTACACATAACTTTCATCCTAATGGCAGCAAAAGTTTTAAATGGTCTGTTAGTATGTTGCAGATAATGTGCAGTTTTTTTTTACCTTTTACATAAAAACAAACAAACATTAAGCCAATAAAAATCCAAATATACCCATTCTTTAAAGTGCAGTTGTCCTCTCCATGAGAATCAGCTCAACATCAATGGACTGAAATGTATTTAACGTGAATTTAGGAAATACATTTTTACAAAATTAAGTAAATTTGTAAAGGACATTTTCTTTTCCTCCAGGAAAAGAACGTATGTTTACGTATGTTTTAATTTCAAACCTGCTGTTTAGTTGCATTGAAGACACTTGAGTAAGGTCATTATATTGTGGTCAGTGTCGTCATCTAAGCAGCCAGAAATGAGCAATAACAGGCAGTGCAGATGACTTACAAAAAACCCTGCAAAACATTAATATGTTTATCCATCAGCTGTCCAAAGTCGCTTCACTTCATTTGTATTTTTAATTTATATGAAACCACAATGGGAACATCTGATAATTTATATTACACATAAGTGAATGAGTTTGACCCAGCAGGTAGTTTTTTTAAAAAAGAGATTCATTTATGGATAGACAACATTCAAAAATAGCCATGGTTTCCTAATTATGAGACGCCTTAACAAGACAAGGATGAGAGACACAACAAGAACAGAGAAATACAGCGTCTTTGGTCATTTCTTGCTGCTTAACTTTGTACTTTTCCCTTGGCTGTGGTTCAGATAATCGAGCTGAGAGAGGGAGTAATAGAGAAGGCAGAGATAACGATAGAGAGTGTCTGGAGAGACAAAGGAAGAGAACGTGTGAGCGAACAAAGGAGACAGAACGAAGAAGGTGATCCGGAGAGCCTCAGCTGGATTAACGCTCATGGAGGTGTGATAGGCAGGTGCGAGTGTAAGAGTGTAAGTGTTTGTGTCAGCCCCATCAAGTGACCGTGGATGTCCTGTGTGGCACGACATCCTCCAATTCAATTGGACCCCTGCAATTGACCCAGGGGCTCTAAGAATAGCTTCAACTACAAAGAGCTGTCACTTTGGATTGTTAAAAGAGAAGTCTGCAATATCCATCTAGATATTGCTGCTAGGCTCCACTTAGTCCTGCGCCCCCTTCAGCTCATAACAGCTTGACCGCAAAACACACATACAATGTGAACGCACTCATACCTGCATGAGCAAACACAAAAATTCTCGGGAGATCGAACTGTACGTGATATTTCATCGTTTCTATCCTCAGGCCTGTCCATGCAATTAAAGAAGAAAGAAAAAGGAGTAAAAGGCATCTCTCCTATGGATCTGTGCATCATATTGGGGATTAAGGAAGTCAATCATTGTTATAGTGTAGTCAGAGAGCATGTGAAAAGAAAGAAAAAGAAAAAAAACTACAAAAGTTTTAGTTTTTTTTTGTTAGACTGACTACATTATTAATATTGTTACCTGCAGCATATTTACTTCATGACTACATCTGAAAAAGGCAAATTCTATTACACAGAGGCACACAAACAAATTTCGTGACTCATTTGGACATAAAAGAATTTACTGAAATCTCTGTGAAGTGCATGCATAAATACAAATGTATACATTATGTGCTCTCTTTCTGTCTCTCCAGCTCAGTCAACAGCAATAGGTGAAAATGTTTTGCACCGCAAATCTATTATTCATGTTGGCACAAAAGTAATGAACCGAAAAGCTGCTGTTGCACTATCACAAATTTGACATCGCTGGTTTTTTTTTGTCTAACAAATAGAAAAGAAGTGCAGAGTGTTCCTGTCAGAGTGCATCTTTTTAAGAAGACAACTGAAACGGGCAAATTACTGTTGTCCTAACCCGAACCCTCAATTTGCTAGCTAGGAAAATGTAAAAACAACAACAGGAAAAATCTAAGTTGCAATCGCTGTAATGTACTGTGGCCGCTGGGTGCTAAGGCTGTGGCGCCATCTGAAGAGACCAGGGTTGGGGATCAAACCAGTAGCCCTGTGGTTAGGGGACAATGCTCCTACTTGTGAGTCCAAGCAGCCAAGAGAGTGTAAAAAGCAAGTAAAGAGATTATGCAAAAATCCAGTGGAGTGGGGTGATTGTTGCTGAAAGGCAAGCAGAGATGATACTCACCCTCCCATGTTCCCCATCAGTGTTGTATGGGTAATATTACTATTGCGAATATTAAAGGTTAAGCTCGCACAGTGTACTATCATATGTTTGTAGTGCGGCTGGCTATAAAAGAAAAACATTTCTTAATATGATTAGAAAAACAGCCCTACACCTTAATGGAAAAAAGAAATATATTGATATAATAAAAGCAAACTGAATTGAAGCTTTAATACTGTGTGACATGGTTAACTGAGATTAAATATTTTTTAAGGAATGAGGGAGAAAAAGCAAATCAATTCATTAAACTTGCATCCAGCCAACCAAGTGATTATTCACACTATGTGCCAATCGGAGAAACACTTAGGCCAATAATCAATTAACTGATATGTAGTAAGACTTTAGGCTCTACTAATATACATATGCAAAACCATACTTTAACAAACTTAAAACCCTGGGACATTCCAGAGATCACAATACCTTCATTATCTGAATTTTCTTTATAAAGGTTTTCCTGGCTACAACTAATCTGCTGAAATGAAAAATCACAGTAATATCCACACTTACTTGCTAATGCTCCTTCTGTTTCCACACATACCTGTGGTTGTGGGCGGTAACGTTGAGATTGCAACTGATCTTTGAGCAGCGAAACGTAATTAACATACAGCGCATGCAATACTGATGAAGTGCAAAGAACCACAAAAAACTCCTGGCCTCTTAGCTTCCAGGACACACCCTTGAAAACGACAGAAGCTACAGACTCCAGTGGCTCAGAGTCAAGCTAGCTTCCATACAGTAGCCAAGTGCGGCCACAAGATGGCAGCAATTTACAGTTTGTATGCAAACATGCAATGTGAGTCACTTTACAGGACGGAGTGCTGTTTGCAATGTAAGCCAATTTTTATATACACGCAAAATGCTTTATTCACACATACAAAATTACCTTGGCTTGAATTACTCTTGGATAGACTTGGTTTCTAAATAAATTTATTAATGAATTTGTTTGTGTTTCTTTTCATTTTGATGCACTTTTCATGAACTAGGAGGCAGTCACCTATAACTTAATTCATTCAGCTTATTGCAGCCAGGTGTGATGTATGCCAGGTGGCGCGTATTGTTCTTTTGACCGTAATCACAATATGTAACCATAGTTAGTGTAACCATAGCGCAAATTTGGTTAGGCTACACAACCGCATGCTTTGTGATGTTCTATGTGGATAAAAGAGTGCAGCTAGCATTTAGTGGAAAAGTCAAAGGTAAATGTGCGGACATTGTCTTTTTTTTTAACCGCAACTTGACACGTGTCGGTTAGGTCTGCCTTCAACGCATCACCTCAGTGACCTATCGGAAAGCCACTACACACACACATCCATGGTCACAAGTGCACACACCCGATCTTTATTTACACAATTAAATCGGAAAAATTAGAACCAATCCCTTTCTGTTAGCAGCAGGAAACATCTACTGCTTATATAATATACATCGACGTCCACGTAGCTTCGAGGCACAGTTTAATGGTTGACTTTGCTGTTCCAACTTTCAGGTGCGCACTGGGTTAAACTGATAAGATAAGAGGTTATTAAATCTTCCCAAGTACACCCAGCAGTGTGTCAATAGCAGAGCGCCATCTCAGTTCCTTTATGAAACCTCTCCAACACCTGTAGGAAAAAAAATTTAATTACTTATTTGCTTTTAAAGAGCAATAAACTGATATATATAGCACCAGAAAAGGACTTACCCAGTGGTTGCCTTACACCTTCCCTCATTTTTAGCCTTTTTTGTTATGGCTTAAAACAGAAAAACCTTGCGCCTACTCTGGATGCTCATTGCTGCTTCTTTTGTTTACTCCACACAACGCACAGTGCAGGCTAGACTGTGCTCTTGTTTCTTTGCCAATATGTGCACACTTAATGTCTTGGCTGGAAACTATTTCCCTTGATGCCCGTCTGGGCCGTGTCCCGATGTTGCTCTCTGGTCTCTTGGTAGCGTCTGCTGCCTTTTCCTGCATGTTCTCTGCTCCGTACCCACACCAGAATCAGATATGAAGTGCAGCACATTCCATCACTTACTGTGGGCCGTGTGGCAGCCAGCATTGTACCTTCCTGCCCCTGTGAACAAAAGACAATCAATCTTACATGCCCAAAGAGTCCACTCATGGTGCACAGACTGAATTGTTTCTGCAGTGTCGGCCAAAAGCGATCAGAGCTTTTGCGGTTGCCAAAAAAACAGCCAAATAGTGGTTTTCAAATTTGTTTAATATATAATTGTGCTATAGAAAGTGCCTTACAGCCTCAGTCAGAAATCATTGCATCATTGTTTTTTCCATTTTCACACACGCTGAACATAAGAAACCTATTATAATGGAGTAAATAAAGCAAAACCAGAAATGCGGCGCTCAGAAACCAAATGCATCATTTCATTCTTGGTTCTCTAAGAGCTTTGCTATTTCAGCTTCACAGCACGAAGATTTACCACATTCCTTTTGGATATCAGCCATGCACTGAGACTCGTAAATTATATCCTTCCTTTCTTCATTCCGTCAGTTTAAGAAAGTCCCATGGAATAGTTTGAGGATTTATTTTCCCAGTGTATGATCCCGTTAAGGGAAGTTGAGAAGCGTTATGCACCCTTTTCAGTCAGTACTTGTTTAGTGTCATAAGAAGAACAATTGTTGTGAAGTCAAATTTGTTGCAAGAGTGCACTTTTTTAACCTTTCATTCATACCTTTGAATGGTTGGTGGAAGGTTTTAATGCTGTGATGTCTGAAGCACACTGGACATCCCTCCATTCATAAAAATTTTAACCATTGAGAGGACGTATCTTTTAAAGTTTGCATTTGTTTTCTTTTTCTTTGTTGTTGTTTTTGTTTGTTTTGAAACTCAATTTAGGCTTAAAAGCTAGAGAGTGAGCCCTACTTAGTAAAGCTTTCTGATGGTCGGATTTTAAAAAATGTCCCTGTGATTGCTTTGATTGCTAGCGGATTGCCACAATAACCTGCAGCTAGTAAGGAAGACGTCAACTGGTCTATCCAACTAAGTACAGAGCGGTAGTTTGCGTGACTCAAAAGGGAAATAGACAATGTTTGGACTGAACAACAATTGAACCAACACGTTTAAAAACAACAGCTGTGCAGTTCAGGTTCACTACTGCTTAGTGAACAATTGGCAAGTATTTGCAGACAAGTTGGCAAACTGCAGCCAAAGCAATCCCAAAGATGTTTTCAGTGGAGCACTGTATACCTCTTTGTGACCAGTTTTACCTAGCAACAGCAACCATGTCCAGAAACCACTGAACAATCAGTTGTAGAATATACATTTTTCCCTAGCAAATGTCACTGACTGGTCTCTAGGTGTGACTGGGACTTTAGCAATCATAGTGCCTGCCAGTGCCAGTGGCAGTGGGTCTCCAGGCCCATGTGAATGAGGCCTTAGCTGTCTCTTCTGCTTAATTCAGTTTTATTTATATATCACCAAATCACAACAACAGTTGCTTCAATGCCCTTAAATCACAATACATAAATTGTTGTGATGATGATATATAAACAGACTGTGAAAACTCCAAGTTACATGGTGAAACCTGGTTCAAATCACAGATAGGACAAAAACAAAAAGTCCATTCATCATGATTCTTTGATTATTCAGTTCCATTCCAGTTCATGATTGGATAAGCTTTACTAAATCCAAGCTGTAATTGGGTAAAAGGCACACCCTGGATATGTTGGAGAGAGACAGAATCATCTACGCTCATAATTCATATGTTTATAATCACCGGTCTTTGGATGATGGGAGGAAGATGGTGTACCCACAGAGAGCAGGCAAACTCAGAAAGGCCCCGGCCAGCCTGTGGATTTGAACCCATCAGCTTCTTACTGTCACTCAATCACCATGCTGTTGTTTGAAACAAAAGAAAAAAAAGTGAAATGTAAAATGTTGGTATCCAGATTCCTGTGTGGCCACTGTAACAGCTTCTTCTATTTTAAATGTTTTTTTTAAAACAATCTCTGCCACGGTTAGTTAAGACGTGTCTGCAATAACAGCAGGACAGAGAGGACTCACTGTTTTCAGACTGAAGAGAATGAAAACAGAAAGCAAAAAAAAGAATAAGAATGACAACAGTAGGTTACCAATGACAGGAGCACGCTGTGATAGATACTGCCATTTTTCAGAAGCTGCTGGCTTCACAGAGATAGCACAGATTTTAAGAGCGCCATAGCCTGCGAATCCGTATGAGGTGTGGGACGGGGTCAAGATAAAAGTTTTGCAGCCAGGAGACCGCGTTGGCCTCTGGCTTTTATTTTGTTTTACTTTGATTTCATTCGCTCAGTTCAGTGATCAGTTTTGTTTTTGCTCACTCGTTGGGTTTAGGAAAAGTTTGCGGTGCTGAAATACGAAGAGTAGCCAATGAACCAAGAGTCCCTGGTCAAGAGTACATATGAAATGCATTAGGAGTGAGACGCAGTGCATCACGGACACCTCGCAGATGCAACTGTGTTTTTTTACAAAACACCCATATTCAATACCCCAAAAATGAAAGCAGACCGGTATTGCTCTACTATTTGTCTTTTTACGAAGACAGATAAAAGAAGTACTGAATGACAGATTACATTGCACTGTTATTGCTTTACTTGGCATCATCTAAGAACGCACCAAGCCATGTGACTCTTTTGTATTTGTAGATTTCCTATATTAATCCGTTATGGCCTAAATGAAAAATCAGTTTTTCAAAGTCACATATATTTGCCTGTCACCGCAATGATTTTATAAAGTGAGTAGCGGCATATGTATGAGAGTAAGAGTGTCTTTGATATTTGAGCCCAGCAGATGTGAATCAGTAATATTTCAGCACTCTTTGCCAGATGTTAATACTTAGACTAAATTCTGAGGGTCTCTTGTAAATCGTGTTTTACAGAAAAAACAAAAATACTGCTCATTAAGTGTAATCAGTGTTGTAGATGGACTGGGATATGTAGCCTCACAGGCTGAAGGTCATGATTGGAATTATCTCTCAGATAAGTCATGACAGAAGTCAGTGGGTTGTGATGATGGAGACATATCACTCGTGCTCTCTCTCTCCAAGATGAATCACCCAGTCAGACTCATATGATTATACACTAATGACCGACCTACACGCATCAGTTTGCTGAACAGGGCCCATGTGCTTGTAGCCTTTCAGCCGGGCCACTATGGGTCAAGCTGTGGATCAAAATTCGAGGCGACAGATACGTTCACGTCTCAGTGGGGGGTGACAGCACGTCTGTTCTGCATGAAGTCAATTCCTCCTCGGTGTGCGCCGAAACATTTCCATACAAAGTACAGACTTGAGCGTTTATCAGAGAGAATCAATACCTGCATAGGAGCAGCAAAGGATTTAAAAAAGATCAAAGAACATAGGAACGCTTTCACTTTTGTAAACTCTGAAGCAGGTAGAGGTATCGAGCAATTTTCCATTTGTTCAGATCTACATTGGTTAGGTGCTAAAAATACCCCCTGCTCCCTTGTTGTATGTATATGGGTTGAGGGTCAAATATAGATCCTTTTGCTCCCCAACACAGCCTATTATCACAGTAGAGAGCACAAACAACAGTTGCTTTATCTCAGTGACTGCTCAGCTGGAAACTGTTGCAACCGTGCTTATGCTGTGGGCTTTGGGTCGCACATCAGGACAACTTTTCTCCATCAACAGACAAATAATCTCTGAATTCTCGTTCACTCATCATTTCATAATGAAATGTTTTGTTGTTGTTTTTTTAAATGCCCCTGCTCCAATGTACGTATTTTTTGAAGGTTTGGCAAATTTTAAACTGCTTCAGTCCTGCTGTTTCTGCAAATCTAATCCTCGCTGAGTATATAAAACAACAATAATCTTTGTTTGAAGGCCCAAGACGTCACAGAAGAAAAGCAAACACTTTGAATGGAGTTGTGCATGCACTTGTCATGTTAAATCAACATAGTTTACTCAAAGTGAGGTCTTCATGCAAAGAGCATGGCGCAGAAAATGCTTCAGGTTACAGAAAGTAATCAGAAAAGTGCAGCGACTGGCTGCCTCCTCCACATAATGAGGCCCTGTAAGTCACAAGGTAAACAACAGCTAAAGTACAGAGGATTAGACAAAATGAAAGCAGATTGCTGCGTGGTCAAAAAATGTTCTACATTTTAAGGATTCAAATAAATAGAAAATTTCTGGTTATATCCATGAGAATCTGGAAAATCTGTTTCAGTGTTTTCTTGTTTTAATTAAAAAAAGATGAAAGAAGGTTTTCATAAGATGTTTTTCATGTGGTCTTATTTCTGACGTTAAACGTTTGGCTGTACAACTGTTCAGGTACACAGTTTGTTAATGGGTTTCCCATCGAATAGAGCCCAAGTATCACGTCAAAGTGCAGAACTGAACCCCTGAATCCAGTGTTGGATATAAGTCAGCATCGTGTTAAATCTTGTGTACCCAAGAAAAATAGGTTTCCTCCAACAATCTGTATTGGAAACCAATGTTGTAGAGCCCTTCCTCTCAGTGTTCTTCTATTTTATCAATGGCTCTGGTGACGTGACTAAGGGGACAAAAGTAAACTTTATTGCCTAACTCACCTTTTCCACCTTTTAAAACCAAAACAGGTAAACCGATGTTTGATGGAGCAGTCTTAACCAGCTGTTGCTGTGCTGAAAACACAGTGGCATTTAACCGTACAGTAAGAGACGAGAACCAACATCCAGCGGACACTACGTTATGTTGTATTCAAGCAGTAAAATCATCCCTTATGAGCCAGAATCTGCTCAGAACAGGTTTCAGTCTCAGGCTTCTGTAGAGCATCTTTAGACAGTTTTGATTGTTATTGATTTGAATGAATTAGAATATGGATATTCATTAGTATATACATGCAAACAGTTCAATATGAGGTCTGGCCTCATCTAATGTGATGCAGTCACCTGTGTGTGCTTGGATTGCTCAAGCTTCTGGATCTGTTGTTGACAAATTGCTCTCCATTTCTGGAAGAGTGCAGTCTGCAGCTGTGCAATGGTTGCTGGTTGTGGCTGCCTCTAATGAAACCGCTGACCCAGCGTGTCCCACGTTCAGTATGGCGGCATGTCGGAACTAGATTTTTTTCCAAGGAAGTATCTCCTCATCCAGAGAGATTAGCACTACTACATTGTCCACATTGCACTACTATATTATACAGCTTCAGGCTGGATGTGCCTTACTTGTGCCACAAAAAGTGGCACAAGTACCAGCTTTAGCAGCTCATCTCAGTTTCTCTCAGATTTATACCAAGAACAATGAGACCAGAGAGCATCCATGGACAGTTTTGGACATATAGCAGGATCCAGCATAGCTCAACCTTGGTCATCTTTACTCAGTTGTGGCACTAATGATCATTGATGGTCAAGTTACTTGAAAAAAGTAATTATTAACTAATTACTGATTACTTCTCCAAAAAGTAATCCGATTACTTTACTGATTACTTATTTCAGTCCAATTCTACTTTTTCTGTTTCGGTCTGGATGAGGAAAACAGAGATTTACTCATGCATGTCAAAGGTGTGCGCTTTTTTTGACGTCAAGCTGTGCACCACATTATTGTTTACATGAGATGAATTTCTACAATGGCGGATTGAGATAAAATACTGTTGCTGTTAATATTACTATCCGCAGTTTTTACACGCTTACATATACACATGCAGTTACTGCCCCTCCATTTAGAAAGACAGAGGCGTCAGAGTGAACTTCGGACGTGGCTTCTCACAACCCAAATCCCAACGTCGGTTTTGAATAAATTTAATTTAAAAAAAAAATTAATTTATGTATGCTGTATGCATTTTGTTCATTCCTAAATTGTGAGTCGACACAACAGCCAAAATAGTCTTTAGTTATTAACATTTGAAATGATGAAGGCACTTGAAAAGTAACACAAAATTATCTGCCTTTCCAGAAAAACAAAAACTTTCAGAAGTACTTAAGGTTTTGTGAGAGTACAAAACCCTGTTCACTCTTTCCCTCCCAGGCTTCTAGACTTCGGATTGGCCAACCTATCGTTTTTAGCATTTACATGTGGACGGAGATATTTTTTAAAACTACATGTGTGGACGGGATTTAAAAACCCCCCCCCCAAAATGGAAAATCCTTTCAAAAATACCTGTGTACGTGTGGACATAGCCTGAGTCCTGTCATTCTTAAATCTATTTTCACCTGTTTAACAGGAGTGGAGCAGGCGGAGGTTTGCCCAGTGCCGCAGTGGTCATGACAGCGGTAGGATCCGGGGGTTTCTCCGTGAATTTCATATTCCCGAGGCAGCGTGCTAGGTACTTGCTCAGAAATTTAGGGGGGTTTTTTTCGCTGTAAAAAGAAGTTTTCTTCCCACGCAGTGTACAGCAGACGCTAATGTTTTTGTCACTTTTTACAGAAGCAAACTCAAAGTAAGGTCAGTACTTCCACGATTTAAATGCTGCACAGTCATACTCTCTCCCACACTCTATATATTATCCATTGTTGATCTGCAGATGTCTGTTACCACGAATGTCGCACGCCCTTACGTCATTGTCATGAGACACTCTCACAAACAAAATCACAGTTTAGTAACGCAGTAACGCAGCGTGCTTACGGGAAAGTAACAGTAATCTAATTACTTTTTTGCAATAGTAATCCCTTACTTTGCGCGTTACTTGAAAAAAGTAATCAGATTACAGTACCAATCCATCTCTGCTAATGAAGAGCTTGTAGATACACTGTTTCTTTGTGTTCTGAGACTCCTGGCTTGAGAATGCAGTAAACTGAACCAATTCTGAGTTGTACAATTGTGTTAAATCACGTTTGGTAAACAATTTAGCGATCCATTTACCACCACTGACCAAAACCAAACAACCAGAACTGAAAAGTACTCCCAGAATATGTTTGGTTTCTGTGAGATTAATGTTAACCTCTAAGAAATGGGTTTAAACAAATTTCACAACAAAATTTACATTTCTTTTTTGATTAGTGTATCTAGTACAGGGGAGTCAAATATAAGGCTCAGGGGGGCAGAATTGGCCTGGCAATGTCTTCAATCTGGCACATTCACACTACATCAGAGTAAGTTGCAACGTGTGTTGTACTCAGTGGTTGAGAGGAGCAGGACAAACACTTAACAGGACAGTCAGAAAAACTCACGTCCACACTGGTACTGGGAATTCCACAGTGCTTGTCTTTTAATGCACACCCTCTTCATCAACCTTACAAGGCCCGGTTGAACAGCTGCTGCTTATCACACATGAAGCACAGTGTTCCTACAATGTTTCAAATTGTTAGAGGTAAAACATATAAAATCTGTCTCTGTCCATGAGCTCACGTGCAAGCACATTGCTCTCATACTCCACAGAGGGCAGTGGCCCATACTTATGACATCACTAACCCTTACCTTAAGTTGTCTTAAAGAGACACCACAATATGTGACTGTTACAAAGTGATTAATAGGAAAAAACAACAGAACTGAATGTACTTTTCTGTACGTCTACCTTAGAAATTTAGGATGAGGGGAGGGATTCAGTAAGAATGGAAAGATCTTGTGGATTAACAACTTTTTCTGCCATTTTTTCTCATGAATTTCTCCCAGTCTAAGTCCAAAGAGTCATTCTGAGATATTTTTTTTTAATTCACTGCAGCAGCATTTTTTACTAAGTGAAAATTTTCTTAAATTGAGGATTTAATCTTAATTTAAATTAATTCAAATTAAGATTTCAGGTTTTCTGTGTAGTTGAACATCTTTACACTGACAGAAAGGCTACAGTTTAGTGCTATAAAATCAAATTGAATTGGTCTGGCCCACTTAGCATCAAAGTGGGCTGTGTGTGGCCCACACTGCGAGAAGAGTTATTATTCTTTTTCCTGTCATGAAATTGTTGACCTTACAAGCCCCCAGACAAAAGAACCAGTTGTCTTTATCGAGCTGTCTGTGCACAAAATTAAGGGAAGCTAATATGCTCGAGGAGTTGAGAATATTATCAGTTTTCTCATCTAGCTCCCTACTTAGAACTGTGACTTTAATACAGAACATACGCCCCAACTTTTTGCCTTGAATGGTTTTTCTTATGCTATTAGCCAACAAATTTATAACTTCTCTGGCATTAGTTATTGGGTGTGTCTGATGAACTTTAACAGGACATGCGTCTTACAGCTTACACATAAACCAAATGTCACTGCCGCAGTGCTGCTTGTCGTTAGTGCTGTAATTGGTAAACGGTTTGGAATGAGCGGTGTATGTAAATTAAGGGATTTGAATTGGAGACAATGTGAGACTAATGTCTCCCAGAGGAATATTTTTGTCTATGCTACCTTACCATGAATGAAGTCTTTCTCTTTGGTTTTCAGTGGCGAGGATTGTTAGTTGGAGTTGAAAAACAACATGCCCTCCTCCTTCACCGAAGAGACCGCTGAAGTCAGTGTGTCTTTGACGGGAAGTTGGACGTGGGCCTCTGTGTTTTGTGTACACAGTGAGGGAGACATTGACCTCTCTTCATATGTAGCGCTCAGACATGCACAACGTGCAGCTGTCTGTTATGGTGCTAGTTTTGATGATTCATTTAAAAAAACATACAGAGCAAAATAACTTCTGCAGTCTTCTCTGACATATGCTGCGCTGTCCTGCACTGGTGCTGTTTATGCGAACAGTAAGGCTGTGTGACAGGATCATTGCAATACTAAACAGATGTTAATGTCATAGCCGGCTTCAAACTGGCTATGGCAGTAATGTTACATTCATTTTTTTTTTTCTCTGTGGAAAAAAATCAAATACTGCCATTTTGTCAGAAGCCAGTGATGTTGCAGGCGTAGGCACAAGATGTCTTTTGATGCCTTGATGCACTGGTTAGATCAAAACTGGGTGACGATGAAGTGATGGTTCAGTTTGGAAAAGTTTATATAGGGAGGCATAAGGGCTGAAGAAATAAATTCAGAAATGCAGAAGTTTTATTTGTATCATTTTTGCTAAAGGCTGCATCGTTTATATGATTTATTGCTCACAATTTGTTTGTTTTAAACAAACAAATCATAAGAAGGTTTGGGTTTGGGTTAAAGAAACTCTGCTGAGGCAGAGGTCTCAACAGGGTTAAGGTGACTGGTGAATATAAACTGGCTGTAAGTGCGAATGTGACTGTGAGTGCCATGTGACAGACTGGCTACTTGTCCAGGGTATACCCCGCCTTCACCCTGTGACAGCTGGGAACTCCCGGGCAACCCTAAGTTGTATAAGCAGAAGATGGATGGATAAATAGATTGATTGATATTAGTAATAGCAATACCTTTAGTAATTGGATTGTCTTCTCACTTAAAAAAACAAAAATGAAGTCTGCTGTGGGTTTGTCCCATGACTCACTGATCCCGTTGCTCTTGTGGTCATCCTTGATATCATTTAGCTGCTTTCCCACGGTTATATTCAGATTCCACTATCTTGGACTGCAGTTTTTGTCAATAGGCCTTCTTCTGCTCTGGAGATGTGCTGCAAATTTGGTGGACACTAACCAGAACCTAGGGGCAAGTGGAGAATTTCTGCAGTTAAACAGCCTGTCATTGCCAGCTGCAGTCCATGACTGAGATAGACACTCACAAGAGAAGCAGCTGATTCGATCTCTCAGTTTTTCATTTGCTACAAATTATTTTGCAAATAAAAGACAAGCAAAGCAGAAACTTATAAATGGTATTATTTAACTGTTTAAATATATGCGTGCACCCAATTTGCAACATATGCACAGTATGGAGTTATGCCTTTTAACAAGTGGCTTATACAATGTGCTGTCAACCAGAAATCTGAAGTGCTAGTGGCTGTTCCAAATAGCCACATTAATATAAAGGATAACAAAGTCATTCTTTTTCGTTTACATTTCACATGGCTACTTACAGCATGAGGAGGCTGTTTTTTTGCAACTGCATACTGTTGCCTGCAAGATTTTCCACCAGTGTGACTCTTTATGAATAGCAGTGTTTAAACTAAGGCAAACTATCAACTGTCTCATTACATTTATATGCTGCAGAAGTGAGCAAAGTCAGGGTATCCGTTTTCCTTCCTTGACCCCCCCCAAGCTATGCGTAGCTGACCTAGTCGCTAGTTCCTTTTTGTCCATGTGATGATTCATACCTCGGGTGTGCAGTTCTCTCCTGTCAAAGCTCATCTTCTTTAAAGGGTTATCATTAATTAAGCTCGCTGTCGTCTTTCAGACATGTTGTCATAAACTAAACACATCAAATATTCAATACACACCAACAGGCTGCTGTTATGGAGTATTATTTGTGCTCTCCAAAGGCCTGCACCATACTACTGAAGGTCTTCTGGAAGCTCAAGACATCGCTGCATTACATCCATCACCAGGCAACCAGCACAACAGATCTTAAATGCAAATGTTGCAGCAGGTCAAACCTCTTTACAGAAATACTACAGTTTGCACTTTGGGTAGAGAACGTTGAGAACGCACAAGGATAAAATATTAAAATATTCATTTCTAAAGTACTTGGGAATGTTTAAAATTACACTAAATGTACACTAAAATGTGTGCATGCAAAATAAATGGAAATGAAGTCCAGAGGAGCTAGGCTGACTATGGTGACTGGCTAAAATGTGGAAGGATCTCTTTGCAACTCATCAGCATCCAATTCACAGAGGCTCAAACATGAATCCCAGTCAAATCTAAATGTTGTTCAAGATGAAGGCCTTTACTCACCACGCGTGTAAAATCCATGCAGATATTTTAAATTCACATATTTTAATCAAGAATGATTTTACTAGATGAATTTGTGGCATTTATTCTTTTAAACCAAGCTCAAACTGATCTGACCAAACACACCGCTTCACTTGGCAACAAGTGCACTGGAGCTCAGACGCATACCAGTTCTGAATATACAAATAGTAGAAAAATAATATTTTATTTCAGACACACAGCTAGATGCTGCTCCAGGTCAACAGCTCTCTGCCTCCTCAGATGTGGCCCCAACTCTGCCAACGAACGCTCGCGGCTTCAGCTCCTAGATCAAACCATGAAATTCTCCCTGCTGCTGCCTTCTTGTGACAACTGGATGAACCCAGAATCTCTGCTTGGTCCTTTTCTTGTTTAGAATCATCAGGACCATCTCATCATCGATTGATTTTGACTTCATTTTTTCCACTGTGTGCTTTTTGAGGACGAAGTTTCCACAAAAACACACCGCTTACAATGTTACATGACACGTTTGCATCTGAAAAACTCAGAATTTCGTGTCCCTTTTTGCAGCGTGCTCAGTATGTTATGGCCTTTACAGTAGGGAAAATGATGACCTCGACTTCACTTTCTCTGAAACTCCTTACTAGAAACTGGAGTTTCAATAACAAGCCATTTTGCTTCATGAGGTTTATTGTAAAGAGCCGTTCTTTTTTTATCTTCTTTATCATAGGTTACACAATAGGTTGTACCATAGCTTGAAAATAAGCTAATATGTCTCCTCGATTTCATGACGATTTCTTTTTTTGACTCCTTGACCATAACTACTTGCAGTCATTTTTTAGAAAAAGCCAACTGATTGCCTTATCATCCCCGTTCACCACAACAGCTTGCTGTGCAGGCTTGTAATGCAGTATCAGACAGCGAGTGCAGGTTATTGGTGCACAAGTTAGGATGAATCATCTCACTGTTACCTCTGCACAAAAATACAAGCAAGCCCAAGAGTGACACTTGTAATTCAAGCTCCCTTACTTGTAATCCCACTTGTCTTTGTGCACCCTCTTCTGATATGGCACATTATCATCACTGCAGGGTGTAGCCTTCCTGCAGAGGAGATGTGAAACAGATACTTTTATCTACAGCACGTAGCGTATTTTCCATTTTCCAGTGTAATCCCACCCCCCGTGTTTGTCATTACAAATTTTTTGTAGTGTAGGATTATTTAAGGTCACTCCTGAGTCCTTTAAGATGAATGATGTAGTTGTAGAGGAAAATTAAAAACAGGCTAAATATAGAGACTACACAAAGGTCACTGGGTTGGATGAGAGTCAGTGCAGGGCACTCACAGGAACAGAAGTATGAGGAGGAAGTGTGAGTGCATGTGTGCTCATCTCTTTTACTGCCTAATTAGTCTCTGTTTGCCGATTACGTTACCTGTATTACACAGCTCCTACACACTTCTAACAGGCTTGTTTGTGAAGGCTGAGATAACCACGGCTGTGACGCAACAGTGCTACAGTGTACAGACATATTGAGCTCCATCCAAAGTTTGTTTGGCTTTCTTTTTCCAATAAAAAGGGACAACCAAGGATTTAAATGTGGTTAATGTTTGATTTGAACTGCAAATGCCACACAGATGTTTTTTGCTTAATTGTTTTTTCTGCTTAAATCAATACATTTATAAACGTTCATTGAATAAATGTTTCCAAGTAGAACTGAATTATTTGATAAAAATATATTCAACTGTATAAATGAGTAATTTAAGCTTGACAAGTCCTCTGTCAGAGTAAATTAGCCAAGTTAAATCACTTTATTTGTATAAGACATTTAAAATCATCAAAGGAATGATACTTATATAATTTAAGAACAACACATAATATAATCATTAACTAAAAGGGTAGTAAATAACCATGCTATAATGGTATGTGCGTATGTTGTATGTTTCTTATCTCCACCTAGATGGTAGTCTAAGTGCCAACATCCATAGGGTGTACAAATATTCTATACAAATCCCACAGTCATATATATTTGTACTTTTTACGAGCCTTCGTAAGGCCAACTTATGACTGCGTTCACCGTGTACATGTTTGAAGTTTCATGTGAGCATGCTACATTGTTTTAGTTTGTGCATGTTCTGTGTTTGTTATGCTAAGTATTTTAACAGTCAGCTCAAATTTTATCGAAATAAGCTGCCATAAATATGCTTAAAGGCTAGAAAATAATGCAGCAAAGCAGATGACAACAATGTGGAGATAAGAAAACTACGTTCAGGTGAGCATCATTACTTGGTACTTCATTACTTACCCAACCCATTGGGTATGAAATTCTCTACATCTATGATTTATCATTATAGTCAGTATTGTTCTGGTAACTTCACCAGTGTGTAGATCTTGAGCTAATGCCAAAGCAAAGACGCGCACATAGCTAGTAATAGTAAAAAAGTCAAATAATAAAAGAGCACTCGGGAAAATGACGGTAAGAAGCTGTTGACTAAGAGGTATGTTTTTAGTTGGGATGACCTGATCTGACACGTTTCCAGAGTTTGCCGAGTCGGCTGTACAAGCCAATCACGAAATTCGAAATTACTAGAAGCTGCTGATCAACGGACCTAAGTGAGCGGTGTGGGACACAGGATTATAAAGAAGGATTATAAGTCTGGCTGGAGCACATATAATGAACTGCAGGAATTCAGTCTAGTTATAATAAAAGCACGACGATTTTTCTCTGGGTCACTGATAGAAAGAAAGGGTTTACATTTAGTTAAAAATCTTAATTAAAAAATAACCAAAATTATTTTATACTCATCTAAGTATTAATATCATGGAATAACAATGATAATCGATCAGCTTCACCTATCTCCTAATGACAGGGCAATAATACTCACACAGTCTGCATTTTTGCAGCGTTTCTTTCCTTGCTTTGTGAATGAAAGCTGTAGGCTTTAATACTAAACTGCAGTTTAAATCAGCTGCTCTGCTGCCAGTACATTTATTTGCTGCCAACTCCACCCCCTCAATATGAACGCAATCGTAACTGAATTATGAAACCCTGGGTTAACTAATCGAGATGGCGATCACATCTGTGTGACTCCAGCTTCACAGGCCCCTGCTCCACCCCCCTCAGCCACAGACATCATCACATTGGCTTCTGGGAACATCTGATTGATTTTTTTTTATCGCTAAAATGACGTCCTCAGCAGTTCTAGCTATAGGTGGTAGAGATTTTTTTTTCTTTTTATCCCACAAATCTCAAAATTTACTATATGATGATTTAACCTGTTTCAGGAAAAGTTGTGAAATATGAGATGATAGGCTTTAAATTCAATAGAGTTACATCATTTTTTAAAATGCCAAAGGGTCAAAGTGGCTCCCTTGGTTGTAGTGTTAAAGTAATTACCAGCTCGATGGAGACCTGATCCTAATAGCGTACATATTAATGTGAGACAAATGACCTATTGCAGCATAGCGACCCCCCGATGACATGTAGAGCCTGTTGGAGGCCCTGGATTTATTCTTAAGTTCCTGACCTACATTACATCAACAGCTACTTAGTGCTTTCCTTGCAGCTCGCTGCATGCACGCTTGCTCGCTGCGTGACAGTCTCTTGTTTCCCCCCGCTCCATATTTTCTCACGAATGCAGCATATTTGTCAGTGATGAGACACAGGGCATGGTTTTTACAGTCTATAGCATACATCTCCATTGTACAGACATGTGGGGAATAATAATGCTGTAGGGGATTTTGTAGATGACAGAATGACAAATTGTCTATACTCATGGCTCAGCTGTCTGTGTGTTGTTTCTGTATATTAGGCTGTGTTCATAGAGAGTTTGTTTGTGTCATTAATTCATTCATAAGCAGGGGTCAGTCGCAGTTAGTGAACCGTACACTGTCGTGGGAGAACAAGTGACATTTGATGCCTGTTTAAGATGTCGCTGAAGCTCTGGAGAGAACAAACGCTGCCTTACATGCCTGACGGTGTTCTTGTTGTTAACAAACAGTTGGAGTAGAAGACACAAATTAAAACGCCTCTGGGTAGGTGAATTTATTTTGGGAGCATTACGAAGCACTTGAGGCCCAGTTTGCATAACAATGGCTTTAAGCATTTTTTTAGGGGTGTCATCTGCTGCGAGTGTGCGTTTATGTAGGAGTGTTATAAGCATGTGCATCTAAGACAGATTGGCAGCGCTTAATGCACGTTTAACTGAGGAGATGGAGCTGTAAATAAGATGCTTCACTGTCTTTGGCCAAGTGGTTGTAGGGAATCCAGTTGTTTTAGATTAAGGATGAGCCAGATGCTAAGAGGGGGAAATGGAGGGAGATAACACAGATGAGGAATATGAGCCATGAATAGGAGGAGGTGGGCAGGAGATGTGGGAGCCAATTGACACTGAGACAAATTAGCTCAGCTTGCTTTGGGTTTGGCAGCAGGAAACGCTGCACAAATTTTTCATTACGCCACACAACTGTGGAACTCTGCTCATAATCTGTGTGGCTCTTGCAGTCATAATTAATTTATCTCCCATGAGCCTCTCTGTTAACGTTTTAGACAGGTTTTGAAGTACTTACAATTACTCAGTTTTTCACCATGTGCAGTAATATTTAGACCCAAAGGTACCTCAAACTCAACGCATGCACATACGCTCACACACAAACACAGTGAAACATATCTTCACACCTGTTTCCTGTTTCCTTTCTCAACATTAATAACAAATAACACAATGACTTAAATAGCATGTGAAAGCCCTTATACTTTACTGCAGTTGACTTGGAATAACAGATATTATTTATTGCATATGGAATAGCATAATACAATTAATAGTTTTTGGACAGCAATAAATTCTGGCATGAAAGCCTTTTTAGGGACTTGTATTGTGAATAATGTTAAAAGTGTTGGTTTTCAATATCGTCATTGTATTTCATGAAAATGAATACATCATGGCTCTCTCAAAGGTCTCACAAGATTGAAGTAAACAAGGTTTATTATGATATTGCAGAAATAGCAATGCTTTGAAACAGTTCTGGGAGTGAGAGGTTTACTGGCACTGGCTGGAGGACTGAGTTGATGAAGGGAGCAGGCTGGAGAATGCAGGCTGGCTGGCTGGTAGGTCACACATGGAGAAGTGAGAAGGACAGGCTGGGTTCATCCAAAAAGACTAGATGGCACGCTGATGAGTGAAGCACAACCCTGAGGCAAGGAAACAAAGATTACTCAGAGATCAAATAATGACACGAGGAAACGGACTGTAAGTGAGGACTGATTAATCTAGCCGAGAGAGATGAACTGATGTTTGCATCCAGGCCAGCTCTAGTTGCGCTCAGCATATGGAAAAATAGCTCTACAAACGCACTGTTTAGGACCTCTGTTCAGCTTACAGCCTGCCTCCAGATTATGCACACCTCTTAATGTGATCAGAAACTTGAGTTTTGTACTTCTCAACCTATTATTTCTAGCTGCCCATCATAACATAGCAGGCTAGGACCAGCCCTTGTTTAAATACTGTGGAGCGTGATGAGTGAAAGCGTCTCAGGTGTGCCAGTTGATTGGCACAGAGCTATGCATCAAGCGGAGACACGCATGCACACAGAAAGAGAAATAGACAGAGAGCATCAACCACAGGAAACACGAGAATGGGACATGACAGTAACAACAGGGACGAAAGACATATTTTGTTTAGTTAAAAGTATAGAATAGAATAGAATAGAATAGAATAGAATAGAATAGAATAGAATAATCCTTTAATTGTCCCACAAGGGGAAATTTGGTTGTAACAGCAGCAAAAAAACCACATATACAAACAAAACAGGACACAGGACATAGAACAGAAACACACACAATTTGTACATATTTACATCATGGACAATAGTAACCAAAACAGAGTACTGAGCACTTATTAAAATTAAAGTACAGATAAGTGGCAAACCCAGGTTGTAGTGTGCAAACAGAGCAGGGTACTGAAAGATGTTTAAATAGTTAAGACATTTAGAATAATTAGAAAAGTACAGATTGTGTATTGTACCTGTGTATTAAAAAGGAGACATGTAACTTCCAATAAGTTAGTATATAGAAACTGAGAAAAGTAATGTGCAAGTTATAAGAGTAGTAACGTATAGGCAAAGATAGCACAGTTTGGTGTCTACATCCTTAAGAATTGGAGGAAACTGGACAAGTGGAGGGAAAAAAAGAAGTGTCAGGCCTAAAAAAACCCCAAACTGTGTCCAATAGATGAACAATGTCTTAAACTTATGTCCCTAATTTAAATGGTAAATGGCCTGTATTTGTATAGCACTTTACTTAGTCCCTATGGACCCCAAAGCACTTTACACTACATTCAGTCATTCACACACTGGTGATGGCAAGCTACATTGTAGCCACAGCTGCCCTGGGGCGCACTGACAGAGGCGAGGCTGCCGGACACTGGCGCCACCGGGCCCTCTGACCACCACCAGTAGGCAACGGGTGAAGTGTCTTGCCCAAGGACACAACGACCGAGACTGTCCGAGCCGGGGCTCAAACCGGCAGCCTTCCGATTACAAGATGAACTGCCAACTCTTGAGCCACGATCACCCCATTTAAGAAAGTTACTAACTTAAAAAAGAGGGAAAAAATCGGCAAAGACATGAGAGATGCTGACACTTCAGTTGATCTGTCTACTGTTCGCTGAGCCTCATCAGAAATAGCCTCAGTGGAAGGGCGGATGTCAAGAAGCCAGAAGGGAAACAGAGAAAAAAGGATGAGTAATGCCAGATTACACAAGTGCTGGACTTCAAATCAGTGGCAATGGGTCTTATTGAATGCTGAATCCAACTTTGAATCTTCATCAATATGTATGGAGGAGATCAGGAGAGAGATACAACAGTGAGTGTCTGCACAGTGATGGCTCTGTTATGGTTCGAGGCTGCATTTCAAACAGTGGTGAGACCTTACCCAAATTAATAGAATTATGAAAGAAGAAAATACCCTCAGATTTTGATCCAGTGTGCAGTAACATCTGGAAAGAGTTTGATTGGCTTCCTTTTTAGCATGATAATGATCCTCAACACGCTGCCAGTGCAGTAAAAGCACAACTATAAAAACAGACAGTGGAACATTATCAGTCATGGACTGGCCTCATGGACCTTAACGTTACTGAAGCAGTGTGGGATCATCTTCACGGGAACTGCACAAAAGGCAGCCAAGATCCACAGAAGAGCTTTGAATGTCCTTCAAGAAGCCTGAAGAACTATTCCTGAATGGTAAATGGACTGATTCTTATATATATTTCTAGTCTACCTGAGCACTCAATGCGCTTTATACACTTTACCTCATTTACCTATTTATACAAATACCTTTTTCTATGTTTTTTTCTAGTGAATTGTTTTCTCTGTAACATTCACACACTTACATACTCCAGTTGATGCAGTGAGGAGTAACTTGGGGTTATTACTTTGCCCAAAGCCTTGCAGCCAGGGATAGAACTACCAACCTGCTGATTAGTAGATAACCTGGTCTGCCGTCTGAGCTGTAGCCACCCCGATATAACCTAAAGAAACTACATAGAAACTTGACTAAGAGACTTGAGGCTGGTCATACCAAATATTGACTTTCAAGGCTCATTAAAAATTGCTGAAGGTCTGTTTTTGCCTTATATACTGTATCTCCATGCAATTTTGTACATTTTAATATGCCTTCTTTCCTGTTTACTAATGAGAGGTGTATTAGGATTTTTTTATAGTATTTTTCACATATCTCAAGTCTAAGTAGACTCTGAGCACATGGTATGACCTCTTCCCCAGCAGCTTCTCCCTCATTAATTGATGTTATTTTTTCTTATTTTGGGTTGAACTGCCTTTGCCTGTCTAAATAAGGCTTGAGAGTCTCAGTGTAGCTTTTTATGGGGTCTACTGTCCTGAGCTGCATATGGCAGAATGATAATTTCCAGGCTGATGGCAGAGTGACAGAGCAGCGTAGGGGGATCTCAGAGGATTACTGCACATAAACATTGCCTGCATTCGTCCATAAGAGCTCAATGTAAAACAGATCCTTGAAGGTATAATCCAAGGGGCCCACAGTTTAATGGTCACCCAGGTGATTTCATAATTCAGTGGTTCTATTTGGCGTTATCATATAAGCATTAAACATCGCATAGGAAATCGAGGTTTGCATGTGGGACACATGTCCGTGAGACACCATAGGATGATGATGTTACATTGCATGTTTTGTGTTTCTCCCGCCTCTCTTCATCTCTCTGTCCCTTGTCCCCATTGTGTGTTTTTTTTCCCCGGAGTCTCAATTCCTTGTTTGTCATCGAGTTTTTTTTTCCACGCTTCAGCTTCTGGGGATAAAAATTGAGCCTACAGGCTCTGCAGTTTCTCTAAAGGCCCACGGTTCATGACACCCATGTTAAAATGTCCAAAAGTCAAGTTTGTGACTTGGTACAAAAATAGTTTTGGACCTATTTTTGGATATTTTTCCCTTGATAATATGGCTTGCTGCAACAGTGAGGACTGTTGAAGAAGTTTGTATATATTTTTTTGTTTTGCAGATTTCGTGCAGATTGGTAGCCAAGCTTCCTGAATAATTAGTACTCGATTTTTCCCAAATATGGTAACTTTTCCAAAAAACGAACATAGTTGCGGCCAAAACGCTACAAAATCCAAAACCAGTGAGTGATGTTATGATGGCTATCAACATCTTTTATATACAGTCTATTTGGGTTTTCGTACAATCTCATTAGCTTACCAAACAGTACAATCTACCATGAGCAGTCTTTGAAGTTCTCACATATAAACCCCCCTTCCATCCGTAGTTCAGTCTTGTCCAGTAGCTATTTATTTATTTTGGTTTTGCTTCATGAGTATGTGTGTTGCTATACTTGCTTCTTCTGTGTTTTGGACTCATTGAACTTAAATGGGTGGGCTTATCATGGGGTTTTGGCTCAGATAACAGTGTTAGTTTGTTAAGCTTCTCCTGTCCCTGAACTTCAGCCTTTATCATCCATAGTCCACAAACTAAAACATACAGAAACAATGTTTTGGATAGTGAAGATGCGTGTAGTAATGGATAATCGGAGACTAATGAGCTGGATGAGAGGCTTTGCTGTTTGTGAAGGGCTTTGTTGAGGATTGACTGCGACTCCTAGACTCAGCCTATGAGAGTGGGTGACATTTACAACTAAATGTTGTGTAGAGCAGGTGGACTTTTAAAGAGAGTGTTTTAGGTGTGCATTTGCTCCCAGACTTATACAGACACAGAGGTGCATGCAAATCCTTGTTTTGGTACTAATCCCAACATTTACAGTAGAAGGGGAAAAAAGCAGTGTCACTCAATCACTCACCTTTTGAATCTGCTCACTATTTTCTGCACTATATCAAAACCACATCCCGTTCACATAAAAGGCTGCGGACAACACAACATTCTCAGTGTTCAGTTTTGGCACAGATAATGCGCTTGGTAAAGGTCACAGCAAGGCTTGTTTTCTATTCACAGACAGCTGAAGTGACGTGGCTGGCTTGCCATGCTAACTTACAAGTGTTGACAGGTGGAACTGCTGTGTTCGCGTTACCCTGTTCTCGATTGTTTACTCCAAATCTCAGCCAACTGCTGTGCATGTCATCACAGGGAGATTTATTAATCTTACAAGGCATTTATTTTATTCTTGGGGGAATTACATTACCAGTTTTTCTTTGCTATGTGAGCTGTTTTTTGCAGAAATATGCATCTGCAGCTCACTGAGCTGCACTGAGCTACAATACTGTAAACTTTCTTGACAATGATTATATTTATATAATTTCTCTCTGCTTCAACCTGAGTGAACACCCGTGTGAACATGCAGACCACTTAGATATCAGATTAAGTCAGCAAACATTCAGACTCAAATGCAAAACAACAGAGCAGATGAAAGGCTCACTAGGTAATCTGTGGCAAACACTGGGGCTGCTGGTGTAAAGTGGGCTTGCAGATCGAAGACTTGTGAGACGAGCTGCTGACAGACAGAACTATAGCAGCGGGCTGGCGGGCATATGGCGGAAATCCGGATCACACAAAGAGAAGGTTTAAAGCAAAGGAAACTAGAGAGGAGCCTGGACTTTTTCTAGTCCTACAGCTGACAGTGTAAGAGCCAAGCTGATTTTGAATCGTCCGCTTGTCCTGAGAGCTGTAAATTTACAAAACTGACAGATATAACTGCACTAAATTTATGGCCTGAAACTCTCATGGCTATTTTAAGAGAAGAAAGGATCACAGAAGTTCTTACCTGCTCCACAGGCATGGGGAACAACGACAGTAGCAAGTATCTAACCACCAAATGAATATAGTGGCAGAAAATGACAGCATTTTTCTGTAATCTCATAAAGTACAAGTATAAAGTTGCAGAAAGTAGAAACACTGAAGTAGACATTCCTGTAACTTGAACCTCAACCCGTAAAGTTGGATGTGCTTGAACTTATCACCTCAGCATTTTTGTCGGCTGATATTTGCATGCAGACAGACAGAATATTACCGGCAGCATTCAGGAAAATTTGAGTTTACCACTTTCCCGATCGTGTTAAAATCCTGGCTCTAATTATTTGACGCCCGTAATGCAAAAAAATTGAAAGCATGTGTTTAAATTGAACGTTGAATCTGCACTCGGAGTTGGTGGGTTACCACAAAACAGTGAGTTCAATGCAGAGCCGTACAAGTACAAATGATGTTGATATTTCCTCAAATCTTTTTTCCTGCATTTCAGTGCCAGCTAGGTCACCGAATATCAGCAAGAGACAAATAAGCTAAGTGCTGTCCGAGAATGAAGCGCACGCAGCGTTATTCCTGCCAAGCTGAAACCACAGAGAGCATCAACACAGTCCCGCTCCTGCTCTCTGCTCTAAGTGGCAACACTGTTGGGCTGTCATTATACTGTCGTCTTAAAATCAGGTTTCTAATCTCAGGAAACTAATCATTGTTCATTTTGTGGTAAGAAGCTGTAGCGCAGTCGGAGTCGCCACGAGGCTTGGCTCACGATCAACATAATCCTCTGCTTCGTGTAATGGAAATCTTGACAATGTTGTGATGAACAGCACAGGCCTGTCTGGTTATGCCACAAAAGAAGTCCTCCCAGGAGGAAACCGAGTAGTTGTGCCGAAGCTGGACAATCACCTAATTTGACTGTTTCGAGTGAAATAAGCGAAATCGAACTGAGAGGGATGAAAGGTTTTTGTTTTCTTATTCTTGGACTACTAAACTTGAAATTAATTACATGATTCAGGTGATTTAGCAGTAGTTAGCAGCAAGAATCAGAGGTAGATTGATCGTAGCTACAGAGTTAGACTGATTTATTAAAGGCGTTATTGTACATATATCAAAATCATTCATATTAAGGTTTGGGACACATGAAGGTTTGCTGCTCCGTGTAATTGTTTACACAAAAATTGTACTGCAATAAGCTTTTTATTGTTACCGACACATGTTATAAAGGTGCAATCAGTTGCCAGAGTACATAAGGGAAAGCAAGAGAAAAATGAAACACCATC
Organism: Oreochromis aureus; assembly: GCF_013358895.1. Classification (NCBI taxonomy): domain Eukaryota; kingdom Metazoa; phylum Chordata; class Actinopteri; order Cichliformes; family Cichlidae; genus Oreochromis; species Oreochromis aureus. The sequence continues at coordinate 13,156,374 of NC_052945.1, forward strand.
TCTATTGCCTTTATAATGCTAATTTAACAACACAAATCCCGTCCACTGGCAAACAGAGACATCACTATTCATATAAATGAACAGCCGCACTACTTAGTGTGACTCACTGTTTCTTAGCCAGCTTGCTCTTTCCCATTTTATGTAAGACGACATCTTTCCCTTACATTTAATAATTTAAAGGATTATGAACTGGATAATAAACAAAATACATTTTTGCAGCGTTGTGGTGAACAATATGCACCAAAGTTAAACTTAGTTTGGGAATTAAACTCATCCTGTGCTCAAACAAACAGCAGAAACAATGTAGGATGGCAAGGCTAATCAAAGGCTCCCTGCAGGGCTGTTGTTGCTTCATAGCGGGCACAGTTCGTAGGTCCATTGCACCTCATAAAAGTGTGTACGAAACAGCACCCAGGCAGCGCAGAACGCTTCCCACACACATGCTCCTGTAGAGCACGGCGAAACATCAAACATTCACACACACTCACACACACACAAAACACAGGTACAAATCAGATGTTATACAATCATTTTTCATTGTTTCCCACCCACATTCAGCCGATGTGGCCTCTAAACAGGAAATGTTTACCAAAACACGTAAATATCCAACGCGCTGAAGAGGCTTCGAGCATCCAGCTGCTAGGTCCCTGTAGATGCATCCAGATGGGCCACTGCCTCATTATAACAGGGTCCCCGACAAACATGTGTGACAGTTCAGAGGTTGACCTCTTTACAGAGCTGTAGAAATAAGAGGCTCAAAAAATATGTGTTTGAGGCTTCACGCTACGTCCTCGTCTTTAGACATGTGCACGGTATTACTGTAAACATCTGGAGATCTGGATAAATGAAATATCTGAAGGAAGTGAGCTTTTTCTTTCTGTCTTTGTTTTTTTTTTTTAATCTCCAGGACAAAGTGAGAGGTCTACTGATGCTTCAACAAAAGTTGCATAGTGTTCCTGCTGGCTCATTTGACTTGCATATTTAAGTGCACTGCAGTGTTCTGCTGACATTTTGACACATAATAAAAAGGCACGCATGGGAAAGCAGAGTTAGCCAGCGGTGGGATGTTTTATGACCCATTTAATGACCCATTTCATGAAAACACAATAATTATATTCACTGAGGAAATGTGATTTTTGTTAAAGAAAAGCGATGAATGATAACATGGCAAGTTTTCCAATCACCATTCAGGAAGAGAAACAGCAGCAGACAGTGAACAGGTGCAGCGCGCAGTGCCGTCGGCAAATCTAACAGGTCAGATAGACTAAATTAGGCTATGATGAGGCGGGTTATTTGATTTGTGAGACCACAGAACTTGTGATGCTTAAACAATTGGATTTAGTTGACCATATAGTGGCGTTCACATTCATGCGGCGCACAGAGAATAAACTGAGGTCGACACTTGGATACGAAATTCCAATTTTGTTTTAATGTCTTTCAGTCAAAGTAACATCCACAACAAATGGTTTTCATTCGTTTTGTTTAGTGGTGGTGCTCTTGTTGTTGCTGGAGCGCAGCTGCAGTGCAGTTGGAAGATGTTTCTTTTTTGTTTTTTTGGTTTTTTTGAGTTAAATTTATAGCGTCAATAGCAAAGTCATTTGGCAGGAGCTCCAGAGAATCAAAGACCAGCAGCTTCCCTTTTTTCCAGTCTTCACATAAAATCACAGATTCTCATCAGTCACACTTCAGCGAGCGCATTTAAATTAGCAGATGGAAACAGAGTGAAGGGCTACACCAGGACTGATTTGAAAGCAGTGACAAAAGAAGCAAAAGATTACCCCATACATCCTCTGCCTCGTGCTGTTTGCCAGAGATTTACTAACGGGAAACATTGCAGCATTTTGCACATTGTCAAGAGACTAAGAGAGGTGGTTCTCATCTCGCTTCACTTAGAATGACAGCAAAATTAAAAGGACTCCATAACGCTGCTAACTACTCACATGAATGCGTCCGTTACTGATCAAGGACTCTACGGTGGCTGTTTGCTGTGTGTTTAGGCCACACATTAACAAAAACAGACCCATGGCCTGAAAAAAAATGATTTAATGGTCTTTTAATCAGTTGCAGAGGAACAGCTACCTCTTCATTTTATAAATGGCTGGAAGACCTTCAGCTACAGGGCTCTACTCCAGCCAAAGAGTAAGACTCAGACTACATCCAGCTGGTGAAGATCATAGCAGGTGATGATGTGTACTGTGGGCTTGTCTGGTCATACAAACTAACAGACTGCAAAATCTGTCGATTAATGCTGTCATAATGCCAAATTTTCACTTTATTTATGTCATTGCAGAATCTAGTTCAGAAACTGAATTGAGGGGAGATCGATGATATTCTTGAGATAATTTTGAGTTTTTATTATGATTTATTTATGTGGTTTTAGTACATGTGTAGCATTAATCTCAATGCTTATTAAAATTTGTTTAGATGTATAGTAATAAAAATCAAGTTTAATAATATCAAGTTTGTTTTCCAAAAAGAAAACAAAACTCTTTATTCAGAAACATTGTTCAGAGGTCAAATGTGACATAGTTTTGATTTCTATATGGTGACAATAAATATCCCGCTTTTAAGAATAGTAGTTCTTAAGGTCAATTTTTGACCAATAAATTATTGAATTAAAATGAAAGACAAGGCAAATTTTAATGGATTGCTAACATGATCTTACTCATAAAACATTTGATCAGAATTCATTTTAAACTGTTTGAATGAAATGAATGACATGTTTTTACATTAATATTGGTGAATAGCAACAGTTTTGCACTGAAATTTGTCCAGTATGTTCACCTTGGATGGAAGTTATCCACATTACAAAAGTAATCTGAACTCTGATTTTCAAGGTATGCAATATCTATAAATTCACTTTACACCCACTATCAATACACAATCATAACACCGACAAATCTAAAAGGCCAAACACACAAAACAGCTTTTTAAACAGAGATTATATTCCAGCATCAAGCAAAAGAGTAAAACACACACAGAAATTCAGTAAAATTAAGCACAAGTTGTACCAATACAACTAGTCTAAGTGTGTGTTAACGAGTGTTATTCCATGACCTGGTCCTTGACTGGCCCCATTTTTTTCCAGCCTTTTCCTTTTTTCCACTTGACCTTTCCTTTTAACCACCCATTTAAGGGTGAGAGACAGAGCGGCTGCATGCTCTTGTGGCATCTGTGTTGAAGCTTTGGGTGCACCATGGACACTGTGGTATTAGCACACACTTAAAAACTTATTTTTGCTATAACATTGCTGTTGAAGGTTACTGTTAACTACAGGCCAGAACAACAATGAGGCTACCTGGAAATATTCTGATGCTTCTCAACTGTAGTGCATATTTTCTGTAAGCCTCTTTGCAACCCATCTCCACATCAGCTCATGCTTTGTAGTGTGTCTGGTTTAATCAAGGTCGTGTTTGTTGTTACAGATGCTCTGTGCTCGACTTGGAGGTCTAGTTCGGCTCTCATGCACGCACATGAAAGAGACCTCGCAAAACAGAGCCATACCTCCTCCATAAACGACTGCAGATGGAAATAACAAAGTTCTTCTGTGGTTCAGACTAAAAGTGGCAAATCTGGCTAGTTTATGTACTGTGCCAAACAGTCAATGTGGAAATACCTGTTAGTTTATGTCTGTCCTGATCTCTGGTAATTGAAAAAAGGTTTTGAGACACAGCTGTTATTCAGACGCCAGCTCAGAACAAAACTGTGAGCTTACCTTTACAAAAATATGGTGTTAGAGTAAAGCACTTTGTATACCTGCCATGAATCCCATGGCCACTGTGTGCCACTGAACATAATGCGTACTGCAAGTAAGCTAGTTTTCCTTCACAAAATAACTGAGAAAAAACAGGAAAAGTTAATATTTTGTTTTTGAAATTTCACAGACAGAATTGCATGGAGGGCTCTCGTGTGAACCCAGGTGCTTTTATTCTTTATAGCATTTTGGCATCCACCCATCCATCAATCCATCCATTTTCACCTCTGGCGTCCACCATTCGGGGTTTACCAATTTGATGATGTTGCACCTGCAGCTCAGTGCAGCAGCTTTAGCAATGGAGGTGCTGAACATGGTCCATTTGGATTCAGTGTTCCCAGTCTCCCTCTGAATGCTCACGAAGCTCTGCAATGGGAGTGGTAGGAGTCTAAGACCTTGTGAATCTCGCTGACCAAGGCCTCTGCCAGGCTTTTACATGGCACCCTCACTCTACATTTAGGCGCACCAGCATCCTCCCCCGCCACCTCATCCAACCCGCCACAAGGTGATGATCAGTTGACAGTTTGTTATGGACAAACACCATGTCCAGTAACAGAACACTGCTCGGGTTCAGACCTGGAAAGCCATTTGTCCCAATCACTCCTGTCTCCTTTGAGGTGAGTTGTTTGATGAGGTGAGCCCAACTATATCTTGTTGGTACCTCTAAACCTCACGCACTAGCTCAGGCTCCTTCCCCTCCAGAGAGGCGACGTTCCATGTCCCAATCACTAGTTTTGGTTCCCGGGGATCAGGAAGCCAGGGTCTCCATCCTTGGCCGCTCCCCAGCACTACGTCCCTCCTGCCGGTGGTGCACTGACTAAATCAATAAGAATCTAGTTGGGTCTGCTTCTATTTTACATGTTCCTATTGGTAAAGTAGAGGATGAACAGGAAGCTGTCTGTCAACATAAACGTCCTGCTGAGTCAGGCTTAAATTAAATGTAACTTTGTCACTGTATTTGAAGTCTTCATGATTTGTATATATTCAAAGTTTTTCTTCAAACTAAGAAACAAACCTTCCAGAAATACTTTGAAAAGTTTTGACAATAGCTATTAACAATTGTGCCAGCTCAATGTGCAATTAGACGAAAACACTGTGTTGTTTTTCAAAAGAATTCCTGGGAAGCATCGGAAATATGTGGCTGAAGAGAAAGCAGACATTTTTTAAAAGGTCAGAAAAACAACTGAAATGCATAACCACTGTCATGCAATCAGTGGCATGTGTATGGTTGCAGAACATCAGAAACAGTCGCGTTGTTGAATTTGATGTTTTACACAGGAACAGATTAGCGTGCTGTCATGCTGAAGATCAGGTAAGTCAAGCAGAGCACGATGCGTAGATTTAGGCAATATTTCCAAACAAGTAAAAGAGCGTGTTACAGCACGATGCTTATCTTTCCTGAACACCCTATTATCAGATAACAGGATTCTCATGCCTGAACACTAAGCATGTAACGTCTGCAGCTCTAAGGTATGAGCTGTATGTGCTTTAGCCTTTTAGCTAAATTAGTTAAATTATGGGAAGCGGGAAGAATATATCACACAGTTACTTTAATAATCATGTGTTTGATTGTTTTTGCTTTTTGACAGTGTAAAAACAAAGATATTTCTCTGTCATATATTTTTTAAATTGCACCCAGACCTCATCTGTGGCGAGGAAAGCTGTCAGATTTGGATGATGTCAGACAGTTAGTGTTTACTCTCACTAGTGCCTGTGCGTTTGGAAAGCTGAATGATATACTGCTGCTCAGGGGCATTTTCTGAGCTGGACAGCTATTGTGTTTTTCAGAGAGGTTTGTTTTTAATCCTTGCCGATCCCCTCTGCCCCACATTCATGCATGCATACTCTTTTGTAATTTTATTTGTCAGACGATGTAATCAAATGAAAGGTAAGCACTCTTCAACAAACAACAGTAATTGTTAGTGGCCATTGTATTAAGCCATCCAACGTGCACTTGAACACAGAGCACTTTTTTAGGTTGTTTGGGACATTCAGGTGATTTGCGTCATTCACTTATGTTTTTCAATGTATTTCTTCCACTCGCAAACATAAATAAGTGACCGAGGATCATTCAAACATGATGCCATCTATCCTGTGTGTGCAAAGGGGCAATAACCTCTTAGGTTACACTTGCATCTGTTTAGCATTTGGTCAGTCAACACAAAGACGTCTAAGAAAAAATTAAACATAAATATTTATCTAAAAGAAAAAAAAGTGCTGCATAATTTTCAGACACTGAACATAACCCGAGGTGAAACATTCTTGCTTGCTAACTTGTTTCTGGATGAAGCTAAAGGAAGCAGACCCAAGCATCTCAAGAGAGCCATCTGGCTCGGAAGGCTCGACTCTCAGCCGTTGTTTCACCTCTTATATCAAATGTGCAACAAAAGTGTTAAAAGCTCCAGATTATTTCCTGGAACAGGGAGCCACTGGGTCTAACAACACATGTTTCAGAGGACCTTGATTGGTCTGAAGCCACAATGGACTGAAAAAGCTAAGTGGGAGCAGCAGTACTCTAGATCTGGCAGGCTATCATAACAGCACAATATAGAAGCCTAATTAGCCTCACACCTTAAAGCCCATTAGTTCCAATCGAGCTTCCATCGAATGGCCAACGTGATTCCCCTCATCCTGCATTAAAGGCATCCGAGCAGACACATTGTACTTGACAAATGTGCACAAATAAAGCAAGGGAGTTCTGTGAACTTATTTCCTCAGGGTGTGTCTTAAAAATCATCCAGTGCTCTGATTTAGCGTTGCTTTTTGAGTGTAACAGGCAGTGAACATTCATTATCGAGAGAGGCTTGTTTTGTCTTCAGCTGTGGGGCATTCGGTGTTATTATATCTAAAAATACGCAAAAACTGTATGAACAAAAACTGAAAACTGTGCAGCTGGACTCCCGAAATAGAAGCAATGAGTTTGTTATAGAGGTCATCTAAAGGATAATTAGGACAGTTTTTATTTTCTTTTAGTGATGAAGTGATGATGAAATATCATATTTTGGTATCCATGCATACTCTCAGTGTGAGAGGCAGATTTCAAATTCATCTCACAACTTCACACATGTGTAATGGCTGGAATGTTTAGTGTTGCAACATAGAAAAGGGGTCAGGAGCCAGGTTTAGGAATCTTTTCTCCGGTAGTAAACCCTCTTGCTTTGACTCACCCTCACTCCCACTCCTGCAGTTTGGTTAATCATTGCTCCCAGTCGCTGCTAAGTTGCAGGGTGGCGTGGGCTGGCAAAAGAGTGAGAGTGTAAGTGAGAGAGAGTGTGAAAGAGGGAAACCCCTGGAAAACCGTCACGCATGGTGTAATGTTTTAGCCACAAGGAAGACCAGGGTCTGAACCTCTCCGGTGCAGCGGGACACGTGCTGAAATGTCATGCGCTCATGATCTCTGTCTGGTAAGAACTTACCTGAGATACCTACAGTAGAGATGTTTGGAAGAGCAGAGGTTAAAGTACAGTATGGTGTGAAGTTATGCCTGTAGTTTCTGCTTCCCAATGACCTGTAAGATATGCCGGAATTTGTGATGGGATGCCACTGTTGTGGGTCTTTTAGCCACCAGAACACAAGAACAGGATTGAGACCAGAACATGTCTGATGCTGTCAGAGGTACAAGAGTCAGCGCTATGATTTGAGCTGGACCAGTCACGACCTGATGTCAGGCCAGACAAGAGTAGCTCTGATCTCTCAGGCGCCTATGGCAATCAGTGAGGCTGTACTGCAGCTAATGCTAATTGTATCCAGTAGTTATTACACTGAGCAGTCCATTAAGAAAGGCTTTGGTGTAGATTTGATCAAGTCTGATAGGGCGGACATTAAGATTGTGACTGGAACCTCCAAGCTGCTGTTTACCCCAGATTTTAGAAGCTCGATGACATTTTCAGTCAAAACAGAGACTGAAAAACTCGTGAATTAAGCTTTCCCACCCAAGTACATTGCAAACTGTTCATCTGTCACGACACATTGTGCTCTTATCTGTTGAAAAAATACCTACCTCCGTTTGTAAGAAATTCCTTACACAACATCACGAGCTCGTCCTCCTACCCACCGCAAGACTGGAACGGAATGGAATTTGAAACGTTTTAGCCAAAAATGTTTCCATGGTCAAGGTGTTTTTTGCAGAAACGTTTCAGATTTCGTTCCGTTCTCCGGCTTCAGTCAAATCTCTCAGGAGTGTTGTGGCAGTCAATGCGAAGGTGAGTGACCTCTGGCACACACTGACAAACACTCAACCAAATACTCACTGGCTTCAGCATGAAGGTGGACAGCTGCCAGCAGAATCACTGACTACATGCAGCTGTCTCACTGCAGGGACAAACAGCATTTCCTGGAGGTTTTTTGGCCCGATGATGTTCTGGTCTATCTTTATAGCTGTAAACTTTGTGGACCATGGCTCTATTTGAATGAATAAGCACTCCTTTCCTCTCCACACTTCTTGAGCGTTAAGAACACATGTTGAAAAGACATAAGACTTCTCCCTTTATTTTACTTCCTTGCCGGCATAACTTCTAAATTTGGTGTAATTGTAGTGTGAACGATATGGCCCAGCCTTTTCCTGTTTTGGTTCTCTTGTTTCGCGCAGCCAAGCTGAGCCTCATTAACAGGAATGTGTTTGCAATGAGCTTTGATGAATTGTATGTCTCTGTGTCATCCAGGCAGCGTGACCAGTGTAGATAAGCCCCCTTATGAAGTGAAAACTCTTCTCAGCCCTGCAGTATCCCATCCCAGCACCAACAGCAGGAATAAGGGATGTCACAGCTGTTCCTCTTTTTGGCAGTGCTCATTGTCTCCTGCAGCATCCAGGTGGGTCCAAAAACATGCTTAAAAGCACACAGACACAGACTCACATAACACCCACATATGTGTGTATATATATATATATATATATATATATATATATATATATATATATATATATATGTATGTATATATATATATTAGTCAATGACCTTCACAGTTAAGACATGTTTTTTAGCTCTGCTGCCTTCTGAAAGAAGCCAGAGAGTTAAAGAAGCCTAAACACTCTGTACAGTAGCATAAGTACAGCATTATTGTGTGACAAGGTGTTATTTTGATTGATTAAATCCCCAATATGCAAACCAGTTGTTTACAGCTACCGTATATATAAAGTGAACTGAAACAGATGAAACAAATGAACGTCAGCTGGCCAGTTGCTTTGCACGAGGTTCATGTTCTCAGTATTCTTCATATCTATCTGGTCGAAATGTATCCATAAGTCTCCAGGAAAACAGACCTTCCAGATATTTTTCTTTAATTGTCTTCCTGTTATTGTCTCCTTAGGTTTCTGCTGTTGTTTCCCTGCAAAAGGTGACGGAGCGCTGGAAATTGTACAGGGAAGAGTGTGAACGCAACAACAGCCGAGATCCACCAAGCACCGGTCAGCTAAACACTGTGTTAGACTTGTAATTTAGCTTTAACTTTAGACCCCCTCACACTGCTATCAAAATCCAACCTGCACCATTTTCCAAAAGTGTTTAAGTGTGACTCATTCATTGGAGATATCATCAGGTTTTAGAGATTTCACTCTGACCAAGTAACAAGAGCATAATATATCACAGTATACTAAAATCTGTCTGTTATCCAAAAAACCCCCAAATTTTGCTTATTTTGGTTGCTACTGCTGATTTATCAATTTGATTCCTTATCGATTCTCACTGGCGCCTCTTTGAGAGTCACCACCATCTCTAAGCACCATGCAAATGAATTGCATGTTGTGAGGTCAAATATTTGTCATTACTCAAAAAAATAATATTATACATATTACTTTTCTTTAAAATAATATAGTACATTAATGAATTACCCCCAGGAGAAAGTAATTTGTTACACTACTCGTTACTTTCACATTTCTCCATAAAATGACCTGAAACACATTGTCTCATACTAACCATTTAACAGTATAAAGCTATAGGCTACAGTCCCACACACCAACACAAATCCCTATCCGAATTAGAAAACACATATGATCTTTCTCTTAGTATTTAGGTATGAACACAACGCCGACAGCCCAAGGCAAAGATGAAACCAGCACAAAGAGACTTTAAAGCAATTGTAATGAAGGAAAAGGAGAAGGAATAGGGAGGTCCTTTTCCATCAGCCTGAATTAAATAAATATAAAGGGGCCGTGGTAGCTAAGGAGTACGAAACTCAAGAGCAACTACTTCAGTAAACACTTTAGCTAGATGGTAACTGTAACAGTTTGCTCTTTAGCATTCCAAGCAGACATTTTAGAGTTGAGTTGGGCTATGACAGTGAACCAACAGAAAAGTATTATAACCTTTTAATACAAAACTATTAATTATAACCACTTCAGCAAAATGTGCAACATTTCAGAGCAATGTAAATACAACAGTAAGAGATATTTGCATGATTTGCATACACATTGTTGAGAAAAGCCTTTTAATGTTGCAGAACAGGTAACAGTTTGGTCACCAGTCCGTGTGGCGGCAGCGATTTCCTCTCCAGTCATACATTTACTACACCACGCTCACTTTCTGCTCATGCTCAGTAAAAAGCTGCTCCCATCTGCAAAATGTTTAACTACACGCTAATCGCTGCCCTTCAGTCGCATTAAAGACCGTTATCATGTTTTATGCTCGCTGGTTAGTGCAGCAGATTGCTCCAACTTTCAGAAAGGCTGCTTCCCACACTGCATGCAAAATCACACCACTTTGCAGCACTTACATACCTTTCCTGTCACCCTCCATTAGCGTAAGAGCAGCTTAGCCTATACATCTCTTCAAGGACACCCATCTCTCCGTACAGTTAATGTTGCTTCGGTCCTCTGTTCTGAAACACGATTGAAGACGTGATATACTGTAAGTAGGAGGTCAGGACTCTGAAGTCAAGCTAAATTGCCCTGATGTTTACATAATAGCTACTAGCAGCAATCATTCCAAATATATCATATATAATTAATTTTTAATGCATTCTGCGAGTTTTAGACTCTCAGAGATAGTCTGTGGTTTCTCAGCATATATATTATGATGTTATGGATTTTTTTGTTTAATCACAGGCCTGGTGTGCAACAGGACTTTTAACAATTATGCCTGTTGGCCCGATGGACTCCCTAACACTACTGTTGTTGTGCCATGCCCGTGGTATTTGCCCTGGCACCGTAAAGGTAAGACATGTGTGAGTTTTTGGCCATACACAATATTTCAATATGCCAGGTCACTTAAAATGCCCTGCAGAGAAGGACAGCTGCCTATGACTGGACTTCCCAGTAAATCACAGAGGCCTGTTTGTGTGTGTGTGCGTGTAGTTCAGCATGGCGTGGTGTATCAGGAATGTGATGTGAATGGCCAGTGGGTGACTACATATAATACCAGCGAGTGTGATTCTCATGAACAAGTACCACATCTGGTAAGAATAGTCTTTTTTTATTCTACTTGCTCTGAAAGCATTAGATATAGCTGAGAGAAACTAAAGAACAAAGAGATTTTATCTAATTTTACTATAAATAAAAGATAAAAATGAAAAAGATTTAACAAACGTGTGCTCTGATCTGCAGCAGTACTATGTCCATATTCGGATCATGTACACAGTGGGCTACTCCTTATCCCTGGTTGCTTTGGTGTTGGCTCTTGGCATCCTCATATTCTTTAGGTAATAATCATTTACACTTTAAATCATTTCAAGCACATTTTAAGAGAGCAAACCCAGCTGATTGATACACCACACAGATTACCTATTGGATGATTGTTGGTTCTCCTTCGTCAGGAAACTCCACTGCATGAGGAACAACATCCACATGAATCTTTTTGCCTCCTTCATCCTCCGAGCTTTGTCTGTCCTCATCAAAGATGCTCTGTTCGAAACCAGCCACATAGCACAGGGCCTGAACAGAGACCAGGAGCAGGGATTCCCCCCTGCATCTATAGCTCCAGTAGAGCAGCTGGTCAACAACGAGGTCAGTGTTGCTCTTCGTGTTTAACAGTGATCACCAAAGGAGTTTATCAGAGGTGGAAATGAGACAAATGTTTTCTTATTTGTGATCTTTCTTCTATTTTTTTTGCTTAGCTGATAAAATAAAAGTGCCAAACAGTCTTGGATTTAGGCTCTGATCATTATAGTATGTTCACAGTGTGTTATAAAGGTGAACTTTGAGCTCTACATCTCCCTCAGGATGTTTTGATAGGCAGCAGAATTCATGGTTCCATTTACTACAACAAGTCCTTCAGGTCGTGAGGCAGCAAAACAGCCCCAGACCATCACACTACCACCACAGTTTACTGTTGGCATGATGTTCCTTTTCTGAAATGCAATGTTACTTTTACGGCAGTTGTAATGGGACTGAAACCTTTCAAAAAGTTTAGTTTTCTGCCTTAAGGATCATCAAGATGAGGTTTTTTTTTGGCAAATATAAGATGAACCTTTGTGTTCTTTTTGATGTGGTTTTCTCCTTGAACTCTCCCTTCGGTGCAATTTTTGCCCAGTCTCCTTCCTATAGTTGAATCATGAACTTTGGACTTAACTGAGACATGTGAAGCCTGCAGTTCTTTAATGTTGTTCTGGGTTGTTTTGTGATCTCCTTGATGAGTCATCAATGTGCTGTTGGAGCCGGTCATTGCTGGGAAGGTTAACCACTATTCCAAGTTTTCCCCATGTGTGACTATTGGCTCTCACAGTGAGTCACTGGAGTCCTGGAGCCCTGGAAATGGCTTTGTACCCTTTCCAGGCTGATAGATGTTAGTGACTTTGTTTCTCAGGTGTTTCTTTATATTGTGACCTGATGCGTTGCTTTTGACGTGTTTCACTTTGTCAGACAGGTTCTATGTAATTGATTCCTTGATTCAGTAGGTCTGCCAGTAATCAGGTCTCAGCCTGTTTAGTGAAACTGAACTCAGCTTTCCAAAAAAATGCGGTGAATCACAGTCAATTCATGATGTAACAAGAGGGTCAGGATAAAATACAGTAGTTTACTGCAGAAGAGATTCATATATAAATGAAGGACCATGTGCGCTTGGGTTGTGCTGCGTGTCACAGCTGGCTGAAATTGGGTTTAAAGTTGCTGCTGTTGTCAAATCTTACCGCTGTGGGCACAGAGCCCGAATCTAAGCGGCAGAAGGATCTCCCATTTCCTGCAGCGTTGATGTCATCATTCACATCGGCTAAATGTAAAAAATATGTGTAAAATATATGACGTTAACCTTTTCTTGCAGACAATGATCAGCTGTCGCATCGCCATGGTTATGATGCAGTATAGTATCATGGCTAACAGCTACTGGTTGCTGGTGGAAGGCATCTACCTCCACAACCTCCTGGTCATCACTGTGTTTACAGAGAGGAACTACTTCAAAATTTACCAGTGCATCGGTTGGGGTGAGCTGGCCTGAATCTGTGAAGTCATAAGTCAGGGGATCCAAGTCAGTTATGTGTTATATGATACTTTTTGCATTGAGCCAAATGAAGTAACAGCACACAAATTGTTAAATGCTAATTGGCTGTTTTGCATTTAGACAACTCTTTTTTTCACAGGTACCCCATTAATATTCCTCGTGCCATGGGTGGCGATTAAATACCTGTATGAAAATCAGCAGTAAGTTTTCCTCTCTTTCCCTCTTCCTTGTTCTCCAGGTTGTTTAACAAGGGTGAAAACCTGCCAACGAGTTTAAATTTAACTTGTAACATTTATATCAGGACACCATGTCAAAAAAAGTCAGCAGACTGTCTTTCTCCTAAAATTGTGGTTAATTTAACACACAATTTACTACATGAAGGATTGGCTGCAATTGAACTTTTCACACAGACATGTTTTATCTCCTGCTGGATGCCAGTCTGGTTTAACAGCTGTGTTTGCACATTCTTAATATTTCATGTTAACTTTCAGCAGGACTCCAAATATTCTGCAAAGCAGTAAATGAAGTGCTTTTAAGGTCACACTGTGCTCTTATGTAAAGTCTTAAAAGCTTTAACAACATGTTTTACAGTGTGAGCCGTGTCCACAATCGTTCTAGTAGAGTAGAGGAAATATGTCAGGTGGTCTCTCACTGATATTTCATTCAGTGCTTTTCTTTTTTCTTTTCAGTTGCTGGGAGCAAAATATAAACATGAAATACTGGTGGATCATACGCGCTCCGATACTGGCAGCTGTTATGGTAATTTTGTCGTCCTCCTCTTTATGTGTCTTTGCATCTTGTTATGCCGTGTCCTTTTTTAACATTTCAATTATTCCTGCATGTAAACGTTAATGGCAAAAAAGCAGCTTCGCCTTAAAATGGTATATGTGTAACTGTCAATCTGGCATTTCCAGCTATTTTTATCCCCCACTCGTGCACTATTAAATATTAAACACGCCTCTTTTATTCATGTTGTGTTAAAGATAAGATGTGCTTCACACAATATTCTGTGAAGCCTTTCAGGAGTCAAAGATTCATGGATTAAATCAAATTAATATTTGCACTGTGACCAGCTCTGCAACCTCTATTCATCCTGTCACCAGGCCTTTTATTAGAGGTGTGTTCTGCAAAGGTCACTTCTAAGCATTTACACAAGTCCAATTTGTCGTGGCTCTTAAGTGAAGCCAGACATCCTGGCACTTTCCATGCATTTATCGTCCAGCTAAGTGACCTGTATCCCACAGGAATTCCTGTGTTTCAGTTCCTGTTGGAATGGGAGGGCTGGTCCCAATTTCACCGTTTCCCTCTTTATCTTGATCCCACCATTCTCAAGCTGCACGGCACATTGATTGTGTGTGTGTAGTGTGTGTGTGTGAGACTGCTTCAGGTGTTACAGATACTTTCACAATTACAGCAATTTTATTCAAGTCTGTGCAAATATAGAACTACAGATATGCATATGTAGATAAATATAGGTGGTTTAATATGCAGTGTGCTGACAGATTTAGTCAGCCTATAGTTAGCTTTGCATCTGTTAAATACACTCATCAGCCACTTTGATAGGTACAGCATCAACTGCTCATTAAAGTAAATAATTGTGGCATAAACTTTGTACTTCAAACTGAGCATCAGAATGAAAATGACAAGTGATTTAAGTGATGCTGAATGCACCACGTTGTCGGTACCGTGCAGGCTGGTCATAGTATTTCACGTACAATCATCTCTATGGTTTACAGAGCGATAAAAAAAGAGATATATATTTTCAGTTTGGACCCCTTATTACCAAATGATCATCATTTAAATACCACAGCCTGCCTGAGCATTGTTGTCAACTATGCCTTTCCCTTTATCACCACATGGTATCCATCATCTGATGGCTGCTTCCAGCAGAATAACTTGGCATGTCCAAAAGCTTGTCACATGTAAAAGTGGTTTCTTAAACAGTTCATTATTGTCAAGCTCCCCAGTCACCAGATCTCAAGCCAGTAGAGCACCTTTGGGCTGTGGAGGAATAGGAGATTCGCATCATGGATGTGCAACTAATATGGACCAACATCTCGGAGGAATCTTTCCAGCGCTGTGTTGGATCTATGCCATGATGAATTAAAACACCTTCTGTATTGGCTCTAAAGTGATACTAGTAAGATGTACCTAATGAAACGGCCAGTAAGTGTGTATTTATATTAAATAACAATTTATCATGGCTATGGCTGAGCTCCTTTTTTAAATATTACAAGTTACTGTATGGTTTAAATATGCAGCGTTACAGTTCCGTTCACCATTAAATTCTCATGCCGGTACATACTGGGCTGCTGATATAACAATCCGTGACAGAAATTAAATGCACGCATTAGGTCCAAGCACCACAAATTACCCATGACAAATTATTTTAAAATATTAAAGGTCACATCATAAGTGATTTCATCAGGAGAACACCTACTGTTGTCTGAAATGCCAGCTGTTATGAAAGGGTTTCCCAATGTGCTTGAAAACACTTTTTTGCACAGCTATTGGGACTAATGCAGATAGTTATGCTTTTATCTGCTGATCCTTTGTGATATTTAGAAGTCAGATTTGTACCATTTCTCTCATTAATCACAATTTTTCTGGGCCTGTATGCATCTGGAAGATCCATCTCCACTGTACTGGAGAAAGATGAGCTTTATGACAGCATCTTTTTGCATAATATAAGTATAGTATTTCCAATAACTTTGTCTTTCTCTGTCTCTTACAGATCAACTTCCTTATCTTTATCCATATCATCAAAATTCTCGTGTCAAAGCTCCGAGCACACCAAATGAGATACACAGACTATAAGTTCCGGTGAGTGTGAATATGATGTTGTTTTTCTCTTGATTTGCATTTTTTTTCTCTCTGCTTAGTCTTTGCTTTCTGTCCTTTTGTCTCTCCTCTCCTCCGTCCCAGGTTGGCTAAGTCGACGCTAACCTTGATCCCGCTGCTCGGGATCCACAACGTGGTCTTTATCTTCGCGACAGATGAGTCCACCAGTGGCAGCATCGGCTTGCGTCTCACCAGGCTCTTCTCTGACCTCTTCTTCTCCTCCTTCCAGGTTGGACTTTAACAACAAATGACTGTCAGTCATGAACTTTGAAACATGTTTATTTTTTCACAACAACACTATTTCTAGTATGATTCAGCATCATTAATCACCTTAAGGAGAGTGGCGTGCCTCAGGACAGTGAATTAAGGCATCTCTGGTTTCAATGAAAGTTATTGTTAAAGCTTTGTGTGGTGTAATAATTCAACTCGGCTGTCCTTGCATAAGTACAGAACAGGAAAAGAAAATACACACCTCAAACCATCAAAAAGGGTTACGGTTTGTCTGACATGCACACAACACAGCCTTCATGCTACAGCTGTGCCAAGAATGGATGCCAAGGCGTAATGGTCCAGAAAGACGAAGTCCACATATGGAGACACTTAGGGTGGCAGTTGCTGGTAGGTTTTTGAGGCAGGAGGTCATGATTCACATCCAGTTTTTCTCTGATTTGTTTACGTATCACTTACTGCTTGGTACCAAAAAGGTGAAGTTCAGGGGAGAGAATTGTGATTTGGGCTAAAATACAGCCCTCGACGCTTTCCATGGAAAACTACTTGGTAATACATGGTACTCAGTGCCTACAATGAACTGGCAACTTGTCCGGGGTGCATCACCTCTCGCCCTGTGACAGCTTGTGAACTGAATAACTAACACAAATTGATTGATTGATGGGAACTAGTTAATTTAATTTTGTGCTTGCCAAGTAGTCCTGAACAAGGGTGAATGGGTGTTATCAATATCAAGTGTTTGTGTGGACAGATGTGCCAAAAGGTTTGAAACAGCAATTTTAAGCTTTGGTTTTTGTAGGTTAACAAATGTTAGCTTAACAAAATTAAATGTCTGAACCGTAACAGCATCTGAATCACAGTTAGAAGTTCAAAATGTATGTTGTAGGCTACTAAAAAAATATGAATACTAATAATAATCTTGCATAATTGTCTCTCTCTGCTTCTGTGAGTTTTCCATCTCTGAGACAGTCGTGATGTGCTGTAATACTTGTGTGTCAGAAGAGATTAAATTAACACACTATGAGCACTGCTAAATGACTTTGTCACACAGTGACATAATTAGAGTGACCTTTAGGCACTGGGAACAGAGATGACAGATGACCAACAGACAGAGCAAAAGAGAATTTCAAAGTCAAAAGATGGCAAACGTAGCTGTGAGGCTTACATCTTAAGACAGATGTTACTCAAAGGCACTTGCGGTTTATTTTTAAAGAAGCAAACTTGCAGTTTCTGCCTGGAGTGTGGTGCATATATTAGAATACATTCAGTTTCATGTTTTCATAGCTGCAGAGTAGCATGTAAGTGAATATTGTGGGTGAAATTGGCTAGTAGACAGAATGAAATCAGTATTGTTTGTCTTCACAGGGTCTCCTGGTGGCAATCTTGTACTGCTTTGTCAACAAAGAAGTGAGTCATCTCGATTGCACAACAAAAACACCATCTTCAGATGTTCAAAGCTTTGTAGTGTCTACTTTATGTCTCTGATGTCTCCACAGGTGCAGTCCGAGATCCTGAAGAAGTGGAAGCGCTGGAAGCTAGGGAGGAACATTGAGGAGGAGTACCGCCACACCTATAGCAATACCCCAAACACAAAAACAGCCAGCCTCTTAAACCACGCCCCTCGAATGCCTCACCTCCCAGACATCGCCAAAACCACCGCCCTAGTCTGTAGCCCCGAGGAGAGGCACATGCTCGTCGCTAGCAACCAAAATGGCATGGTCCACAGTACTGAGGAAGGGAAGTGTGCCTCACTGCTGCACGAGGGGACCGTCAGTAACTATATCCTGGTAGAGGACATCAGCATTACTGACAAGCTGCAGTGTTACGAAGTGCAGAAAGAGAACATGGAGAGCCACCTGTGAAAGCTACTGGGACTACTTAAAAAAGGAAGTTCGATGGCTTTGGGCTCTCATCGCGCTCTGACAGACTGACCTGCTCAGCTGCAAAGAGCCGAGTTAATGGTGTCACTTTTCAGGTCGGCCCTCAGAGATCTACGTCACTGGAGAGCCGTCGCCACAGTCTGAGAGGAGGATCAGGAAGGGCTGAAATCCACGCTGACATTTCGAATGTGCTGCGAGTCTTGTGAACGGATTAGTTTAGATGTTTTTTAGCACAGAATAAAAAACTGCTGCATGCTGAACAATTTTTGCAACAGCATCCCAAGGCAGATGAGCCACGGAAGATCGTAATGATAAACCAAACATGAAACCTGAAGTAACAAAAGCACCAAAAAAAAACAAAAAACCCAACTGTAAAGGTCACAGGGTCCTTGCTTGAGCCTCTGCTTTAACTTATCCTATCTATCAAATTTCTGGTACTAAAGTTTAAATACAAAGAGAGCATTGAACTGAATACACACAAAAAAGACTACAAAACATACAAAATAACATGCGGTAGGAACAGATGGGAAACCTTTTTTTATATCTGCTTTGCTCTAATATCTGTAAATGTTTTCCTGTCTACGTGATTAAGATGAAAATGTGCAGAAAAAATAGAAACATTCTGTTGACTATACCTCAAACAATATAGTGACCACAGTGTTGTTCAAGTGACCTCATTCAGGGCTCATGGGAAGCTGGCAGCTGCTGTCCCCAGGTCTTTCTCGTCTTGCGTGTCGACATTAAAGGAGGTCAAGCGATGGTATAGGATCAATTATAAATAAGCTAAAAATCATCATCACTTGACTTTCTTATGTCTTTTAGATTAAAATACATCTTTTTTTATATTAGTTGAATACTGCTGATTGCTATTGTTGCAGCTGTTTAAACTTGCTGTGTGTGTTTTTAAGGTGATAGTCGAATTCCTTTGCCACTACACGCATTTCCTTTTCCTTTTGCCATCAAAATGTTTTTCGAATTACATGCCTCGCCCCTGAATCCAGGGTGGTTATCCAATCAAGGATAAAAATACACGACTCCAGCATCGTTCCTAAAAATGGCGCGTCACCTCTGGCACGAGGATGGTCTCGGGACTTCATGCATGAAGACTGCGTACATTTTGCGAGCTTAACTTAAGAGTTGCGTGAATAATTCACTCTACGGTGCCATCGTGTCAGACGAAAACGTCTTTGCTAATGACTGCTAGTGACTGGATTCTCCCAGTAACCATACAAACAGAGTCTAATGTGCAACCGTACCATGTCTGCAGTGGCTGTGAACACTTTTGAACAAAACTCTGCACCACAAAAGCTGAACAAGCATGCTTTGGAGTGGCAAACAAAGCTAATCAGACAGCGGTACATTTGTGTCTGATTGCATTTATTTTCGAAGAAGGGAAGAAATCTGCAGAGCAGAAATGAATATCTGAATTGCTGAAACCTTTTGCCAGAACTAACTGAACTTGACTTTGTATGTAACTATTTGCACAATGTTAATTTATAATTGGTAGATAATATGTCTCTCTATATATGTGTTTATACAGGTGATTTTATTTGATTGCAGTCCATATTTCCCACGCATGTCTTTGAGTGGGTGTGTGTATTTTCAGGGTATGAATGTGTGTAGTTTCAGTATTCCAGATTTGTGGATGTAAGATGAATAATGGGCAGAGGCTTGATAGAAACCAGTGCAAGTGGCTTGACACAGAGCACAGAGGTCAGAGGTTAGTGTGAGTCAGTCTCCCTCTAGCATATACAGTAAAGCACCACAGGACATTCCCAAACACCATGCCTGTATAAGGCACGAAGAAGACACAGCTCTCTGTTTTATTATGGAAACTACTCTCATTGTGATTCCTCAGTGCCATTTTGCAGCCCACAGCAGCAACGTGTTTCTCATTCAGATCAAGGCTCTGTGCATTAACACTTTAGTCAGTTCCTGCTGTTGAGGTGGGAAAAAATTGCAGGCTGAGGTTATTTTTCATCAACATCTGCTGAGGATAGTAATAGAGCAGGTAGACAGCTACATTTTTGCTGGGAAGTACATCGAGCGTGGTTCTGCCACAAGTATCTTTGCAGTGTTTTTTTTAGATCTTTTATTCATTGTTTTGTAGACATTTCACAAAGTAATAAAGGAATGTTGTACACGTCAAAGAAAATAGGATTCAGTAGAGCTATATCCTAATTTAGCTTCAAGCTACTACATGTATTTTAAGCTGTGACCATAACCATGTTTGCATTTAAAGTTAGGAGCTTGGGTCACTCCCTTTCCTGGACCAAAGTGGTTCTGTCTGAATGTATTCTTTAAAAGGCTCAACTCAGTATGTTTCTTTTTCTCTTCTCTTAAAGGTGGTTATGTAAAGTTTATGTGGTGTGAAGAATCGGTCAGTATATAAGCCGACTGCGTCCAGGTGTATACAATTCATCATATATTGTGTCCGCTTTGTGCAAATGGTAAAAGAATAAATAACAGTGTATTCGAAAGTTGATTTTAACTTGCAGTGGCTTTTGTATTGGTGAATATTCATGATGTTACAATAAAAAGGAAGAAACTGTGTGCAGATAAACTCTTTTGGCTTGATGGAGACATCTGTTGCTTTGGCTATCTGGCTGGCCAGGCAGCGTTTTTGGCTGAATGACATGCTGTCTTGTGAAAGAGGTGAGTATTGATTCTACCCTCGGGGTCAAGTGTTGTTTACTATGGCACATTGTTCCTATTATGGAACAACAACAGACATTGTATTGTTACACTTACAGTACTCTGTTTTATCTCACCAAGACCGTCTGTTTTTCAGTAAATTGCATGACGCAGGCTTAAACAGCATCTTAAAACAGCTTCCCCAACACGTTTGTGGAAAAAAGGGGGCTGTAACTTTCCAGAACTTTGACACTTTCTTCAGTCGTCAGCAGTGTGGAGATAATCTCTCTTTTTTGCTCACTCTCTGTATATAACAAAGAGAAACTGCCTGATAACGTCATCTTATTCACATTTTTAATCAGTATTGCATCTCATCCCTGTCATTGCTGGACTCAACAAACATGTTACTGAAGGAAACTGAAGGATCTTTGAATTATTATAGGTGACAAATGTCCCGAACCCTCACCAAACATCAAGGATGTTATTAAAAGGTTACATTATGATTGTGAAAAGGTTGTAACTCCCAGTTTACTGTATGATTTTAGTAGAATGTTCAATTTTGGTTATTATATGGGCAGAAAGACTGCATTTATTTCCTTGAGAACAATAGAGAAGCTAAAACATAATGTCACTAAAGGCACTGTAAATGTTATCTCAGTGTGGACACACAGGAGGGATGTTTTATATTACTGCTGCCCTAAAGATTTCCAGACTGTCCTGAATTTCTCCTGAATGTCTACCAAATAATAAAAACCTCTACATATTAACCATCTGGGAACGCTTTGGGAATGTTACAAGGTGATGTTAGTGAAATGTTCTTTAAAAACTCTGAGAACATGAAGTTTCTACCAGAAAGAGTGTAAGTTTTCTTACTTATTGGATTGGACACCACATTGTGAGAACAACTTTTATAGTGTTACCTGGCACCGATTGCAGTTACTCTTTGGATCGTGTGTAACAGTGGATAACACAAGGACTACTTGTACAGTGTTTTTTTCTAAACTGAGAAAAGTAGCCAAGTTGCACTTTGTATTATAGAAAGACAGTAATTTTCTTAACTGCAGTAGTAACACAAGACCCAACACCTGCAAGTAAATTATGATTTCCAGTCAACATGAGGGAAGTAACACTTTCACTCAAATCCATATACTACTCTGTGAGGTCTAAGAAGCTTGGAAAGAAAAGCGTCTGGACTTCTTTAAGTTTCCTTGAAGATGTTTCACCTCTCATCCGAGAAGCTTCTTCAGTTCTAAGAGCAATTGGTGGACAGTCCCAGATTTTAAGCCCTATGGGAGTGTCCCCAAGAGGGTCATGGACCCCCTTTTGATCCTCTACCCAATCACACGAGCCAAGATGTGAAAACGGGTGTGGGTCACAATCAGCCAAGGGGAACCCATTGTGAAACCTAGCCCCACCCTATCATGTGATTTCCTGAGGTCAAATGGCCCAGGATGTGAGTGGGCGTTAAGGCGTCTGGGAGGGGATCTCAAAACTGGATTATAGATGGCTTCTGTTAAAAGATGGTCGTTCACTTTCACTCCTCTTTCAAACCATCTTTCTTCTCTGTCCAAAATGTGAACATTGGCATCCTCAAAAGAGTGACCTTTGTCCTTTAGATGCAGATTGACAGCCGAGTCTTGTCCTGTGGAGGTGGCTCTTCTACGTTGTGCCATGCGTTTGTGAAGTGGCTGTTTGGTCTCGCCAATGTAGAGGTCTGAGCAAAATCACCTCTGTGACGTGATTTTTGGCAACAGTGGGAAGGAAACAGGAAAAAAACCTCCGGCAGAAAATCTGCCAAAATCTGGGGGGTAGGGACAGGCTTAGGGCGTCGGGGGGTTCCCCAGGAGCATCTTCCTTGGGGGGCTCAACCCGGGGTAGCGGTCATGGCCAATTAGGGGCTCTGTTGGCTCTTAGGTGACGGTTTCCTTGTGGCTGCGTGCAGCGGGCTAGGGAGGTCTGTGCTGACGGACGTGGGTTACTGACCTGGTAGCCTGGCTGCCCCTGGGTGGGTCCGGGATGGGCGTGAGGTTCTGGGGGCGGTCCGTCTCTGGGCTGGGGCCCTGGCCGGGCCTCAGGGGCTTGGGTCCTGGTTGGTGTGTTGCCGAGGTTGTGGGCGGGTGGGTGTATGGGGGCCCGGCCCTGGCGCAGGGTGCCGCCGGTGCATCGAGCCACCTGGGGGGGCTCTTCAACTGGTGGGGGAGGTTGTCACATCTTGCAGGAGCTTTCCTCTCTTCAGGAACTCTCTCTGCAGGAGGGGAGATACAGGAGAGGTGGAGGAAGATCTCAGCCTGGGCGTCTATTGTCTTGTGTAGTCTGGAAGATGAGTGGATGATGGGTGGGTGCAGTTTTCTCTGTGGTGGGGTCAGGTGAACTGTCCCGGGCTCTGTGGGGCCGGGCGGCGCTGCTGCACTGGGCCCCGGTCCGGATGGGCCTGGGCCCCTTTCCTGGCGGGTTGCACAGCATGGGGTGCCTACTGGGGTCAGCGGGGAGCTGGCCCCAGGGAGGGTCACTGCCCCTCCTTCCTTCCCTCCCCATCTCCAGCGGCCTCCCTCTTCCCGCTCCACCACAATCACCCACACATGCAGGGCCTTGGGGTAGGGGTGTGTCACCAGGGTGCAGAGGAGACATCCCCCCTCTGTCCCCTTCTGGCTGCCTCTGCCTCAATTTTATCCCACAACTTAGACATTCACATTACTCACACTCTCATTACACATACATATAGGATCTTGGGGTGGGCACGCTACACGGATTCCAAACTACCATCAGGGTGTACACCTCACCCCTGGCGTGTTGCCCGCCTCTCAATTTTAAATACATGTAGACATTGAGGGCTAGCAGGAGGGACTATACGCTTACCTGCTGCTCTGGCAGGTGGCTCCATGCCCTCCTGGGTTTTAAATGCACCTTAGAACACACATACATCAACAGTACATATGAGCGGGTGGAGGGAGGTTTGAGTCTTCCACACCCCCGTTCTCTGCGGCCTGCTGGAGCGGGGGGCTAGGAGGAGGAGTTGGCCGTCCGACTGGGGTCTGGTGTATGGGGCCTCCCTGCTGCTGCGGAGTCGGGCGGTCTGCTTCTCCCCACCGCAGGGAAAAGGGTTACACCACCTGAGTCTGGGTGCAGTTTCCCCTCCAGGGCAAGGGTACCTAGACTCGGGGCTTAGAGTACGCTTGGGGAGTGTGATTGTGTGTACAGTGTCTCTCTATGTCTGTCTCCACGTTGGGTGAGTGTTGAGCAATTGTATATGAGAGCATGAGGGTGGGAATAGATGTTTGTATCTGTGTGTGCCTGTTTGTCTGTGTCTATATGTCAGGTTGGGTATCAGACGCCACCTCTCTGGGGACATCTCAGGCCCTCCAAGGTTTGAGGCCCATCTCCCCACCACTTCCCCTGCCGGTGGCGGACGCCTCAGACATCAGTGCGTTGGTGGTTCTCTGTGTCCGGGGTGGGCGCCCAGGTACCCACCGGCTCACTCCTTGGCGGCTGCTTATCGGGGCCTGGAGCCTGGGGCTCGCTCGGGCCACTTTGGGATGGGGTGCCCTCGGCCTCACGGCCCGGGCTTGGCCACTCAGGCACAGCTGGCTGCCGGCGGAGCTCACGGGCACGTCACTGCAACCCCCTGGCTTCTGCTCCGCGGCTGCTGAGTGACCCCTCATCTGGGACTCTCCTCAGCTCTTTCTGGGATAGCATGCTGCTGCCCTCTGTTGGTCTTCCTTGGTCTCTTGTGTTCTGGGGCCTCTGGATGTCTGGAGTCTTGATCTTCTCCATACCTGCTTCATGCCCTGGAGGTCGGGGCAGTGGCCCCCACACCCTCTAGCAGATCGTTACATGAAGGAACCTTTTTAAAAACAAGCGCGTTCATGCTCACAGGTGTACACACGGGTGATCACACACACAAACTACACCCTTTTTGGCTCCTACCTCAAAGCACACTGTGCGCTGTCGATCTCACGTGCTGCACAATAATGTTTAATATTTAGTATTTACTGTCATATTCCCATATATCATTGTGATCTTGTTTATTACTCTCGTTTTCTTCTGCTTGCTTTTTTTTTTCTTTCTCAACAGGTGATCCAGGTGATCGATATATGTATTTTTGTCTGCTTATTCTGTTGGTTTTGTTTTTGCCCTTTTTCCCCGTCCCTCTTCTCAGGTTTTTTTCTTTCCCTCTTTCTTTCTCCACGTTCTCTCCTCCAGTCAAGTCTGTCCCGTATTCAGCAAGTGAAAATAAAATAAACAATAAAAAGTTGAATCAAATGGACCATTACGGCAAGGCTGGGATGGTCCATTTGGTAAAGTAAATCCGTTGGGCATCTTTCTTCGCCTTTAGACAATAATTCTGATGGCAAAAGAACCAAACGGGACAGGTTAAAAAAAAAAAAAAGAAAATCTGCCACTTTTAGACAGATAACACTGGTGCTGATGATGCGTTGTCCTTTCACTGGTTTAACACTGGTAGTCCCTCCCTGTTCGTTATGCAGCCTTGATGGTGAGTGGCAAGAGCAAGATGAGAAACTGTAATTTTCAGAGCTTGTGATGACAGTCGAGATGGGCAGGATGATCTGATTCCAATTTTTCACTGGAATCAGAATTTTTAAAAGCATCACTGTTTCAGAGTGAAAACTACCATTAACTAATTAAAAGACCCACTTATCAACTAATCAGCATTTGACTTATGCACAGCATCATCCAAACTGAGGAAGGTGTAGTTAAGATTTTGGAGGTACCACAGTAGCATAAATTTCTTAAACTGACAACATTGTGTGCTGTTGAAATTTGGCCTTACTTCATATTAAATATTAAATGCCGCGGCTGGCCAAATAGGATTAAGTGGAAGGGGGATTTAATTCTGAAGATATTGCACATATTAATCTAATAAAAAATAGTTACAATATTCTTGTAAAACCTTCAGTTATGTGCTTGAGTGTGAAATAAATAGTAAGTATAAAATTATAGTAATTAAAAAAGTCTCGTTGTCACACTTTTCTAAATGACTGTTTGAATCATTGGATCCAATGTAATTGAAAGAGTTTAAAGTCAGGTCTGCTGTATCATAATCTTTAAATATGATGGAGGCCAGAGAGTGATGGTAACATAAATCATATGAGAACAAAAAAATCAAAATCCTTGAAAAATGTTTCTTTTACAAATTAATGTTTGTGCGCTGTATTATATTTCTAAACCAGTAAGATGTTAATGGTAGTTACAAATGTTTTTGAAGGATGTTGTGTTCGGATGACCACACTATGACACTGTTGGGTGTGAGTGGTCAACTTTAAATGACTGGTAACACACAACAGAGGCTTACAAAATGTAGGCAGAAGATCTAACATGAAGAGTCCAACTGCCACTCATATTTCTTTAAACATTTAGGCTATGTTTATATAAACAGCTAATTGTATTTTAAGATGCATAATATGCTTGCTAACCTAAAAGACAAAAACACTTAATCTTATTTAAACAACCTTTTTTGTAGGTATCAGAAAATGGGATGAGGTGAATAGAGCGTCTTCTGGGCTCTGTGCACATTGAGCAAATATAGCGAGGGTGGGTCAGCAGTTGTCGTGTTTGTCTTTTCTCCCTGAGGCCTGGGAACTGGACTTGTGTCCTGATGTGGACAAACAGATTATGTGTGATTGGACAATAAAGCACACTCAGCTCACTGACAGACATCTCATGCTATCATTGCTTCCCAGGATCGTCATTGTGTCGCAGCTGCAGAGGTAACAGGTGCATTTGAAGGTGTGCATTTGTGAATGAAAATTTCATATTTACATATCTTACCAAGCAACCATGTGTGAAAGTAGGGCATGCAAATTAGCAAACAAACTGGGCTTTGGCTCTTATGAAACAAAGGGTTAAGGAATATTTTGAGCCTTATCAGATAAAAGTGGTGAATTGTTTATATCTCCATATTAGATAATATCAGTGCTGTCTTCTTAATGGCTAAATGAATAATAACCTTGAGTCAAGGCTCTACAGTGAAAGTGCATGTCCAAAAGCAGGATCTAATCCTAGTTCAGACCAGTATGACCAGTAAGAATTCTAAATTGTAAAAGGTAACAATCTATAGTTAAATATGAAATGGTCTTTAGCAGAAGGACAACAAAAATGTCCAATATCAGACTGTTAAAAGGGAAATTAAGACTGCTCATATTAAAAGAGTATGAATACATGCTCAGTGAGCATGTTATTAGGTACACCTTGCTAATATCCCTTTTTGCTTTCAGAACTGCCTTAAATTTTCATGGCAAAAGTTGCTGGAAACAGCTGCACATCCATGAAATGAATCTCCACCACATCCCAAATGTTCTTTATTGGATTGAGGTTCAATGTGTTGTGGATTCAGAGATCCTCTTCTGAGTATTTCAGCAGAAACACTCAGAAGAGACTCATATTCATTCACTTAAATCACCTTTTTTCTCCATTTGTATGCTTTGAACTTTAGCAGGTCAAAGCTTGACCATGTCTACATGCCTTAAATGCACCACGTTGCTGCCATGTGATTGGCTGATTAGGTATTCATGTTCACAACCAGCCGGACAGATGTACCTAACCGAATGAGTGTATATCCTTCTCTGACTTTCTTTTCTCTCTCTCTCAGCATGTTCTTGCATGTCTTTTGTGCGAGAAGAAAGAAGTGAAAATTTGCAATGAACACCACACAATCTGTCTTTAACTTTGTGTTTTTAATTAAGTACAAAAAACTAGTGCTGTCAGCGTTAATCTCGTTAAAATGACGTCAACGCCATAACCACATTAAAGCGGCAAATTTCGGTTAGCGAGTTAGCGGATCGCCCCGTGCGTGGGGCTGCATGGCGTCAACGCGTTAGTACGGTTAGCTCGTTAACAGCAGCCCCACGCACGGGGCGATCCACGGTAACTCGTTAATGTAGTTAGGGCGTTAACGTCATTTTAACGAGATTAAAGCTGACAGCACTAAAAAAAACACAAACTACAGTTGAGATTTAACTAGGCTTTTCTGTCTAAGTAGCTACTGATCACTCCATAGTAATTATTACAGCACTTGTTATTGCTGTACACATAACACACCAATGCACCCACACTGGTTGAGCAAGTACATGAAATTGCAGCGTCACAATAGTATTGAAAATTAAAATAAGACATAATTTTTCTAAAAAAAAAACCAACCTTGCTTTCATAGTCTGGGCCTTGTAGATTTGACTTCATTTTAAAGCATATATATAAAGTAAAACAACGATAAAAGTAACAGTTTCACCCAAAAAAGCATCAACCTCCTCATGAAGCAACACGTTTGAACACTAATATTTAGTCTCATCATTTACTCACTGACTGATTTTAATCAAACTTTTACTCACCCACATCAAGAGCAGGAGTGAGTGCCTGAAAAGATAATTTTCAGTAACTACATTCTGCAAATGTTTGTCACATCGTTTAGATCCCAGGATATGAATAAGTGGCACACGTCTGATACAGAATCATAGTGGATCCATGCAAAAACATTTTCCTCATGTTTCAAGGCTGGCAAGCTGCTCAGCCAAATTGGCATCATTTACTCAGTTTCATAGGACGCAGGAGTGAAGAGAGAGACCGGATTCATTGGTTTGATTAATGCATGAGCATCATCACTCAGGTTGTTAGTGCTCATTAGCTGTGTTTGAGAGGTTGCGTTATCATCTCTCTCAAGCAGAGCAGCATCCCATGGGTACACACGGTTTGGGAAGCAACCCGTTCATGTAATATGAAGATGACTCTCTCAGCTTACGCACACGCACACACACACACTGACACCTCACACATGGCCTCATCTTGGAGATATCCCTCACCAGCGCCTGATGATCTGTCAACACCCCTACAACCCCCTTAAATTAAATAAATGTGTAATCAGATTGTAGCCACCAAACACACACTAGGCTCAATAAATCCAAGATCTGAGACAGTGTGGTGGTTTACAGCAGAAGCTCTGAAACAGAGTGACATGGCTTTGGGTAAATTTACTGGCCTGGATGGAAGTCTAATAACTACAAGCTTCTGTCAAATGGAAGAAAGAGTAATGCTGCTAGGAGCTATGATGCTGAAGATGAACCAAAAAAAGCGTACAGTGTGCCGTGTCTGTTTGCAGTTTTTATGCCATCCTCTGTCTATGTTAAGTAATATTGCCAGAAGATGAATATGCATATTTCCAATAGACTAAATGAGCCCCTCAAAGCTGGAATCAATCAGCTGCACAACAGTCCAGATAACAAGAAGTTCATTCCTAATTTAAGATGTCAGGTCAGCTTAATAGTGGGAGACACTTTGTTCTTCAGCTCGTCTAGTTTTTCATAATTTCCAGAGGAGATTAGAATAGAAAAAGACTCCCGGAGTACTTATAGTAATTTGCTCAAATCAGGATGTAACAGCTAAATTAATAGCCTCAAATAAAGCCTGCATTGACAGGAAAACATTTTATGAGCCATAAATGGTTCCCTCAATTACTTTCATCCTGCCTTTATAAAAGACACTAATTCACTTTAATATAGTTTGAAATCCACATCAAATTGACTTTTTTTTAACCTGCGAGTGATAAATAAGTTGATAACTTTGCATAACAGCTTGTTATCATCACGCATGCAGATGTTACAGCAGAGGTTTCTGTTTTTTCAGACACTTTGATTGATTAAAACTGATGGACTACATACTAAGGAGGAACTATACTGAGATACTGAAGCTGCAGAACCAGAGGGTTAATTTCTATTAGCCAAGAAGCTTTGGGTGAAACATCTCCTTTTGGCAGGGGCCGACCTGTATCGCTGAGTGGAAACAATGGTATTAGACAAACACCCTAAGCCTTTTTTCTGACCACTGTAAAGACAATGTGGAAGACGTGTGCAGACAGCTGGAAAATCCTGAATTGCCTAAGAATAGAATGTGTTGCTTTAACTTGCTGCTCAAAAGTTTGTCCACAATTCAAACTGACAACTGGAAGGGCACTTCGGGAGTGCCAACCATCGCCAGTGCCCCATCTTTCAACATTGGCGTTGAAATTTTTTTTAAAAAGATTAAAAAAAGATAAAAAAAATTACTTGAAACTATTCATGATTTGGATCAGCACCAAATGCAGTGCATTCATCATTTGCCCATCCTCTTTCTGCCCAGAAAGTTTTATTTAAAAAAAAAAAGCCTGGTAGTTTTTACATAATCCTGCTGACAAGGAAAACACAACCTACTCGCTGGAAGTAATGAAGCTTCCTGAAGCTGCAAGGGAATACTGACAGTGGTACACAGTCACTTTACATAGCTCTGCTCCAAATGAATTTGTTCTAGTTTCTTAGTCATTCCACTTCACGTCCCCTCTGTTTTATCTGAGTCAAAGCGGAAGCTCAGTCAGCAACGAGGAGACAGATTTGAGTCTGTAAGGTGAGGTCAGGATGTAAGCTGGCACGAGGATTATAAAAGGAGAATGTTTTGTGGTGATTTCACTCTACACCTAAATCAAATGATTTTTTTTTCAAGAAACTAGCCTTGGGGCTTAATTATTAATATTACTATTATTATTATTTGTAGGTACTCTTGCTATTTTTGTGTGTTTCATTTGAGCATAGAGAAATCCATAAAACACTAAAGAGAAACAAACATGGCCCAGTCTTTCATCACATTTCAATAACAGGGATTTCGGGGCATTTAGTACTGCATGCTTAAATTTGAATTACAAAACCTGCTGCAAGGACATTGGTAATTATGGTGTGTGGCAAACCTCCTAAAGAGTTTGGGAAACCACACTAATGCTGTTGTATTTCATGCTTTTACTGGGAGATGACAGCAATCATTACAGACTGGGCAACTGAACAGAGTTTCCTAGAGAGGCATGTAATGCCTCACCTCAGGGAAAGCCAGTGCAACTGCTGTACCTCATTGGCAGTTGAGTGTTTTTCATAAATGGTGTTCACCTCCCTTCAAGCTCTAATTAACACTTTACTTTTAAAAATATCACACTCTCTTAGGGCACATCTCCCCCGACACAAGCAGCTCTTAATAATAATGACACTTAGCTGAGTTCCTGTAATATGGCATGCAGTCATGTTTGTGTGACGGCGATGACTAAGCAGCATGTCCCTGGCTCAAATCGATTGTTCTGACTTCTGAAATCAATAAGCTTTGCGACCAGAAGCAGACAGCTTGACATCAATGTGACCTTCTTAACGGGGGTCTCTGAGTGGACTATATGCTTCTTATTCCGACCGTCACCTGAAGGACGAGGCGTAACGTCCTGCTCAAGGGTTCATGACCACTTTGATGGCCGTATTAAAAAGTTAGCAAGGGCATGTCACTTTAGTCTGGCCTTGTCGTACTTTGTGAGACTGTCGAGTGAGGTTCTACATCAGCAGCACACTCCTCTGCTACCTGCTGCAGCTCTACATTGACGAAACAGGTCCAGTGAACTGAGGCTGCCAAGAGATTAAAGCTGTTTCTCCAACTCTCTGCACATTTTTGTGCTCAGCAGCCTGTTGAGTGAACACTGATGCACAATGTAATCCCCCTCTCCCCCCCCTGCGGAGGCAGGAGATGTAAACAAACATGCAAACAAATTAATGATTATCCGTTGGAGATGAACTGTCTGCTTATCCGCAAATCAGTTGGTTTCGAGTAAAAACGGAAAAGCGCCTGCAATGAATTCATGTCTGCTCATTAATCCCCACCGCTTGTGCCAGGACCCACGAGTGCACTAAATCCCCACCGCCAGTGACTCCACCAGCCGCGAGGAGTTCTGCAGAGTGATAACCTGACTGTTATGCTCTATAGAGAGGTCATTCGCTTTGTTTCATTAACCAAACAGGATTTATGCACAGCTCTATCACAGTTAAATTGATGCACAAACAGTAAGGGAAGGACTAAACCAGAAACACTGGAGAGTTTTTTTTTTTTAAAGAAAAGGTAAACAATTTCTGGCTAAAAACGAAAAAGAAGAAGAAAAAAAAAACACACCACGACACTCCAAAAGTCCAAACTGTCTCAACTCCTCATTAAGTTGACTGAAATATATTTGGTGTCTGATGCTGTAGTTGCCTTTCAGAGAATGGATGTTTCTTTAGCATTTTCATGTTGTAACACTTTCCGTAAAAAAAGAATAAAAACTATATTCTTCTTGGGCCAGACGTGTTCAAATCCCGCAAAAAGAGCCATGAGGTCTTCTTCTATGAAAATGGAAAAACAATTTATCTCTAAGCCATTCATTATCTCCGTGAAGCCCATCAAATAAAAGACCCCCTGATTACAAAACAAACCATTTCCCCCTTGCCACGAAACCACATCCCCCAACCACAGACTCCTGTCTCGGTGCACAACCTCTCTCTGGTTGGCAGCTGCTGTGTGCCTGCAGGCCTGCCTCGTAATCGGAGCAAGAAAGATTAGGCTACTCACCTGAAACATCCACTGATTTATCCAACATCCCACCTGCAGATGCAGCTGAATACATGGGCACTTCACCCTCCAGGCTATCAACCCTACCTGCCTGGTGTCATCCACCAGTATGAGCACTTGTGTGCCAAGGATTGCTCCACTGCAGTGATGTACAATATGCCATTACTGTGGTAATAACGTGCCTGCCATCTGCCCTTGGTGAAAAAATAAACTACTGTATCTAGCCTGTACAGGTTAGTACCTTAATACCTGTGATGCTTGTTTTTTTTTTTTTTTTCAGGTGTTTCTAACCCTGAAAAAACTCATATAGCTCCCAAGCTCATTATATACCAGACACCAGAACTTGAATGTTTCAGAAAAGTTCAAAGTGTCTGGCCTTTTTTTTTGTTGTTGTTGTTATATGATTAAAAGCATAGAACACACAGAATGCACAACCTTGTGCCGTGTCATCCTAGAGGCTCTTGGGAGTCATTTTTTTACCTCATTTATGTGTCTTTGTTGTGCTGCACCTCAATGGCTGACCTTCAGTGCTGCTGAAGGTCAGCAAGCAACTTCATAACAAATCATTATGTCTTTTCTATCTCTGTTAGCTCCTGACAGTCAAATACCTGGCTAGCTTTTCATCATTATACCCAGAGTTATCTTTTATGTGCATGTGTGTGATTTAGGGATATTTCATTCAGGAAACCACATTATTCTCATTCAGCGAGGTATTTATAATCATGCTGCCCTCTTAAAGCCTTGTTTTCATGGTTGCCCAGATTGTCCCAGAGATGACAAGTCTTTGTAAGTCCTAAGACAGCTGCACTGATCACTCTATTGCAGTTGAGGGAACTGAAACCAGTTTTAACCTTCAGGGGTGCCTCAGTGTTTATTTGTATTTGGAAACTGAAGGCCAGACCCAGGATTAAGTAGGACTTAACAGGCGGATTTACTAAACCACACAACCTTGAGAAAGATGGATGGACTAGGACCAGGCCAGAAATGACTACATGAGTCACTGCTGTGGTTTTAGGTCTTCAAATTGCGGGAGGATTTACTGTTGTGGCCAATTCTAGAAAAACTAGGAGGATTAGATGTGGATATCCATTCACTGCTGTGTGAGTGTGTTTTTTTCCTGTTAGATCTAATGAATTTTGCTATCTCAGCCACATTTGCAAACAGGAGTAAGAATGTACAGCAGAGCTGACAGAAGTATTACCCTGTATTTAAGGCAAGTGGCAATTAGAGCTGAAGAACAATGGTGATGGTAACACTGAGTAAAGTGTGGCTGATTAACACTAAACACAAACAGATCTAGCTGAAGA
Organism: Oreochromis aureus; assembly: GCF_013358895.1. Lineage (NCBI taxonomy): Eukaryota > Metazoa > Chordata > Actinopteri > Cichliformes > Cichlidae > Oreochromis > Oreochromis aureus. The sequence continues at coordinate 13,189,768 of NC_052945.1, forward strand.
TAATGAATGCCACTTTTTCTAGGTGATACACTGCAGAGCAAAAATATGGGACAAATGTTAACCTTACGGTGATATTTGGCTATTGCATTTAATTAAAAGGTGGATGTGTTTGGGTGTAGTCTACTAAATATCAGGATGAAACATTTAGAAACTTCATGTAATGTGAACCTGGAGAGTGACAGGATCAATAAAGTTATTGGGTTTTTTCCTGTCAGGTGACAAAACACACACCGTGGTGCTTTTATATCTCTGCAAGAACTGATATATAATGATTGTAATGATTCAAGGGTATTTAGAGAAATCTAAAAATTGCTTTGTATCACTATGGGAGCCTTTAATGGAAAGAACCTTTATTTAAGATCAATTAAAAGTAACCACACTTATGAGGCTCAATCAGAGAACCTTCATTAAGAAAGCAGATCTCCTACTGCTTATTTAAAGCACCAGTTCTTTGATAATGACCTGAATCAAGCATTCCTCCCCGCATCGTTTTTTTCATCTCTGCATGTGTCAAAGAGAGATAAACAATGCAAACAGAATCCCGGAGTGAAGCAAAATCAGCTCGCTTACAGCCAAACAGCCAAAGCATGTCTGTCCAGGGGAGAAAAAGCTGGATAGCGTCTGCTGAAGGGAAGCAGCGGTTTTCACCCTGTGAGTAAAAGGGACATCACGTCTCCACTTACATAAGGACCTGGTTTATTACAGCAGCCGCTCTTACCGCACATCCATTTTCTTCCCTTGGCATGGATCTCACAGAGCCCGTGGATTTACAGAGAAGATGTGATGACTTTAGGAGCAGTTCATCCTGTCGTCAACATGCAATGGGCAGGCACCTCGGCAATGAAAAAGCAAGGCGCACTACGTCTCTACTGACAGTTTCTCATTTGTTTTTCGCACCATACCATTTATACCACAACATATCAGCAAACACAACATTTACTGAAACATGAAGCACAACAGCAAGCCTCAGGTTTTTCAAGAACTTTTCAGTACAGACATCATGTCTCCTCATTTCAGCAATGAATTACATTTTTCTTACTGGACTCACGAATAAAACAAATGCTACATACATGCGGAGCTCTTTTTGTTTTTTCTGCTGTGCTCAGACTAATCACACGCACAGTGGGCCCTCTGAAAGCCAACGGGACCCGATGGCCAACGTGTTCTCTAATGGGACACAGGACTGTCATCATTTGTAACAATTGTCCTTCTGTCCTCCAAACAAAAGCCTGTTCTGTGTTTAATTTCCAATAAATGGTCAATTGGCTCCGTTGGTTAGAGCACAACACCACAAAGGTTGAGATCATGGGTTTGATAAGTGTTTGGGCTGATAACTGATAATTGTTTTTCCTACATCCTGCATGCAATACATCCCTGACATCAGCTAGGGCACTTTTCTGTCCTCAGTTCCTGTCTCACTTGTCCCTCTTCTGACAGCATCGGGCACACTGTTATGCTCAAGGGCTTCATGGCCCCAGATATTCAGGGAGAGCAGTGATGCTTGTTATTGTACACCAGGTAATGTATTGTATAAGTTCATGTTTTGTAATTGCTTGTTTTTTATGTTAACAAAGAACATGAACAGCAAAATTTTCTGTGTGTAGAAACTTACATTGGATTTGTATAGGGGGAATGTAATTTACTGCACAACACAGGTTGTTTTTTGGCATCACTCAGTCCGCAGACACCAGTTTAGCTGCACTGTTCTGGGTTATTGAGCAGAAATCCCACTGATGGATGTTGGGACCTCATGCCACCATTGTAGAGTAGTTTTTTATCAGCTTGGTCGGAAACATATAAATAATATGTTTGCCTGCTGGAAATCCCTTTATAGGGAGTTGATGCTCTTTTATGGATCTTTCAAACCCTGGTATCTTTTCCATACCCTTGAGACTGTGCTGGGCCACACAGGAAATCATGCAATGGTATGACACTAACTAACTACACTAACTATTTGCTTTGTCTGTGTGAGAGAACCCTGAGATGGCTACATGTAGAAAGACTCAGAACTTTCAAAGATTTGGAGAACTGCAAACCTGGCCGGTCCTTTTTAGTGTGTGTCACTAAGAGCAAACCTTTCATAAAATAAAGTTATGTCTTCATGTAAAAATATTAATTATAGAGGTCCTTTATATATTAATATTCCCCCCACACTCTTACAACAGGTAAGAAAATGTCATGCTACATTTTCACTATTTTCTCACTTAGTCACATTTCATTAGGGCATGTTCATCTATTGGGCTAAAAATATACCAGCTGCTCAGACTCCTCGCAAAAACAAAACACTTCATCTCACTTAAGAGTTCAGTGCACTAATTCATTTTCCTCCATTATATCTAACAAATAATGTGCAAGTCTAATCACATTTAAATTGCATACAGATAAATCTTAGAAGGTTGCACAATTGCCTACTAGAATAGTAGAATTTGATTAAGTGCTCACCGACTAAAGAGATCACCGCTGTGACTGGGCTGGGTTGTTTACAGGGCCATGGGAACCAGACTACTGTAATGGAATTGCTCACAGTCAGTGCAGTCAGACCATTTGATTGCAGACAAAATTAACCCATTATTTATGCCCCTCTCTCTCTTGGCTATATCTGGGTACCTCCATCCTTGTGTGGATGGCATTAATGTTCTGGCCTGAGGTTAAGTCTTTCCAAGCTACAGTGTTTTGTGGTGATGGAGCAACTAAAGAGTTTCAGGGATAATCCTCGACTCTTCTCCTTCCTCTTTGCACATGCGCAGTTTTGCCCAAATGCAGCATATACGGATCGCTTTAAATATCAGCTGGCTAAGGAGAATTAAACCTAGATCCTTCCCAGAAGGAACTAAAATACATCTGAAAGCCACATTATAAATGCCCAATTCCTTGGAAATGTTATTTAAGGCACACCCTCACAAGAAAAAAATACAGCAAAAGAAAAAAAGAGTAATAGCCAACAGCAATTACTAGACATTTTGGACTTATTTATCCTAACAACATGAAGTGCTATATGAAGGAGGTTAAAGTACTGTAGCTGCTACTGAGTTTAGGATAATGTTGGCTGCTCTGTGCTGGGTTTGGGAAACTTCACACAGCACCCACAGGCATCCTTAGCTACATCTGCCAAACACATCATGTCATTGTCATCTATAAAGCCTCGCTATCTTAATGCTTAAAGTGAAATCTTATTATTTGAAAATGTGAACAAGTTTACTGTAGACAGCAAAATACTGTAATGTAATAAACTAATCCAAAACAGACCAAGGTCACGCACATGTGGAGGCAAACAAGTCCAGATTGAGTCTGCTGACAAGAAAGTCTAACAGACAGGAACAAAGTAAGCAATGAACCCTAGGATAGCATGAGAAAATGACACAAAAAGTTGAAAGCTAGGCTGATATATATTTATATTAGTGCTGTCAGCGTTAATCTTGTTAAAATGACGTGCATGGGGCTGGAATGCGCTAACGCGTTGACGAGCTGACCGCGCTAACGCATTGACGCCGTGCAGCCCCACGCATGGGGTGATCCGCGCTAACTCGCTAACGGAGATTTGCCAATACGGTTATAGTGTTAACATCTTTTTAACAAGCATCCTGCAGCAACATGCCATCCCATCTGGTTTGCATTTCATTGGACCATCACTTATTTTTCACTGGGACAATGACCCCAAACACACCTCCAGACTGTGTAAGGGCTATTTGACCAAGAAGGAGAGTGATGGAGTGCTGCACCAGATGGCCTGGCCTCCACAGGGACCTGACCTAAACCCTATCGAGATTGTTTGGGATGAGATGGAGCGCAGAGTGAAGGCAAAAGGGCCGCCAAGTGCTCAGCATCTCTGGTAGCTCCTTAAAGACTGTTGGAAAACAATTTCAGATGACTACCTCATGAAGCTCATCGAGAGAATGTCAAGAGTGTGCAAAGCAGTAATCAAAGCAAAGGGTGGTTATTTTAAAGAATCTAAAATATAAAACATGTTTTAAGTTATTTCACTCTTTTATATTTACTACATAATCCCATCTGTTCATTCATAGTTTTAATGCCTTCAGTGAGAATCTACAATGAAAGTAGTCATGAAGATAAAGAAAAAACATGGGTGAGGCACATGATACAAAGGAAGAAGAATGAACAAACACAGGAAATCAAACTGATAGTATTGCAATAAAACAGAAAATATCTAATCCATAATCCATAAACATCACATTAAGATCCAAAGCACCAATCAATCAACCTATAATAATCAAGGGACCAACCCTCTAATTAATTTCAAATGTTACTGCACACTCAAGCCACATTTAGCAAGTTATTGCATGTAAAGTTGTTTGACAGATAGTTAAAAAAAAAAAAAGAAAGAAAGAAAAAAAGCAGTGCATGACTAAATGTCTGCATAGAAAAACATACTTTATAAGTTTTTCCAACAGTGCCACCCCTGTTGGGAGAACTGCTTTAACCCCCATGTGAATGGTTGCATTGTTACCCAAACTATGATGTTTTCTTAACACTTTCCAATTAAACAGAGTTTTCCAACCAATGGGTGAAAGTGAAACCCATTTTAATTAAAACCCCAGTTTGAAAACACATTGCAGTTCATGTCTAAGTGACTGTAAGCTTGTTTAGTGTATCACAGCTACTTGGTGCATTTTCTTACTAGAAATTACCGGATTTATAGTATTCAGAGCAGACATGTACTCTAAGCATCCACATATAAACTATAGCATTGAGAAATTAGGAACAGTGAATGTGGGTGGAGATGTATCACAGAGAGTATCACTGACGAAGCACATTCAGAGAGTTAAAGTTCTGCTCTGTTAAAGTCTGACAGATTAATGCTAATTAGCCACTCTTCAAAATGGCCTTAGGGAGTCTCGATGTTGAATATGCTCAATGATCCCAAATCTGCCATTAACGCAGTCTATTGCCATTAAGAGTCAGTGGGTGTCAGCGATGCTCACAGTTATTAATGGTTAACCACCGCCGTTTTCATTTTCTGAATAATAGTTATTGCATTTTGAAATTGCAGGAAACACTTAAGCATTAAGAACCTTAATTGCAATAAAAGAAAATTATTTGATTATAAGCAAATGAGCACTTAGAAACAATGAACGGCCGCATGCATGTGTTTGTTTGTGTCTGTGTTTGTGGGGAGCTGGAGACAGGGAGCATTGCAAGAGGATATTCTCAGGATCATCAGCATTATTTTCATCATTATCATCGTTTATCTTTTCCCTCGATAATAAACTGATCCTCTGTGAAACGGAACAAAGAAATTATATGCCTTATGTCTGAAAAACCGGTTTCTTCAAATAACTTCCTGTTTTAATCAATTTCAGAAAATTCCAACTATATCTATCCAGAGCAGCATATAGATTATAAAGTATTCATTTTCAGGTTTAAGTCTATTTAAAAGTATTTTAAGTAGGTTATAATTCATTGTGTTGTGCAGATGTATAGTCGAGCCTTGTCCTGTCGAGGGGGCTCTCTCATGTTGTGCCATGCATTTATAATGGCGTATGTGCAGTTGACTTGCACAGCATGTGTATATTATGGATTACAAGGAAAATCCCGATAGGTTTCATTTAACAATAATTCCCCAAACATTCTTTTTACTTCTCTGCTGTTGTGTCTCAACTTCAGTCCTCCCTGTTGTTTTCTCAGTCACAGCAGGGCTCAGGATGCCTTCTTCCTTTAGTTCTGCAACACTGCTCATAGTACTTTTTATTTTTTTTCAAACTCCCCAACTTCAATCTGTATCTTTCCTGATCAGCAGAATAACTCAAGCAAAGACTGTGCAGATGGGCTGGTAAATAAAGCTTCATCTTTCAAAGTGACAGACAATCTTTAAGAAGAACAAGTTCAATTTATTTTTATTTGTAGGAGCAAGAAAGCACAAAAAATATGTCACTACGTTAGAAAAAAAGGTTATGAATACAAAGCAATTAAAAAAATAACCAAACACAACTTAAATGTCTTAGGAATTCAAGAGATGTAGATAAGACCTGAAACTTCAACTAAAAGGAAAAGTACTGTAAGTGGTAGAAAAGATCATGCATTTTTATCATTATTAGTTATGGAAGGTTGGTTACTTATTATTTATTTAATTTTTTTTACATATATTATGCCATTTTAATAAGATCAAGGCTGTAGCTGTGTAAGGGTTGCACTCTGTATACCATCTCTGTTCGAGCTCCTGCATCTTTTCTCGCCCTTTCTTCTTGACAGTTTCATTTCCCAGGAATCCTCTTCTTGACAAAACACCCATTTCCCTGAACTTCCTTGTGGTTTCGATATTTCTATATTTCACCTAAAGCTGACATCAAAATAGTTCACAGCTGCGACAGTTCGACTCTTCGGCTTGGACACTGTGAGGCATGTGGGAGTATTGTTGTGATGAGAACTAGACACCAGGGGAGAAAGAAGGCAGGGAGTTATCTTTGGAAAGCAGGTAGCAATAATTCAGTCCTGGCGAAAGGAAATGGTGCAGTTCACACCTCACTGCAGACTGAGTGGTATCAGGTGAGCTGTCCAAGTAGTGTGGAGTGAAAACAGGAGCGCGGGATAATGTCCGGCAGCTGATCAAACATGTCCAACGAGAGGAGAAGAGGGTGGGGTGTAATCAGTTTCTGTCATGCTCAGGTGTGACTGCCAATCTTGCTCTTCAACATATGCTGTCGACTCACCTTCTGGGCCCCTCGGACTGGAATAACAACTGTGCTTTTCTATGTGTGTGTAGTCTATAAGCTGGAACTATCTAGTAAAGTTTATTTGTACAGTCGAGTCTTACTATAACGTGGTTTCAAAGTGTGGCAGCTTTTACCTATAGACGGTCTATTTGCATGTTTAGGCTTACTTTGAAATAGCTTTACTATAAAATACATTTTTTTTAACATTATTTTGATTTAGACTCCATTCAGAATTTAGAGTCCATCCAGAGATCAAGCATACCATACCAAATTTAAGAGGATAAGGCATCAGATGGATAGATGGATAGATGGATAGATAGATGGTAAATATGTGTATTCACCTCTGTCGTGTTCTTTGTATTATCCATTGTTTGTTGTTATTATCCTTCTTGTCCTCTTTCATATGCCTCCTCCATTTCAGTTTACTTCCAATTTTATTTTGAAGGTCAGCTAATCGTGTGGGCTTCTCTGTTTTCACCTACCGCCTTTGTTCTTTGCCTGCCCTCATTATTAAGCATCTGCTTGAGCTCACCTGTTGCTTATTACCCTTTTGTCCTTGAGTATGTTTAAGTTGTCTTTGCCCTCACTTTTTGTCAGGTCACTGTAGTTGTACACCTCTCTTTCTTTGTTGTTCGATAATCATTGCTCTCTCCTTTTAACTCACTGCAGGTCTTAACCAGTTTTCTCTCTGTGTCTATGTCCTTTCCAATCAGTATGATAACCCTATAATATGAATTTGTTGAACAAAATAAATAACATAATGTAGGGAATACACGCTGTCACATGTACATGCTGCCTGAAGACATCTGGAGTTCAGAACACAGCAGCCAAAAGCACTCCAACTACACCCATTTTCAAAGATTGAATGTTTATCCTCGTGCATATGACAAATTTAAAAGGAATAGATGACAAGAGCTCCTTATGGGCTTAATTTTTTTTTTTATCTCAAAAATGCACCTTTTAAAAGACTGCATAATAAAATACAATGACGATACACTTGCAAATGTGTGCGTTTGTGGGTCACAGCTGAGGAGACCAAGAAAACAACTTGTAGTAATTACACATACGTAGACAAGCACAGGCATCCAAACACAATACCATCCAGGCTGGTAATCAGATCAATATATTAGTCTTTATTTCCATGTCATTAATATCACATATAAATGGACTGAATAAAATGACTCATACCACCACCATCATTTTTACAATCAAAACTATGACTACACGAAATCCCAACATCATTAAACAGTTACAGCCTCAGTCAAAGCTTTTTGGCTGTGCCGTTCACCAGCAGGAGACTTTTAATGGAGAAAGGATGTTTATAATTGTGTATCAAATGACTACACTCAATTTCCAAATTGCTCTTTTAAATCCTGATTAGACAAACCACATGTTTCTCACAGTGTGTCAAAAATCACAAACACATACACACATCTAACATATTTCAACATGAAGTAGTGCTAAATAAAACACACACACATACACCAAAACAACAAAAATACCTGCAAAATGCAGTAAGGGTGGAGCAGGGTTCAGAAAGACACCTAGATTTATGTTTTGATACTAAAAAAATTTTAAAAAGTAGAACAGAAAAATGCTCCCAGACTTCTCTGTTGCCATCTTGACTACTTAAGTTCCTCAGGCTTGAGCAAACTTAACACTTTTGCCTCATTTGGTCTGTAAATGTGGTTTGGCAGCTTTCTTGAACCAACAAGAACTATAACTGCTAGTAGTGCACCTGTAAGTGTAAGTGCTCCAGGAGCTACTCAGAATAAAAGCTCCTGAGTGTGGTTGTATCTCTCATGAATACATGAAACATTCACTTCTCAGTTGCTGCATGGATGCCGGGAAACCAAATGCACACAAAGGATAGCATACATATTTCTCACACTGTGCCACAGCTTGTACCAATGATAAGAGTGACACTGGGGTCATGAAGTTAAATTTTTTTCACGAAGCTGTCTTGATGCAGTATCAAAGTGTAGCAGAAACATCCTAAGCATATTCTGATTCTGATTTACCGCACTGTGTACTATGAGTGCCATAAACCACTTCTCATGTCTTTATATTTTGCTTCCAAGGAGCTGGATTTTTTTGCAACATTTTAAAGTAGTCTTGAGCAATAGGTCTCCAGGCTTTCTGAAGGTCTTTCAAAGTTTTCCTTCAGACACTGGCTGCTCTTGAACTCATTTTCAATCCAGGTCAAAGCCTAGAGCCCTGACCTTTTTTTGGAAGGAACAACAATTTTTTGTTAGTTAAGCCACATAACATTGATAGCTGAATCATGCAAGCATGTTGTGTCACCACATAACAACCGACTTAGCAAAGAACCAACCAGTAGCAGTCCTAAAAAGCTATCTGGAGCAGAAGAATTGTGTCTGAAAATCATGTCCTTACAGCGCAGGAAAAAATCCAGCAAAGGCCCTTCACATGACCAACTCTTCACTGACACCTCATTAGAAATGGTTGCAGTATAACTGTGGCTGTCATGAAGCCGTTCTTAAGTAAGAGAAACAGGGAGAAAAGTCAGAGGTATGGCAAATGGTTCAAAGATCATAGACATATGTTAATGATTGGTTTCATTTTATGAAAGCAGGACCAGATCTTAGATCTAATCCAGGGAACATCCTTGCTGGTTTAGAAATAATTTTGGAAGTATTGTTTGCAAGCATAGGCTTTAGCTGAGCATATTGGGTTTCAAAGAAAATAAAAACCTTTTGCTTGTATTTGGGTGCATGTTGAAAGTTTAAGCCAGCATTGCCTGCTAATCAGCTTCAGAGTAAACTGTGATTTGGCCATGAGTATGAGTGAATGCCAATTTGTCAGAACTAATTTGTTCAATATTATTTTCCTTTTGAGAAGCTTTATTACAACATCTATCTTCCATCCATCCATTTTCTTCCACTTATCTGGTGCCAGGTCACGGGGGCAACAGCCCAAGCATAGGACACCAGACCTACCGCTCCCTGGCCACCTCCTCCAGCTTGTCCAGGTAAACACCAAGGAATTCCCAGCTGAGAGATATAATCTCGCCAGCGTGTCCTGGGTCAGCTCCGGGCCCTTATCCCGGTCGGACATGTCCAGAACCTTACCCAGGAGGTGCTCAGGAGGCATCCTTATCAGATCCCTGAATCCCCTCATCTGTCTCCTTCAATGTGGAAGAGTAGCAGCTCTACCCTGAGCCCCTCCCGGATGGCTGAACTCCTCACACCATCTCTAAGGGAGCAGCCGGCCACCCTTTAGAGAAAGCTCATTTCCACTGCTTGTATCCGTGATCTTGTTCTTTCAGTCTCTATCCAAAGCTTGTGAACATAGGTGAGGGTAGAGACATGCATCAACTGGTAAATCGAGAGCTTCTACGCTGAACTCTCTCTTCACTATGATGGAGCTGTACAGCCTCCACATCACTGCAGCTGCAGTACCAATCCGTCTGTCGTTCTTCTTTCCCCTCTCCCCTCATTTGTGAACAAGACTCTAAGAATTCACCCTTTTCCACCCGAGGACCATGACCTCAGACTTAAACTCCCCACTTCACACTTGACTGTGAGCTGGAGGTAACCACCTAATGAAGTCAACACAACTACATCATCTGCAAAAAGCAGAGACAAGATTCTGAGACTGCCCAAGTGGAAGCCTTCTGCCACTTGGCTATACCTAGAAATTCTGTCCATAAAGAATTATTAACAGAATCAGTGACAGGGGGCAGCCCGAGCCGAGAACAAGTCCAACTTCGTTCTTGCAGTGGTTGCGTAAGGATCAAATGGCTCATAGCAACGGGCTAGACATTCAATACTCCCAAAGCACCTCCCACAGAATACTCTGAGGGGCACAGTGGAATGCCTTTTCCAAGTCCAAAAAGACTTGTTAGCCAAACCCCTATGCACCCTCAAGTATCCTCAAGGGGGTAAAAAGATGGTCCAGTGTTCCACAACTCGAATGAAAACCACATTGTTTCTTCTATATCCGAGTTTCGACTAATGGTCAGAGTCACCCTTCCAGCACCTTAGCATAGACTTTCCGGCGGTCTAGAGTTGGAACACACCCTCTTGCAACTACATCTCCAGTCTGCCAATCCAGAGGTGCCGCCACCAAGGACTTGTTTAACCGTCTCTGTGACCTCACTCCCGGTGATGGACGAGTTGTCCTCCTCATTTTCTGCTTCTTTTACAGAAGATGTGTCAATAAAATTAAGGTCCTCAACCTACTACTTTCACCGCCTGAAAATATCCTCAGTCAAAGACAGTAGTGCTCCACCCACATTATGTACAGTGCAGGTAGAGCACCGCATTCGCAATTCCGGCAAATTGCCTGACGGTTTGACAGGATCTCTTCCAGGCAGTTCAAGTCTTTTTCCATAGCCTCTCCAAACTCCACCCTCACCCAAATTTTTTCTTCAGCCTGAGCAGTGTGTGTGTACGGGTTCTTACTATCTTGGTGGGGGACAAGAATCTGAAATTTACTATCTTGGTGGGGACCAACAGCCCTCGTGGGGACCAAAATCCAGGTGCCCACGGGGGTGGGGGTGTGTGTGTGTGTGTGTGTGTGTGTGTGTGTGTGTGTGTGTGTGTGTGTGTTTAAAGGCCCTAACACTGTCTGTATGTTTCTGCTGTCCTTCATTGCTTGGTTGGTTTAGCAGACACTTTCAACTAACAAGTTTCTCAAGCAAACTTTGACTGAATCACAAAAATCATTCTGCTGAGTGTTTTCAAATACCAAGTATAATCTAAATAAGGCATACCTTCTTCAGATAGTCACATAGTTACCATTAAGTGGAGATTGGGAATGTACTGTCTTGACAGCACAACAAACTGAAGAACATGAAGAAGTGCCTCTACGTCACTCTGACCAAAACTGCTTCATTCAGTTTTCAGTCATTCAGTAATAAGAGAAGTGTTATTTAAACTGTGTTTCTCTCTAATTAAACCATTCTTAATATTTGTATGTATTGCTGGATTAGTTGCTGCCATTGCGTCAGGACTGAACCAAGCTCCCACATGAAAGACTTTTTCAAAAAGGGAACGTATACGCATGCCAATATAAATAAATACCCTCATCATTATAACCCAAGTATTTTAATGACAGTTTGTTGAAGACATAACTTGTTTGTGAGTAGATCACAGCTGGTAGTCATATTAAAATTTGGGCTTCCAAATGTTTTCTAATCTGTACTATGATTGGGCGCATTATTTTGCAAGGTATGGCTGCTGCCTTGGGGAGTGTCATTGCAATCCCTGCAATCTGCAGAAATGTTTATGGGGGTCCAAAGCAGCATCCAGGTTCCTACCAAAACACCAAATTATTATGAGAAGATCATGAGATACTGTTGCAGCTCATCTTAGTTATACATAAGATTTGATAGCTGAATTACTAGAAATAGATTTGCCAGTGACTTGCAGAAAATATAAAAATACATATTAAACATCTATTTATTTTTACTAATAGTATATCACAATCTCATGTAGCTAACATGAAGTTTCCACATTGATTCTTGATATTAAAATCATTTGCTGTATGCACACATGATGTGCATGTCATATTCACCACACTTACACTTATGAAGGCAGATGTTTGTAAATTACCATCTCCAACTTCTGAAATGCTACGTTTGCCCACATCAAAGAGCCCTGTTATGACCTTTTATGTTTTCCATGAATATCTGTAAAGCTACTCAGGATTGCTCATCTGCATTTCATTATGGAAAGGTCAAACTTCTGTGCTTTCTCCAATCCTCCACTATAGACCTTCGAGAACCCGCTTCCTACTTTAAGAGTTCAAAGCACGCTCAAGCACTATTTTCTCTAGTCTGTTTTCCCTTATGTGAGCCTGTGCTAACAGTACTGGTCGTGCCATGGCACCAGCATTATCCCTGACAAGATGATTGCCCTGCTTGCTAACGGCTCTCCCCTATTGCAAGTTTTTACTCTGTTTTTATTCAGCTCCATGCATACATATCTGGAATTGGGGGTATGTGAAGGTGAAAAGGGTTCTGCTACGATGTAATTAATCTTTTTGCCTTGCTGTGGTTGTGAGTGTAAGGGGCTGTGCGCGGTGCTCATTAAACTCAACAGGGACCTGGACAGTAATGAAAACAGCAGCAGAAGAGTGAGAGCAGAATGATTAGCATAGAGTTGCTGGGCTTCTTCCTGTTGCTCCAAATTGCAAATAGTATGATTGTAAAGTAGCTTTCACCCAAGCTTTTAATTATTTGCAATAACATATGAAAGTGCACTTGATAGTCTATAATGGACAAAAGTACGATTTTGTGCAGACTGTATAATTACACACTTTGATATATAAAATAAAAGGGTAGCCTTAGACGCATCATTCAAATTCAACATCTTCACCATTTATATGAATTAAAAGCTTATAGTAATTCACTGAGAGAAGTGTCTTCTTACCGAGTAGACAAATAGGTCAAAACCCCTGTAAAATGTAGCTGTGGCAAACATGAAGCAACTATGGCGTGTTAACAGGATTTATGGTGCTCGCCTTAAAAGATGGAAGATTTTTTAAATTCATTAGTTTTTTCTAAGACCTGCTAAGTTGTGTTTAATGGGAGTTGTTGTATCGTTTGTATCATTACACGTGTTGGACAGCATCCATATGCTAGTTCAAGCAGTCTTGGTGATGGCTTCATTTTAACTCATGATTCTGTTTTAGTCCATTTTGAGTTTAGTGAGTTTGAGTTGACTTGGATATTTAGTATATTGCTGTGGGCATAGTTAGTGACGGATAAAAGGCGACAGATTTGTCTACAAATACTCTCTTGCTATTCTGTGAGCTAAAGACAACTTTTACCTTGAAGGCAAATCTTCTCCACTTGTAGCACTTTTTCTAGTTTTAATACCGTTCAGCTATTAGTTGGTATTTGCTGACAAGCATGAAAAATTACAGGCAATCTGCTACCAACCAAAGCAATCGGTAGTAGGTTTTTGGTGCACTACTTCACCCAGTAAAAGCCAACAACATCCAGGAACAACTGCCAGATCTGTACAGATCAAAACACTCAGGAAGAGAAAGGTCAACTGTTTCTTGTCATCAAACTAGCCAACTATTGGTGGTAGCTTCCTACTTACTTAAGACATTAGAGTACTCTCACTTTTCTATAACTCTCATAAATAAATAAACTGTCCATGGTGCACCCTGTCTTTCAAAAAGTCGACCCTGAACTGAATAAGCAGTTAGAAAATGAAAGGACGGCTGCATAAATAAATATACTGGTATTTCTCAAAAGGTCCAGCTCTTTTTTTTAAGCTTGTGTCTGTTTTTCTCTTAAAACACAATTTGATTAAAGCTTTCAGGTCCATTTCATCATGTGAGAAATGGAAAACAAACAATGGCTCGGATTACAAATAAAACAGCACATTTATGGTCTATTTGCATGATCCATGTGCATGTAAGTGAACGTATGAGCAAACATATTTCTGCTGCCCCGCTGCCCACACATGCAGTGTTCATGCAGTGAAAGGTGAGAGCTCCTGCCTGTGCCGCTGCTGACTTTAACCACATAAATTGTAGAATTCTTGTGGTGCCTGCTGGGAATCATTACTCAGTGATGGAAGCTGGAAAGGGATTGCCCGGCACACTCTCAGGCTGCATCCACAATAACGCATTTGTAAAACAGTGTTTTTAAAGAGGAGATACGCTGACACCTTTAAAGGCGTGTCACTTTCACATATCCACAAACACTGAGCACGAACGCGTTGGTGCAAGCAGCAGGCAGAGTCTTAGTTGCTTATAAAATACAGCAACATTAACTGCGGATGTTATCAGCCTGATTGAATAACTGTTACGAGTTATTATCAGTCACATACATTTCCCTTTACCATCTAGCTGGCAGTCCATTGCAATGAGTGATAAACAGAAAACATTATGCAGCAGAGATCTAGTAAATAAGTGCATGCTAAATCTCCAGTGGTATGAAATAAACTGAGCTTTTTAAAATTATCAAAAGGTTTATTTAAACACAAACAGTGACATTTTCTAACACTAACAATATTCAGTGAGCAGATAACTTTGAAACAGGTGCCTTGCACATGCTGGATTACAACAGTGTTTTATCCATCGCCATGGGAAACAGGGCAATAGGAAAGGCAAAGCAAATGTCCATCTGCTGTTGAGAAATTGCTCTCCATTTCTGGATGTGTGCAGCCTGCAGCTGTGGAATGGTCACTGGTTGTGGCAACCTCTGATTAAATTCTTTTAGCTAGCATGTCCCAGGCACATTCAAGACATATTGGCACCAAATGCTGGCCTATATTCCAGAAAGGCCTGAACTACTCAGGCAGAGTGTGAGCCTGGGCATTATCCTGCTGGAAAAATTACAGGGCAGGAAGAATGCAACGCTGCAAGAATGGGTCGAGTACAGGTTGAAGCATTTCTGTCCAGTCAGATATCCACCAAGAACAATCAGATCAGAGATGGTCTTCTCACTGACATGCAAGTCTGCAGCAATAGCTCAAACACACATGCAAGCATCCAGCACACCTCGGTCACTGGTCAATCGAAGCATGGTAGGACTGATGAAAAATTTGTGCATATATTGTTTTTAATTTTGTTTGTTTTGTGTTCCTGTGTGTGTTCTGCGGCCATCAGCTTGAGAATGCTGAATTCCGAGGTGTGCAACTGAGTTTATTATCAATCCCACCAATAAGACCAATCAAATCAAATAAAAGAATCCTCACAGAATATGTACGAGTTTTCTAGGAGGTAAAAAAAGAACGTACTGGGGAAATGGGTTCAGAAATAACTACTGAAAACATATTTCACAACATAAAACTTCTGTTTTCTTTTTCTAGTCCATATCTCAATTTCTTGTCACTCAGATTGAAACAAGAGCTCAGTTTGTAACTGGATCAGCAGGATTTCGAAAACTCTCTTTCTTAGAAGATATTAGGAAGTGAACAATCTGATTCGCAATTATACGCATCCGCCTGAGGGATAAGACCACACACACTTACTTACATGCGCATTGTGTTTATGTTTTCATCATTTCCACACAACAGGTTTTAATGTCCTTTCTCATAGCGACTCTCAGCAGGGATAATTAAACAATTACAGGTCTAAGTGGCCTGTTGTCCTCCAGCGCCTGGGATTAATGGGGTCATTTATGTGATGGCGAGTCCAGGTTTTCATCAGGGGCTCTGGAGCAGCGGTAGATGCTAGATCCAGACAGAAATCACCTTGTTAGACTGTGAGTCTGTAGTAATCATGCTCTGCTGGCTGCAGCTGATAAGCACCACCAATATTCCAATTCAGGCCCTGTCATATTTCACAAGTGTTATTTTGGGATCATTTACCGGTTCCATTCCTTCCCCTGAGAAATTTTCAACCGAGTACCATAAAATATAAGTAACCCGAGTGATAAGAGAGGCTGATGTTCAGCAGTAACACAATCATACATATCCTCCATTCCAGCCACTCCTGTATCTGAATGACTGTCATCAAGAGCCCACAGTGGGAAACGCACCCACAGAGTACATCACATTCCTTCACCTTTTTTGGCTACATCTGTGTGCAACACAAAACAAGGGGCACCTCATTAGTTTAACTACAGTGCTGAATTTCAAACTAAACAGAGCCATAAATCAATCTAATTACAACATTTAACTGCATAAAATAGATATATGTGCACACAAGTTCTTGTAGATTATCGTTTTATAAAAGAAAAGTTTCTTTTGTGAGTGCATCGGTGCACACATCCTCCATTAGAGTAGAATGCCTGCCACATCAAAAATAATCCATAACAGCATGAATTTTTATATTTTTTAAAAAACAAAAATTAAAAACAATTTAAGTAAAATGAACATGACATATATACTCTGTGACTGCATCATATGTTAATCTGTTAGATTGTTCATACTGTTATGGATGCATCAATGCACAAGTAGATGCATCTCGAGAATGTGATGGTTACAGCTACTTTATTTAAAGTTTAGTCCTGGGTTTCCCAAACTATGAGTTGTGATTTATTGTTTCCACTAATAAATTACTTATTTATTATTGTATTGTTTGGTGAAAGAATGGAAACTGAACTGTGTGAGTGAAATTTTGGGAAACCTAGCCTAACTAATTTCAAACTGTTAAATCAAAAATTCAAGGTGTGTATTTTGAAATTAATAATAATAAAAACTTGAACTTTACGTTGTAATTTTAGGATGCTAATCTGAAATTTTGACATATGGATTGGATTTTTTTTTCCTAATTAAAACATTTAAAAAATGAAACAAAATTTTAAAAAATACATCAAGAATACATAATTCTGCAACAGACAAAAGACCATTGAGATGGGATCAAATGAAGAAAACAAGTATTTTACAAAGCTGTCAAAAACTTGTTATCATTTTGTTTTTCATTAGGCAAATGACAAAATGAAATGGTGTAAAAAGAAAATTGTGTAAAAAGAAATTTGAAAATTCATGGATAAAAACTATAATTAAATTTGGGGCATTAAAAATATAATTTTAGTTAAAGAGCTTCCACATACTTATAGAAACTGTCACGGTGTGCTGTGTGCAGGAGGCAGGAGAGGATGCAATTGCAGGACTCACGAGACAGAAGGTTAACTGAAAGCGCAACTTTATTGCTGGAAACACTTCAAGAAATTAACTTTACAAAACAAACCAAAAACCTCAAACATGAATTCAAAACTAAACTGAACTCAAGAAACTAAAATCTAAGGAACTACGGAGACTAGAAACACAGATGAAAATCCACACAGCAAAATGAGGGTACAACACAATACAGAACAAGTAAAACACAGGCCTTAAATACACACTGGAGCAATCAGTAAATGGGAGACAGAAGGGAAATACAACTGGGAGAAATCAGAGCTAACGCGACAGGGGGAAGTAAAATCAGAAACACTGCACGCAGAACTGGAACTATCAAAAGGAAACAGGAAATATGAAACAATTCACAAAGACGCAGACTTGACACTGAGAAACAGACTGAATGAATATGACACGTGGAACACAGGGAAGGTACAGAAACTGAAAGTAGAACAACAAATAACCTCAAAAGAGTGAAAACCATGAATAACAATAATCAAGAAATATAAATTAAACACAAAACACTGGGTCACACCCAGAGCCATGACAGAAACAGACAAAAATATTTCTGTAATTACAAATACTGTTAATTATGGGCAGCTATGCCATACACCCTATTAGATGATCACTGAATGATCATCTAATAAATTTGTCTTAGGACAAGTCTGAATGAGTCTGTTTAATTGATTCATGCAATTATTGGTAAAGAAGAAATGGTAACTAACCCTGGGTATTTTGTTGTTTGTTTGTTTATTATGTCCACGCTTTAATATTTAAATGTAAAATAGTAAGGACCTAAGAACTGATCCTATTTTAGCAGAGTTGATTGATGACGTTGGCACACTGTGGACTAAAAGAGGATTCTGGATTCAAACCTGCCCCCGTCTTGACCCTCTCAGAGCTGAGTTTGCATGTTGGCCCACTGCCTCTCCAGGTAGTCCAACTTTCTACCACCATCTAAATTCATGCATGTTAACTGATGACTCTAAATTGGCTGCAGGTGTGAATGTGATAGGGTAAGGATGTCTTTCTGCCTGTGTTGTGATAGACTGGTGATTCATCCAAGGTGTACTCTCCCTTTTGCACATTGTACACCCCCACCGGCCCAATGCATACCTGAATTGGATAAGAGGACAAGAAAATGAATAAATGACTGATAAAGTCCCCTTTGAATGAAACCCTAAAATGATGAGAATAAAACCAAGCTCACATCAGACTTCAACTGACAGCCCATTTTTTAAAGCAGTCGTTTTAATTTAAAGATTGAGGACAATCCAGGAGGTGTAGAGAGACACAGAGAGAGACCGAGATAGGAAATATATCATTTAAAACTCTATTTAGTGCAAGTTGTGGCTTATGACCTGCTCTAAATCCTGACTGAAATTTTTCAAATAGACCATTGCACTATACAAAGGAACTGATTCTCACTGTGTAATTTCTGCCCTAAAAAGTTTGAGATTTAACTTGAATGCTGACTACAGAGTTTGAGCTAATGGGTTACCACAGAAACAATGCTTTAGTGCAAGAACAAGGCAAAGTCACTAATGGATGCAAAATAATGCCACACTTGAATTATCTGTCACCTGTGCATGGCTTGTTGGAGCTCGCTTTGTCTGCAACCTTTTGACCTGTCACTCTTTGGGCAGAAAAAATTCATTTTCCCATTGATGACAGCTGGATCTGCTAATGACTAACATCCGCCTCCCTCAGGATTGCTTCTTTATCAGAGGCCAAAGTGTGAGCAAAACAATATTCCACTAACTCTGGTCTTCCGCTGTTTAATAGAGGACCCATATTAGGTTTGTAATGTAGTTTGTACCCAAAAGAACATTTTGGCTATAATGCCAGGTGTTATTTCTATCATCTGGAATATGCATTTATAGGTGAATTTTAAATCAAGTTGATTTGACCACGGGGAAAAACATAGACGCAAAGGAAATGAAAGCAACTGTTTCATAACATGGTGACAAAACAATATCTGACTGTTCTTATGTGCTAAGAACTGTCCTCCGGCAAATTCATGCAAAACATAGAACTTTGTCGGAAAAAGGAAGACACTGGGGAAAGTGACTTGTTTTAGAAATCAATTTGAATAAAAGTCAGACCAGTTTAGCACGAACAGGGCTCAAGTGAAGGCAAAACTGCTGTGCTTATTTTCATTTAACCCATAGCATGTCTCACAGAGATACGTTAGTCTTTTTTAGAGAAATAGAAGCAGGAAGCCAAAAATAAATAAGCTGCTTAGGTTTAACACATTGTGAATTATATATGTAGATGATATTACTGAATTATAGGGTTTGGGATGCTGTGCCATGCTCCAGTAAAAGTGGAATGATTCAAAAGGAAAATTTGGGAATAGTCTCATCTACATTACTTAAAATATCACTTGTGTTTGCTAATAAGTGGATAACACTTCGGCAGACAACCAATAAAGCAGAGTGTTTTGCATATTATAGGCAGATGTGCTATAAAATTTAGAATATTTCAGCTTAACTATTTAAAAAAAGAAATGAATTATTTGGCTGACTTTTATCTGTAAAAAATAAATCTTTTGTATGTTTTTGCATTTAGAGAGACTTGCAACTTGATGCAATAGGTGAAGATCTTCAAATTATCTATGCTTACACCAAAAGAGAATGCAGATTTTAAAGTAAAAAATTAAGATTCTAACTCTCTCTACAATTTAATGAATTTCACAATTTGAGCTATTTTATTACACTGCATGTCAATGACAGATAAAGCCCACTGCAGTATGAAAAATATAAACGTAGGACAGAGTCAGGCTAAAATAAACTCATGTTAGGATTCAGTCACACAGGTCAGCAACCTCTATTAACTAAGGAAAAATATGTATCGACTGGTTGGGAGTGGTTGTTAGAGGTTGCTTGTTGTTGCCAGGTGAAATTGACTACAAAGGGCTACATGGTGTTACACTGAAACCGTCCTTGCAACTGCTTTGCTCACTAGCAGGTTGACGTGGTTGGTCCAATAATTTCTATGGAAAATGTCAACATGGCTACAGACACTAACTCCTCACTAAGCAGCAGTGATCCAGTGAAATTGTGAAAATAGCATAATACAAACTGGAAACGATGACCATCAACCAGCAGCCACTTGCCAACTGGTCAGGGAATATATGTTTCCCTAGCAACCAGAGGCTGCAAGGCTATGATAAGTTCTAATAAGCTAACTGGATAATGGACAGGTGGTGAAAATAAGCTTGCTTAGGGGGGAAATGCTTTGTTCCTGCAACCACCACAGGAAAAGAGGGCAGTAATCAGCTCACTATGAAGTAAGTAGCCATTGGTGCCACCTTGGCAGCTTTCAGAATCAACGCTTGAGATTTAAGATCATGCTCCGTTTATCATCAAAAAGGCTTCCACGTGAACGCCAATTTGTTTGTTAACATTTCTTCAATAAGTAGTGATTATGTGATAAAATTAAACGTCACTGGTTTATATTTGCTCTTACATCAACTGCACTGAACTGATCACAGATGGATACCATTATATGACATCTGCAACTGGTTTAAAAATATGACTGCAACGTTGTCTGCGTCATTAATCAGTTGACTTTGATTAAGTTTAAAAGCTTAATTGTGTTAAGGAGCAGGAGCTGCTTTAATTTCCTCCCAAAAGTAAAACAAGTGGGAACTTGATTGATTGTAACACTGTTTGGGGTTTCGTGTAAATATCGGGCATATCTATTTCAAGATATCTAGAAATGAAGATTCTTAAGCTAAAGGAAAGTGTGAGATAGACCTCCTGTGGAGAAACTGCAGATCTAAATGCTTGAACAGTGCTAGCTGTAGCAATCTATCTAAAAGCTAAAGGTAGCCGGGTTCATTTTCACGTACTGCTCAGTTATATCGGACTGATAAGCAATAAGATTACTGTGGTCCAGTAATAGCTTGTGCGCGTCTACTGATGTTATTAAGCACTGTGATAAATGAAAAGCTGCTTATTTCAGTCAGTCATTTGGACTGCATAACTTCATGCTATACATATGAAAATGTATTTCTCAAAACTAAAGCAAACACTATATTGGTCTGACTGGGAATATCACCCTTTAATGCTGAATAACATGTCTGTTATTCCACTTTGGATGTGGGGAGTCTATTTAAAAATGGGACCCCCTCAAGTAAAAAGGCTGACGCGCCTTATTAACATAAAAGTTTTCTGAAAACAAAAACAAGAAATTCTGCATAGCTGTTTATCTCTGCTGCCTCAGACTAATGGGCTGTTTTTTCTGCTCTGATTTGAGCTTTTCAGTGAGAACACAACCTGCTGTTTTTCATCATTATCTTTATTACATGTCACTGCCTCTTTTTTTGGCGTCTTTTTTCTGCCACTACCCGTTAAAAAAAATCATCTTCACAAGTAGATATACAGAAATTAAGCTGGGGTACATAGCTTACAAAAACTTTTGCTTTTATGTGGGATGAAATCTGGCTTTACATATATAATTGCCAAGTAAACAATTCTGTGTAATGTTTTGCTTACTTGCCACCTTCTTTTACAATTGACTGATTCTCTGGTCTGCCAGTCACTTTGGTCCTTATATAAGGTTTTTGGTGATTTTCTCCGCCCTGGCTTTTGCTCCTGTTTATGTGAATATCTCTCTTCTGGCTGCAAAGGGCTGCCGGCCGGAGCAGAGAGGGGAGGCATGCAGGCTTAGATCCACAGTCAGACCTCAAGAGAAAAGCCTGGCTCCCACACTCCATCCCACAAACTTTTCCATAATGTGAAACCATCGCTCATTCTCTCAACTCTGTCGTCATTCCAAACCGAGGAGATCAGCGCTGTTACCACCCAGTATGATACTGGCAGCAAATGAGCTTTAAGAAAGGAAGAAAGGCAGATCGCTATTGTCGAATGAAAACCAGGGAAGTGTAGTTTTGGTTATTTTTCCATTTAAATATAATTTTGCAGATTTATGGCCCCTCCGTTGCCCACATTCAGTGTCATGAAGCCCATTTGAGAGTGGTTTTGAAGCACCTTCAGCTTTCAACACTACCTGTCGTGGCCAGCCAGGCGTGGCACAGGTGGTGCCGTGACCCAGTCCAACGCAAGCTGGCAGAAATCCCTCAGACGTAAACAGTGTAGGAAAAATCATCTCCAGCCAAGAACGCAGGGTTGATAAGAGAAGGATTCATTAAGGAAACGCACCAAACTTTGACTCTGGGAGCAGCAGTGAGAGGGGATCTAAATTTTGGTCCTCATTTTTAAATTATAGTGATAATAGTAACAGATTAGCCACTTGAAATTCACCTTAAAATTTTCCAAAAACTAAATCCATGATTTCAGACAAAGGTAGACGAAAGCAGTGTTACAATTTCTGGTTGGTGACAATCAATATTGCCAGGTAAAGTGACAACTTTTTATCAGCTTTAATATTCTATTAAGAAATCAATTGTAACTCTAAAATAAAATATGCTAACCATCATTTTTAATGCCGATTTTAAATTGTCATTGCTTAAACAAGCATTAAATAGGTCCACCTGATGACTGTGTGTTGAGAAAAAGATAAATCTTGATAATAATGTCTAAAGAATGGTAAGGACAAAAATTATAGTCAATCTGACTCATTCCTCTTTAACTCTTAATTTTAATGGAATAAGCAAGATTTGTGCTTTATTATTAACAAGCTTAGTAATTAAGGTTCATTGAATGAACAGCTCCTTTTGTGCTGGACTGAAATCCTAATCTCGCTGATGTTAGTCTGCACAATGATTTAAAATCTCGTCCTTTTTTCCAATCCAGTCCAGAAGCTGCTGCTGTATTCTTCAACGAACCAGGGGTCCAGATGAAAATACTGGATTTAACCATGTCACTTCGCATTTGTATTTTGGAGAAGAAAATTAACAGAGTATAACATTTTTGTACGTATAGGTTTGCTTTTTTTTTATGTCTGCGGTCACACTGCTTAAAAAACATGCTGCGAAATCTAAAGTTTCACAGGCCTGGTGTTTTTCAGTTGCTAAGCTGTTTGGATGATCACTTTGGTAATTGGCAGGTCTTCACCCTCACTGAAGTCTAACACTGTTGCTTGCAGTGACTGAGCTGACCAGCCTGTGGAAAAACAGAGATCGCCCATGAGAGGAAGAATCTGACATTTGAAGCAGCTGGCAGCTGAATGGAGAGAAGAAGAACAGAGGACTGTCAACTACCTTGTAAGAGGCCAGGAAAGCTGAGGAAAACTCTGATGGATCAGTAAGATAAAAGGCATGAAGAAACTAGAAAAGAAGGAATTTCCACAGCTGGCAGTGGGATGAAATGTAAATGCGCTTTTTTGGTTTCTTAGATGTTAAAAGACTGTTGAACTGTGACAGTGCGGCTGGTCCAGTGTTAACAGCGGAGGTATAACAAACTGCAAAGCTCATACGCTTCAGACCAACCTGCCTACTTGGCCATACCAAGTGCATTTAATTTAAATTTCATGCTGTTTAAAGAGTGCAGCCAGACACTTTAATTCAATTCACTTTTATTTATATAGCGCCAATTCACAATAACAGTTGCCTCAAGGCGCTTTGCACATTATTCCATGCAAATGTCCACTTCAAATTTAATCAAGGCCACATATGAATTACTTGGATGTTTGCTATCCCTCTGGATCTTATCACACACAAAAATGTAATTCAATTAAATTAATCTTTATTGCATTAAATTGTTAACAGCTGCATGCCAGCACTGTGGTGTATGGATATATTCAACCAGAGCAGACATGAGAGACATGAAACCATGCCCGGCTTTAACATGCTTGTTGATTTTTTTTTTTTCAACAGATGTTGTGATCCAGAAACTTTTTAAACACGAATAATCTCGAGTTACTTTTTAGTATGATAATAATAATAAACAATTACAGAGAATGAGATCAGGGTCAATGTTTTCCTTTAAAGGCTGCAGAAGAGTTTTGCAATTTGTCAGCATCTTAAAGACATGACAGCCTAAAACTTTGACTCACAAGTTACAACTTTTTGAGACTGACATCTGGAAAAAACGTGAATTTAAACATGAAATATAATTATCAAGGTTGTATAGTTTGATTTGGGGGTTTTTGCGTGGATGCTAACTGAACATTAACTGAAACCTTCTTAATGCTGTTTTGGAAAAGACTTAAACCCCTGTCTGTGCATAAAATATAATAATAAAATATAAAAATGTATATTTTTAAAAAGCCTGTTTGTTCATATATACAGTGAGCATCCTGTCGGGTAAAAATCAAAGATGAAAATGACTTCTCCTCGTGTTGAGATATGAACCCGCAACATCTGGTATAACAATTCACCTCACTGTAAAATCTCAAATTCTGTTTCTGTTGTCAGGACCGTTCCAAAACATTCAGTCTGTCAGTTCTCAGCTTCAAACCAGACTTTGACATCTCTTCCTCGCCCGCATCCAGAAACAAAGGTAAACGGAGAAAGACGAGAAAGCGATATGTGTTTCTGTCCGTGTGTGCATGTGCATCATCATCACCATCATTAGCTGCATCCCTGGTGGATGTCTTCGGGCGCAGCGGTCAGTCTGTACCAGCGATAGAGTGCCTGATAAAGAGAAAACGTCAAGCACAAACTGGCGTATGAGGCTTCAGAGTGATGGAGGGCAGAAAATGCCACAAGAAATGAATAATTTCTAAATGAATCAGTTTATAAAATAATACAAGTGTAATAAATCAGAGCATTCAATTTAATTAAAAGTCTGACAGAAATAGATCATGTTTTATTAATAATCTTCCCTATTTATTTATTTATATTTAATTTTCCACTTTTTTGCCCCATAACAGTTGAGATAAGAGGAAGAAGACAGATGGATGAATGGATAATCGATTGATTGTCTTTATTATTCTCTTTGAATTTTATATTTAGCATTTTTCTTCATGCAAATCAATCAGGAGGCTCAACATCCAAGAGAAATGCTTGCTTCTAGAGACCTGAGGCAGCTGGCTAAGCTATCTATCTAAAACTTATACAGCTGCTCAGTACTGTTTGCAAGCAAATAAATTAATACTGAAATACATTAATACATTAATATTATAAAAGAAAAAAGTGTCATATTTTATAAATGAACATCTACACTTCTATTTAATAATCCTTTTAATTTTGACTGTCTGACTCTTCCATACACAGCAAAGTAAATCTGGATATACACTAAAAAAGGAAGCAGATGTACTCTTCTTATGCAGTGCATTATCTATCATTACTGACCTATGTCATCAAGCTGCTCTTTCGTCAAACACCATGACAACCGCACATAATAACCGGCTCACCATTAGATGACTTTTTGCACAGTTTTAACGAGGTCATGTAACCTGTGCATCAGTTAGGAATAAGCAATTTGAAACTCAAGCTTTAACCACAAAAAATAAATAACTAAAATTTTCATTAAAAAGAGCTGATTTGTTTCACTTACGCATTAATCTCATGGTGATATCAGTGACTTAGCGAGCTGGACTTCTTAAGGAAAGTTTATCTGATTTTTGTTTGACTATACATCATGGAAAAGGCATCAAGCGTGGAGCTGTTGGATCCCGAAGACAAGAATCATCACTCAAATTCTGACACTGATACAGGCAGTGAGTAAACCATAGGACATGGAAAAGATATCAGTTTGTCTTGTAAAGCTGAGCATGATGGATTGTGCATCGCTGTACAATATAATACTCAGGAAAATAATACCTGGAACGATATTAAATAACATGAACCCACAAACCCACATACAGCTGCTGAACCATGGCACACAACTTTTTCTCTCTGTCTTTTTTTAAGCAGAAATTGTGTCTTCACACAAATCCGTCGGCCTCCTGGTTTAAAAAGCTGCTGAGTGTCTAATGAAAGCACGGTCTTAATGAATTCAAGTGCATCTAACTGTCTAAGAGTCTAGTACCAGCTGAAGCAGCCAGGTTAAGTATTCCTTTTTAAAAGAGGCCTGACAGGATGTCTGATGTGTCCAGCAATAACTGCGCTCATGCGGTGAGAGAAGTAAATAAAGAGACAAATTACTGACGAGGGAGTGTCTCACAAGCTTGTTTTCATAATTGAATCAGCCTTGTTTTCTTTTCCATAAAGCCCATCATTTATTTTCTCACTATATTCTCAATCCTGACTAATGAAAATGAGAAAAAGTAACGTTTCTGCCACAAATTTCCTTTCTAATCATTTTCTCCAACAAATCCCACTATGGATCCAAGGGGCCTCTTCCATCAGCTGACATAGCACAAGAGGCAGGGTCCAGTCCATCACAGGCGCTCACAATGTAGAATCACCAATTAACCTAGCATGCCTGTTTTTTCACTGTGGCAGGAAATCAGCGGCGGAATAGGGAAAAACATGCAAACTCTGCACAGGCAGTGGAGAAAGTGCTAACCACTGCACTACTGTCCCGCCCTCACATTCTTTCCATAATATGAAAATAAACAGTCTTGTCTTGAACCAAATCCGTTGACAATCTGCATAATTACAAATACACTTTATATAAATATATTGGCAGGCTGTTTTTCAGTGTAACACTGTCCCCCAGAGGGCAGTGGAGGTTTTGTAGCATGAAGATTAATTTGTCAGGTTCAGGATATTCATTCAAGAGACAGTTTTGAATTTAATGGAAATCCATTTATTACTTTATTAGCCTTATATAACCTTAGGTGATATTTATAGTTGCACAGTTCATGACAAGTGAAGTACCACAGTGGTGAATGTAAATAATTTAAATCGTCTCTGTTTTTAAGAAACACCACATTTCGTCACCACGTTTTTGTCTGGAGCTTTGGATGTTATTACACAAGTTGTTTTGATTATGTGTTATGGATGGAAAAACGTAGCATGAAGATTTTCTTTCCGTCTCAGACTTTTGAGGGTTCCACTCAACCCCAGCTCAGTTTGTCGAGATCAACCTGTGCAGCATGGAGGGCCATTAAAATCCTGAAGGAATAGCCATGGCCGTAGGATAACTTTCTTATGGCACCGTCAGGTAACGACCATCTCACCAAAATGCTGCTTCAGCTGCTCGAGGAATATGAAGGTTAAGACTGTGTGAGGGATGAGGCGGATAGCTGCAGGAACAAGACCCTGGACACAAATCAAAGCACTATTTCAGTGTCTTAATACTCTGTAGGTTACTACAGCACATAATTAGAAAGAGCTGTGTAAAGCATCTGCGTGAATGTGACATCCACCTTGTAGAACGCATTCGGCCCCAGCTTTGCTGTTTCTGTTAAGCAGTGAGACACGCTCTGCAACAAGGAGACAAAACACACAAGAGACATGCCAAGCTGTGTCATTTTCCCCATAACCAATGAATAAAACATACATAACATCAGAGTGATGAGGGCAGGAGAACTCAGCGACCTAAATAAGCCAAACTCTCCTGCAAAACCAGATAACAGGAAAAGTCATTTTAAGACACTCACCCCATACTGAACTTCTGAGTTCATTAATCTTGTTTTAACAACATCCAGCGGTTGACAGAGGATTGTAGCAGAGCCACCCTGCGCAAAAAAGAAGAACAGAGGGCTTATTTCAGAAAATCATGAGATGTTTTTCTTGCTATGCTGTGACAGACATGAGTCACTTACTGCAAACACACTCGCCAGGAAGTGAGTGAGAATGTTGTCAGTCAGGTAACCAGTAGCCAGAACCAACTCTTTGGACTGGTCGTAGCAGGCGAGCTGCAGGAGCAAAACACACATGTGCTGCGTTAGTTGGCTCGCTTGTCTGTGATGCAGCAGGCAACTGAAAATGTTACTCATCAGCGACAAAACAAAAAGTCATATATGGCTTTCTATTTTGTTTCTTTATTTTTTAAAGAAGCATATAATTTCCAAGAAAATGCTTTTAAAAAATATCAGTCAAATAGACCTAAAACCCAAAATGTAGTTTTGGTTTAAATGCTGCAGGCTGATCTGTGTCCTTCCTGCCACAGAACAAGAGCAAACTACACAGTGGATATACAGTTGTGGTCAAAAGTTCATGGCTACTCATCATGGGCATAAATGTCATGGTAATTTAGGGCTTTTAATGATTTCTTTGAAGTTTTCTTTCTCCAGGGGGGAATGATTGTGCATAGATCTTTAAAGACGTTAAAAAACAAGAATTGGATGCACAAGTTTTAATTTATTTAGGATTTTCTCCAATCCATGCAGGGTCAAAAGTATACACACAGGCTCAAACATCTACACACACTCACTTAAATCTTAATAAGTGATGCTCAAGGCCCTACAATGTTTTAACTAACTTAACAACACCAAGGCCTGTTAACATCTCGTTAGTGATCATGATTGTCTCCAACTGGTAGTTTCTCTTTGCCAGAGAAAAAGGAATTTCTTTGACAGCACTTATTGGACTGAGCAGTATTCAGAATTTTGGCATTTTGCATGATAATTACATGCACTATAATTTTTAGGATTATACTGACCGATTTTAAAATTTAAAAAATACCAACATTTAAATGTATAGATTTTTTGAACTGAACTTTACGTGTAGCCTCTAAAATATATTTCCCTATTCCCTATTTCCCGTTAAGAAAAACTGAATAAACACAGTTTAATCAGCTGACTATCTGCATATTTCGCCATTACAGATTTATTTATGGCAATTATTGTCGGGCATGAAAATGATAACATTAAGGCTATTATGGTTCTGTCTTACAGTTTGCTGTTACTGCTCAAAAATTCACAGTTTCCCTACATTTGTAGTTACTGCTGTCTTGTAGGGCAGTTTATGACTTTACCTGTCCAACAGACACCAATGCACCTCTAGAAGAAGCCATTGAAGCACCTGAGAACAGTTTCCTCAGCCCCTCTAAAAAGCACATTTCAGAAGGAAAGAAATCTTTAGTCAGTATTTGTTCTCTTGAGTTTAAGGATTGTGGATTTTAAACTTGTGACAGAACATACAAAGGAAATAAAAATAAAGCTTTAATGGCACGTAATCTATGGAAGCTTTTATGGACTTTACCTTCCTTACAGACACGTAAGAGCCCATCAAACACATGAGCATAACTGTAAAAAGGGAAAAAACTATCTTACAATATGGTTATTTGGATGAAAAGAACTATAATTGTCTGTAATTATGATTCGGGATGTATTCCCATTTTTCGTGCACTTACTTTCTTCTGAACTCTGCTGCCATCTTGACGTCATTCTGCATTCTGTAAAGATGAGAGATTATAAAGCCGGTTGTCTGTCAGCACGTGTAACCTTAACACTGATTGTCATGCTTCTGCACTCTGGGAAAATTGACCATCTAAAATTGGAAGGCTTTTGTGCCACCACAACTCTTCTTCTCTTTCTTCTGTAGTTTGTACTTTTCCCAGCTGTCTTTCTTTCACTTCACAACATTTCTGCAGGTACCTACTTTGGATGTTATGTTAAAAAACCCATTAACTTGTGTTTAGAAATATATATTCACTCATAGACGTTTGTTAGATAGTACCATGTTTGACCACTTTTGCATTCAGAACTGCCTCATTTCTTCATGGCACAGATTCAACAAGGAGCTGGAAAAATTGCTCTGAGATTTCGGTCCACGTTGACAAGATAGCATCGTGTCCGATGCTGCAGATTTGTCAGCTGCACATCTATGATCTGCATCTCCTGTTCCACCACATCCCAAATGAGCCCTGGAGGCCTTTTTGATACAGTACGTGCTGGACATTCAGGTTGCATGTGGCATTTAAATGATGCTCAGCTGGTAATAAGGATCCCAACGTTTGCACCACAAGCAGCAGCATGATGATACCAGGATGAATCAATGTTTTCCTGTTGTTTATGCCAAATTCTGACCCTACTATCCAAATGTCAAAGCGGAAAAAGTCATCAGACTAGACATTTTTCCAACCTTCTGTTGCCCATTTTTTTCTTTTATTTATTTTCAATTTTCATAACAATCTAAACACAAAATAGCATACACTGGACATGGTTACATCTGTGCAATCAGTAAGGAGAAATACAAAAACAGAAAAGTACCCAAGTACTAAGAACAAAATAAATAAGGGGTTGTGTAAAACTTAGCAGAAGCACAAAAGAGAAAGAGCAACTATCCGTCAGGTTCTGTCCTTTGTATTCTCCACAACCTCAATCCATCCATCCATCCATCCATCCTCATCCGCTTTATCCGAAGTCGGGTCGCGGGGGCAGCAGCCTAAGCAGAGAAGCCCAGACCTCCTCTCCCCAGCCACCTCCTCCAGCTCATCCGGGGAACACCAAGGCGTTCCCAGGCCAGCCGAGATATAATCTCTCCAGCGTCCTGGGTCTGCCCTGGGCCTCCTCCCGGTGGGACATGCCCGAACACCTCACCCAGGAGGCGCCCAGGGGCATCCTTGTCAGATGCCCGAACCACCTCAACTGGCTCCTTTCGATGTGGAGGAGCAGCGGCTCTACTCTGAGCCCCTCCCGGATGGCCGAACTTCTCACCCTATCTCTAAGGGAGAGGCCAGCCACCCTTCGGAGGAAGCTCATTTCTGCCGCTTGTATCCGCGATCTCGTTCTTTCGGTCACTACCCACAGCTCGTGGCCATAGGTGAGGGTCGGGACGTAGATCGACCGGTAAATTGAGAGCTTCGCTTTTACACTCAGCTCCCTCTTCACCACGACGGACCGGTGCAGCGTCCGCATCACTGCAGCCGCAGCACCAATCCGTCTGTCGATCTCCGGCTCCCTTCTCCCATCACTCGCGAACAAGACCCCGAGATACTTGAACTCCTCCACTTGGGGCAGGAACTCATCCCGACCCGGAGTGGGCACTCCACCCTTTTCCGGCTGAGAACCATGGCCTCAGATTTGGAGGTGCTGATCCTCATTCCTGCTGCTTCACACTCGGCTGCGAACCGTTCCAGTGCGAGCTGGAGGCCCCCACCGATGAAGCCATCAGAACCACATCATCCGCAAAAAAAAGCAGAGATGAGATTCTGAGGCCACCAAGTGGAAGCCCTCCGCCACTTGGCTGCGCCTAGAAATCCCGTCCATAAAAATTATGAACAGAATCGGTGATAAAGGGCAGCCCTGGCGGAGCCCATCACCCACCGGAAACAAGTCCGACTTATTGCCGGCAATGCGAACCAAACTCTTACAACGGTTGTATAGGGATCGAATGGCCCGTAGCAATGGGCCAGACACCCCATACTCCCGCAACACCTCCCACAGGACACCCGAGGGACACGGTCGAATGCCTTCTCCAAGTCCACAAAACACATGTAGACTGGTTGGGCAAACTCCCATGCACCCTCAAGTATCCTCGAGAGGATAAAGAGCTGGTCCAGTGTTCCGCGACCAGGACGAAAACCGCATTGTTCCTCCTGTATCCGAGGTTCGACTAACGGACGAACTCTCCTTTCCAGCACCCTGGCATAGACTTTCCCAGGGAGGCTGAGGAGTGTGATCCCCTATAGTTGGAACACACCCTCCGGTCTCCCCTCTTAAAGATGGGGACCACCACCCCGGTCTGCCAGTCCAGGGGTACTGCCCTGATCTCCACGCAACATTGTAGAGGCGTGTCAACCAGGACAGCCCTACAACGTCCAGAGCCTTCAGGAACTCGGGCGGACCTCATCAACACCAGGGGCTCTGCCACCGAGGAGTTGTTTAACTGCCTCAGTGACCTCGACCCCAGAAATTGGCGGGTCATTCCCTCATCCCCAGACTCTGCTTCCTCCTCGGAAGACGTGTCAGTGGGATTAAGGAGGTCTCAGTATTCCTTCCACCGCCTGACAATTTTCTCAGTCGACGTCAGCAGCGCACCGCCAGCACTATACACAGTGCAGGTAGAGCACCGCTTTCCCCTCCTGAGACGCCTGACGGTTTGCCAGAATCTCTTCGAGGCAGTCCGAAAGTCTTTTCCATGGCCTCCGAACTCCTCCCACACCCGAGTTTTTGCTTCAGCCACTGCCCGAGCCGCATTCCGCTTGGCCTGTCGATACCTGTCAGCTGCCTCTGGAGTCCCACAGGCTAACCAAGCCCGATAGGACTCCTTCTTCAGCCTGGTGGCTCCCTTCACCTCTGGTGTCCACCATTTGGTTCGGGATTACCACCACGGCAGGCACCAACCACCTTGCGGCCGCAGCTCAATGCAGCAACCCGGCAATGGAGACGCTGAACATGGTCCATTCGGACTCAATGTCCCCGTCTCCCTCGGAATGTTGTTGAAGCTCTGCCGGAGGTGTGCGTTGAAGATCTCGCGGACTGGGGCCTCTGCTAGACGTTCCCAGCACACCCTCACTCACGCGTTTAGGTGCACCGGGTCTGTCCAGCGTCCTCCCCGCCACCTGATCCAACTCACCACCAGGTGGTGATCAGTTGACAGCTCAGCCCCTCTCTTTACCCGAGTGTCCAGAACATATGGTCGCAAGTCTGGTGATACGATTACAAAATCGATCATCGACCTGCGGCCTAGAGCATCCTGGTGCCACGTGCACTTATGGACACTCTTATGTTCGAACAAGGTGTTCGTTATGGCCAAACTGTGATTTACACAGAAGTCCAATAACAAAACACCACTCGGGTTCAGATCAGGGAGGCCGTTCCTCCCAATCACGCCTCCAGGTCTCGCTGTCGTTACCCACGTGAGCATTGAAGTCTCCCAGTAGGACAACAGAGTCTCCAGGTGGGGCACCTTCCAGCACCCCCAGGGACTCTAAGAAGGCTGGGTACTCTGAACTGCTACTCGGGCGCATAAGCGCAGATGACAGTCAGGACCCGTTCCCCGACCCTGAGGCGCAGGGAACAAACCCTCTCATCCACTGGGAAAAACCCCAACGCACCGGCAGCAAGCCGGGGGATATTAGAATACCCACCCCAGCCCGCCGCCCTCTCACCAGGGGCAACTCCAGACTGAGACAGAGTCCAGCCCTCTCCAGGAGACTAGTTCCAGAGCCCAAGCCATGCGTGAGGTGAGCCCGACTATATCTAGCGGTACTTCTCAACCTCACGCACTAACTCAGGCTCCTTCCCCACCAGAGAGGTGACATTCCATGTCCCTATTGCCAGTCTTGGCAGCCGGGATCGGTCCGCCAGGGCCTCCGCTCCTGGCCGCCGCCCGACACACATTGCACCCGACCCCTATGGCGCCTCCTGCGGGTGGTGGGCCTGCGGGAGGATGGGCCCATGTCTCCTCTTCGGGCTGTGCCCGGCCGGGCCCCATGGACTAAGGCCCGGCCACCAGACGCCGCCCTCGGGCACCCTCCCGGGCCTGGCTCCAGGGCGGGCCCTGTAACCCTATCCCGGGCAGGGTAAACTGTTCCCTCGATGTTCTTTTCATACGGGTCTTCTGAATCGCTCTTTGTCTGGTCCCTCACCCAGGACCAATTTGCCATGGGAGACCCTACCAGGGAGCAAAAGCCCCCAGACAACATAGCCCCTGGGATCCCTGTGACACACAAACCCCTCCACCACGATAAGGTAGCGATTCACGGAGAGGAACCTCAATCCACTCTTGCTGAAACTTTCATTGACAGTTATTAGTCCTTAACCTCAGTGATTCAAAGGAAGCAGTGTCTTTAACAATTCTATAAATCTGGTTTAGTGTGGCTCCTCCAATGGCAAAGAATAACCTCTGAAGCACGGGGTAAAACAGCCCAAGCTCCCAGTAGGCACAACTGAGGCAATTCTGGTAAAGGCCTATGTAGCCACTCTCCAATACAATGAATTACTTGAAGATCAACAGTCCCTGAAATACTCCGACCAGCCTATCTGGCAGCAACAACCATACCACCTTCAGAGTCGCGTCAGTCATCTTTCTTTCCCATTTTGATGTTCTCTTTGAACTTCAGCAGGTCATCTTGACCACGTCTACATGTCTAAATGCACTGAGTTCCTTTCATGTAATTGGCTGATGAGATATTTGTGTTAATGAGCAGTTGGACAGGTGTACCTAATAAAGTGGTCAGTGTTCGTGTGTCCTTTGTTACTTTTAGGTATTTTTCTTTTTCTATTGTTGTTTGTTTTTTTGGTGATCAAGCGCTCACACAAATGTACGGTGGACAGAAACCACAAAACTGCAAAAGTTAAAAACAAATACATTTTTAAAATGCTCAAGATAATAAAACAGCCACTTAAATGGACAAGAAGAAAGTAAAAATAAATGTAGGTTTTTATTTGTAATATGTTTCATGATTCAGTTTTAATTTAATCTTCATTTAAATGTATATTGAATATTCATAGAATTATTATGAACCACAAAAATACATTAGATTCTACACGTGAAGTGCAAACAGATACAAAGACATAAACACTGTATCTCACCGGACATTCACCAGGTCAGTTGGGGTTCCAATGAAACCACCTGTAAAACCTGATGAAGGAAAAACAACATCTTCAAATAAAATTTTCAGTATAAAATGAAACAACATCTTTAAATAAAATTTAAGGTATTTTGCACCATTTACCTCCAAAGGCACCCAGGAGGACTTTCTGGTGGAAAGGCATAGGACCTTTGTTTTTTCTCTTCATCTTATCCCTGACGGTCTCGTAAATGGCAAATCGTGACAAAGAATATGTCATCTGGACAAATGAATAAATAAAAACAGCTATGTCAAAGAGAGGAAGCGCGTACAGCTGATAAAGATTTTATGGAAATGAGTGTTGTTTTTGACCTGCCGGCAGAGGGAAGCAGTGAGCCCGCTGTAGAGAGCCAGAAAACCCTCTCTTCTCACTACGTTAAGTGTCATCCCAATCATCCTCATCCTCACTTCCTGCTGTGTTTGCAAGTGGACCTGGAAGCAATAAGAATCAGTGGCACTTTTAGTGAGAATTGGCCTTAGAGATATGTAAAGTTCCTGTCTTTAAAACCGTTAATATCTAGTCTGAAAATATATCTCACGCCCTGATATTACTAGCACCATTCAGTCCGCATCCTAAATTAAAGAAAACCAATGCAATAAGTGGATAATAGCTGCAAGAAATGCAAAATTGTGCCACTAAACATACACTACAAATGTTACTATCATTTAAAGCACCTTAAGGAATCAAAGCAAGCCTAATGATTGCCATAATAAAGGCAATTTGGCTGCATAATAGTCTCGTCAGCCTAGTGAAATTCTAAGAAAGTGCTAAAATGAATATTGCCACAACACATTATTCCAAATTTTATCATCAGCAGGTAAATAGAAAACCAAAATAGCCCAGAGCCACGATGAAAAAACATCTCAGACACATCAGTGAGGCCTACCTGGATCTATTTTGTCTCTGCTGAATGGAAGGATTGTCCTCTGGTGTTAATTCAAATTCAATAAGCTCTATAATTTACCTTTATCAAATCCAGTGGATGGGTTACACAGGCTGCTGCACTGGACGAGACTCCACCAAAATACCAACGAGAGACGCGGTTCTCCTGCATGCTGTCAGTGAGGCAAGCTCCAGAGGGGGAAAAAGGCAAAGGGTCGACTTCTCAGAGGCTCAAAGGACAACTTTGCCCGAGGGTGCTCTTTTCATCTTTTTTCCCCTCAGCACTTCTGGTGATGCGTGGCCACAACTCATCTTAAAAGTCAACGGGAGTCATCTCAATGTAAATCTGTATTTTGGTTTCTTTTGAAGCAGTGGACAGACAAATATAATGAGTGTGCCTCCGTACTTACTCCATGTTTGTGTGCCAAGAAGAAGAGGGGTGCAGCTGGTTCATGGGAGAAAGTGTACGTGACCAATATAAAAATAGTAAGCGGGCTTGACCGCTGCTGTAGTTTTGAAATTGTGGCATGCCGACACACCGACACACCGACATGGAGCAAAGGTCTCGAAGTTTAAACAAATATTTGTCAAGGATAGATTTTTCTAATTATAGCATTCAGACTCCAGGTCATACGCACAAAAGGTTACAAGGTTACAACATTTTGAACAATGGGTCAGTGATGCACAGCAACATTATTATTTTTATACTTTTCTGAAAGTTTCTACAGCTAATGCAACCGTTTGGGTTGTTGAACATGACATGATTTTAAATGAGTGTTATGAATGAGCAGCCTGGCACAGCAGCACGCGGGCTGACTCAGAGGGAGGGCACTCATGACAGATGATACAAACAGCAACTGGATACCCACTCCAAGTTGGAGCAAAGGTAAGATGTGAGCAGACACAGGCAGGCATGGGTAATGACAGCTAGCAATAGTTAGGGCTGAGATTTAGGTTTCTGTCCCATGCTTTAACATGAGTTGCTGTTGCTGGGCCTCTTTCAGAGAGCTGTGTTTGATCAGATTGGGGGTGGTTGCAATTTGGCCTACCGTCTGTGAAATAAATGAGATGGGCAAAACGATAACTGCAAGGTCCAGAATAAAAATGAAGTTGAATGAAGAACAGGCTTAACCTTCATGCTGATAGGATTTATTGCAGGCCTGCTCCATTATTTTCTGCTGGCTGTAGCTACACCGGTAACTGAGATTGCAATCAAGTCAGACTGCAGACATTAATCTACTGCACATGAATCCAAATCTTTAAGGTTACACTGAGATTAAATAACAAGGACCAACTAGGAGTTAGGTCTATATGGTTGTTATATTGCATTGATGCTGGAGGTTGCAGTTGGTGGACCGTAGGCTGACATTAGTCACTTGAAGTGTAGGAGACTGACCTCTGCTTTATGGTAAATTGCTGCATTAAATTGTGTACAGCTGGATTTTGTTTTTATCATGAAGTGCGTTAAAACGAAACCTGTGACTGATTTAATGTGGTGACTTCCTTCAGCAGTCCAGGCCAGGCTTGCAATGCTATGACCCAGCCAGAAGCCATCATCA
Organism: Oreochromis aureus; assembly: GCF_013358895.1. Classification (NCBI taxonomy): domain Eukaryota; kingdom Metazoa; phylum Chordata; class Actinopteri; order Cichliformes; family Cichlidae; genus Oreochromis; species Oreochromis aureus. Next base: position 13,226,692 of record NC_052945.1, read on the forward strand.
CTAACACAGCAGAGTATCATTTTCATTCTCCAGGACAATTTCCTATGACTCTCATCAGGACTAAAGGGTTGACAAGCCATTTCTTTTACATGTTCTTCACAGAGTTTTTAATCACTTATGTTGCATTGCTCTTTCTCATGTTTCATCTGTACACATCTGTCTTCATTCTTCCTGCTCTCCATCTGTGCTTTGCATTTGTTCTTGTGACAGATGTAAAAACAGACTGTTTTCTCTCCGAGGAGATTTAGATGTGTCACAATAGATTAAGTCCGGGTGTTGACATAAAAACTAAACATGTTAAATGATCAAAGCACTAAAATTTACAGTCAGGTTTAGCCTTAAAAAAATAAACTAAAAGCAAAACTCCATCATGTTTTGGCACACATACCTTCATCATGGAATGAAACAGAGTTAATGAAATCACTCGATCCTTCTACTTTCCAGTGGTGTTTCACCATTAGGGATTTCCCATTAATGGCATTCCCCCAATGATAAGCTTCCACCAAGGATCAAAGTGGAATATTCCACCAGTGAAAAGATATAAGAGCAATCTTCAACACCTGGACGGATACAGGAGCCCAAAAGGATCAATAAGCCCAGAATATTCACCAATCCAACAGGAGTGAAATACTCTGTTTATTCTCAGCACTCTGTGTGCTAAAACACGTCAGTTCCCAAGTCCTGAATCTTTCCTGATGCTTCAGTCACAAAAAGTTACTGAGACTACATGATTAAAACAACGAGCCAACATATCTGCTGGGGAAAAAGCACTATAAAAAACTGTTATATTAGCATTATACTGCCATGATAGCAGGTGGGAAATTGAACCCCTTTAATATTCTCTACATACTTCTTGACATGCTCCTGCTTGCACCCTCTAGTGTTCATAAGTACAAAGCACCTGCCTCCTCACCTTCTCCTATAATTATAATTAATCAGATATTGTTTATTTTTATATTCAGTTTTTTACAATCAGCAGTCTGCATGTGATTTTGTGCAGGGTTAGCAGTTTATGGTCCTTATGTGAACCCTTTGAAGAGACAGATTCTGCAAGAGGAAAAGAAATCCAACACTAGTTTTAAAATAACTGTGTATAATTTTTCTTCTTTACATGCTGACTGTTGCAACTACAGACCAACTTTAACATACTTTTAAAAAAGTCTGTGTTTTTCCAAGTAGTTGCAGACAAAATAAGTGTCTACCTACAGCAACTCAATGCATTTAGGCATGTAGACATAAAACGGGCAGAATGGGAAGCAGATTTAAAGGACTTTGAATGTGACATAGTTCGTATTGACAGCTGGGCTGGACTGAGTACTTAACTCAGGGGTGGGCAATCTCAGTCCACGAGGGCCGGTGTCCCTGCAGGTTTTAGAGCGCACCCTGGGTCAACACACCTGAATCACATGATTAGTTCGTTACCAGGCCTCTGGAGAACTTCAGGACATGTTGAGGAGCTAATTTAGCCATTTAAATAAGCTGTGTTGGTTCGAGGACACATCTAAAACCTGCAGGGACACTGGCCCTCGTGGACTGAGATTGCCCACCCCTGACTTAACTGCTGATCTGCTGGGGTTTTCTCACATGACCATCTCTAAGGGCTCTTCTGACATCTCACACTGAGATGTCAGAAGAGAATGAGCAGTTTCCTTTCATCTGATAGAGCAGCAACAATAATTTGAATAACCACTTGTTACAACCAAGGTATGCAGAAGAGCATCTGTGAACAAATCAGACCTTGATGCACATGGGTTACAGCAGCACAAGACCACACTGGTCGCCACTTATGCCAGATAAGAGCAGGAAACTAAAAGTAGAGTTTGCACGGACTCATGAAAACTGTTATTTGTTCCGAAGGCAAAAGGGGTTCAGAGAAAGGTATGCCTAATTAAGTGTTCAGTTAGTGCAGGGGTCCCCAATCCCAGTCCACGAGGGCCGGTGTCCCTGCAGGTTTTAGATGTGTCCTTGATCCATCACAGCTGATTTAAATGGATAAATTACCTTCTCAACATGTCTTGAAGTTCTCCAGAGGCCTGGTAATGAACTAATCATTTGATTCAGGTGTGTTAGCCCAGGGTGAGATCTAAAACCTGCAGGGACACCGGCTCTCGTGGACTGGGATTGGGGACCCTTGAGTTAGTGTAAATGGCATAAATTACTTTCTCTCCAAATCATAAGTCACCACAGATATTGAAGCTTTTTTCCTCTCTTTTAGGAAAACCTACTCATTTGTGTTCATTTCAACACTAAGGTTTACTCAGAAACAAAATGACATAAGTGCTGTTATCCAGCGTTATTATGACCTCTGGTGGACAACCACAGTAAAGCATAATCTAGTGAAATTCACTGTTCCACTATAAATGTTCAGTCAACACAGCACACATGAAATCTTTTGATTACACTCTCATCAAGTTTTCCATAAATTCAGCCACACAACCAATAACACATAAGAGCAAAATAAGTATTTCAACTTTAATCACATTATTAACATTTCGATGAGATTTATCTGGACTCAGCCCTGCCATTCTCTGAACTACACACAGTATCTGGTGCTCCTCAACATCAGTCATCTATATCAGTTTGGAAACCACAAGATTTAATCTTGTGAGAAGATTAAACACAAACAGAATTACAAACTGACTTCAGCCTCTTTCAGACATGCGCTCTGACAGCATCTTGGTGTGGTAATGGTTTCGTGTCCATCAGCACCCTGATCACTCCTCTGGAGGTTGGACGCAATAAATTTCAACAGTAGCTGACCAACTGTGCATGCATCTTTGGCGAGTTACTCAGCTCACAAGAGAATGCAATTAAAAGCAGAAAAGTTTACATCGTTTCTAATTTGGAATATGATTAAAGCATTCTTCCTAATACAGAAGAGATCTTTTAAGAGCATGCATGTGGGGGGGAGCAGGATACAGCTCTCTCTGCAACACCACGCAGCACATGCAGCTCTTTGTAACAATGACAGAGAGAGACGTTTAAAAGTGTGGTTACACTTGCCTACAGTTAGTATCAACACGACTACTGTGGGGTTCTCTCAGTCTGTCGTAGGTACGTCGGATAGAAACCAGAGGAACATTAATGTGATCAATGGCCGATTGGCACAATGCCGTTACTGCAATGTTATTCGTCCCATGTCTGAAAAAGGCGTTACTCTCACCCAACCAATCTCCTTAGTTTGTTTGTGACACGTATCAGACAAGCAAACCACCAAACAGTGTGGCGGGCACATCTGCGAAGGCTGCGTGCTGGAGAGTTCAGTCTCAGCTGTACCGTCCCCGCCTGACGTTGTAAGGGGACGGCGTTAATGTCAGAAGGCATTTGTTTCCATTTCTCCTACGATCCACGTCTTTGTCGTACAAAAAAAAAAAAAAAAAAAAAAAAAAAAAGAAAACACAGAAAAAAAAAAAAAAAAATCAACTCAAGGATGAAGTGCATGAGTAGCCAAATGATGGCGAACTTTAGGCATAAGGGCAGACGAGATCTACTCCAACTCCACGGTGCCACCTGCTGCCTCCAGGGCTGCTTTTAATTTCTCTGCCTCTTCTTTGGATACATTGGCCCGGATTTCCTGTGGAAGAGACTCCACTAGTTTTTTCGCCTGTTTCAAATAAAGAGGGGGGAGAAAAAGAAAACAATTAGTGAAGCTAATAAATCTGTGCTATGAGAAGCTTTAACACTTTTAATGCAAAATGTAGCTGCAGACAAAACTAATTGCAAGATGCACAAAATGTTTGCTTGTAGTTACTGCTCACAAAAAAAAAAAAGAAAGAAAGAAATTAGGAACACTTGATCACCACAATACAACAAATTCATATCAATCTGTCAAGTTAGAAACTGTTTTGAATGCATTTCACCCACTTTGGTGCAAATAAAGTGACAACAGGTTCACTGCAGAGCCAACACAACAGACAACCTCTGTGAGCAAAGGACCCACTAAAAGACGTCAACCCACGCTACCCTCATGTACTCTGACCGTTTGGTCAGAAGAATGCACATGACGAGCTTGCTGGAGGTCATGTAGTAGGACTGGCAATTCCTCTTTGCTCAGAGGAGCAGACACTGATGCCCTTGATACCCATCTACAGCCCTGTTCAACCTTCCTTGTGTAACAGCCCACCTGCATCACCTCACCACTCTTGAGAACATGCTGGGAGACATAGCAAACCTTCTCATGACAGCACAAATGGATGTGTCATCCTGGATGAGCTGGACTGCATGTACTGTTTTATGCTACCAGCAGTGACAAAGTACACCTGTTGACATTTTCATTTGCACCAAAGCAGCTGAAACTGCTCCACAAAATAAATTGGACTGATTTTGCATAATATTATGTAATAATATATGCACATTATTACCTCCAAAGCGTCATCTCATAAACATTTTATATCTCACATTGTAACACTGGCCCGTTAACACTGTTTTTTGCCAAAAGCTACAATGAGCTCCCTTAAATAGCTCCAACAGTGAGACTTACCTGCACCAGATTCAAGCCCTGGATGCAGTTTTTCACTTCCTTTATAAGCTTTACTTTTTCAGCAGCTTTCAATTCTGTCAATTTTACTGTAAAATGAGTCTTCTCCTTCTTTGCTGGTGCTGCCTCCTCGTCTGCAGCCTAGTTGCAAAAGAAACAAGAGTATTTAACTGTGGGCACAGAGCCTCGTTGGCCACATCAACTATGAGTGGCTTTAAATTCCTAAGCTAGACATCTGAAAAAGAACAATAATGATGTATGTTGCTACTTAAGCCATTAATGATTTATAAGGCAGTCTTCAGAACTTCCCTTTAAAAACATTAATCAATACCTGAGCTGCAGGGGCAGCTAATGTCGCCATCGCCCCCATCGGCATCATTCCGACACTCTCAATGTTCAGAGTTTTCTGTGGTGAAGAAAAACAAGTTATATCACTCAACATTTAACACAAAAGGACAGCAAGAAGGTCAGACAAATTGCACCGTGGTTTCAAGTTTCCCACAAACCTTGAGGAGTTCGTTGAGATCGGACACCTCTAACAAGGTGAGGCTGGCTATGTCACTGACAAGCTGCTGGATTTTGGGGGAATACTGTTTGGGGGCTCCATCTAGAGGAGGGGTGGCGATGGCATCTGAAGACGAGGCTGGACTGGTTTTCAGAAGTCTGAGAGCACACAAGGCTGGTGTCTGCCACTGAAGCTGTTGCCTGGGAAAGTGAAAACTGATTAGCTAAACGGCAGACTGTATCTGGTCCTTAGAAGCCACCATGTATCCACATATTCAGTGTGGCGTGGATCACACCTGGCATCATCCACTGCCTTATTCTGACTTTGTCTACTGCTTTACAAAACAATCCTTCTTACATTTAGAGTGCAGACTGCCTAAATGATGCATAATTAATTTTCTCAATTTGCAAACCACCAAACTCCTCAAGCTTCTCACTGTGTAAAGACAGTAGCTATCACTATGAGATGAGTTTGCTTTCTTATTTCACCTGGAGGACACCTTTATGCTTATTGCTTTGCAGTTTAACAGCTCACAAGTAAATTATGGTAATTTGGCAAGCAAAAAACCCTGAAATTCCAGTTTTGCATCAGCAAATAATGCTGTACAAAAACACAACACCACAAAGGATTTGGCAGGATTCTGCAGGTACTGGCTAGCTTTGGTTGGAGAGTCACGCATCCCTGGTAAGAATAGTAAGAAGAGAAAGAAGAGATTTGTTGTATGTTATATGCAAGATGGCACAATAATGCAGAGCAGTCACTTTAGGGTGGGCAGGACTGGTTGACATTATGGCAAGTATCTGTGAGCTAAGAAATCAACCATTACATTCTGTCAGGAAGGACAGAGATTTCAGGCATAAGTCTGCAACACGAATATCCAACTTGAAAACCTTTGGAACACGATCAAGTTTCATGTAAGCAGAATGTGCAATAATAATACCCACTGAATTATAACCCTCACAGATGCAATTTATTTACCCGTTCTGTGTTACAATCGCATTATATAACAAAGGTTATATATCAGCTCAATCTTCTTCTTTGTTACCCGTCATTGTTTAGCAGCCTCGCTATCTATGAATGCAGGACTGTAATCATGTAATCAAAGAAAGTATGTAGACCTAGAAATGTAGTGTGGAAGGGGGGGGGGGGGAGACCAGGAAGCTCAGTCCTGTTAGTAAAATTGACAGCATGGCGGTTCTGCATGCCTTCTCAAACATCTCAGACTTCAGATTTTACAATGACAGAGTGGACAGCTCAGCTGAACAGTTGCTCTTCATAGACTGCATGGAGGCTAGTTGGATGAGGGACGCACAGACGAAGCCCTTATAGTGGTTACAACAAACTGTCAGGCATGTGGACAGCCCCCCCTCAAAGCTTCCCACTCTCCTTATGATTACAAAATTTAAGCCCCTTTACCCCCAAACAAACCCCCTAGGTACTTTTAGGCAAAAGAATAAATAAATAAAATAAAAAAACACCCTGGTACAAAGGGCAGTCAGCCTCCATGTAACCAGGGCGACACTGGAGGAAACTACAGCTTTGGCTGAGAGGTCCTGATAAGGATGAAGAGGGAGAAGCGCTTCAGGACAAGCCACGGTGGCTTACATCAGTAAATCTCCAGCTGACAGTCTGGACATGTCTGTTTTAAGAAACAACTGTCTCTTTTACACACGGCATGGAAAGGTTCAAGATTCCCTAAAACCACAATATTTGTCGATTTGAACCCCAGTGGTGGCTGTAAAGTCGGTTTTAACAGGATAATGTAGCCCGTGAAGCTATAAAAAAATGTTTTAAAACATCATCCAGGGTATTTTTACTGCTGTCAAATACCAGAAAAGTCCCATTTGACCAGTGTAGGTAAGACAGAAAAAGTCAAAGCCATGCTTCTCTTAGATTTCTTTTTAAGACGAAGCCATAAAAGGTACACTGCGTTTTGTGTCATTAGTCGGACAGCAGGGCTCACTTGGTCACGGTGTTCAAGTTGAAGCCTGCGAGGGAACACTTAAGACCGGCTAACCTACTTAGCACACAGCCGCAAACCATTAACCTCATTTCTGTGCTCACACAAGGCGCATCGTCTGTCTTTAGACGAATTAAAAAAGACAACATCATGTTCTCCATCAAAATTAAGCGGCAGCAGTGGCCGGCTCTCTGCCCTTGAAGCCGCAGACACTCGGATACAGGTGTACTGAGCCTGTTACGTACCGATGCGTGCTGGCTGCGGCCCGCAGCGCGGTGCGGAGGCAGCGGCTGGTGCAGAACATGCCGACGGTAAATGGAGCCGTTGGTCCTCTCACTGAGAAAACAGACAAGTTTGTCACACACACGTCTCCTTCCAGCAGATCCTCTGCCTCAAAAGCACATGGCGTCCCCTCTACTCCTGACCTACCCACAATGCATTGCGTGAACTGTTAAAAAACCTCAATTCAACTGCTACGGGAGCCCACAAGGGACAATGACTGTGCGTGAGAGAGCGACATAAAGAAAGTAAGTTTGAAATAATAATAATAATAATAATAATAATAATATCCAGTCTCATCTTCCCATCTCTAGCATTATTACTTCAATGCCAGGTGTGCTTTACTGCATTGGCAGTGCGGTTGGGATCATTGTAATGCCCCAAAATTAAACTGTCACAGTCACATCCTTTCCAGATGGAATTGCATTGTGGATCAACATCTGAAAGTATTTTGCTGTGTTCATAATTCATCAGCTTTGACATTATCCACAACACCACTGGCTCAGATTCAGCCCGAAACCATGTCAGATCCAGATCTGAGGTCCTGTGTTTGTACTTTCTCCTGTTTCTTAAGTCTTTCAGATCATTTTCATCTGCTGCAGATTTGGTTTTTATCCCACCTCCCCGCTTATTCTCTTGCCCTCCGCTTGTCAGTTTCCTCTTCCTTTTTTAAGGACACACTGCACAGCATGCCGAAATATGCCAAGCTTTTGAATAATAGCTCTTTGGAAATCACCTTGTTGTTGCAAAAATACTTCTTTATGCCTGTCAAACTGTGTTATATTTTGACATTTTCCATATAATCATTTAAAGGAATGGAAGAAATTGTGTTTTTGCAACAGGCTGCAAAGTGCCTAAAGATACAATTACTAATGGTTGTCTGTTATGTGCAGATTCAAGACCTTAGATGCCTTTTCTTGTTTGAACGATTAATAGGTCAGTGTTAAGAGGCTTAACAAAAAGAAAGAAAAAATAGTAAATAAGTGAAAATTCAGAATTGGTGAATTATTGGTCAAGATTACTTAAAAAATTTAAAGTGGTCTGTCTCCTTGCAAGCAAAATAGAAAGAAATAAGAGGTGACTCAAGACTATATCTGTCCTACTATTTGCTGTGCATGTGCACGTGCGTATGTCCTACCTGTAGCGTACCAATGCTGGGCACTTGGACACTGGGGAGGAGCATGAGGGAAATCCTCTTAACCAGGTAATCTCTCCACCCATCTGCTGCTGTCATCCACCAACATGCCATTCCCTCCACTGACCTTTATCAGCTAGTGCAAATAAAAGGTAAGAAGAATCCCCTGAGAGAACAATACAATGCATTGGAGTGCAATGCTAGATAAAAGAGGCACACATCTTTTCTTTTCTTCTTCCTCCAGGCCATGCTGCTGTCTCCTCAGGCTGAAAGGAACTGGGAGAGTGTTTGTTCAGTGCTCGAAGATGTGTTGGAGAGCCAGTCACACAGGCAGTTATTTGCTTTAGAGCTTGGTTCTGGAACTGGCCAGCATATCATACGGTTTGCTCAGAAGATGCCCTTTGTCATTTGGCAGCCATCAGACATCAAAGAGGATTCTCTAGAGAGGTTTGTACCTTTCAGAAAGTGCTTGCCATGTTGATGTGTCAGTATAGTTATGTGTGACAGAAAGATTTACGAACATATTCCAGTTAAATCAATGATCTATTTAAACAAGTGATTTGTTGAAGTCTTCGGATTAAATCTACCTTGTTGGCAGTATCAAGGCATATATTGCTGCAACCCAAGCAAAGACGGTGCTACCACCTGTTCACCTGGATGCCAGTGAACCGTGGGAGAAATGGGCAGGACTGAGTCACAACTCCTGTGACGTTATTATTTCCATTAACTTACTGCAATACAGCTCCTTCAAAACAGCCCAGGTAGGCCTGGTCGCTTGTAAATCAACTGAAGAGATTGAGATAAATCCACAGAGTATTTTATTTACTTATGATTTTCTCAGGGAGTGTTCAGTGGAGCAGGACAGATCCTCAAACAAAACGGCCTTTTGATAACATATGGGGTACGTAATGATAGTTAATTACACTACAAATAAACCTGAACCTACTAACTGATGTCAACTTAAAACATTTCTCAGGTGTATGCTGTTAATGGCATCATCACACCAAGTTGTAATGAAAAGCTGGATGAGGAGCTACGAAAACTGTGAGTAGCAGCTATTTGGTAATATGTGTATGTGGTTGACTGTTAGGATAAGATATGAACCATGTTTGGTTCTGTTGCATACAGGAATCCAGACTGGGGTCTTCCAGACATCGACGTGCTCAGACAGCTGGCCTATGGGAACGGGATGCGTATGGAGCGGATAGTAAGTCACGTATCTCGGCTTAGAGGGAATTCCACCTCCCAGCAGCATGCCTTTTACACTTATGTTTCCTTCTTTTAGATTGAGATGGAAGAATACTACAAATGCCTCATCTTCAGAAAACTCTAAAGAAGCCAAAATACCAAAAGGACATTAAATTATTAGTTCACATCAGTTATGAGTGTAAGTCTATAGTCTTTATATTTGTAAAAGACAATTCTGCGATGTGATAATGAATATAGTTGAATAAAAGCTTTAATAAACCCTCTGTGTGTGGTTACAAAACACAAGTCGAGGCACATGGACAGTAAGAACCAGATATTTATTAAATATAATTTTAAAATTACTTCAAAGTCAGATCAGTATGTTGGAATAAAGAAGTTCACAGACGCCAACTGAAGAGTTACAGAAACCACTGATTGGGTGTGTGATACATACATGCAGCACATCATGTTTGCTCGGCAAGCTTTTCTTCACTTCTGGATACTCAAGTAGACTTTCGAAAGAGTGCCACATATACAGGCATCTATATATGTGATAATTACAACTAATAGAATGCAGGCTGGGACTCCTAGAGGAAACTTTATTACAGGTTAAGGTCATATGCTTCTGTTTTGTGATGGCACTTGATGTTCAGCAACACCAGTCGCTTCAACAGAAGGGATGCAAGATGCTATTAGAACTGCTGGACTGCTTTTAGTATGAATATTTTATTGTTACTAATTGTGGATTTTAATGATTTAGTTAATTAAATATAATTGATGAAGACTAAACAACCACCCAGCTAATTTTCTAAACAGTTCTCCCATAATGTGCTAATCCCTGCATCGTCTCTGAAACTATATTAACACACAGTTGAAGCAGCACACAACAAATAAATGCCCACCCCCCATCCCCCCAAATTAAAAAAAAGAAGACTTTCATTTGTAATTATGAGAAGGGATGATATGAAAACTACTGGTTGTGCATTAGTGAGATTTTTTCCAGGCGTCTGACTGTGCTTTCACTCTTGAGACATACCAACAGCATCTTAAACAGTGAATACAGATGTTTCTCAGTCACTTCCTAAACTGTTAAAACACACTGAAATAATTAGTTTCCATTCCAGAAAAGAACTGAAATTTCAACATGCAAATTTAGATTTAGAAAAATATGAGACAAAGGATGGTTGTGTCTTCTTTTTTTATCTCCTAAATGGTCATATTTTCTTTAACTTTAATACCACTGACTATTTCTGCTCTTCAGTTAATCATTTAATAAGGAGATACTACATACATATCAGCTGGAAAGGAGGAGGAAGAGGGTGAAGGTTCTTGGCTATGGCGCTTCCCATTGCAGCTTTACCCCTCCTGATTTTTATACTTCAGCGGGGGAGAGGCAAGGAGAGCAACAGTTCTGCAACATCATCACAATATTTCACGTTGCCACAAAAATCACAGCGAGGTGGAAAGTGGGAATTATGTGTGTGTTTCCAGAGGGTATCCTCAGAGTCCAGAGAGGGAAGAAAGAGACCAAACAGGGAGAGGAGCTGTAGTGTGTTAGACCCAGCAGCGTGAGGCCCTTCAGTCGAAGGAGATGAGCTGTGCCTCTGCGCTGCCCGGCACGGCTTGAGGTGCCTGCTGCTGCTGCTGCTGCGGCTGTTGCTGCTGCTGCGGGGGGCCACCAGGGGGAGCAACCTAGCAGCATTAATGCACAAGTAAAAATAGGAAGATTAGCCAGGATTGACATTTAAATAACCTAAATAAAAATACCCAAGATAAAAATAAAGAAAGCTTTCATGTGTTAACTGTGGATGACAGTTGAACCAATGAACTTTTAGTTTGTCAGAAGCTTCAAATGTATAAATACACGACTGACCTGCTGATACATGGGCTGCTGGCCTGGCATGTACTGCTGTTGGGGGGGCATATTGGGGTCCTGTCCTGGCAATGCTGAAATCATGTTCTGCATATTGTACGGCTGGTAACCCATATAACCCATACCGTTAGTGGGGGGTGCCTGGGACATGGGGGGCATACTCTGCGCCTGAGAGGCCACATTCTGCACAAAACACAGAGAACAGTGAGATGCATTCATCTTTAAACGTTTTTGTGGCATTTCATGTATTAATCAGAAAATTTAAGTGGAGCTTTGTCAGACCTGGTAACCCTGCGTAGGTGTGGGCTGATAGGTGGAGTAGGGTGGACTAGTTGTGGGCGGAGCCTGACCAGGCGGAGGAGCGGGCTGCCCATTAGTTCCTGGAGGCGGGTACATGTATGCATTAACCATATTGGGATCTGAAAGAAAGGGAGGAAAAAAAAAACATTGTAGTGAACAATTAAGATTTTAGATGATATCGCTAATTGTAACACCAGATGACCAAAGTTGGTAGATTTCTTGTCTTTTCAGCTGATCCTTTTTCTTGTTAACCTCCTCACCTGTGGTAGGACCAGGCATAGCCTGGTACTGTGCTGGTGCAGTCTGCCCTGGCTGATTCATATAGATGTTGTGCATAGGTGAACCCTCCACAGAACCAGCGGGGCTGAAAGTGCCTGGGTAGCTGGGCGGAGCACCGGGTTGGTATACCACTCCTCCCGCAACATTGGGGGGCAAAGACTGCATCTACACATCAACAAATAAAGACAGCATTAAAATTTCTCCAAAAGATTCAAAAACAACATAAAAAGTCTCCCGCTGAAATTCATTAGCTGAAATTTATTCTTTAAGTTTATATATTTCTGCTATTATTGAGACATTTGGTTACTGTGATATCAAGTGAATTTACTGACTTGATTATCCTTGGGTTGAGTTCAGTCTGAGGCCAGATGGAGTATAAAATGTGTACCTGGGCATAGGGAAGAGAGAAAGCAGGCATCTGGGCCCTCATCTGGATGGTGTGCTTCTGCTGCTCCAAACGCATCTGCCTCTCTTTCTCCTGCTCCTGGAGGCGCTGAATGGCCAACTGTCTTTGCATCTCCAGGTACTCCTGCGGTCCAAAGAAATACCTGTGAGCACGGTAATGACCTATTATATCTGAACTCTCATTGAACAGATTCAGTTCAGTACCTGTTTCTTCTGCCTCATGATCTCCAATTTTTGTGCCAGCTGGATCTGCCTCTGCCTTTCCGCTTCCTCTGCAGCGCGACGCAGTTTCTCTCTGTGTTCGTCCCGGAGTGCGTTGAGAGCGGCCCGAGCATCACGAACCTGAGCTAGCTTGTCCTGCAGCCCTTCATAATACACTGACAAGACAAAGATCATCACAGTTCAGAGCCTGGACACGGGGAGAGAGAAATCTATAAACATGGACACAATTAAACAAGGCCAACGCTTACATCGCTTCTCATCTAGCTGGTTGAGGATGTCCAAAAGCTGTGGGTGCATGTTGTTGATGGACTGGAAGAGTGAGAGCACGGCGCTGTCGTTGGTGATGCTTCGCCCACGCATGTGGTTGCTCTTCATGCGGTTCAGGAAGGTGGTGACAGCATTCTGCAGAGCCTTCAGAAACTGCTCATGGTTCTCCTCTGATTCGCCATTCTGGTACTGCTGCTGAAAGAGGGGATGAACAGGGCAAACCATGAGCAGGGGCTCATTTGTGTTTAGTTTGTTTTTTTTAGAGCACACAACTTCAGCATACCTCCACTATGTTGGCAGGCTGGACAGGGACGTGACTTTCCACGGGCTGACTGATTGCCGGAAGTGGCTCGGCCAATGTCACAGGGGCAGGGGCTGAGGGGGTGGGACTCTTGCGAGCCTCTTCCTGTTTTTTCTCCCAGTATGTTCTGTTCAGGTAACGGGCCAGCTGGAATGATGTCATATTTCCTTATTAGCTTTAAAAGCATGGTGTAGCATTTCCATTAATCAGCCATACTGTTAACATTTGAGAAGAGTAATATACCACATGTACCTCAGGATCTACATCTTCAGCTGATGGAGCAGAGGAGTTCTGCAATGTGTTTCATAATAGTCAAAAAATGCATTTTAAAATTTGCTTAACAATAATAAAAATCTTTCAAACATGCTTTTAAAATCATGAAAACATTTTTTGTAGAGTATAAGTGATTTTGCTGGAAACAGCCTTACCACAGGGGAAGTGTAGAGGGTACTGACTGGGGGAGCTGAGGAAGTCACTGGGGTGGGATCGGTTTTGGGATACATCGAGTACGAGTTCTTATGTCTCTGCAATTGAGCATTCAGCTGTGTGTGAGCATTCAGCTTTTATTCTATATACTAGCTGAAAACAAACACCCATACACAAAAATGAGCATTTCAGCTTAGCGACCCACCATTCGCTCCTTCTCCTCAGCCTCACTTTGAGAAAGGGCTATGGCCAGCTGCAGCTCCTCCTCCTCCTGCAGGGCAGCCTCATCTCTCTTGGGGGGCATCTGGTGAGAAAGAAGAGCGGGAGAAATATATAGCAGGAGAGTCCAACAGCTAAAGCTTGGCTGCAACTGGATCATCTAAACTACAACAAATCTACAACAGAATAGCTGAAAAAGAAAACACTAAAAGTTTCATAATGTCCACAAATAAAGTCCAGACATTCAGCTTGATTGAAATGCTGTAGAATTACATTAAGAGAGCTCTGCCTGCAAATCTCAGTGAACCAAAGCAACTCTAAGGAAGAGTGGGACAAATTTCCTCCACAGCAATATGGTAAAAATAAAGTCAGCTAGAAAACACTGATTTTAAGTGATTGCTGGTAAAGGTGGTTCTTTAAGCTAATGAATGATGGGGTGTACATGACTATTTATTTCCAGTGTGACAATTTTGGCAACTTTTTTCCAAAAAGGCTAGAAGGCTGTCTAAAATGTAAAAAAAATATATATATAATAACTCGAAAATCATTTAAGTCCTATATTTAACAGGTAACAAAACAAAAACAAAACATCCAGAAAACCAGTGATTGATATAAAGAGTTTAAAAATTATTACCTGTGACTGCTGGGACAGTGGGCTGGTCAGGTACTCAGGTGGCAGTTCAGCAGAGCCTGCGGAAGGGGCTTTTCCTTCAGCTTTCCTAAGTGGAGGAGAGAGGGAGGGGTGGCTGGTAAGGAAGAGGGATCAGGGAGGACAAATAACCTTGTAAATCAGAGTTTCAAGCATGCTGCTTGAAACAACAGTAGCACTCCAAAGACAGAACAATACAACAAAGCATCATGGGAAACACTTTCAAGTTACTCCCATTTGGATACTGACATACTGACAAACAATGCTTCCAAGTATGGTACTCACCTTTGTTTTAGTTTATCGTTCTTATTCACTAAAGTTCTGTTATATTTTTGTTTAAGTATTTTTCCCCAGTTAACATACAGAAAGCTGCTACATTAGAGAAAAACAGTAAACAACAACCCTTATTATCAATAGATCTGGCTCATGTACAAATAACAGGAAACAGTGAAAACGCATATCACGATTTCTTGAAGTCGAAGCTGAAATCTTGTAATGTCTGATTTATAGGGAACATACAGACATACATACATACATATACTATCATCATTATAATAAGATTATCATCATCATCATCATCAGAATGTCTGTTTTCTGCTGCAGGAAAAATGGCCTCAAAGCACAACTGTTGATATAATCACTTTGCTTCATTGCAGCCGTCACATGCTCTTTTAAAGGATCCCACACACATATTCACTCATTCTCTAGCACACAACAGAACATTTTTCCACTTTGCTTCATTCCATTTTAAAAGCCAGGGCTTTTCTTACTCTCTTCTGATGCCAAAAGAAGGAAACTGAACTGCTTTCTGAGCGGTTCATTCTGATAGACATCAGTGAAAAACATATTTAACAAGGCCTTCTGCTGAGATTCTTGTTGACACTGTTTTTTAATCATCTCCATTTTATTTTGAGCCTGGTTTTGTATTGCTATGAACTGTATTTTAATTTTCTATCATATTTCATTATAATTATTCTGTTTGCACAGCACTTTGTGACAACGTGTCTTGTGAAAAGCCTTAAACGTTACTTACTTACTAGACAGGCCCACAAACATAGTCTGCATGTTTTCACAATCCATCTATTTCTTTTCTTTTTAGAAAAAACAAAACATAACTACTCATGTTGCAACACACTACGTACTTCCCGATTTTAGCTTGAAACGTCCAGCTAAAATCTTTCTGCATTGTCCTGTGAATTACCAGCTGTGAGTGAGACAATTTAACAACTGCTTGGAGCAAATTCTGACTACACAGCATGTTTCACCCAGTGTTACCAGCAGTCTTTCAATATCAGCTGTCAAAATGTGCAAACACGCCTCAGAACACGTTACACAGTTGCAGAGATAATTTGCATAGGTTTACATAGTTTATTTTTAAAACCGGCATTATCTTAAAATATCTACATACCATTTTTTACTATAAGTCTTTCCATGTCTCTCTTTAAGGGTATTTGTTCCAACTTCTCAAAACACACTCTCACTCATTAGTACATTTTCATCACCACCCTTAATCAACTTAACATGCTGCACATCCTTTCCAGCTTCATCTGTTTGCCTAGGTAGTCGATAAAAGTTCTTTTCTCGTTCCTTAGCGTCCAGCCTCACATACAGCTCACTCTAAACCTTTGCCTTTTCCACCTCTGCTGTACCCCTAACCTCCTAGTACTCTTGTCTACTTTACTCATCTCCCCGACCGACTATCCCACTTTTCTTTTGCTTCCCTCCTCCTTTGAATATTTTCCTGCACTTCCTCATTCCACCACAAAGTCTATTTGCCCTCTTTCCTCTCTCCATAACACGTTCTCCACCTCAGCACCACAGCTGCACATATCTAATCTATCATTTTTTCCAAGTCATATCACATCTACATATCATTTTTACCTTGAATAAAATCAGTCACGTGTTCATTGTGTTTAATCTGTTGCACCCTAGATAATTGTGAAACACTGAAACAGTCACTGGAGACATAAACACTTCTACTATCCAGGGCCACCATGTTACACACAGTCTGTTTTTCACATTAATTCTGGCATTTTAATCACCACATCTGTGGACTCACTTGTTAAGCAGCTCGAAGCAGGGCTCGCACACACGCACTTCCTTCTCGATCCCAAACTTCGGAATGGTGGAGTACTTAGACGAACACTTGCCGCAGAAAATCTGGCCACAGGCTCGACAGTGGTGCTGGGAAAGCACGGAACACAAAATGAGGTTGATTTCCACGCATGCGCCGTGAGCATGTACCGCATACATACAGACACACACCCACAGCATCAAATGAATGAAGGAAACCATAAAACCTCCAAGTGGCCTAGTTATAAACAGGCCCGGCCTACCTTTCTTGTCATAACACCAAACTGGACTCTGCACCGGTGGCACTCCTCAGCGTCAACCCAGTCAGGGGCCTGGATAAATAAGGCAGACATCACATTACTCAACTACATCTCAATGTATGGGGTTCATACCTCAAAAACATAACCCTCTTCACAGACCAGTAAAACAAGAAACACAAAATATCTTACTCTCTCAGCAGCAAACATGGCGTCACTCTCCTTGAACTCGGGGAAAACGTGACCTGCAGACAAACAAAAGCAGAAAATCTTTTTACAACAACTACAAAAATCACAAAGAGGCAATAACTGCTAACTGCTGATGCACCTTTGACAATGAAATGAGCTCTGCAGCTTATAGTGAAACCATCTGATTCAGTTTTTATCATTACAAATCATCTGAACTGGTATCACCCAGTTTTAAGTGGCCTGTTAGAAAACATTTATCTGGGTCAGTAAGCGTTCAGAGATCATTTGGTTTCATTTCAGATGAGAGCACTCGGCTCGTTCAAACTTACCTTCCACTTTCATGATCTGATAGGTGTCTTGAACCACTTTATATTTGGGTTCATTGCGGAAGGCGTGAGCCCAGGCCTGGATCAGGTAAAGAATCTTGTTTCTGACATTTGGTTCCGTCTGTTTCTGGAAATCAAGGAATTTCCACAGAATTAAAACAAAAAAACCAAACAGGCCTACTTCTCCTGTTTCTGTATTCTACTGTCAAATAACACACTGAATTCATCAACACTGTGAGGTGGGAAGTCCCTTGTTTTCATCTGAAAAAAAAAAAAAAGGACTCCTGTCACAAGGCAATGACATCACCAGGAAGTTGAAACCAGCATGAGGTATACAGCCTGTGTCACATGATACAGTAAGGATCCAATCAAATATTGCTAGCTCCTGCTGTAATCCAGTCAGCTGAAAGAGTGAGCAGTCATAGGAGAGGGGGAAAGCTTATAAAGCCTCCAGCCAAAATATATAATTGAAGCACTGTAAATACTCTAAACCTGTTATTTAAAAAGTTCATTTAGTATCAACTACTTTAATATCAGACCACTGTGTGGCTGCTCACTTTAACATCACTCTAACATGTACACCTTTGGTTTTTGAGACCCTTTCAGGAGGGTTTCCAAGAATCTGGAGCCGGTGTTTTTCACTACGGTTTGACTAAAGACTAAACTCTTCACTGATTAAGCAAAAGCAACCGCTCCGCCCGACCTCTGCCAACAAATTAAGCTTCACAGTAAAAAGACAACACAGGCCATCTCTGAATGACATTGAGAAGAGTGTGGTGGGAACTGAGCAAACAGGGAAGAGATAAAATGAATGTCACCTTAAGTAGCTCCTTCAGTTCCTCCATGGTTTGCTTACTCGCCACCTCATCGTGCACCGTCTGGCCACAGTTCTTCACCACTGACTCCAGGACCTGAAGGGTGAGGCTGCATTATTTTCAATAACCCAACGCACCAGATGCCAAGCCTACTTTTGCCCACAGTTAGGTGACAAAGCAAGAGAACACACCAACCAAAGCAAAAATCAAACTATCTATGTTTACAGGCAACAGATATTTTGTATTATTGATTGTATACTTTCCACACATCTTACCTCAAGTGCATAAATCGCCACATGTGGATTTTTGTCATTCAGCTTCTTTTTAATGGCCCCAATGGCATATTTAGCTCTGCAAGGACAAAAACACAGATATTGCTTAATGCAGAATCAGTGGCATAAATTCAATAAGCAAACTCTCAAGTATGTTTATTTCAAAAACATTGAAGACAATAGTCGAAGCTGTATTAAATCTTCAGCTGCTGGAGGATGTGAATGTAGAGGGGAAGAAGACAGAATCACTCACTGTGTATCTCCCTGTCGAATGAGATCACAGATCTGCAGGATGGATTCCCAGTCAGTCTCCAGAAGCAGTTGACTGGTGGCTTTATCTGCATGAGTACAGAAAGATTTAACATGCATGTCTGTCAAATGGCATCTACAACAGCTGCTCCACAAAACTGCACCGGCAGTTACACATGAACAAACGCTTCCTCCACATGCTTTAAGCTGTACAGAAACATCTGTACTCCTGCTATTAACGTAGGACTCCAGATCAATCTTTGTATGATATCAAACTATTACTACACAAAAGGTTTGAGGTGTCAAACCTTAATGATATAATAGAGATCTACTTATTTATTACATCATCATCAGCCGGGATAACTAGAAATATTTTATTGCTACAGACGCTTCCGTGAGTTCTGCTGCCAGAAAAGAATAGCCTTGCATGTGATTCAGGTGTGTCAAAGTGCTGCAGTCCTGGGTCTGACATTTGTTATGTCCTGTGGAACTGTGGGGAAAACAGGAAAGCACTGATAGCACGAACTGATAATCCTGTTTGGCATATGATTGTGATGCATTTAATAGATGAAACCTGGTCTTGATTTGCATTTCTAAATACAAGTGGAATATAATCCAACTTTCAGCGCAACAAATGACCTGTTTGCAAATCATAAAGTAAAAAAACCTGCCCAATTTTTAGGAACCAAATATCATCTTATTACATGTTAAACTGAAAGATGTGTGCTGTGAATTAAGCAATCCCCCACACATAATGGTGGTTTCATTTTGAGTTAAATATCTTTAAAAAGATTAAATGTTTTAAATACACATGACATCTGCTATAAAACTGTGAATCTGATCATAGGTTTAGAGGTGTGCGTTACTCAGTTCAGACTTTTTTTGAAAGTCGGGTAAAACTTATGCTTCAACAACAACAATGATTCTGACTACGGGCAGGGGTTAAACAACTGCAGAGGTGGTGCAGGTGTAGTATCTCTGCATCAAGTTCAAGAAAAAAAAAGGAGATGAGTTTGCTTTTTAGAAGGGACAAAGACTAGCTTCCGCCCCTGCAAATCAGTAGAACAAGTGTGGAAGTGGTCTCCAGCTTTAGTGTACATCTCACTGAAAACCCTATCTGGTGTCACAACATTTCCGTCCTGGTTAAGAAGAAACACCAACGCTTCCACTTTTTCAGGAGGTTGCATTACGGGGAACTTGTTAGCTCAGTCCTAAACTTATTCTGCAGATTTGTGGGGAAAGAGTGTCCTGTTCTCCTGCATCACTGAGTGGCATGAAAACGGCAGAGAAGACACCTCTGCTGAGGGCCTCCCCACCACTACAGACATTTACGCCAGCAGATACAGGAAAAGGGCCTCCTCTATCTTAAAAGACCCCACTCACCCAGCACATGCAGTGTTTGTTCCCCTCCCCTCAGGCAGGAGGCCACAGAGTATCAAGAGCAGAACCACCAGGCTTTAAGACTGCTTCTGTGTCTGCTTCTCCTAGCCAATCGTAACAAAGAAACCAATTGTGTATTTGCAATATCCTCCATGCCCTTAAAAAATGATTATTCATTCTCTATGACACTGTAAATATGTTTTCTCTTCCTTGTTTCTGTATATTGTTCTCTCGTGTGTTCTCATTCTTGCTGGCTTTAAACAGGGATCTGAGTGCTAAATTTAGTTTCACCTCATGTGAATACACGTTTGAAATGGAGTAAAAATCCTTGAATCCTTGAGAAAAACAAGTTGGGACCGCAACGATAAGTTTTGCAGGTATTATGTTTAATGGATTCAAATTCTGAAACCATTTCCATCACTGATGAGAAGAATCAAACACAAGATTTATAACCTATTTGATGGTTTTAATACAAACACTTTGATATTTATGCCTCAAACTTTAAATTATTACTGGTTACATTGGCAGAGCAGGCAAAACTCTCCAGCTGAACTAAAGAGAACTAAAATGTCTGGAACTTGATTTATAGTAATCAATATGCACAGCTGCGTATTCATTTGACACTTCACAAAATAATTTGATATTTACTGGGTGAATGCATTTTTCATCCAGGTTCGCTAGTTAACCTGCCCATTCTTGTAGCCCAAGAAACTTGTTGTTGCATAACTGGAAATTCACTTGGGACTCGTTTTAAACCAAGGTAACTGTTGAAACATGCTACGACAGAGACGCCTTGTTTTCTATGATTAGTCATGGAGTAAAAGCAACTATTAGCCATTTGACGTTACCGTCGGTCTATACATGGATCACAAAGTATCTCAGTCGCTAATTATAGATAGGTGTCAGCCAGCTAATCAACCTGTTGTGGTCTTTAAAAAAAACTCAGGACAACAGAGTGCCTCACGAATACCAGCGTTGTGTTTGTCTGCCTGGTTTCCTTGGATATGGGGTAGTTAATGTGTGAAGTAACAGCTAATTGTATATTACCATGTATGACACGCACAGGAACACAACAACAGCCTTGGTTAGCTTAACTAAAAGCAAGGCGATAACACAAGAACTGGACCAGACTTTGAGTTAAAACTGCTCGCTTCAGCTAACTTCTTAGCATTTCTTGGCCTTCGAACAATAGCAGCGAATTTGTTAGCAGGCTAAGGAAAAAAAAAGCTAGCTGGCCTAGGAGCCACAGCCCGATCGACTGTCAAAACAATACGCTGGAAAACATCGCACTCTGCCTTATAGTTGCTTATTTTACTCTCAACTTACGCATGTGCTGTTAACTTACCGAGAAGCCTCTCAAATGTGCCTCCACCTTTTCCCATGTTAAACTCAGAGTCTCAGAGTGGCTGTCGAGGTGACTTATTTAATTAGCGGATCCCGATACTTTCACAACGGAGGTTAGCTGTTAGCTCGTCTGTTAGCCACGGAGCACAGCTGTACAGCAGGTACAGCCTCTGACTTCCCACTTCCGTCGCAGAAACAGCGACACGCATGAAATGTCTCCCTCTCGCGGCGGGTATGCGCAATGACGGGTGCATTTTTTTTTAATCTATTGAATTTATTTATTTATTGTTAAGCGAAACCTTTACATGATGATTACCGCTTTAGAAATCTAAATAAAATATGCGTTATCAGCAAGTCATTGATGGGATGTGTGGTGGGAGTGACAGATTGGTTTAAGGTGAGACTGGTTCTGAGGCAATAGTGACAGGGCAGCTCAGGTTGAGCAGTTTGAAGATATGGCTGACATGATTTAGACACGTGCAGAGGACAGATAGTGGCTATATAAGACAAAGGATGCTGAATATGGAGATGCTAGGCAGAAGGAAAAGAACTGGCTGCCAAAAGAACAAGAAGAAGCAGCAGGTATGAATTATGCTCTTTGATAAAGCAAACTGAACTTTCATAAGTGTAAAGTGATGTGTATTAGTTGGTGCTCAAGGCACAACAACATCCAAAAATGTAATTAAACAACCGTGGCAGTTTAGATTTTCATGAGGACACTTTGACATGCAGCAAATCACTTAAAAGCTTGATCAAAATCCTCCAGTTCTATGTAACGGTCTAACACAGACAAACAGTGAGTTATTTCTTGATACCTTTTATCTGAGTAAAAGTTTGCATGTAGGAATCTGACTTTGGCAGCAATGGGATGTGATGATCACAGCAGCAACATCTTGGGTTCAAATCCACAGGCCAACTGGGGCCTTCCTATGTAGAACTGGTGACCTGTCCAGAGTGCACCTTACTTCTTGCCCTAAGACAGATGGGCTCCAGCCAGCCAGAACTTGAATTGGATAAATGGAGGAAGATGAATAGAATCTGACTTTAAGAAAGTGGTTTTAAATTATGTTAAAACTTTAGGAAAAAACATTTCTTTTTTCTTCAATTCATTAGGCTACATTTATTTTAAGGTTATGTTGACTTTAGAAACAACCAAATCCCAATATAATTTTTGTTTGTTTGTCTTTATTTCACATTTTCTGCACATGTACCCTTGATTTAAAATATACCCCACTGCACACGTACTGCAGTGCTCACACCAAAAGCCTTCACAGACAATTATCAGTGTTTGTATTTACTCAGGGAACTCTAGAGCTCTAGAAAGTAGATCTGAGATGAACTGTCTCAAATGCATCAGTGACGTGTGCAGTTATCGCCTCCTTGTAAATGATACACTAATTAGCTCATTAGTTCATTTTCATATAGTCAACCTCTGCATTAACTCTTTGTTACTGTCATTGTTAAGAATTGCATTGACACCATACCTCGAAGCCATTTTGAAGCACTCCATTCATTATTTACAATGTAACTAGTGCACTCGTCTCCCTCTGTTGTCCTCTTTGTAAGCGTACAGTAAAATACCACAGACATACAGTATTCACATCATTACTCTACCAGCACTGGTATAGGCCTACTTAGGTCATGTATGAGTCACTACCTGGCACTTGGAACACTAGTGGCTATTGTTATCATGGTGCTGTAATGCTCTATAGAGTGGCATTGTGTTGCTCTGTCTTCTGCTGTCACGGACAGAAAGCAAAGGAACTGATAGATTAATGTATGCCCGCACAACTACGATTTCATTTACAGTCACCTACAGTGCAATCAATCAGGTTTAAGAACAAGGATAATATGAATAAAGATGGTGGTTGGAATTGTACTACATGAACACATGCAAAGGCAGATAGTGATTCATGCTCGATCTGGTTTTTGCTTGTTATCATACAGTTATCTGCTGGAGCAATGTGTGATTTTATTAGAAGGAATAGCAGGAGCTTTATGAAGTGAAAAAAGGATCATGTAATTTTCTCTGTTCCTGCCGTGTAGAGTAACTCAGATAAGGAAAACGAGATGGAAGACAGGACAACACACACACACTGAAAAATATGGCACCACATGCAAATGCACACACATCTCCATTGTTCTATTGTTCTTCTCCATTCAGCAGAACCCCTCGTAGTGTTTACATAAATAACTCAAAGGTTTTTCCTTGTAAAACAAGTATTTTGAGGAGCTTTTATATATGTAATGGTACAAATGTAAACACACACCATTTTTCCTCCACAGAGGATACAACTTTTATTGTATTTAACTGGCAGACAGAGAAAAAATGTTATTGAAGGGTATCAGGTATGAAATAATAAAACAAGTTCAGTTTTCAGCCTCCTGTGACGTTTCTCAAAGAAAACAAAAGCAAAGTGACACTTAATAAAAAATAATGACATGAATCAATGTCAAGAGGAGAAAAGACAGGTTTGACATCATTTGGGGTGGATTTGTGGAAGGCCTTCAGACATTTTAGACATAACCTTTGACTTGTGTGGCAGGTGCCCTGCGTGGACTGCTCTCTCCACTGCTGAAAGTGGGAGAGCCTGGGATTCCGGGAGGACTTGACCCCGCATAGAGCAGTGACCCCCCAATTAGAAGCAAGGCTGATGCCCCCCAGCCGATGTAAAGGGCAGGGCCGAGCTCACGCTTGTGTGGAGCTGCCACATGTGGATCATAGAAATCCCTGATGATGGAGTGGGCAGTCCAGCAGACGGGCACAAGGTAAAGGAACCCCGCAATGGCAAAAAGAGAGCCGGAAATGCGAGCAATGCGGGCTTTAAGGCTGTTTATGCCGATGCATTTAGTGCACTTGACTCCTAGGACCCCCAGAGCCAGAGCCAGGCCACAGAGCAGGATGGACAACACAGTGAGGCCACGGGCAGCCTGCATGTCGCTGGGCAGAGCCAGCAAGCTATCGTACACCTTACACTGGATCTCACCTGTGCTCTGTACTATGCAATTCATCCAAAGGCCTTCCCAAATGATCTGAGCTGTCACTATGTTGTTACCGATGAAGGCGGTGACCCGCCACAGGGGGATGGCACAAACTATTAACCCACCCACCCAGCCCACTATGGAAAGGATCAGACCCAGCAACTGCATGCCCGTGGTAGCCATGGCGAAAGGTGTTATTTGAGTCAGATGGACTTGTCTCTGATATATTAGTCTCTGCACAGGCCAAACTTATAGTCCCACAAAGAAATGTGACAGTCTATGTTGCTAGAAATGCCGTGGTCCACTCCGCCGCCTGTGGATGATGACGTCGATGAGGTCAGCTTGAGTTTGACGTGGATTGATATCCTAAAATTAACAAAACATAAAATAGTCGCACCAGCCGGGTTATTCTCTTCGTAATCAATCAAGCAGTGCAAGAAAACTCTCAGAGACACACTGGATATTACATCACAGGCTGTTGTTATTTACCACAACAGCCACTAGCATAACATTAGTAAAGTATGAAAAGACTACTGGAGCATATAGTTATCATAAATATTTGGAATCAGGCTGGGAGGCCTGTTGGATTCCAGTGAGAAACGCAGAGAATAGCTTTCTTTGACACGACTGTGGGTGTCGAGCTACGCCTTGCCGGGTGGTGGATTATCTCAGAAAAACATGAGGAGACTCGGAACACAAGCAGCTTTCATGAAAGCCTGTCGAGTGGGCCAGGAGAACCTGTGTCTTCTGTTTATTACAGCTACAATTTTACTAATACTGTTTATACGATCCATTCATAACAATATCGATACACATGTAGCAGGACACTGAGTACCAATGGGATGCATTTTACTATTTAGTTCAGTTATTTAGTTTGAGTTTTGACTCCAGTAAGTATCATTCTGAAAGATTATTGTGATGTTGGGTGCAGATGACAGTGGATAACCCATATTAAAATAACAGAGGGCCCTGGAATATTCCCAGATCTCATTACTAAAATGTCCATTTCATTCCTAGGAAGTTCTGCAGATAATACAATGGAAGAAAAGCCACTTCCAGTACATACATGTGCTGGAAACTAACAAACTAACAAAGCACATCGCATAAATTTGCTTTTAAGTCATAGTCAAGACATTACTGACATTTAGAAAATGTTTAAATATCCAAACATTATTAATTAAATGGTTATTATGAGGAATATTTACCTGAAATAGAGGTCGCTGAACCTTCACTGCTCCTCCCGGAGATGATCCACAGTTTACGGTTTGCCTGAAGCTCCGTAGGTTTTGTAGTTCAGCTATGAATGCCTGAAGTTGTGAATGACAACCCTGAGAATTCAGTTCAGTCAACAGGACGGCCAGAGAGCAGGGGAGGCTCTCTCCGTCTCTCTCTCTCTTCTCTGAGGTTTGGTGAACTGCAGCAGAGAGGGACGATCAGCTCCAACACCCAGGACAGGACTGGAGATGGGGCTGCCCTGCGAGATGCCAGTGTGAGTCTGTGTGGCGGTGGGCTGAAGCACGCGCTTCTGTGCACGACTGTGTCGGTGTGTGAATGCGTGAATGTGTTTGAGTGTGTCTCCCAGTGCCTGGTGTACGGGCACAATGCCCTGCTGTTTTACAGTGCCCTCCCCCCCGCTTTCCCTGCTTCTCGTCAACCTCTGTCCCAACCCTGCAGCCCCGCGCATCCATCCAACTCAGCAATCCTCTTTTTTCTACTTTCACTCACTTGTTCATTTATGACAGCCATCTATTATTTTCTGCCACACTTTTTTCTTTTTTCAGTCTGTTTATGGGTTTCATTGAAGTTTTCAAGTGTACTGACGTAGTCCTTTCGCACCATCTTGTTCAGTAGCCTGCTCTGACAGGGAAAATGTGGCTCATTGTTCAATAGCTTTGTAAATAAATAAAGACATTAATCAGGCTGGATGAATATTAACGAGATAACAAAAACCAACAAATAACTCTTTTTAAACTGGAATGAGGTTTAGATGCTGCAAAAACTTGAGCAGATGACTAGAGGAGCTCCATTTCTGCCTCCATGCATGCGACCAGGACTGAAGAATGGATGGAGCCGATCTGTGAACTTATCCGTGAAGGTCTGAATGTGGACTCCAGAGTCTGCGCAGTAGAAGGACACGCGACCTTCGTTGTAATCCAGAAACACTCCAAACTTCTTGGGTCGTTGGTCTAGAGCCAACTGGGTGACAGGAGAGGTGTTTGCAATGTACTGGCCTCCAGCTTTCAGGCTTAAGGTCCAGAAACCATTTGCAGGGCACACTGTGAACTTGCCTTTCCTGTTTACGGACTGTCTGGCAACACCTAGGGTCCATTCTATCTTCTCCCCAACCTCCACTTCCCAGTAGCACCTCCCGCCAGCAAAGCTTTCTTTGGCCAGAACATTTCCCACTCTGTCAAACCTCTTCGGGTTCTCCGGTACTTCCTGAAGCTTATCCGTGTGCCTCACCTGTTTTCTGTCATCTGAGACCCAAAGGAAAGGGTGGGCTGTTTTAGCACTTAGGTTAACATCCACTAAAAAGAAAAAAAGAGCAAAGAAAGGAGAAAAAGAGGAAAAAGTCAAGAATTAGTCAAACAGTGCACTACCATTTTCAGCTATTCACAACAGCGGAAAATTCATGCAGTTTAATTTTGAACTCAAAATGAAGCTGAATTATGGTTTTTGATGTTATCCACAAAAATAATCTTCAATCCCTAATAATTTGATAAAATGTATTTCTGCACAGCGAGAACCTTACCTGAGTATTTCTCGATTCTCTTAAGTTCTAAAGATGGACAACAGGGGGAAAAAATGAATGTCAATTAATTTATCCTATAAGATTGATATGACGCACGCAAGATTAAAAAAGCATCACTCACCAGCTTTGGAGAGTCTGTTGACTTCTAACTTTATTTGTTCCAACACGTCTGACAGTGCTCTTCTGGTGACCCCAATACAAGGATCAGTTTCTATGGTAACCTTGGACCAGTCCTTCATCTCACAGGGCTAAATAGCATTCACAGTGTAGGAAAGATTTTACAATTACGCTTCAAATCACATCATCATCATCATGCATTCGGCAGTAGATGGAGATAACTTACCTTGGCAGGTCGCTTCACGTCGTCACTCTGATCACCAGAGATCTGAGGGTCCGGTTCTGTGGTCTCCTTCCTCAGCTCCTCAATCTCCTGTTCGATCTCTTTGACCAGTGTTTCTACCCTGCTCTCCTCTTCTTTCTGCCTCTCCTCAATTGAAGCAACAACTGCTTTATGGCTCTTCTCCATAGCATTTACAAGGGCAGAGAAGATCTTCTGACTCTCTCGCACCTCTCTGAGGTAAGAGTTCTGATTGGACAGCAACATCATTTAATGATGTACAGATCAAAGTAAAATAAAGAAAAAATGTAAATTATGTTATTCATGTTTAAGTTTTATAGATATTTCCACTCACCTTTTGTAGCCCGAGAGAGTATTTCAGTCTTTCTATCTTTTGCACCCTTTCCTGAATCATTTGGTTAACATCTATAACCTGTGAATGTGCAAACACTTTGTATCAGCACACAAAAATACACTAGATTTATTAGATTAGATCACCTGTTATTAGATAACAGACAAAAGAGTACCGTTTCCTCATCTGGTGGTTTCTGTGGTCGAGACTTCCTGTAGTTTTCAGATACGTCTGCGAGTATGTGGTTGACACTGAGGTCAGGCTTGTCTGTGAACAATCTCCTGCAGTGAGGGCAGTATTTCGACTGATGTCGTGTCCAGTATTTGGACAGGCAGGACAGGCAAAAGCTGTGTCCACATGGTATGGTTACAGGGCTGGTAAAGATGTCCCTACACAGAAAGCACAAGAAGTGCTTCTCGGGGAGCAAGCAGATAGTAGAGGCCATAATCTGAAAAAGAAATTATGTCAGAAAAAGTAAGAAACAGAGCTTTTTCCTGCTCTGCATATTGAAGTCTTGTGAGGGAGTGTTGTGTTTGAATAGCAAAGCAAAGAATAAACCAAAAGTGATACCTAAGAGTAAGTGAGAAGTGCCAACAGAAGTCATTTGATAAACAAATGCAATGAAACCATCTTGTTAACAGTTATAGTAATTAAAAGTACTATAAAGTAAATTTGTGTTTTTAACACATAATTGTGTAAAAGATCAATCCTGCATTCAGGATTTTACTTAAGCACCATGACGGTACACAAGTATCAAAAGTACTAGTCACTGTTACTCATATTGCAAGATGCTTATCATATGTTTTATGATTTTTCAAGTGTATCAGTCATACGTTGATTGGTCACTTTGTTAGGTGCGCCCATTTAATTGCTCTTTAACATAAATATCTAATCTGCCAATCACATAGCAGCAACTCATGCATTTAGGCATGTAGAAATAGTCAGACTGATGTGAAGTTGAAACTGAGCATAAGAATGGGGAAGAATGTAATTTAAATGACTTTCAAGGTAGCATAGTACTTGGTGGCAGAAAATCACCCTGGGCTACTGGGGTTTTCCTGCACAACCATCTCTAGGTAAGAGAGAATGGTCTGAAAAAGAGATCGTCCAGTGAGATGTCAGAGGAGAATGGCTACTTCAAGGAAGGCAACAATAACTCAAATAACTACTTGTTACAGCCAAGGTATGCAAAAGAGCATCTCCTTGAAGCAGATGGGCTTCAATAGCAGAAGACCACACCAGGTGCCACTTCTGTAAACTAAGAACAGGAAACGGAGGCTACAGTTTGCACAGGATCACCAACATTAGACAAGAAAAGACTGGACAAATGACTCTCAATTTCTGCTGCCATATTCAGATGTTAGAATCAGAATTTGGAGTAAACAAAAGCATGGATCCGCACTTCCTTGCATCAACAGTTCAGGCTGGTGGTGTTGGTGCAATGACCTGTGGGATATTTTCTAGGCACACTTCAGACCCCTTAGTACCACCACAGCCCAAGATTTTAGACACAGATACTTAAGGTTTGACTTTAAATTCTGTGCTTATTAAACAACAGTAAATATTCAGTATTCAGTTCACTTTTCGCTGACAACGTAAAGGCGTGAAAGAAGGTGGATTTACTCATGGCAGAAATATTTTCACTGGAATTCAGGGTGGCATGTACTTTTAACATTGTGTTCTCATACAGAATGGATTACTCTCATTTTACACAGAGTAAAGAGGCAGAAACAACTGGACATGATTATATTTTAATGCCCTGTCATTGAACTTTACCCCGTTATCCCTTTCTATCTCTGCGTGTTTTGATTGCCACAGCCAGTGTGAGCAACAGCAGATAGATAACAAACAGAGGCAGCAAAATATGCAGTCAAACTGGTATTAGCCAAATAGTTTTCTTGTGTCATGAGGAAGCTACGTCTCAAAGCAAAGATGAACCCACTAAATTCTCAAGATCGTTTTAATATAGTGTGCAATCCTCAGTTCGGTCTCCCTTTTACTCACAAAGGAAACAGTTTAAGATTATGCAACACGCCCATAAAAGATTGACAGGACTAACAGGAAATCAGCACACAGGTAACTTTGTGAAAACAGACACATTTGTTGAAAAGTATTAAAGGAAATATGATCTTACCTTTACTTAGTTGATCTTTTCTGGGTAGGAGCAGTGTCTGTACGGCTTGTGATTTTAGTTAATAATACACAGAAACTTCACTGGTTCACACTGAACAGGTGTACTTAGGTATGCGGATTGTCTAGGAAAGTGGCAGCGCTTTAGACAATGGCGTGTTCAGCTAAGACTCCGCCCTACATGTTATTTGAGCTGCACTTCAACTAATCCACAGCAAGGCACCAGGAAGAGGTGGAGGTTGAATAAAATGTAAAGGGTTCACACAAATCTACTATAAATGTGCTAAAATCACAGCTTCATTTATCTATAATAGGCCTATTTATAGTTTAAACTGGATGTCACAGTTTGAATTGATGCCACAAGAAACCTTTCAAGTTTTCTGTCAAAACAGTGGCATACTATACAGAGAGTTACAATGTGTTTCAGATGAAAGAGGGCTTGAGACGGCTATCTATTTTGTTATCAAGTAAGTCAGAAAGCTACCTAAACGGAAGTTGGATACAAAGAGTAAGTTTCTTGTTTTCATCAGGTCACCAGTCAGTTCTCTATGTCATGTACGAGGAGCTGCAAAGAAGCGGTTGATAAAGATTGAGTTGAAGTTCAGTCTTGCATTCGGAGCCATTCTGTTGTCCATATGCTTTATTGCCACCTGTGCTGTTCCCCCTGCTGATCCACCCACTGCACCACCTATGATCCCATAGAGAACCATCCCTCCTGGCCCCTCTATAGACCCAGCCAGCGCACCCATCACAGCCCCCACAACAAAACCCGTCCCCAGGCCTCTGGCTAGGGACTTCCTGAGCCAGCTGTTGTCGATCTCCGCTTGAGCTCTAATCTCTGCGCCAATATTAGCCGTATAGGCATCCTTCTGGAAATACAACTCCTCTTCCATGTATTGCTTTTCCATCTCAGCCCATGCCTTTTCTATCTCTGCTGCTCGCTGCTTTCTAAGCTTATTCTCCTCCTTCTTTACACAGTCCTCTGCCTTCTGGAAAGTTCTGCTGGAGAAGCAGCCCCCTCCTAACGAGGCAACCATCAGCTCTATCTTCTTCAACAGCTCTCTGTCCTGACTTCGATCTCTCCAGTTCTTGTTGAAAAGGTGAAAGCGTCCGCCGTACTTCTCGATGAGTTCTCGCAGATGCCAATCTCTCTTCTTCACCCTGTCTTCCAAGGCAGTTCTATCCTGATTTCCTTCATATGCCAGGAGGACCATGGCGTGTCTCAGACAGTGTCTTCCAAAGCGTTCCCTCATCAGTCTGGAGGTTCTCACATCATTGGGGGAGATTTTTTCCATGTCAAAGGCAACAAGAAAGGCATGGGGACCAGGTATAGATAAGCACTTGGACCTCCTTAGCTCCATCTTCCTTTTGGCTTTAGATATATCCTTATCATAGATGTTTGGTCCATTGATCACTGCCACTCGTCTACCAGCCAGCTCACCGTTGTTCTTTATGCTGCCAGAAAGGCTGGTGACATCCTTAGAAAACACCTCTCTCCCAAGTATGGAATTGGTTAGTAGGAACTGAGAAGGTCCACTGCTACCAACCACCATGAGCCTTAATTCTATGGCACCACCTTTAAAAATTTTAAAAAACAAACATTCAATTGGGATCAGATTGATAAAGATATTTGAAAAAAGTGTGTAATAAACTCTACAGAAAACAATAAAAATGTCAAAAGAAGCTAAAATATCAGCAATTAACATCATTAACACCATATTGTTTGTGTTTGGCTTATTTTATACTTTTTCTGATATCAGTGCAATGCAAAGCACTTTTGAAAAGGGCTGTGTGCATGCATGTGTCTGTTTCATCCTACTTTCACAACTGACTTATGCTACATGTGTGCAGTAAAATCTAACTAACAGTAGGTAGGGTAGTTTGTTTTTTATTGTTAAAGTTAAACCCAAGGTTCAACTCCTCCTTCTCCACCTTTAGTTATTTTCCCACAGTCCCTGCCTGACATGCAACTTGAGAATATTCCCCTTTGTGCCTTTGTGCCTAGAGTAAAGAGAAACCACATCAAATCCTTTCTTTGTCATGTTTGCATGGTTATTGGAAAGCTTACCTTTCTTCCTTGTATCCATTTGGCAGCTTCACAGATTCAGTAGTTTGCTTGTTTTTTTAATTTGGAAATTATTAAAACCTTTCCTTGAACCGACTTCACACATTTGAGTTCGGTGAAAACATATTCCTGCGTGTTTCCCGTCTCTCCGTCTGTCTGCCTCACTGTCTCTGCTGATTAGATAACTGGTCACTAGATTTTACATTAAGTGGAAAATGACCTCAGGGCTGGATGCTAGCAGTGAACATATTCACATTTATTGACATTAATATTAATCTATGTGTAATTAAAGCTTTAGATTTATTACTAATTGCATGTATGCACACTGTCTTATTTTGGAAATTATATTGCAGTAAATAAGAACAGTTATACGTGCATGTATTCTTTGTTTTGATTTGAATTATCGAGTGAGGATCAGACTCATCTGAAGATGAGTAGCACTGACAGGGATCGATGATTGCAGTTATATCAGAGTGATGAAGACATTTATTGCCTATAATCCGGATTTAGATTTTTAATCTTTTGTTTAAAAATAATCAGCTTTTAAAGCAGCTGTTCTACGCTGTGTTACTGTCTGTGTGCTGGGCTTCGGGGAAATCAATACCTCATTAGTTAGTTTCATCATGTGTTAGTGGGACACACATTTATTTTCCAAATATAGACTCGTGTCTTTATTTAATGTATCAGCTATGCTCATAAGAATTCCCACATAATCTACCAGTGGATCAGCCCAACCATACCTTTGAAAGTCTCTAGGTTGTCTTGACTATGGCTACATGTGTCAGTCCACTAAGTTGGTGCCAGATATTTGCATTATTCAATTCAATTATATATATCGCCAAATCACAGCAACTGTTGCTTCAAAGCGCTTTATATTGTAAGGTAAAGACTATACAACTATACAGAGAAAACAGAGGAAAACCCCAACAATCATATGAACCCATGAGCAATGGCTTTGGTGACAGGAAAGGAAAAACTTCATTTTAGGAAGAATAAACCTCCAGCAGAACCAGGTTCAGGGAGGGACAGCTATCTGCCGCAACCAGGTGGGAGTGAGGGTAGGAAGACAGCATAAAGACACGCTGTGGAAGAGAACTAGATAATGACTAATGACTAATGACTCATGATTAAATGCTGAGTGATTTAGAAACACATAAAAAGGTGAATTAAGAAGAAACACTGAAAGTGCATTGTGGGAATCCCCCAGCAGCCTTCCCAAAAAGGGAAGTTTTACATTAGGACTGAGGGTTATCTGATCCAGCCCTAACTATAAACTTTGTCAAAAAAGGAAAATTTTAAGCCTAATCTTAAAAGTAGAGAGTGTGCCTGTCTCCCAATGTCTGAGAGCAGAGTGCTCTGTAGAGGTGATACAGTACTGTGAGGTTTTTAAGACAAAGTGGGGGCTGAGTATTCAAGACGTTGAATGTGAGGGTCAGGATTTTAAATTCAATTCTGGATGTAACAGGGAGCCTGTCAGTACTCTTGCTGCAGCATTTTGGATCAGCTGAAGCCTTTTCAGAGAGTTTTAGGACATCTTGATAATGCTGAATGACAGTAGTCGAGCCTAGAAGTAATAACAAGCAGTTGAACAGGTGCACCCAACAAAGATTACTTAGGCTCCTAAATAAGCTGCGTCATTTTCAATATAAGCCCCATATAAATCATATTTTAGTCAGAAATAGCTTAAAATCAATCTCTAAATCATAGACTACCAACAATACTATTCACCTTCCAGCATGTTGTCAAATTTGAACCATTTTAAACTTTGACAACAGCAAAAAATACCCTGTTATAAATATTTAATACTGTTTGATGGTTTTGCAAATTTTATATATAGTGAGGCTATTTGGGGTCAAATTTGACCTGTATCTATCCAAATGTATTTCAGATTCACTACCATTAGTAAAATCAAGGAAAATTGTGAATTTTAGGGGATCTTGAAACTGCAAAACTGTGTGTGCCTTGTCTGTTGTGACAGAGTTCAAGGGCCACATTTAACCAGGTTAGTGCAAAGACAGAATAGGAGTTATAATATATCACCTACATGACAAGCGGAGGTCAAAGAGTGCCTTGATTACCTATTTCACTTTTACAGAGAGAAGGTTCCTGGTTCAATCCTGGCTAGGGCCATTCCGGGTGGAGTTTAAAGGCACTGTGGTTAGTAAGAGTGGACGAATGCTATATAAATATGAATGTATTACAGTTGGACAAGAAATATATATATAAAAAAAAATTTAAAACAAAGAAATTATTCATTTTGATAGTCTCATAGTGTCATAACACATGTGCAAGTCCCACACAGTCAAGGTTTACATCCGCTGCAAGTTTTCTTTTACAAGTTTTGATTAATGTTGCATTAATAATGATAACTGCAGATGGTACTTATACAGATTTCTTATGACATAACATTGATCGTAGTATTTAATGGTTGTAAAGGTCATACATGGTTATATAATAAATCCCAAGAGTTCAAGGAGTTTCTTTTCTATTTCTGCTTTCGCTTTAGAATATATTTAAATCATTATCGCTGCAATATTTTCATGTTTTGGGTAAAACTGGAGACGATGTTGTGTGAAAATAGATATTTTTCACCAAAAGCAAGTGTTGCAAACCCAAAAAACTAAAATGTTCTCCCTGCTCTATGAAACATTAATTAAGGATTTAGCATCCACTAATTTATGTCAGACGGGTTATTTATAGATTATAAATTGAGCTTTAATTCAAAATTCAGTATCAGTAACTATTCTGGGAAAGTATGAAATATGAAGAGTATGTAAGGGGTTAAAAAAACAAACCTGGCTGACCCTCTTGTGCTTCGGGTATCTCTTACTGTGGTAAAACAGCGCCCCGCTGTGGCCAAACTGGGAACATGAAGAGGAAATCGCTCCATGTATTTCCGGTTGGAGCGACTTGACGGCACCTTCAAACGGCGTAAATACAAAGTGGCTTTACGCTATTTTGTAACTACTACGCATACCGTTTGAGTGATGAAGCCGGGTAGTGAGGCAACCTCTGGTTCGGGTCAGAGAATTTAATCTCCCGTGGAGAAACAAACGCAGTCTCCAAAATGATGACACGCACATTTACTGCGGTCAGTCGTGTCTTCCCTCCCCGACTGCGGCACTTCTCGGGCGGAGAAGTAACCAAAGATGTGTCTGAATGTGCGGCATCTCCACAAATCACAGAACAGGCGTCTCTTTATGTGCACGTGAGCTATAGCTTCTTCTTTTTTTCTTTTTCTGAGAACATCACGCGCACATATATCCGTAACTGCATGTTGACTCACCTGATTTAAGCATAAGTGGGCTGTGTCATGACTCTAAGGTTCTTCCTCCCCCAGTGGCCTTACTGTCTCAGGAGGTGCTCCTACTGCAATTTCAATAAGTACATATCCAAAGAGAACAATGACCACATCATGACTCAGTGCCTTCAGAGGGAGACTGAGACACTGCTGCGACTCAGTCAAGTATCCTGGTATGTGCATTTATTAAACCTGACAATCAGTAACTGTAACCTGTAGCTGAGATCGTACTCTGGTTTTCATTTGTAGCATCACCTCAGTGTTCTTTGGTGGTGGGACTCCAAGCCTGGCCCACCCCTCCACCTTTGCGGCGATCCTTGAGACTGTTTCCAGGCAGGTGAATCTCTCACATGAGGCCGAAGTCACCCTCGAGGTCAACCCCACTCCTGCGGGAAAGTCCAGGTTAGAGGACTACTGCCGTGCCGGCGTGAACCGATTTTCCATCGGTGTCCAGGTGAGCGTAATCCTCGGGTGTTCATGAAAGCCTATGGAAAAGCAGTGCTTTCCAGCTGTTTTACTCAAAGCATTTAGTGGTTGCAACTTTACACTCCAGGCCTATCATTGTGTTCATGTTTTTTTTTTGAAAATCCCCTCTTCTGTGTGATGACATGGCCTTTAACATTTACTCAAAACGCACTTTTTGAAGTTTAGTCCTGTCACGTCCAAATCACACATCAGTGCTTGTTTCTTTTGCTCTGCATCATAGACATTAAATTGCATGCAATAAAAATTGCAATTTGGATTTTATATTGTAGATTTCAGTTGGAACAGAGCTGAAATGTTTTTTTCAGGGCTTAATGTTTCCATCTGTCTATCTCCTGACTCGATAATATTTGAAAAATAACACAATTCAAAAATGTTGACCCACTTATATGTACTTCGAGGTGATGTAACTCTGAAAATTCCGTTAATCATTTGATTCTGAAGGGGTAAGGTGAGAACTTTTTTTTCATATTATGGAACAACACTGATCAAACTTTCTATTTTCAGTCTTTGCAGGATGAGGACTTGAAAAGTCTGGGAAGAGACCACGACTCTCACGAGGCTTTGCAGACTATCGAAGAGGCCAGGAGGCTGTGCCCTGGTCGGGTGTCGGTGGATGTCATGTTCGGACGTCCCAAACAAACCGTTGAATCCTGGGAAACAGAGTTGTCTGAGCTGCTGAGGGTGTGTGATGATCACGTGTCTCTGTACCAGCTGACCCTGGAGCGAGGCACTCAGCTGTTTAAACAGGTTGAGTGCGGTGCAGTAACGATGCCCTCCGAGGATGTGACAGCGGAAATGTACCAGCGTGCAAGGAAGACTCTGCACCAGCATGGCTTTCAACAGTACGAGGTGTCGAATTTTGCAAGACACGTAAGTCTTTGCTGTAACAAGAACGTTCTCCTTTCCGTACTTTAACGCTTCACCTTATGATGCATCCGTTTTATACACAAAATTATATGTTAAATCAAAGGAAGGTTCAGAGAATGAAAAGAGAAAATAAATAAAAGAAAAACACTTCCTTGGTACACTTGTTTAAATGCTTATTAACACAAATACCTAGACAGCCAATCAAGTGGCAGCAACTCATTGCATTTAGGCATGTAGACACGGTCAAGACGACCTGCTGAAATTCAAAGTGAGCGTCAGAATTAAGAGAAGAACGCTGATTTCAGTGACTCACAATGTGGCATTGTTATTTGTGCCAGACGGCCTGGTCTGAGTATTTCAGAAACTGCCGATCTGCTGCGAGTTTCCCACACAACCATCTCTAGGGTTTACTGAGAATAGCCTGAAAAAGTGAAAATACCACTCAGCAACACTTTGTTAATGTTCAGAAGTCAGAAGAGAATGACCAAGTTGACTTGAAGGCAACAGTAACTCAGATAACCACTCGTTACAGCCAAGGTATGCAGAAGAGCATCTCTGACTGCACACCACACCACATCTTAAAGAAGCATGCCAGATGCCATCCTGTCAGCTAACAACTGGAAACTGAAGCTACAATTTGGTTTGATCAAAATTTGATAATAAAAGATTGAAAAATGTTGCCAGATCTGATGAGTCTCAATTTCTGCTGCAGCTTTCAGATGGTAGGGTCAGAAATTGACATAAACATGAAAGCATGGATCCATCCTGCCTTGTAGCAACAGTTCAGGTTGTTGGTGGTTTTATAATGGTGTAAGAGGATGCTTGTACCGACTGAGGATTGTTTAAACGCCACAGTCTATGTGAGTGTTGTCCTGATTATGTCCATCACTTTACGACCAGTGTCGTCATCTTCTGATGGCTGCTTTCAGAATAACGTGCCATATCACAAAGCTCAAGTCATCTCAATCTGACTGATAGTGGCTTCACTGTTTACAGTTCATGCAATAAAAAGTCTCCCTTCATTCTTAATTGTAAAACAAAATACCACAAACTACATGTTCAGTCCTCTGTTTTATAGGCATCCATATTTTTCTTGTATAATTTAGAGTCATCAGATGTTTTCGAGGTTATTGAGCGAGATTTATATGTGCAGTTCTATCCAAAACCAAAGATTTATATTGTTTTTCCCCAGCAGAGTCTACTAAGTTCTATTTTTAAGCTCCTTTTAACTTTGTGTTTGGTTTTCTGTCTTCATTAAATCTCCATAATATGACAGTTTTACTATTCTCCCTCATAAACACTCAGTAAATGTTTTTCTCTGTGTAATGTAGAACTCAGTGAGTCATCACAATATAAGCTACTGGAAAGGAAACCAATACATCGGTGTCGGCCCAGGTAATACTTGGATCTAAAGCACTAAATCACTCCTGTTATGCTCCTGTTGGAAACGGTGGTTTTTATATTGTTGTCTCTGGCACAGGAGCACATGGGCGGTTTGTTCCTCTGGGGGAGGGAGGTGTTGTTCGAGAGGCCCGGACCCAGACTCTGGAGCCTGACGTGTGGATCCGTGAAGTGCGGCAGAGGGGACACGGGACGCGGAGGCGGCTTCCGCTTGGCCATCTTGAATTGTATGCCGTTGCACTTCCAGGCAGAGACAGATGCCCAGAAATGCTCTCAGCATGTGAAATGTAGCAGTGAAGTCTGAGCCAGTCCACAGTGTATTTTAACACAGTGAGCGTTGAGGCCGTGGCACATGTGCTTGTTCTCTCAAACATTCTGTCCTTGTGAGATGCTATTATGAGACTTGTATTCAAGCCTTTTACTCTTTCTGTTCTGTCCTTGCTATTCTGTATTCAGTTTAAGTTATGAAAGATGTTTGCTTGGCAGATTGGAGGAGGTGTTGGTAATGGGAATGAGAATGACTGAGGGCATTAATCACAAGGTAAAGCACACAAAATAAACCCTTCGTTGTATTTTCTGTCACGGCAGATAATGTTCAGTCCGCAGAGACATTTTTTTTTGTTTTAATTATGTTAACAGCACTGGGAGATGTTCAGCCCACAAAATGGCCTTGATGAAGTTTTTGGTGAATCCATTGTCGTCCAAGAGTTGCTACAGAGCGGACAGCTGATTCTTGATGACAGGTGACTTATCATGTTTAATTTTCTCTTTAAGTTTCCTCACCTGTGTGGAGGCCAACCTAACAATTAATTTCATTATTCGCTAATATTTCCTTTATTATATAACGGTTTGGTGCATGATGTGACAGAAAATAAGGGGAATAGTCTGTTCTGATTTCCCCAGCACACGGTATTTAAAACGTCTCTACAGCTTGAAGGTTAAATCATTTGTGTCTTTTTTTCTTTTTTCCTTGTCAGGGGTCTGAGGTGCTCCTGGGAAGGATTGGCCTTACTGGACAGCATCCTTCCAGCTCTCCTGGTGGAGCTGGAGAGACAAATTTCCCCTAAAGCCTCACGGGGACCACTCTGAGTCTGCTGGCAGACGAACAAAGAACACCTCCAACCTTCAATGACACAAATGTTTATAGAGCAGATAAGCTTGTGGCTGTCAAAACATATAAAAACCAACAGTTTTGATTGCTACACCTTTTAAACATGTTAGTGAAGGCTCTTCATCATTTTCCATACCATTGCAAACCTGACTTTATCTTTAATGACTGCAGCCCAGCAGCGATCGAGCATATTGTGTTATCTCTGTGTTGCCTCTCCCACCGGTTAGAACGAGTCTTGGATTTAAGTCTCCAGATGCTTTCATGCAGTCATTACTACAACGGATGCACTTTGCACTAAAGCTTTAATTGCTGCTGTTGCTGTCGTTTAATCATAATTATATCTCTGACAATAAACAGGAAATTGTTATGGCTTGATGTCATAGTCTTTTCAGCAAATGTCCACGGTGAGTGGGAAGTTTTAGAGGGTGAACAAATTATATTATACCAAGAAAAGCCTCTGAGTAAGCAATCATTTTGTTCAGGTGCTGCATGTCTTATCAAATCCCTGGAAATCATACCAGATGGATGAACATTAATTTCCTGGTGAGTAAAGGGATATCTAGATATATAAAGCTTTAAACTGATCCCAGCTCACTTCTAAGTCTCTAAATTTCATAGTCACTGTCGAGTTTGCTTATAAAGATCTTTGAAATGTGGTACTTCTAGAGAGACATTTGTGTTGTGCATACAATAAAACTCACCATCATGAGAGAATAAATAATAAATATTTAGTCCATTTAAAAGGACTGAGTGCTATCGCAAGGAACTGATCATATTAAGACTTTACTGTCATGAGACATATTCAGAACATTATTATTTATCCAGGAACTTGGTCTGGAAATACAGATCTTTATGATTCAACTGTGTACTGAAAACCCAGCTAGTGCCCTGTCACGTAAAAAGTACTTACGGGTACATCGCACCTTTTAAACCTTGT
Source organism: Oreochromis aureus (assembly GCF_013358895.1). Classification (NCBI taxonomy): domain Eukaryota; kingdom Metazoa; phylum Chordata; class Actinopteri; order Cichliformes; family Cichlidae; genus Oreochromis; species Oreochromis aureus. The sequence goes on from NC_052945.1 coordinate 13,266,803, forward strand.
TAGTAGATTGAAATCTGACCGTGGAGGCATGTTGACCACCAATTTGAGATGATTTAAGCCTTAGCAGCCATTAAAATATGGGTTCACTGTGATCAGAGTTACTTAAATCCCCTTTCCTCCCCATTCTGATGCTCATTTGTGAATGTACCAGACAATTTTGTCAGTAGCTTGTGTTTTTATTTCATCGTGACTTTTAGTTTAGCTTTCCAAAGTGGGTTTTATTGATCCACTTCAGTTTTATTGTTTGGAGAGGTTTATTTTAAGCAAATATACTGAACTTCTTGTCAGTGTCAGTAATATTAAATGCCGAGTTGAATAATCATTGTGCTCTCTCCATGGTGCTGATCTCACTCCGTCTCTCTCCTTTCGCCCACCTTCCCCTCTTTAATAAATCATGCGCTATCACTCATTGTTTCCTCCAACTACCATGGTGACACACAAGCGCGTACACCATCGCGTACACCACCAGGCATTGTAGCACCTCGGTACTTTAAGCCATTCACTAAGCCGTGGGCGTTCTAAACAAACCGTGCAAAAACTCTCGAGACTGACAACAGATACTGGAAGATGTTGAAGGTCTGCGTTTGAATCATCCACCCATGCCTCTGAACTCCCTCCCACGCGCGAGGTTTTTACATCATCACTCGAAGAGAATTGACTGCTTACGTCAGTGTGCGTAATCTGGCCGTGCCCGTCTCTTTGTGAGGAGATTCTTAAAGGTTTTGTAACAAACGGAATGATGGAAAGCAAGGACACAAAACAGATAGATAGAAATATTTAGCTTTTATTACAGGGTTATAGAACAGGTATATACAAAAAACACGATAAGAATGCACTGGTCCAGCCAGGTGCTACAGAGTATAACTCTTTACGTATACCATATTGCAGCGTACTACTACAATTTGTTTGTCGAGAAGTCTCACAATTCATTGAATCTGACACTTCTCGGGTTTGTTGTGTTTGGTGCTTGATCCAAGCACGAGTTGCAGGTCGCTGTTGAAGCTCGGGCGGCGCGCCAGAGGGTCCACTGCGGCACAGGGCGCAGAGAGTACCCGCGTACGGCTACCCCTCCTGCCTCGCTGGCCGACGTACAGCGACCGGTAGGTGAGGATGGGTATGACCTGATGTCGCGATGGACTGGTCTCGTGAGGTAGTCCACCCAGAGAGGCAAGGGCTCTGAACATCGCGTCCAGCCCGGTACCGGTTTTAGCAGAGGTTTCGAAGAATGGGATATCCTCGCCGAGGATTTTCCCCACGTCTGGCCGTCTCACGACTCTCTCTGAGTCTAAGTCCCCTTTATTGCCGCATACAATGACCGGCACTCTCATTGGCCGTTTTAATTTCAGCAACTTTGCCTTAGCAGCTTTGATTTCGCTGAGCAGCTCACAGGCTTCACTCAGAGATTCTCTGTCATCCAAACTGAAGACGAGCAGAAAAATGTCACCTGGAGAGACAAAGAACATCAGATGTAAATTAAGGTAGTTAGCCTTCATTTTCAAAATACAAAAAACCACCATCCCTTTAAAACAAATTTAATACAGCACTGATTCCTAACCTGTCAGGATAGATAGTCTGCGTTTGGCAGGGAAGTCCCTCTCACTTGCCGCATCCAGAAGATCGACCTGGTATGCCTCTCCTCCTATGTGGAACAGCTTTCTGTGGAAGTCTTCGATTGTGGGCTCATAGCTCTCCTCAAAGTCTTTTCCCATGAACCGCCGGAGGATGTTCGTTTTACCCACTCTGGGCGCACCAAGCACAACTATTCTATGACAATTTCTGGGCTTAGTCAAACGCAACTCCAGCAGGTCCACGGACCTCTTCGGGAGTCGATCAGCCGACACTTGCCGATTGCCAGAACTTGAGGATCTACTCACAACTATCCTCGTATCCTGCTGTCTCCAGCACCCCTTAACCTTTTTGACGAGCCCCATGCCTGTCGCTATGCTTGAGACTTTGGGGTGCTGGAGCACTGGACCGAGTGAGCTGCTCTGAAGATCTGGGTGCGTAATGCTTGATTGTTGATGCCCGGTGAGAGAGTTCAACATTTCGAGAATGCCATCAACGGGAAGGTAAAACTTCTCTGTTGTGTTCATCTCTTGTGCTCTTTCAAGAGTCTCCAGTCGCCGAGAGGCAATCACAATCTCACCAACCCAGTTGCTTCCCCATGTGTCCAGCGAGACAGAGCCGAGTGTCATCTCTTATACACCCACAGTTTCTGCGTCAGCAGGCTAATTCAAAATGCATTCCTTTTATAGAAGCACGGAGCCCCCCACGGCCCCCGCTTGTGAAAAATATTCCTTTCGAGGAAGACAAAAGTGCTAGATTGGTCTAGAAATATACAGTAGATTTTTCAGTTGGTGCATTGCAGCTTTCTGAAAGTTATCCGAACTGTCTTAAATTACGATCTTACTTTGTTCTGGTGGGGTGCGTGTTTGTGTGTGTGTGTGTGTGTGTGTGTGTGTGTGTGTGTGTGTGTGTGTGTGTGTGTGTGTGTGTGTGTGTGTGTGTGTGTGTGTGTGTGTGTGTGTGTGTGATGGGGGGCACGAAACACTCTGATCTGTTCTGGCACGCTTCTATTTTTAGCACTTGACCTGCAGGTGTTTCCTGTCTAATTCTGGGTAAATGTTTGGTAGACAGAGTACAGATAATTGCCCATATCATGGACATTGGAGGTGTGACGTGCGAGCGCAAATTAATTTTGTTTATCCTCTTATCCTCTTTTCCTGAAATGCTGTCACGGAGACATTAGCCATTTGCCGTATATGTATTTATATCTGTTATTTAACAGTTCCACAGTGTTTTCATAACAAATCCCACTTAACAACACATTCCTGCACCGCCTGACATAAATCTGTGTATGACGGATTTTATTATTCCTGAACTGTGATTGCATATTCTGGAAGACCCTTTATTTTCTGAATTGCTCACGACTTTTTCCAAGTGTTGAAGCTTGAAACAGAGCAACTCTTTGCTTTATGAATCACAGAGCCTGGCGATGAGTCTCTGCAGAACCGGCGGCGTCAGAAAGCTGATGTTATTTTTCCACTGTACACTAACAAAAATCAAATTTGTATTTCTGGAGGAGAGATATGCTGATGTTTTAGAGAGAAGGTGTATCACTGGAGCACACCAAATCATTTGTGTGTCCAATGCAGTAGTCAGAACATACAAAGCCTTTTATTCCCTCCATCAAACTATTTCAAAATCCAAGGACACTTTGAATGGACAGCTCACATAAAGGTTTCTTTCTTTAACCTGAAAAACATGCAGTTATATAGAAAAGACTAGCTGATCGCCATGGAGATTGAAGTCTCACTCTAATAAGTGCACTTTAGTGCTACAACTGAAAACCATGTTGTGATGGATAATGTAATATAAACAGCCATAGTAGCTGATAATGTACGAGTAGATGGTTGGTTTCTAAATCGGTGCTATCAGCAGTACATAATGGAACACTGATATACTTTTAGAAATACTAATGAGGTGCAAACGTCTGCGAGAGCTCATGAATATATTAGCTAGTTTGCATTTTTCGAAATTATATTGTAAAATTTTCCAATAAAAATTACAGTGAGCTTCATAAAGTGAGCAGAAACACGAATCCACTTATTTTAGTGCGTCTTTGGTTTTGATGAGAGCATGTACTTGAGATTAACATTGTGCAAAATTTGCAGATTTTTTTTCTTTTTTATTTCTTATCTGCTTTCAAGACACGTCCTTCCTTTCAGGATATAAGAAGTATAAGAAGGAGACAAAAACACTGCCCCTAGAGGGCACCAGAGACAAACAGATAGCATGAAGTTAGTTGATTAACCAGTGGAAATGAATTGATCATGGTTATGCATATCATGCTGCTTTTGTTGCAACAGCAATTAACTAAAAGTCAATTATTATTCCAATTCATACACATTTCAGGACACTACACCCATTTTAAACCCTGCTCTTTTGTCTTGCATGACCTCTAATTTTAGCATTTTCTTAGCATTCTTTGCTTGATGTAGCAGTTTACCTAAACAACAGTTTGAGCCCTCCTTTGTCACAGTTCTTAGTCAGAATGTTTTATCCTCCCTGATGTGTTCCTTTTGTGATTGGTCTGGTCTGGATGCCACCTTAGCTCGCTGACTCTTTTACGACATGCTAAATGTAGTGCTAAATGTAGTTTGGTGCTGTCATGCTCAAATAAGCAAGGCTTTCCCCAAAAAAACAATGTTCCTTGAGAAGCAGCATATGTTGCTCCAACACCTATTTGAATTGTTTAGTATTATTGTTTAATGGTCCTTTCACAAATGAGCAAGTTACCCATGCTGTTTGCAGCAACGCACACTGCAATGATCACAGATGTAACCTTAGAACTGTGCACTGAAAACAAGGCTCTCTTCCTAAGCTCTGATGTCACAGCACACAGCTTTTTTGAAATATGTTGCTGGTACTGAATTAAATTAAGCATATATTTTTCAAATACTTTTAAATATGCTATGAATGAAAACAGAATACAATGATTTGCAAATCTTATAAACCCACATTTTATTCACAGTAGAACAGAAAACATATAAATGTTTAAACTATAAAGACATTTGACTTTTTTGTGAAAATCTGAGCTCATTTAGAGTTTAATAGCAGCAACATCTCTCAAAAAGTTGTGATCAGTGCAACAAAAAGGCTGGAAAAGTAAGTGATATTAAAAAGAAACAGTTTGAGGAACATTTTTCAACTAATTAGATTAACTGGCAGCAGGTCAGTAACATGATTGGATATAAAAAGAACATCTTAGAGAGGCAGTTTGTCAGAGCTGAAGATGGGCGGAGGTTCACCAATCTGCAACAAAAAAAACCCCCCAAACCCCAAAAGTCTGACTGTTAATTTCAGAATAATGTTTCTTGATATAAAATTGAAAAAGCTGTGAAAATCACATCATCTATAGTGCATGAGCTCATCAAAAGATTCAGGGAATCTGGAGAAATCTCTATGCGAAATGGACAAAGCTGAAAAGCAATACTGGATGTTCACGATCTGCCTTCGGGTAGCACTGCATTAAAAACAGGCATGAAATCTGGAAGCACCTACATGTGCCATTCACACATGTAGGTTGAAGCTCTGTCGTGCAAAGAAGAAGCCATATGTGAACATCATTGAGACACACTGCCATCTTTGATTCTTCGTGTAACATAAAATACAACAAACAAGACCAAGGGCTGTCAGACAAGAATGGAACAACATTCCTCTCCCAAAAGTCCAGCGACTGATGTCCTCAGTTCCAGATTTTTTTTACAGACAGCCATCAAATTCAAAGTGGAGCCAATTTTGTTCTTATAATTGTACATTTGATATGTGTTCTACGTTCTGTGAATAAAATATGTGTTTATTCTGTTTTTATTTACATTTTACAGAGTCTGGTAACTTTTGGGAATTAGGCTTGTGTCTCAAATTCTTAGTTTTAATAATGTCTGTATCAGTTTTAATAAACTTTATGGTTAAATTATATTTAAATTCTTTGCAGTATTACACTTTACAGTTTTTTTTTAACATTTGACACAGACATCCAGCTTTTTTAATGAAATAGGATGTCATGTTAATATCCCTGAGACTTACTATGGCTATAATCACTACATGCCTAACCCTGAACCTTAGTCTTCCTTTCAGTGTATTGATTTACATTATACACACTTACTGTAATGGAGGTGTCCCCAGGAGGTATAAGACTATATCAATAGATTAATGTCTCCAGAAGTAACACATGTGCACACACACTTGAAGTCTGATTGCTTTTCTTGCATGACGTCATCATTGGCTGTCCTCTCTCCTCCCCCTCTGTTTTCCCAGCCCTCGCCTGCATGTCCCCCCTGTCCTGACCTCATCACGCCTTTGTTGGGAAACAAAGAATGTTCAGGCATCTGTTTTGAGGAGAAATAAAGACAGAGAGGAGGAGGGCTGAAAGAGGTATATGAAATGAGCTTGACTGACTGGATCAGTGAAAGTGAACAGGGCGGCTGCAGCAAGCAATAGTACATTCCTACACAAGGGGCTGGGCAGTACACACTTATTTCAGATATATACATTATTTTTAACCCCCAAATCATAACAGCATTTGTCATTTCGCTTGATGACATTTTAATTCCTGTGCACTTTGCCCTTCAGTTGTCTTCAGGAGTGTCTTTGTTGTTACAAGGTTGAGCTGGTATTTCCTGTATATCCTGCTCAGTCAACCACAAGACCCGCTCCACTCTCTCCAGCAGCTTCTCCCTTAGTTAGATAATCATTTTGCACTCACTGTATTTTCATACAGACACCCTCAGTTTACACTGTGCATTTGACTGAGTCCAAGCCAGAGTGAATACAGAACAGACTGAGGTCTTAATGCACATGATGGGAGTTCAGACAAGAACCCATTAGTGCTAATAAATAAGTAAAGAGCTGGAATGCATGGAAGAAGCTGGTGGGAAGGAAGTGTAGTTCTTTGTACACTCCCCCTGGGAGAGCATGTTCACTCAAAAGTGTTGCAGCGCTGACTTTCTGTGAAAAGATCTGTGCCTGGCTTAGATTATTTGTTCTTATTTCACAGTACAACATTGTACATCGGTCTAGCTGTGTGTTTGCACCACTTGCAAATAACACACAGTTCTAGTTGTTTTAAGCCTGTGAATGTTTGTGGCAGAGAAAGAGAGATTCCTCAGCATGTGCTGTGATCACCTGCTTCAGTTACCACAGATGATTTTCCGTCAGGCAGTGAAAGAGTTAAGTCTGACTCTGCATGCACCGAGCAGGCCTCCCTCCCTCCCCTTCTCTCCATCCATCCATTTTTACTGTGTGTGTGTGTGTGTGTGTTCGCGTGTTTATAGGGGGACTGTGCCATCTGCAGGCTCAGTGCCTGGATTTGTGATAATCACACACAACTTAGTTTGATAACAAACAAAACAGCAGCTTCCGCCACCGCGCCGTAGTTTGGGATTCTTACGCAGTCCGTGCGCTTCTCGCTGACTGCTTTGCTTTGGGCTTTAAATATCTTTCTCCACTAGTTCTTCTCTGTGCGAAAGCTACGGGATATGCCGAGAGGCGGAGGCGTTCCTTATTCCACCCAAAGCTGCCCCAAGTTGGGACCCCACTGACGCGCTATGACATGAAGGTAAGAGGGAAAGTGGACGCGGGGGAAGTGATCTTTATGTTTTTCGTGGTTTCTTTTCGTTTTGTCGGGGTTTTAACTTTTAAACTCGGAAACATGGCTGAGTCACGCTCACATACTTCACCTACCCGATCATCGCATTTGACGCAATAATGGCCCCGGTCTTCCGAGTTTGGGACAGAAAGAGCATGTCAGGAAAAGAGCCGCGCTTTCCCCCAGCGGGTCAGTGATTTTTCTCACGACTGTAGCCCGCATTGAAGAATACCTGGGCGGGTATGTAGGCCCGATCTGGGAGCAGTTTTATTTGGGGCGGGGGGGTTGCGTCCTATAAGTACAGATACATCACGTTCTTTTAATTTAAGCAGGACTTTTTTTTAATTGTTTAAATCCTCCAAATTTGAAAATTGTCAAGTCAAGGTCAGAAATGGAAAATCAGTTGTGTTTTTTGTGCATGTTAATGTTTTGGGCCTGCCTCTCTTCCTGGCTGTACTTTGAGCTTTGTGATAATTAACGAAATCGAGGTGCCAAAATTAGACTTAAACAGAATTTATCGTCTTCATTTTGCCACATTAACAGAGGCAGAAATCTGTCCCGAGAGACTTTAACTGACTTCTGTTAAGCATTTCTCCTCTGCTAGCCCTCATAAAACCACCTTTTCCTTTAAACTGACTTCCACTGACAGAAAGTTACAGGAAGGACGCATTTCTCTTATTTTCTGGGCACAGCTATGTAGTTTCAAGAAGGGCCTAAGCAGTGAATCGGGCCTGCATTGATCACTGAACCTGCTGTTCTTCGAACCAGAAATAGACTCACTCACTCCCTCTTATCCTGGTACAGTCAGAGGTACAGCTAAAGCTTTTGGGAGACAAAAGTAGCAGTATGCTCATATTTAGTGTAACACAATAGATTTTCAAGCGTAATTTTTACTGTTTTACTTTTTTATTTTGGTAAGTCCTACTGATGTGATTGGGCTGTCACTCATCTTTGTACTCCTTTATGTGGGGGAGAGGAAGCTTATCAGTTAGCTTATGATTCCCCTGACTATGTAAGATAAAGCAATCCAAAGTTCAGGACAAAGTGACATGTACCGTAAGGCAAAAAGCATAATTTTCTGTAACTGCTGCAGAAAAACATTTTGGTGATTCAGGCAGATAGACATATGCTTAAATGTACAGGACACTGGGTGTTTTGTTAGTTATGCGAGACCCACCACCGCTGTCATGATGATGTAACCAGGGCAGACCAGCAGGGGAGGTGGAGCCCCTCCCTTTTCTCATAATGCCCAACACCTGCAGATTAAACAGTAGTCCCATCAGATACAGTGAGTTTGGTATGACACAAAACTGTGCTTTTATTAGCAGCAAAAGTCATGAGTGAAATAAGATATATCAGATATTTGTCAAGCTGGTGGTTGCCAGGAACAGTGCACTGCATGCCTTCAGCCATCGCCCCTGTCTTCAAGTAAATTCGGGGAAAACCGAGATCAGGTTTTTTGTTTCACTTTGCTCAGAGGTGTGGAGTTATTTCTCTCCTTCCAAACACTAATAATGGGTTGGAAAACAATGAGAGCTAGGCGAGCTCACTAATGCTGCTGGTAATTGCAGACAGAAGATGATGTATAAGGAGTTATAAAGCCGACAAGTTATGTTAAATTCTTATTTTACATATACACATGCTTAAATCATGTTTTTGTTCTTTCAGAAGGAGCACACTTGTGGACACTGCTGAAGTCACCTAGAGGCCTTCACTTTACCGCATTTTTTTGCTAAGCTGAATAAGCCGTTTTCCTCGAAGCAACACAGTGGGCTGGCCTGCTGCTGCTAGATTTTCTTCCTCTACCTGTTAAACACCGCTGCCATCATGCAGACATCATCGATCCGCCGCCAAATGAAAAACATGGTCAACAACTACACAGAGGCCGAGATAAAGGTTAGAGAGGCCACCTCCAACGACCCCTGGGGACCCTCCAGCTCGCTCATGGCTGAAATTGCAGATCTGACCTTCAATGTTGTGGCTTTCACCGAGGTTATGGGTATGGTCTGGAAGAGGCTCAATGATCACGGCAAAAACTGGAGGCATGTTTACAAGGCGCTCACGCTGCTGGACTATTTAATCAAAACAGGGTCTGAGCGCGTAGCCAGGGATTGCCGGGACAACATATACAGCATTCAGACACTGAGAGACTTCCAGTACTTAGATCGAGATGGACGTGACCAGGGTCTCAATGTGAGGGAAAAGGCTAAACAGTTGGTGGCTCTGTTGAGGGATGAAGAAAAGCTGAAGAAGGAGCGAAACCAGGCACTGAAGACCAAAACACGCATGACGGGGGTCACAAGTAGCTTAGGTTCGAGTCCCTTGCCTCCTCCTTACCCGGGATACCCGATAGATGACGGCGGCAGGTGCAGAAGCTCTCCTTCCTCCTTCCGCTGTGAGTAGCAGGGGTTGTTGTGTAACTACAGACTTTATATGTTACATTGAATACTTCAATATTTCCTTTTGCACGGGAGCTGCCACTTCTCTGAATTACGTACATGGCAAGTCACAAGTTAACATGGTCATGAGTTCATCTGATAACTTCCCTGAACTCTTATGTATGATGAAGTGAATCAAAACCTGTTTTCAAGGTAGTTTCCAAAACACTATTAGTTCTCACCTGTAACTGAACACTACCTTGATGCTGTTTTAATACTCAGGCTCCACCTTTCTGGGCCTTGATATGCATAAACTGACTGCGATTTCATTTCAGTTTTGCTCTCTTCACACTGTTGGGCATCTGCATTCCTTTCATTCCACTTGCCTGGCAGCTAAACTGGATTTATGATAGAGAGGAGGCCGAATGTGTGCTTGTTTCACTCCAACACAAAACCACAGGTTTACAGCATGTTTGCTTGAGGTGATACTCTGTCATCTGCCACTTAAGTGTTTAGGTCATTAGATGGGTTGATGATATAAGACTGAAATTTTCAGTGTGCGACTGAGCAGAGATGGTATCACTGACTTTATCAGCTACAGGTGACAGCTCTAACTGGAAAGCTAAATGCATCATTTATAAATGTGGTGTTACTGGTCTGTACTATACTTTGGTAAATGTGTGGTCTTTGTGGGGAATGTTGTTTAAAAAGGCTGTTAGTAACTTTTGCTCTTGTGGTGTCTCAAGGGCAGATGTTTCTTTTTATCTTTTCATGTCTGTGGCTTGCTTCATGGGGGAAAAGTAAACATACGCGCAAGACGGTATATGACTGTATTTTCTTTCTTTCTTTTTTTGTTCAACAGATTTTCCACTTAATAGAAATTACTAGCATACTTTTCTGAGCAAGAATGAGTGCCAGCGGAAGCACGTGGCCAGCGTCCAATTCCTAGCTCTGGTTCTGTGGTTCAGAGATACTATAAAAATAGCATGGTTTATTTGACGAAGGCTATCCTATCCATTCCAGAAATCATAGGAAGGAATTGGATAAGGAAACCCCAGATGATTTAGAACCCCCCCACTCCTCTGTTGTTGTTTCTCTCTAGCTGATTTTAACTATAAAATGGGGGGATATTTTGGTGATTTCCAGAAGATTCCATGATAATGATAATGATAATGATTAGTACCGTGGGAGGGGGTCACTAGGTTGTCAGCAGCTAATTGCTAGAAAGCATTCCAGCTCAGACGGGGATATTGAGGGGCAGTGCGGTGGAAAAGATTGGCTTCCGAGACCTGACTTTTCCAGCGTGTGGCCTGCTTCCCTCTTTTAGCCCTGTGACCCACAGCCTGGCACCCAGACTGGTAAGCTGCCAGCTCCCCCCCACCCCCTTCCCTATTCCCTCTCTCAAATCTGGACCTGAATCCTCCAACTCGCCCAGAGGATTCGGGGTAATATGGTGGGCCCCACTCCAATCCATCCATTCCTCTCCCCCACCACCAGCCGAACTCTCCACACAGCCACACCATTGTTCTCAGTGCAGGCAGACTGTGGCAAGCAATGTGATCAAAGGCCCTTAACAACAGGCAATGGAAAATTAACATGCAAAAACAGTGCCAGCTCGTTTCTGACCTTAAAAATCACCCTAAAGTGTTTCTGTCTTGGCTTTCCATCCCCTTCCTCCCTCCATCTGTTCATGTTTCTCCCTCCATCCTATGGCTCCCCATTCCTCCCTAAAACCCACTCCCCTCTGCTCTTTCTCTGTAGCCTCTTCTTCCTCTCCTCAACTAGCTCCAGACCTGGAACAAGCACGACCAGCAACCAGTGGCGAAGAGGAGCTACAGCTGCAGCTGGCCCTGGCTATGAGCCGAGAAGAAAGTGAAAAGGTACAAAAACACACAACACACTCGCTCTTTCAGTGAGCACAAACCTTTCACGCTTACAGGCACATGCGCCAGACAGAAAGAGGCTTCTTCGCTTTGCTGCTGACATTTTATGCTGTAGTAAAACATTAAACAGCTGCCACAGTGGTGAAGCGTTGCTCCTGACTATGTATTTCCCAGAACTGTTGTCAGAAAATGATATCATCAGCTCAACCTCTGATGTAGCCAATAATGACCGAGCAGAGTGAGGAAGCTGGGAGCGAAAGAGTGAGAAGCCAGACAGAATGTGTGCATTGATCCACTCTCAAGCTTCCACAGCCTGCCCCGGTCTCCATGCCAAGGGCAGCTTTGCCCTCGGAGACTTCCTGCTTCAGCTCCTGTAGGAATATATTAGAGTGCATATCAGTTTCCACTTCAGCAATCAGACAAATCGGCTGTGATTTTGATAAGAAATCCAAGGCATTTGATCTGTTTCTCTTCTTTCCAGCATAGCCTATCATTACAGCAAAATCAAGCATGCATTTTACCAATTTTTTGATTTGCCTTCCTCCAATTCCCTCATGTGTAACTCTAGCCACCTCCTCGAGTGGATATCGATGAGCAGACCCAGCTCCAGATCGCTATGAGCCTCAGCAAAGAGGAGGCCCACCAGGTACATGTATACTGGGAGGGATGCAGCTACCTTTGCATTTTTTTAGTCCCTTGGTCTAAACACTTAACCCAGTATCACATTCCAGTGTTTCTCCTTCACAGAAGCAACTGCATGCCTACTCACTTTCACTCCTTCCTACAACTGAACTGTGCCCCCCTTCACTCACTCACTTTTGAACAGCAAAGAGATATGCAACTTTCTTCAAAAATTAACCAATTGTGGTTTCATCCTTTTTTCTTTTTTTTTAAATATACTAACCATAAGTTCTTTCCTCTGAGTACACTTGTATGAGACACACATCTCAGGCTCTGACCTGGTGCTGCTGACCTTCTGGTGTGGTGTCAGGGAAGGGCAAAGGACTGGCTCCTTCACATTGATTGGGAAACCTGTTAAATTTGCTTGCGAAGTACTGTGAGGATGCCCAACGTTATTTCTGTTAAAATGGAAGCTGACTATAAATCCTTCACTGGTTTACACTTTCACAGCCAGTCCAACGCGCTCCTGCTGCGGCTGACCTGGATATGGACGAGGAAACTCAGCTCCAGTTGGCCCTGAGCTTGAGCAAGGAGGAGCACCAGCAGGTAGAGTGTCCTGGGGAGTGGGTGAGAGGACTTGAACCATTTCGTAAGCACTTTTGAAATAGACAGTAAGAACTGTCGTGACATTTTTCACAAGTAATTTATGAAAAATGAAGGTGCAGATGACCACACTTGTCACTAGTGTGAATTACAGTGCTGTGCAAAAGACTTGAGCCACCCCCTCATTTCTGGCTTCTACGGAACAGACTTCTTGTAACTGTTTTACTTTTAAAGTTGTCTTAAGCCATAATTCTCAAGGCTTTTTGGAGGTCTTTCAAAGCTTTTCCTTGGACATTGACTGTTTTTTCCACTCATTATTAAAGGAATTTTTTTGTTTGGTAGTGTTACGTGGCTTAAAAAACAATAATTTAGGCATAAAAAAGGCAGCTTGCTCAAGTGATGAATCAGTGCTGTGTAAACACAGACAATTTAGCAAAGATCAATTTTAAATTGTATATTTTGGCACTTACAGCCCATCACAAAAATCAAGTTTGTTCCATTTTCTTTAGTTGAATCTATGAAAAGTACTAAAGATGACACGGTTTGACAAGCAAAAAAGAATCATTTTGCACCAACAAGGTGATTCCCACAAAGCTATTAGCTAAAACTCGCCATATCTCAGCATGGTGTGCGGTGTGTTCATTCTAAATTTAAGGAAATCAGACAAGTGGAGGACAAAAGAAGTGGAAGGACTAAAAAAGGAAATGGAAAGCATCTGAAAGTCATCCATCCATCCATCTTCATTGGCTTATCCAATTCAGAGTCATGGGGGGGCTGGAGTGTATCCCAACTGCCATAGGGCGAATGGTAGGGTGCACCCTGGGCAGGTCGCCAATGTGTCTCAGGGTTTATCATGTTCTTAAGAAACAGGAAAAATCCAGCAAGGAAACACTATCAGTCATGAATTAGCCTCCACAGAGCCCACACCTCAACATTATCGTAACAGTGTGGGATCATCTTGAGAGAGAGAGAGAGGACACAAGAAAAGACAGCCAACATCTTAAATAAATAAATCAGAAATAAATACATTACTAATTCGCCTACTTCTTTATATCCCAGTGATATATAAGGAAATGAAATGTGGGTTAAAACTTTTACACAATACTGTATTTATAATGTAAATTCAGACTTGCTTCCTGAACAGCTCAGGAGAATATTACCTGTTTCATTTCAGTCCTCTGTTACAACATAAGCCATTATATGATCAGTGCCACTTGTCCTAAATCATCCTTTCTCTCTGTATTTTTTTTTTTAAATGAGATTTTCCCCCATACAACCTTTACAGTGCCTTATTGTCACACTTTCTGCTTCCTTTTCTTTGCCTTGTTTGAAAAAGTTGTATAACGTTCACTTTGTTGTATTATCTCTGCAACCTTTGGACCCCCTCGTCCTGTCTCACTCTCTTTGTCTCTTTCCTCCCCCTTTTTTACCCTCTCTGTCTACACTCCTATATAGTAGCACAATAGAACTGCTCTGTTAGAGATCACAGGGATGCTCTGCTTTCTGTCCTCTCTTTGGCCAGGGAATTTTCTGGTTTCTGCCAACTGTGTACATATGTTGCATAGGGAAAATGCAAGCCATCTATTTTTCCTGTGCACCGTCACTGAGTGATAAATATAGCGTGATGTGACAATATGTGACCCATAAAGGCTTACGTGTGTCTGTCATCTGTTGAAAGGAGGAGCTCAGCCGCCAAGGACATGAGTCCCTGCTCCAGAAAGCTCTGGACGAGAGCAAACGTGAAATGGAGAAAAAAGGCGGGGTATGAAAGCTTGAAACATAAGCACAGTAGTATATGACTATGAAAAAGTTCAATAATACTATCAAAATATATGCTGAAATATAAACTTTTTTTTTTTCCTGGTTTTGTGTTTTTTCTTTGATGAATGTGGTCAGACGGCCTTTATGGACCTGGTAGATGTTTTTGCAGTACCTACAGATCTGCCTCCCAGTGACCATCGGTGGAATAATGCCTCACACCAGGCAGCTGCTGGGGCTGGAGGTACAGACCATTGGGACTCTTTCGGTGAGCCTTGAGTTGGCTTGGTCATGGTATATTATGTTAGATGGAGTCATATGAAGATGAAGAATTTTTTTTTTTTCTTTTTACATGAAACTTTGCTTTTTGTAGCTACAAAATCATTTTAACTGCTCACCGGCTAACAGATTCTTTTATTTGTGTGTTAATTAAGAAGGCAGCCGCGTTCCAAGAGCTGATTCTCCATGGATGGTACCTCCACCTTCAAACAGCCCTCCCCCACCGTGGGAACCTCCAGCCAACCCCTGGGATCCACCGCAGGACAACGTCTCCAGCCTCAGTCCTGTAGGCCGAGTATGGTCTTTGCCTGCAAATACAGGTGAGTGTTTTCACTTACAAGTAGGGTAACTAAAATAAAGACGTCACCTGGAGATCTTAAAAACTACCTATGTTCCACAGAAAGTTAGATAGCATTTCTGTCATGTTTTTACCCTCCTCAGGAGCTGATCTGTTCACAGCGCCTTCAGGAAGATCAGCACCTACAGAACCTCCTCCCCGAACTCTAAGTCCCTCAGGTAAACAATACACTATTTGCTATTCTTGTTCTACTTTTTCTACATTGGTTCCACTTACAGTGCTGTGTCTTTCTACTTTTCTGCTGACAGATGCTGATCTGTTTGATGACGCTATGGATGGTGGTCAGGTGAACGGGGCTAGTGGGCGAGAGGATAGCCCTGAGCTTTTTGACCTTTCTCGTCTTCGAGAAAGCTTGAATGACCCCAGCCCTCGAACATGCCGGACACCCGAGTCCTTCCTGGACTCTTCGGCAGCTTCCTTGGTGAACTTGGACAGCTTGATCCCAGCAAACCCATCAGCCAAGAACAAGAACCCGTTTTTATCAGGTATGTTTTGCATTATTGTCTGCAGGTGCAGTCATTGTGCTTTCTTATTGGACATGCAGAGTAGTTAAAACATTGTATTTAAATCAGCCAGGTGCTGGTTGTGCATAAGATGAGCACAACCACCACCTGGCCGTGTTAATCATTTACCAGTGTGTGCCATGTACTGGTAAATGCAGGCGAGTGATAATCCGCTGCCATTTAACGACTGCAGTAAAACCCCCACGTGCAGTGCTAGATATTTCCATTTTTCCATTTATCCTTGCTGGTATCTGTTTTTTTTGTACTCTCCAGTTGGTTTGTGAATGAGAATTAAAGTTTTTTGCTCCTGCCTTTAAATCTCAGATGAGTTTTGGGAACGGTGTGTGCTTGAAACTGTAGCGTCATGAGAGACAAAAAGCAGTCACTGACTCATCAGGTTCAAGGCTCATTTTTAGAAAAAATAAACTTTGAATAGGTGTTAAAAACAGACTTTTTCTCTTTTTTATTTCTTTTTACATAGGCCTGAATGCTCCTTCACCCAGCAATCCATTCCAAACAGATCAGCCGAAGCTAAGTCTCAATCAAATGGGCTCTGGCTCCGCCTTGACGGCTCCCCACGCCACTTCTCTTCCATACAGTGCCTCCTTGCCCCTGCCTACAAGTCATCCGGGTGCCAGCATCCCGTCGTCACATACTCACCCCACCCATCCTGGACTGGACTTGCCAGTGAGGCTCCCTGAGCCCTTGTTGCCTTTCTCTTCAGCAAGTGCTCAGGGATCACAGGCCGCACAGAGCAGTCAAAACCCCTTCTTATGAGGACAAACTAAACCGGAGAAAATATTTTAGAAAAATGGAAATTCACTAAATTGTCCTCTTGAAATATTGCTCTAACTGCACACCAAACTACAGCCCGATGGACTTGTATGAAAAAGCTATTCTTAGTTGTTTTTATATTCTTGTAATGCACAATAACCTTTAGGTAGACGCAAGCTGAATCTGCTCTTCATTGCAGCAACATATCCTGCTCCTCTTTTAATGAACGGACTACAACAGAGATAACACCTTTTTAAAAAAATCAAACTACTAAGTGTCAAGTACAATTTCAAGGTCATACCCTACAACGTAGAAACAAAAGATCTGATTATATTTTGCTGTCAACAAACTAAGCTGTAAGTACAGGGAAGATGCATTATGGGTTTAGGTGGTCACTGCTGATTACACATTCTCAGTATGTGCACATTTACCTGTTCCCTGCCTGAAGTACTGCATCATACTGGTATATGGATGCTATGCTGGAACAGAGCTGGTGGGGAAAACTCAATGTATACCAGTCTGCTATTATGAAATTCAAGTGGCGAATGAAGTAATAGTTTGGGAGGACTGTGAGCAAATAATTCATATTAAGTAACCTTAGAAAATGTATGAATATGAGTTTATTCATTGCTTGCAAACCACTGACTTCACCAAATATAGGAGTGTATTTACAACACTGCTCAGTTCTTCACATGGGTTTATTCACTTGCATTTACTCATTTCCCTTGGTATCAATACATGTCACATGAAATCATGACGACTCAGGAACACACCCAGTATCGCTGTCTCATAAGCAGTTTGCGCCCCCTGCTGGTAATGAAGTCAGCAATATTACCTGTTCTTACATTACACCACTACCAGAATAAACAGAAAAAAAGCGACAATAAGCCAAAAAAGAAACACAAAAAACTGCTCCTCTCAATTAAAACATAACATAACAATCCACATACACTGAAAACAAAGTTCATACACAAAATCCAAACTGTCATTAAGAAAAAAAACATACAAAGGTAAATACTGAATGCCTTACATGAGAAAATATTCTGTAAAATCTTCAAGAGTTGTTACTCATTTTTTTTTATATTAAATCTGAAGCGAAAGAGCTTTTTTTTTAATTTCAGACAGAGTTCATGTGATTTACAGCCAAGGAAAACAGCCATGGAACTTTGATAAGTCACACTATCAATCAGGAATACCCCAGATTCCCACTCTGTGTGGAATAACAAATGCATGAAAGTAAGACCTTTACAAATGAGACAATCATTTGATCCTGTTATACTATCACTTCGTCCTCTTCACTCTGCCTAATGTACAGTTATGTGTTTGTGTTACCAAAGATAAACACTCTTACGCGAGAAACACACCATGAAAACCTCAACAGAGTAGCATATAAGCTGATAAAGACCAAAAGGCAGAACATTTTTAAGAGTTTTGTATAAACAGTATCACTATTATAAGATACAAATACAGAGACTGACACACACACACACACACACACACACACACACACACACACACACACAGAGTCACTGGCCACTTTATTAGGTATACCTCACTAGTTTTCCTTCAGAACTGTTTTAATTCTATTTAACAAGGTGCTGGAAACATTCCTTGGATTTTGGTCCATATTGACTTGACAGTCTTATGCACTTGCTGCAGATTTGTCATATTGCACAACCATGGTGTGAGTTTGCACCAGACTTTGAAGGTGCTCCACTGAATTGAGATCTGGTGACTCTTGAGGCCATTTGAGTACAGTGAACTGATTGTCAAGTTCATGACTGGAGCTTTGTGACATACTGCGTTATCCTGCTGGGTGCAGGGTACCAAGAAAATATCCGGCACACCATTACACCGCTACCAGCCTGATCCTCTGATACAAGGCAGGGTGGATCTATACTTTCATTTTATTTATGCCAAATTGTAACAATACCATCCAAATTCCCGGGAGAAACTGACACTCACTGGACCAGGCAACATTTTTCAATTCTTTGATGTCTAACTTTGGTTAGCCTGTGCAAACTGTAGCCTGTTTCCTGTTCTTAGCCCCTCTGGTCTCCTTCTCCTCTGACCATCTACAACAACAAGGCCAGAGAACTCGGTTCAGCAGATCATCTTTACCATGTTTCAATGCTTAAACTAATTCAGTTGCTGCCATGTTATTAGCTGATTAGATATTTGCATGAAAGAGTAATTGTACATGTGTACCTAATGAAGTAGTCAGTAAGCGTATGTCACTTGACTGTGACGGACTCCAGCCAGCTCATCACCTCTTTAAGTCCCTCTCCAGATCTGGCACTGACTTCCAGTGTTGTGATTGGCTGAGTCGCAGATGCAACAATGTCATCCATCCTGAACAGTGACTTTATCTCTATAAGGCTCATAGTGCAAGGCGTGTCCCTGGGGGAAAAATTTAAAATTGGAAAAGAAAATCAAAAATTTCCTAGTGGTATTATTAGCTTTCCTTATTACATACAAATTGCATTAAACTTGCTAGAGATCTTGTACAATATAGTAAAACACTAATAGAGACTGATGTGTATTCTAGGAGTGTCACCTCTTGTTGAAGAGAATAAGCACAGAGGCCTTGCTCAGAGGCTCAGCTGAGAGTACTGACAGCAGCTGGATACAGGAGGAGGATATCTGAGCAATGTTGGCTGAATCCACCATGAACTATGGAGAAATGTAAACAAAAGAAATCTACTCAAACACTTCAATTTAGAAAACCCATATTGAATATTACAAATATAAACAGCATGTATACAAAGATCATACAATGACAGAGGAGCAGTCTTTGAAGTAACTGGGCCATATAGGGCCCATGCAGCCTCCCAGCTCTCTCACAGTCACCTTCTTCTTCTTCACGGTCAGGTCTGTCAGATTGGTTCCTACCTACAAAGAATGAAGACTGGAGATTGAAGAAATTACACGGATAAGGTGTAAGAGAATTTGAACTGTCCATTAGTACTTACTGTGGGAAGAGTTGAAGGTGGTGTCCCTAATTCATCTAAACCATGTACGATAAACTGTAAATGAAATCTGATAGGAAAATTGACTTGAGCCAGCATTGCTATCAGCTTTAAAGAAAAACATTTTGAAATGTTTATGCAATATTTTATGAGCTATGAAAGTAGAACTTGAATATTTGTTATGAGTAAGGTTGGTGATGTCACAGCTGAGAGACTACTGTTCACTTGTCACCTCACAAATGAGATCATGTCATCTGCTCAGATGACAGTTTATTAATAATCCACCAATTTGGGCAAAGTTTATATGCGATGGGCCCCATGCATGTAATCTAGGCAACTGGAGGATAGTGTTTAACTTGTGCTGTTGCAGATCACTTCCCTTTCAATCTCTGAAATATAATTTTTTAGAATAAAAGCAACTGGAAAAATACAGAAATAGCTAGCAGGCTGTATCTGGTAAGTATGCCAAGGACTTTTGAAGTGCAGGAGAAGCTCCTGAAGACATTTTATGACTCTGTGGTTCCAACAGCCATCTGTAATGGTGTTGGTCTGTTGGGGCAGCAGTATCTCTACTGGGGACAAAAAGAATTGAAACAGGTAGACCAAGAGTGCCAACGTGATGCCCTCTTGACCCAGTGGAGGTAGTAAGTGACTGGTAGCATTGTAGCTAAACACCTCAGGACACTCTTACAGCACTGAGCAGCTTCTTAAGCGTCAGGCTGCTGGACCCACGGTGTGTAAAGGAGCAATATTGGAGGTCTTTCCATCTAGCAGAGCCGCAGCAGTAAAACACATGTATATTTACACATGCACACATTAGGGACTGATAAATAACAGTGTGCAACTGTTTTCAACACTCCATCTCCTATTAGCATCATCTGGGGGTTCTGTTTTGTTGCTTCTAGGCATCTAAAGATGTTATATTTTATCACTGCGCCATATATGTACACACATTTAAATTATACTTCTACCTTGTACATGTTTCCTATTGTTTTATATAATTATAATTATTATTGTTATTATCCACTTTCTGACCATTGACAATTTCACATTACAGTACAGCACTAATTTCTGCTGTAATGCGAATTTCCAAACTAATAAGGGCTATCATAGCTTCTATATTGTAATAATAATCTCTCTTAGAGGTCTTATTATGAAAATGAATTTGTACACATACCGATGCAAAATAAAATAACACTGGGTATCGACATTTGGCAATTGGGAAAGGCGATATACAGACCCTGGTCGTCCATTACTTAGCAACTTAAGTACTACACAAGCTCATAGGCTAAATTAGTTAGCTAATTAAGCTATTTGGTAGTATTTCCTTTTACGTCAAAGAAATTCACATGGCCACAAAGGATATTTTGTAGACGTTTGAGCAACAACGTCTTACCAACACCGGTCGCTCCGAGGAGTAAACACATTTCTTTGCTGGTCATGCCGGTTTTTCTGCAGAACCATAGTTAAACTCGTAGCGTATAGCTGTAGCCTCACTTGGCACCATGGCGACGTTCACGTGACTGGACAGACGTCGCAACTATTGGACAAAGTAGAAATCAATCAACCCAGACTTGTTTATGATTGGCTACTACTCTATCATTATTTACATACCGGAAGCAAAACAAAATCCTGCTTCGGGACAAAGTCCTGGTTGGCTGCCACAACGGAAACTGTCAGAAAGACTTTCATACCCGCATTTGCAATGCGCAGTTGGTTTTAGTCCTGCTGTAACTGTCCTGGAACTGATGATAAATAATCATGGAAGCTAAGTTAAAGAAGGAGTTGGGGACAACCATGCTGAAATCAGCTGGTCATGCTGGAGGTGGATGCATCAGCGAGGGACAGAGTTATCATACTGACACTGGGAAAGTGTTTGTAAAGACAAATCACAAGAGTGAGGTATCTGCCATTGTTAGTTTTTCATTTTCTTTAACTGTTGTGTCATTCAGTTAGTTCATGGTCGGCTTTCGGCGTGTGCTCAACTCGGGACTTAAGTGAATAGGACATGATCCAGCAGCTGCACCACACTACTGTCCGTGGACTTTGTGCAGGTGTTGTGGAGTGGAGAACGATGCAAATATTTACAGTTACTGAAGCTTGTGTTTACCAGACCGTGTTGTCCTGTCTTTAATTTATCCAGGCCAAACTGATGTTTGATGGAGAAGTGGCCAGTTTGGAGGCTATTGTAAAGACAGAAACCGTGAAAGTCCCCAAGCCCATAAAGGTGATTGAGCTTGACACGGGAGGCTCTGTATTTGTGATGGAACATCTGGACATGAACAGTCTTAGCAAGTAAGAGAGCTCTTGACTACATTTTTTTCTTTAGTGCAGTTTAAAGCAGAATTTGGGCAGATGAATTTAGTTTTAGAAACACTGAGCAAAATATTTTTTCAATGACATACTTTATTTTTAAATGCAATGAGCAGGTACTCAAAACAGCTAGGAGAGAAGATGGCAGATCTGCATCTTCACAACAAGAAACAACTGGAAAAATTAAATAAAGAGCAACAGACAGTGGGTAATTCAGTTTAACTTAATTTTAGGATGCCACAATGTGGATAATACACACACACACACACACACACACACACACACACACACACACACACACACACACACACACACACAACCCGTTCAGCTATCTTAGTGAGGACCCTCATTGACATAATGGTTTCCCTAGCCCCTTACCCTAACCCTAACCATTAAAAATGAATGCCTAACCCTAACCCTTACCCTAAACCTAACCATAACCTAATTGTAACCCTGACACTAAAACCACGTTTTAAGCCTCAAAAATGGCTTTAAATGCCTTCAAAAATGTGAGGACCGGGTTGTGTGTCCTCACAAGTGACTGCTGGTTCTCACAAGTATAGTAGAATGCAGATTTCGGTCCTCACAAAGATAGCTAGACAAGAACACACACACACACCAATGAATAATAATAATGAACTGTGTCATATTTTAGGTAAAACGTTTGTGATGACTGTTTATTAATATTGCGGCTATATATGCAGGAAAAGGAGCGGGTCAGTCAGATGTGGCTGCTGTTGAAAAATTTGGCTTCCATGTAACTACATGCTGTGGATATCTGCCACAGGTAAAGCCAATGTATACGTGTCGATATACTGTGTCTGCATTCTAGGGGAAGGTGTACAGTATTGATGTCTCTAAGTTGTGTTACAAATGTTTGGTCTCCAAATCTTCAAGATGTTAAAGTGAATTTCAGCAGCATCACAGTTTCTTCTCTTTCTTACCTCTCCAGGACAATCAATGGCAGAGTGATTGGGTGCTATTCTACACCCAGCAGAGGCTACAGCACCAGCTTAACGTGGTGGAGAAATCGTATGGAGACAGGGAGACCAGAGAACTATGGGCTGAGTTACAGGTGCAACCTCCCTTTGATTCTGTTTGAAATTAAACATATTTTGCACAAGACATTATGATTGTTTCAGCATTGTAATGTGCATGTTGTGTCTCTTATTTCCAGCTGAAGATCCCCCAGTTCTTCAAAGATGTGGAGATAGTCCCCGCTCTCCTACATGGAGATTTATGGGGAGGAAACGTGGCAGAGTGTGCAGACGGCCCAGTCATCTTCGATCCTGCTTCCTTCTACGGCCACTCTGAGTTTGAGTTGGGTATTGCTGGGATGTTTGGTGGCTTCAACAGCGCTTTTTACTCTGCATACCACAGCAAGATTCCCCAAGCACCAGGATTTGCAAAGAGGAACCAGCTTTACCAACTCTTCCACTACCTGAATCACTGGAACCACTTTGGTGGTGGTTACAAAGGTTCTTCCATAAGAGTTATGAAGACCCTGCTGAAATAAACACACTCACAGGCACTCTTAGAAAGCATTGCAGTCTTAAATTGAAGTATTATGCGATTTTGCTTATTTGACCAAAAACAGTATGTGAAGACACTAAACAACACATCTAACACTTTAATGTCTTCTGTACTGTGTAGAAAATGCTGACCTAACATAGCAAAAACTGTTGCATCCTGCCAGCTCATCTGACACTGTCCGGCTTCCTAATATTTATAACAGAATCTGCAAATAAATACTGTATTTTGCACAAGGTGTTACAGTGAATTAAGTGTAGTTTGTGTACAGACATACATTAAACAAAACTTGCAAATCAGAAGACTGTACAACACACCCATGATTCAACTTAAAAATTAATGTTTTTTGTTTATTTATGTTAATATTTAGGAATCCTTTATAAGCAGGTTGAACAAACCAGAATCTGACTTTCACTATGGATGCAATGTTTTATATTTTATCTACATTATAGTAGAATGGCTACGAATGGAATAAAGGTTGGCATACTAACTACACCTACAAAATATCACTGTATAACAATGAGTCATTGCAAGCCCTTGTTGTGCATGGTATAACCAGTATTAAATCCTAAGTGAATCCACTGTGTTTATCCAGACCTGCTGAATTTGTTATTTATCTAGTGTGAAAACCTTTACACACCTAATTCCCTGTGAATGGAGGCATGGAAAAGAAAAACACTCCCATTTGGATGGAAATGTTTCATCATTAGATCAGCTTCACAGCAGCCCAAATAACTGTTTAGTAAATGATTAGTAAACATATCCTGCATTGATACGGTCTAGAGAACACGTGACCTGCGACTTTTCTTTCCGCCCCTGTGAACCACGTGAGCCATCTCACTTGCCGTACCGGGGCGGGGTGGGAGTACAACAGCTAGCTGCGTCTTCAACGACATCAACAATAGCTGTGTCCACTGAAGTTTATGTAATTTTGAGAGCTGCCATATTTCGCGCGTATACTCTCTGAACCTCCTACGCATCTTATCAGTATATGATAATTAATCATCAGTAATTCACCAGTTTCCTGGAATAATTTCCACCTTTCCACTTTTATTTGCTGGCACAAGTGCTAATATTAGCTAGCTAACCTGTCATAACTTGCAACAGATACTCGTGCTAAAGGTCTGCGAGAATGGCTCTATCGGAGACGGAGAATGGGTTTTCCGGTGGTGAAGGAGGAGGAGAGGCGGACGCTATTGTCCAGACTTGTGTGCTGGGCAGCTTCAGTGAGAGAGGCGAGACCACAGCCCTCATCTCCAGCCTGTCGGAGGTCCACGGAGACCTGGGGCCAAGGGAGTCTACTACAGAGAGGTTCCTAGGTGAGACGGTCACAAATAAATCAGCTTCCCCAAGATAAGCAATTTAAAGTGATTGGTTTGGAGACGTGATGGTCTGCTAATTTCTCCCTGCAGTAATAATGAACAGATATCAAGAGCAGCCTCATCTGCTGGACCCTCATCTAGGTACACTACAACAGCGTATTTACAAGTAGAATCACTCAGCTTATAAAAACACTTATTTCCTTATTTTTTTTTCTTTCCTTTTTTTTTTATTTTAGAATGGATGTTAAATATGATACTGGACTTTATAAGGAGTGAAAAGTCTCCACCTTCACTGGTTCATTTGAGTTTCAAGTTCCTCTACATAATCTGCAAGGTCAGTTTTCTCATTAAAAACCTCCTGACTGCACTGAATGAAAGCCGCAATGGTGATTGCACTCTCACATCTCTTATGCAGCAAATTCACTAATCCTGCACGTTGTTTGTTTATTTCTGGTTAGGTCAGAGGCTACAAAATTTTCATGCAGCTTTTTCCTCATGAGGTGGCCAATGTCCAGCCAGTTCTGGACCTGATGTCCAGACAGGATCCCAGTGACTCTGAGGTAAGGCTTTAGTTTAAAGGGAAAAATAATAGCTTCACACTGATGCATCAGTTACATATACCTATAGGCAATAGTGTATATTGTTTTGATCTTTATTTATGTACTCGTTCCAGACTTGGGAAACCCGGTACATGTTGTTGTTATGGCTGTCTATGACCTGCCTCATACCCTTCGATCTTTCTCGTCTGGATGGCCACCTCGAGTCAGATGGTGGTAAGGCTAGGGAGCCTATCATGGATCGCATTCTAGCTATTGCCAAGGTTAGTTGTACCAATGTGATATGTTTTTATGTTTTGGCACAGCCATTGCCAAAGTCAAGAGTGCTGTGGCCTACTTAAAAAAGAAAATCGCATGGGGCCCACTTAGTCTTAAATTTTAACTCAAATCAAAATAAAAAAGAAAGTGATGTGTTTCCTTGAAAAAATTATTTAAAGAAACATAACAAAGGCTGTTGGTTATAGATAGCTAATGCTACTCAGTCATATGTAAAGTGCTAAGGCCAATGTGTGACCCATCTTCCACTGAGATACAAACCTCAGTGCAAGAGTAGTAAATTTAGGTCAGAATAAGGAGTAAACCATCTCATATTACCAGTTTTAATGTTGTTTTTATACAAATAAACTAATTTATAGAAATATGTAACTGTACATACCTGTGAGTAACTTTAAAGTGAATTTCTATTACTACAGTACCTTTGCATCCTGCCAGGGGGTCCCGGCCCACACTTTGGGAATCGCTATGTAGTGGTTGCGGCTTGATTTTTGATGATATATATGCCTTCCTGTACAAACTGATCCACCAGAGAATCCTTAACAAGAAAATCCAGCAGCATGATATTGGCACTAGATTTAATTTTGTTATTTAAGATTTTTGTCACTTTGTTCGAATTTGCATAATAAAAATAATGTATTTTTAAACAGTATGAATAATCGCACTATTTTTCTTCCACAGTCTTATCTAGTTGTGAGCGACAGTGCAAGAAATGCTGCATCTGTATTGGTATCCAAGTAAGTGGACAAATACCACACAGAAACTTAAAGTTAAACAGTGTTCTTAGTAACATGCCTGAGAGGTAAGCATGCTCCAGTCCATGTTTTTAAACCTGTCGTGGAGTACATAACCTACTCCCATTGGCCACACTTTGATTGCCTTCACTGATGGTTTCAAACGGTTGATGAGCGGTGAATATTTGGAAGAGAAACAAAGAAAGGTGATCAGGCTGTCCCAGGTGGGGGAGGGGCGTTACCGTGTAGGCTCCAACAATGTTTGTAGGATAAGATAATCTTTATTAGTTCCACACGTGCGAAATTTGTTGTACCACAGCAGAAAGTGAACAGTGTAAAGTTACAGTAGCAAAAATTAAGAAAAACACTGGAGTAGGATAAGATAATAAGAATAAGATACTATATATTATAGAATAGAATAAAATACTATATACAATAAAATAAAATACGTTATCAGAAAAAGAATGGTACTTGTATACACATGGTCCAGGGTTTTGTCCCCTCTTGTGTGGCAGGAGACATGTTGATAAAATTTAGCTAATACTGTCTTTAGGTTGAAGTCACCCGCTACAATAAATGCAGCCTCAGGGTGTGCAGGTTGTTGTTTGCTAATGGCCGCATGGATTTCGCTCGTAGCAAGCTTATCATTAGCACTGGGTGGGATATATGCACCTGTTATTATGGTGGAGGTGAACTCCCTTGGCAGATAGAACGGTCTACACTTAACAATGAGATACTCTAGGTCAGCTGAGCAGCACTTTCCAACAATGACAAAGTTCATACACCAAGCCTTGTTGACACAAATGATCATCAGCTGTTCTGTCCGCCCGTGGAGCGTTGCGTTCGATTAGCTCGATAGCGTTGCCTGCTATTCCACTGTGTAGCCATGTTTCCGTGAGTATCATGACATTACAATCCATAAGTGTCCTGTTGTCGTTGATCCACAGTCGTAACTCATCCATTTTATTCACCAGGGACCGCACGTTAGCGAGGAAAATGCCGGGTAGAGAAAGCCCGTCCTCCTTTGGCAAACTGTCCTACCGTACGTACATTTCTGCTGTCACAAAATAATTCCAGCATAAATTTAAGTATGTAGGACGGTTTGCCACTTAACTTTACCCATCAGAGTATGCTTCCAGCTCATATTCATAAAGACAGGACAGTTTGACACTTAAGTTTGTGTTGTGCGAATGCGCAGAAACAACCGGTAGGATGGTTTGTGAGGTGGGGCCAGAACACCCTGGTGCTGTGTTAGCCTTAGCTTAGTTGTTAGCCCTCCGCGTTTCCCACGCCTTTGTTTACGGTCTCTGCGCCGCCTTTGAGCACTTCCGGTCGGCCGAGCAGCCTGCACCCTGTCGGGTGTTCTTCTTATTTCTGGGATGATCAAAGGTTGCTGATAAAACAGTTGTGTGATCCCTGTGGAAACCAGGATATTTTTCAAATGACCATAATCTTAATTATTTTAAATAATTACTGTGTGACAGTGTGTTGCTTCAAAGCGAAGCTAAAAAACAGAGTTATGATGTTTTTAATTTTGCACCTTTATGTTTGTGAAAATATGTTTTTAATTGAAAACCATACAAAATCATTACTAAAGCATTTTTGCCTATGGTTACAAATATATCTCAGATTCTAAGTAAATTCGTTCTAAGTAAATTCCAACAAACAATTTAAAACTATTGATCTGTAATCAGGTCTTTAACCAGTAGAGGGCAAGATTGCTCTTGTTATATTTAGTATCAGCGATTCGGTCTTTCATGGTGTTGTCTTATTTTATATGACTCTGCAGGTTCATGACTCGCCCTGATGTGAAACAGAAGCGCCTCGGAGACTTTTTGGACTGGAATCTAGCCACTATATCCCAGACCAATGATCATTCATTAAGAAACATTGTGGTGTTGGATGGTGCTCTGCAGTCTCTGGTAAACATGCGCACTCACACTCAAGCCTGTATGTTGTGTGCATACTTGTCTGTGTGTGTATGTATGCTTGAAGACAGTTTAGTCTGTGTGTATAAAAACCTGTCGAGGGGGACTTACAAGAGCTGACATGACTGGTATGCTTCACACAATAGCCTGTGTGGTTTTAGCAGGTGTGTTATGCACCTGCTGCGTGTGTGGGATCTCTTGCTTCAAGTGACTTAATTCAATTTCATCTAATGATTTAAGCAAGACGTTTGTTGTTTTTTTTTGAAGACAACAGACGTTTTTTCCCATGTTACACCTTCATTGATAAGCTACGTTTAGATCACTTTGTCTAATCTAAGGTGATCTAATGGATCCCACAAGCATGCACATGAATGTTGTATAATTGGCGCATAAACTTGTATAGCATGTTTTAAAAAGCGTTGCTTTGCACTTAATGTTTGCTAAATGAACCTGGAGCCAAGGTGTTGCTTAGGGCGTTCAAAACTGGCTCTGTGCATTTAGTCTCAAGACTTCAGAACTCAAGCTTACATGTTCTTGTGGTTAATTGGAGATGCTTAAAAGTGCATTGAGACTTATGTCATGTACCAGCTGCATTAAAAAAAAACTATGTTACAGGCAAAGCTCTTCAAACATGGAAAACGAGATGACCTCTTGCCGTATGGTAGGTTCCTTTTCTCTGTTCATCCACAAAGTAAAAAAGCAAGACTTTGCTCTACAGTCTCATTTTGGGGACAAAAATAAATAAATAAAACGAATCACTGGAGCTTGAGATTTTTTTTTAAACATTTAATAATAATAATACTAATAATGGATTGGATTTCATATAGCGCTTTGTAGTTCATTATTGTGATGCATTTCCACACTTTGGGGAATTGGCAACCTCAATTCCCAAAAGTGTGGAACACTGTGAAACATGTAAACAAAAACAGAATGCAATGATTCATAAACCTGTGTTTTGTTCACAATGAAGAAATTTTGAATTTGATGGTATCAACACTCCTCTAAAAGTTTGGAACAGGATGATGTTTACCACTCTGTGGCATCCCCTTTTTTAAATGTCTTGGAATTAACGAGCCCAGTTGCTGGAGTTTTAGGAGAGGAATGTTTCTCCATCCTTGTCTGGTATAGGATTCTAGCTGGTCCTGGGCCTTCTTTGTGGTATCTTTTGTTTCATGATCCACCAACTGTTTTCAACTGGTGAAAGATCAAGCGGGTCAGTTCAGCACCCAGACTCTTCTATGAACTGTTTTCAGATAATCATTTGGAAGCGTCCTGAGCCTGTGAAGGGATTTCCATGCCTGAATCACACCTGTTTTTAATCATGATTCTGGTATTAGTGTCACCTCATGGTCTGAAGATCATGAGCATCCTTTTCTTTTGTCAGCCTTGAACTTTATGCACAGAGATTTGTCCAGATTTTGTGAATGTTTTGACGATATTATGTAGACTGTAGATGATGAGATATTCAAAGCTTTTGAAATTTTACGTTAAGGAACATTATTCCGAAATTGTTCCACATTTTGCAGATGAAGTCTTCGGTAGACTGGTGAACCTCGGCCCATCTTTACTTCTTAGAAACTGCCTCTCTAAAACATAATTAGATGTAAAATGTTCCTCCAGCTGTTTTCTTTAGTACCACTTACTTTTCCAGCTACCTTGGCCCCATATCAACTTTTTTGAGACATGTCGCTGCCATTAAATTGAAAATGAAATAACATTTTATTTTTCTAGAAATGGTAAAATGTCTCATTTTAAACATTTGTTACATTTTCTATGTTCTGCTGTGAATAAAATATGGGTTTATGAGAATTATAAAGCATTGAATTCTCTTTTATTTGCATTTTATACTGCATCCCAGCTTTTTGTGGATTAAGGACGTACTTACATTTTAACTGTTACCTCTCTATAGTCATTGATAACTGAGCCTTCCTATATATGAAAATACCTCTCAGTATATCACTGACATGCTCTCTTGTATAACTGGCATGTGATTGTTGTTTAACTAATTGTTTAATAGCTTCACTACCTGGAAAATATTTCACTCTTAAGTATTAATTTCCACAAACTTTATATATTCCTGCGTGTTCGCTCATGTGATAAATTTCCTCAGCTCCTGCAGTTCTACAGTGTCTGGAAAAGAAGCATCTGTCAGAGAGCAGCGAGGCCATGCTGAGGAAGCTTGGTGTCAAATTAACCCAGAGGCTCGGCCTTACCTTCTTAAAGCCCCGTCTGGCCGCTTGGAGGTCAGATTTAGTACCAGCTAGTTTTTAAAATATGCAGAAATGCGTTTGTTGTGTGTGCTTTTTTTAATATGCAAAATTTTCAGGTATCAGAGAGGCAGCCGATCCTTAGCAGCAAACCTTTCCATGTCCCAGTCAGCTGGAGCCAGTACTGGTGCGACCTCTGAAGTGGAGACAAAAGAACAGGAGGAGGACTACGACATTGCCGAGGAAGTGGAGACCGTCATTGGTAAGTTTCTGCCTCCAATTAACTTAAAATGTTTGTCATTACAAAAAAATAATAATAAAATTAACAAAAATCTGATTTGCATGTTATTCTACAGAACATCTGCTGTTGGGACTGAAAGATAAGGAAACTATCGTGCGCTGGTCTGCAGCAAAGGGGTAACAAAACTTTCATATGACACTTGAAAAACCTGAACTGTTTATTAAAAAGTATCCATGTTGCTACTTGTCTTTGGTATTTTGACATGTCAAAAGCAGATCATGAGAAAGAGTTGTTACAGTAATCTATGTTGTTTAACTCCTCAGCATTGGGAGGGTGACTGGGCGGCTTCCCAAGGAGCTGGCAGATGAGGTGGTTGGATCAGTGCTGGACTGCTTCAGGTACATTCATGCTTGGGGCATTTCGGCTCTCTCTGTTACTTATCCTGCCAAGCATCATGGAGGGCCAATGTTCTGCGTTTTGATATGCTTTGCATGTCTTTTGATCCTGAAGCTTCCAGGAAACAGACAACGCTTGGCATGGAGGCTGCCTGGCACTTGCTGAACTGGGTAGAAGAGGACTGCTGCTGCCTTCCAGACTGACAGATGGTAGGTGATTTAATATTTCAATACTTAATGTATGATACACAGACTACTGTAAACAAGTTAACTTTTATTATTTTATTAAGCATCTTTATACACATGACATAAAACATTTACAGTTGTCTGCATTACAAAATCGTTCAACTTTTAGAAAACTTGCAAAATTTGCTCATCACTTTTTCAAGTCATTTCTGAGATTAAAAAAAAGAAAAGTGTAACATTTTACATTTTTAACCTTGTAGCAGTGCTATTGGCTAAAACAGTCAAATCTTTCAGTGCTAAAGCAATACAATAAGAAGTCCATTATCAATGAGGCTTTTAGACTTTAGATCAGCGATAGTCCTTATTATAGTCAGAGATTAGTTGTTAGCAGCAACGAGATCTCCTCCTCAGTACCCGTCCGGGCGCTTTTACTCTCTTTGGTTTATGGCATTTGTTTTCAGCCTTGCCACTGTGTGGTCTTTTCATGGCTGTTGCCTTGGCCCTGGTCGTTTGTTTGCTCTTCTCTTGAGAAACAGGACTTTTAGCTTCTGTGGAATCTGTCAAGGGCTCATCTATAGTACTGAAGTCACGTGAAGACGCTGCAGAGCTTGCAATGGCTAGCTGACAGAGTGCCAGAGCTGCAGTCTGCCTCTGGTCACAAGGCTCTTCATCCAGCTTTTCAATGGAGCTCTG
Organism: Oreochromis aureus; assembly: GCF_013358895.1. Taxonomy (NCBI): domain Eukaryota; kingdom Metazoa; phylum Chordata; class Actinopteri; order Cichliformes; family Cichlidae; genus Oreochromis; species Oreochromis aureus. The sequence goes on from NC_052945.1 coordinate 13,298,458, forward strand.
CTGAAGATCTTCTAAAGTGCTTGTTGGAGAGCTGCATACAGGGCTGGTCTGAGAAGTTCTGAGGCTGAGGTTCAGGGGCGACTCATGCTCTGCTGATTTTACCGTGTCTGAGCAGCTCAATCTGTCGACAGACTGAATTTTTTCCTTGTCTTGGTTTCTTGTTGAGAGGTTGAGGGGAGCCACATCATCTGCACTGTCGACTTGGTGATGCTCTGATGAAGTTTCAGGATGTGGATCAGAATCAGGCATGAAGGAAAATCTGCTGTTCTCAGCTAATCTGAAACAGAAAGGCCAAAACCATAAAGTACACAACATAACAATACAATAGTAGAAACAAATTGTTAAATTAATACATCCAAAATTTTGAATTTTGCTTACCCTCTGCCTACGTGCTGAGCTGACATGTCTGCACACTCCTCTGGTCTTAAGTCATTTTTGATGGGTTGGACCGCTGTAGACGCGTTTCCTAGTTGTCGGCCGATCTGTGACTCACTGATGTTGGTGTACTGCAGCGCCTCTATGTCTCGCTGGATGATGTGAGCTTGGCTGGGTCTGTCAGGGGATCCCAGAGCTGAGCTGCCCTCTTTGGGACTCAGCCTTGTTGCCTTGTCTCCACTTTGCCCGTGGTGGCTCTCTGCTTGTGTAGAAGTGTGTGGGTGGTTCAGACTGGCACGTGAATGTATGTACAAGTCATAGTCTTTATGGCCAAAAGTTGGGCCATACATATCCAAAGGAATATATCTGTGTCCTGCAATTGGCATAGAAAGCTCGTGGGGTCTGTACAGAGTGTAAGGCAGTGGGTGCCCTGGGTGAAGAGGATGGCAGTACCTGTATGGGAAAGAGGGAAATGGGGAAGTGTTAGCTGGGGTCACTGGTTGTTGTACCATAGGCCTCTGGGGATCCAGAAAATCTGCCTGGAAGGAAGGAGAGTTTGGCTCATTCACATGGTGATTTCCTGGAAGATAGTAAGGTGGATATAGGGGTCGATCAGGCAGGAGATAAGGAGAATATTCAGGAACCAAGAGAGGCGTGAATGGTTTTAAGGGAATGGATGATGAAACCGTGCCCCATTGGAAGCGTGGGTGGTTGAAAGTGGGAACAGGAGCTTGCAAATCCTCGGTCTGCTTCACAGGTGCCTTGAAAGCTTCTGCTCCGTCACGGTTGGGTGTGACAGGGGAGAAGGCAGATGGGCGCGTCTGATCCTTTTCCTCGTTGCTTTCCGTGCTCTCTGTCTCTGAAACCGTATTTGGCTTTGCTGCACTCTGACTGTCCTTGATGACTGGACTGTCACACCCCACATCGACTTTTTCTGTGTCATCTGTGCTCTCAGCTTTGTTCTCTTCGGCTCCCTGCTGCTCCGGAGTGTTGTTCTGAACTGCTGGTTGGGCATTTGTTAAATCCCTAGTTTTAGGAGGGATTGCTTTTGCCATTGCCTTCATCTGTCTAGCTGTTTGCCCACTTTTCTGTGACACGAGGGAGATGGAGTTTTCACACAAGTTGTATTTCATATGGTTGAAAAGATGGGACTTTTCGTTGCAGGTGAATGGGCACTGGAAGCACTGGTACTTGAAAGGCTTGCCTGGTGGTCGGGGAATATAGTGGGGTCTTTTTGGCTTGCGTTCTTGAAGAGTCTCCATCTCGATTCTGAAAGAAGAGTATAGCGTGCCACAGTTGGGGATTTAGTAATGGTTTAGATTTTACTGAAGTACCTCTATTCTAAAGTAAACATGCCAATAAATCGGCAAAAAAAACAAAACACACCCCTCTTAGAAAAAAAATCACAACTGCCAATGGACTAGGCCAGTTGCCGATGGCCAGTAAATCCATCCAAATGCCCAACCCTACTCTGTACCAGATTCTCAAGCTTGCTGTCAAGCTGCTGAAGTTGTTTGACTGGTTACCGTAAAAGTGGTTGATTTTTTGCTGAGTGTTTCTTCAGCTGCTCAGCCAGAAAATCTCTAGCTGCACAAAACACCGAGCCCTCGGGCTAATGTATTTCTGTAGCTGTTACTTCACAGTGCTTTGGACACAGAACAGAAATATACTCAAATATGTAAAGTAGCCTACAATATGCAAAAATGTTACCACACGTTTGCATAGATGCAGTTGTGTCCTAGTTTCGTTTTGGTTGATTGACAGCAGCCCGCAAACACCTCCACATGTTTCGCACTTTCACCTGGCACTCCGTTTTGCGATTGCTTTGCTCATCACGCCTCTAATATTAGAGAGTCACTAATCCACTAATCCACTAGACAGTTAGACTACACACTTTCTAGCACAAACCTCGAGGGCATGTAGAGACAAGCTCGCTCCCTCTCTCTCTCTCTCTCAATCTTACTAAACTCTGCGCTGTCGGCGTGGGAACCACCAGCCACCTGCTTCCCATGACTACACCTGCGGGATGAATTTATCACTTGATGAGCTCACCAGCTCAGGAGACGCACGAGTATGGGAAGTAATTGTTTAATAGTTTTTCTTGTGATACGGCGCTCACGCTAGCTGAACAATATCAGCAATTAGTAAGCCTGCAAACGAGGATGGCATCTGTAGCACGCTTCTGAAACGAATCATCACCTAAAGCTGTAAGTTCAGTGTTGCTGGGCGGACTCAGAGGAACCTGCTTGTCATGCGCTGTCGCAAGAAGTTGCCACTCGAGTTTCTGTCCAACTGTGGTAGCATGCAAAACCACTCCCTTCTTAAGAAGTAAAAGTCTTTCGAAAGTCTTCTTATAACAAGTCTTTATTGTAATACAGCTTTAAAAAAACAAAACAAAAAAACCAAAATAAAGGATCTAAACTTACTTGTTTTTTTAAATAAATCTGGATGGAGTGAGATCAGGTAAGTTTAGTTTTTTAAAGATGATATTCTTAAAAGAAGGCCATCTGTCTGCTGTCTAAATAAGTATTCTAGACCTGATTAAAAGGTTGCCTGCAGAGCCCAGATATTTACCTGTGGCTCAGTTACTGCAGCCTGTGCAGGGACTAATTAAGATCAAGAGGTAGCAGGTGCACAGTTATCCCTACCCTTGAACGCAGCCAATAAAAATGGTTAGAAACACCATTACAAATCACAGTCAGTCTTATCCATTGGCACAGAAACGCTTTGATAGAGTCCCGAAAATTTTAGTGTTACTAAAAGACAGACAAAAAAAGAAAAAACAAACAACCCCTACCTTCTCTAGCCACAGGGTCAGTATCTTTTCCTCTGTATTCGGCCTCCAGTTGGCTGCTCCACGCTTCACGCCGCACGGCACTTTCTGGTCAGGACACTTGCGTCGGTGCGTGCTCAGAGTTCAGAGTGGGTGAGCGTGTGTGTGATCGTGAATGTGTTTGATATTTGTTGTGTGGTGAGTTTCTCTCTCTGAGGAGTTGTCTCACCTGTGGGTGGAGCTTTCATCTAAACAGCAAGGCCCTCAGGCAACACTGATGTACCTGGTATTAGTCAAGCCTCAAGCAATGATTTACATGTGGGGGGGGCTTGCAATCCTTCTTCCTCTTTCTGGTTCCAACTGAACAAAAAATGTATATGAAGTTTTAAATAAAGTTTAATAGCAGGCGGGCCATTCATTCTCCTATTAGTCCTTTTATGTTCTGTTCAAACAAATGTTCTGTTATTATGAATATTCATGTTGTATTACTCTCCTTTAATCTGGAATTGCACAGTCAAAAGTCAAGCTTTGTGAAGATAAAGTAGTGATCTTTGCTTACCAAAAACATTGCATGCAGTTTATGTAATATATATATTTTGGACATTTCTGGCAACTCATCTCACTGCGGTGTCTGCTTGCAGTTGTGCCAGTTATTATCAAGTCCCTAATCTACGAGGAAAAGAGAGGAGCGTGCAGTGTTGGTTCCAATGTGCGTGATGCTGCCTGCTACGTCTGCTGGTCTTTTGCGAGGGCTTATGAACCCAAGGAGCTCGAACCTTTTGTCACTCAGATTGCCAGGTAACCTTCCCTTACACACATGCTACACACTGCTACACATAGTGTAGTGAATCTTAAGCCTATCTGTGGACCAAAGGGGCAATTTCACTTGTTATAGAAATGTATAACAAATCTCATTTCCCCAGAGGAAAACTATTATCAGTCTTCCACTAGGAAAATGCTAAATAATGACTTAATTTCAATTAATATTCAAACAAATATAATATAGTTCAAATTGGAAAATAGAAATTTTGTAAAGAACCAGCTGAAATATAGAGACTGGCACATAATGTGACACGTCAAGTAATCAGTCAAATCATTTGATTGCAGCTGTTAGAAGTGACATTATCATTACAATTTGCATAGAAACTGCAAGGTGTTTTTACTGCCTCAAACCAGTTTTTCTGTGTCATATCAGTCTTGCATGTCCTCACACAGGCAACATACATCCCCATTTGGTAATGTTTTCATGTGTTCAATTTGGAATAGGCTACAAGTTTGGCTTTTAATGTTGTAAAAATCAAATAGATTCAATAAAGCTCCAATTATCTGAGGCAGTGGATGGGAAAAGTACTTACTTTAAGTAAATTAGTAATTAGGTGAGTGTAAAACAGAAAGCTAATTTTGAGTTTTGAGTATGTAAAATGCAGTTTTGCATAAAAAAACAACAAAACAAAAAAATCTTGTATAGTTGTGTGTATAACAGAGCAGGGATGTGCAGAAAGGATGCACATGTAAAGATAAAATGGCAAATGGCTTTATATGCTAAATAAAGGCTGTAGTCCTTTTTTGTACATAGAACTTTTTATATTACATTGCAGTTTTGAAATGGGATCCAGTATCTAAAGATCTGCATTCCTGGTTTGCCAGACTTTGAGATTTGGAGCATTTTCATTATCTAGCATATCTGCTAAAGAGCATGTTTTGCTCTGTTTTAGTGTTTGACTGAAAAACAGAAGGTTTATAGGTTTGGTGCAGAAAGGTTTATCTCAGTGTTTTTTAACCCTGGTGCAGCATGAAGGGAAATTTATGTTAGAAAGACAAGGAACCGAAATCTGGTCTTTTCTTACAGTCCTCATCAAATTTATAAAACTGATTTTTATGTTCTGTTACCTTAGAGTGCAATAAGTCTGTTAGATTTGCATTTCTTTCTGCATGTTTTCCCCTCATGTTGCTGCAGCAGCCGCTATGTTAAACTGCAGGCATTTAGTTAAGACTTCATTTGCATGCAGCATGCTTATACTGGCATGGCAAGAAGTACTGAAATCTTTGTTTGTTTGTTTGTTTGTTTTTACATGAACATTAACAGACGGTACTTGTTGAGTAAAATGTTTTATATGCCTCACTTTAAATCAGAACTAGCTCTAAAAATAAAAACCAAGATCGGAAGATTTTCAAATCTAATGAGCAAGAGAAGCACCATGCAGAGAAGTACGACATCACCCAGTGACGTGCGTTCAGTCTTTGTTAATAGTAACGGTTTGTCTCATCCTTGAGCTCTTTTTCTTGGTGTGCATGTATGAACCTGTGGCCTGTGACTGTGCAGACCAGCTCTGCAGTGTCAGTTTGAACCCCTGCAAATTATCATCAGCAGTCGCGACAACACCCTCCCTTTCTCTAGCCTACAGGACTGCCAGGTTTCGCCTGCTGTTGTAGGTTTCGGTCGCCGTTTGCCAGTAGCGCTAAGACAAGCTGGTTCCTGCTCTATTCATCAAAGCTTGATGACATTTACAGAAAACTCACTTTTGTCAGTGTGAGGCTAAGTGGCTTGGGGGCACACTCATGCACTTGTATTCTTACTAACTTAAATAAATAAACTATATACTAATTGTAGCAGTGGTAAAAGTAATTTGGAGTAACCTTTATGTCTAGAGTTCAGCCAGGAAGTTTGTTTTCTAAACCCTCAGGGTGAGGGCAGTTAGCATAGCCAAATTGGGCAGTTGGTAAATCTCCTTGCTGGGATCTTGCTGAAGCTGGGTACATGAAGGGAAAGCACAAAATGACAACAGCAGTCAGTCTCAGGCTGTCACAGGTTGGCCCCCACTTAAACGTGGTGTGGGGATATTTAGGTCAGAAGGCAGTCATGCTTAATCATATTATGGTTTACCGTCTGTGCTGAGAACCTGTGGTTCACAATCACAGCTTGTAAAAATGATGTAATTGAAACCTAGCATCTGACTCATCTGTGCGCTCATAAGAATCTGTACACTGTTGGTGAAGATTGAGGTTAATTTCACAGGAATGGGGCAGTCTGACATTTATATTAGTATATTTTTAATGCATATGCATAAAACCTGTATTTAAGCGTTAACTACAGAATTTTGTGTGTGAATTATAGAAAAAAGAAAAACAGCCATGTTGGTTTATTTTTTATTTTTATTTTTTACATTGTATACAATCTGATTCATCTTTAATTAACGCCCTGTGACAAGAAAAAGTTATTACCTTCTCCAACACATTTGGTGGCGGTTGAATATATTTAACACATACTTTGTGTCTTTCTGCAGTGGTTTGCTGATCACAGCGGTGTTTGATCGAAATGTTAACTGCCGCAGAGCTGCGTCTGTAAGTTCTCTTTTCAACATCCCATGCTTTCCTAACTAAGACATACAGTTACAGGACAGGAGTTCATTTTGTCTCTTTTTGTCCCAGGCTGCCTTCCAGGAGAATGTCGGCAGACAGGTTTGTGACCTCAGTATTGACTACATGAACATTGTGACTAACAGAATCGCTGTGATTTGAAGCTTATTTGTTGCCAAATATCTAGCTCATGCTCAAACTTGCCTTGTTAGTGAGAATCATTGCAAATAAAGAAATAGCCTCCCAGTATGGCTGCAGGGCACCAGCAAAAGCTTGATTGGCAAGTAGACCTCGAGCCATAACTCTGTGAGATCGTTTCTTGAATTTAGAACCTAACCGTGTGTTTTCCATCTCATAATCATGAGCTCAGTGTTTAATAATATGAGCAACCTTTAATTAATGAAATACAGTAGAAACATCTCAGCACTTTTTTGGTTCCTTGTGTCTCAATAGGGGACATTTCCTCATGGTATTGACATCTTAACAGCAGCTGACTACTATGCAGTTGGTAATCTCAACAACTGCTACCTGAACATCAGGTAAGAAACTGCACAAATCACAGTAGCCTAAATAATAAATATTAGAAACAGGTAATACGTTTTCTTTTCTCATTGGCACAACAGACAATTAAATCTCAGTTTTTTCTAACATTGCTGTTTATGTGTGTTGTCCCTGGTTAAAAATATCTTATTTCACTATAAGTGACAGCAAGAAAAAAAGTCATTCAGGCCAAAAGTGTGCGGTGTACTCCCTCTTTAAAGATAGACTCTACCTCCCACTCTAAAAAGAGAAACTTGCCCAGAAATGTCATAATCCTGGATTCTTCTGTGACTGATGACAAAATAAGGTCACATTTTATTATGTCTACAAGGAAATTACACTTTTTTCACTTTTATACTATAGTAAACATTTTCCTTATTTCTTGGTTATTAGTTTCAAGACCTATTCAATACAGCAAACTGGTCTTTGTGTGCACTGCAGTCTTATTCAGAGTGAAATAGAGAGTAAACCACGGTATGCTTCAGGTTCAGGGAGTGGCTACCTTGTGATTGACAAGTTGCCATAACACGAGCATACTTCATCTTTGCTATGTCAATGGGCTCAACTCCTCACTCGCTTCAAATGAACCAGAGGGTCCACGCTCACCTTTACGTAAAGTGTACGGTCCATCATCACATCATTACATGACCTGGGGTTAAGGTAACTAAGTTGTAATGGGACCAAAAATCGTAATTTTATAACCCAGTATATACACATACGCATTTGATGAAGTGTATATTGAAGCCAGTGTAGAAAAACTTTAACCCTTACAAGAATCTGCATCTTTGGCAGGAATGTGTCACCAACAGAGTAAACATTTAAGCGGTGAAAACGAAGAAAGATGCTAGCCTCAGGGCATGACTGAATACAGAACGAGGAAGGAGCATAGCACAGTGATAGCAGATGTGATTTAAGTGTGGCTAAATTGATGTTTGCATTTGATTGGTTATCAAAACATGCATAAAACTGTTATGTGTGTTGCTAATTTTTTTTTTTATTACTGTTCTCAAAGTGTCTATATAGCAGGTTTCCCAGAGTACACCAAATCCATGATCGACCATTTAGTAGCTATGAAGATCAACCACTGGGATGGGTAAGTCCTTGCATTAATAATGCCGCCAAATGTGAAAAAGAAAATGTTTTGTTTTCACTTATTTATTTATCTATTTATCTTTGTGTATGTATTTTGCAGTATGATTCGAGAGCTTGCCACTAAAGCTCTCCACAACTTGACGCCTCAAGTGCCTGATTATATGGCAGCAACAGGTAAACAATGTCACCCTACCTGTTCCTCAGCCAATGTTTGTCTTTTAGTTCAACTGCTTAAGATAAATGCTTTATGAAACTGAATGAAACCTTCAATTAAAAATAATGAGTGGAAATTTTATACTCCCCCTCCCTGCTCGGTTTCAGTTTTGCCACAGCTGTTGAAAATGGCCGTGGGTATTGATCTCCATGGCCGGCATGGAGCCATCCTGGCTTGTGGGCAGATCACACATGCTCTGTACAAAGTGGGCCTTCAAACCAACAGGTAGGCTTTATATACACAATAAAAGTAGCATAAAGTAGGGCTAGTCTAGAACTGTAACTTCTTTTTATATAATATATCCTTAATATACACTGGTTAAAAACACTTTTTAATCAGAGTAAAACATTAAGTCAGTTAAACTTCTGGCAAATTAAAGTGGTCATTTAAGTAGCAGAGGGGGTTGTTGGTTTGATTCTCATGCTTTGGTGTTAATTAACAACAGGTGCACTAGGGTTTTACAGGTGGAGGCCACTTTTAAATTTTGCTAGCTTCAGTGTCACTACTGTAAGCATGAGGCCATACCTCACTGGACCTTTCACAGGTTTCACTGGTAGTCCTCCAGGATGGCGCATCAATATATGCCACTGGCGGAGGATTTACTATATCACCCAGCACAGTCTCAGGAGCATGGAGGAGTTTCCAGGAGGCAGACAGTTACTCTAAGAGAGCTGGACAGGGCCATAGAAGGTCGTTAACCCATCAGCAGGACTGATATCTGCTTCTTTGTGTAACCAGGAAGAAAATGAGCACAACCAGAGCCCTATTAAATGACCTCCAGCAGGCCACTAGTGTGAATATCTCTGACCAAACAATCAGAATCCTTTTCTGATTGTTTGGTCAGAGGGTGGCCTAAGGGCCTGACATCCTGTAGCACCCCGTGCTCATTGCCCAATTAGCATTTGCCATAAAGTACCAGATTTGGCAGGATCACCCCTGTGTGCTTTTCACAGATTAGAGCAGGTTCACCCTGAGCACATGTGACAAATGTGAACAGATCTGGAGAAGCCAAGGAAAACATTATGGTTCCTGTAACATCATCTAGCATATGGTGGTGTGTCAGTGATGGCCTGGGGAGACATATCTACGGATGGATGCACAGACCTCTATAGGCTAGGCCAGCGGTCCTCAACCGCCAGGCCACGGACCGGATGTTTGATACAGGACCGCGAGAGTTGAGGCTCGGGTGTAAAATTTGTGGTTTTCAGGGTTTCTAACGTTATTTTTTAAATCGTTTTTATCGTCAACTCCGTTTCCCTGAGTCTTTTCCCATGTGTTATGAATAAATCTCCTTTTTTTGGTACCGGTACTGGTTTTATTTTGTTGTATTTATCCGCAACACCTTAAAGGCAGGTCTGTGAAAATATTGTCGGACATAAACCGGTCTGTGGTGCAAAAAAGGTTGGGGACCGCTGGGCTAAGCAACAGCACACTGACTGACTGCCATTAAGTATCAGGATGAAATCCTTGACTCATTGCCAGACCCTATACCGGTGCTTTGGGTCTTGGCATCCTCCTGGAGGACAAGATTGTCCGACCTCATGTGGCAAGAGTATGCCGGCAGGATGATGATGATACCCTTGACTCTCCCCCACAATCAACTGACCTAAATCCAGTAGAGCACCTTTGGCACATTATATTTTTGTCCATATGATGCCATCTGATCTCAGTAATGCCCTGGTTCAAATCAGGGAAAAGATTCCCCCAGGACTCTATCCGTCTTCTCATTAGAAGCATGCCCCGATGTTGTCAGGCATGCATGGAAGCACATAGGTCCATACAAAATTTCAGTAAAATTGACTCCATGAACGTGGCATCTTTTTGTTCCTAACACATTACCGAGTCTAATCAATATAGATATCCAGCATGATATATTTTTTTTTTTTTACCCATAGCGATTTGATGTGTTTTCAAAGTGTCCATTTAAATTTTTTTTGAGCAGTGTGCTTTGACAATGCCCTGTAAGCCTTTGGCACAAATTTCACCTGCGTCCTCGTGCCAAATTAAATGATGGCACTATTAAAATTGGGCTTGTATGTCCCATAGGACTGTGGTGGACATGATTTCTCCAGAATGTGTGGATTCCTTAAAGAACATTTACCAAATGGTAAGTGCATAAACTTACAAGTAGTTTCAAGATTAACTTCAAGTTAAAAAAACGTTGTTCTTTTTGCTCATTTAAATTTGTTGACCCACTTTCAGCTACACGACCGAAAACAGTACAGGTATGCTGAAATAATCTGTTTAACTTTGCAGTATGGCAGATCAGTAATATATTACTCATATTAAAATTATGTTTGTTTTGTTACATAGGGGGTTTGGTGGAGAGCTGATGAGACCAGCAAGTAAGTTTAAATGCAAAGTTGAAATTTAAAAAAAATAGTTGTATGAAATGCTGATGATTCCTGATTGTTCCATGTTTTATTTTTCCACAGTTTGTAGTCTTATAGAAAAGCTGTCCCTGTCCAAAATGCCTTTCAAGAACGACCCCATCATTAGTAAGCCAGTTCTTTACAGCACTGAGGTTTTGCTTTCTTTTTTTTCCCCAGCATCACAGCTAACAGTATGTATTATGTTATAGCTGGCTGGCAGTGGATTATAGACGACACCATAAAGACTCTTCATCTTGTTTCCAGTGGAGCAAAGGATGGCATTTTGGTAAGCTTAATGCCTTTCCATTCTTCTCTAACGTTGAGGTCATTCCAGGAACCAGTGAGAATGATAATACTCATTTTTTTTTTTTTAAACTTTATTTATTCGCTTTACACAAATCGTGGTCACAATAAAATGAGAACATTGTGAATATAAATAGAAATAAAGCACAAAGATAGGAAAAAAGAAAAAAAAACATTCTTCAAAAGTTTATTCCACATCCGGTACGTCACACATCTGGAAAATAGATTTTTATATAGTCAATAAATGGATTCCAAGTCGCAGAGAATTTTTGTTGTGATGAGAAAACCTTGTATTTAAGTTTTTCCAGTGGTAAAAAGGAAAGCATGATGCTCATTTTTATACGTCAGTTATATCCGTGTATTGTAACCAGCCAATAGAGCAAAACACAGTAGTAGAAGTTCAAGTGGCTGCTCCACCAGAGTGTGTAGTAATTTGTTCATTTTCAAAGCTGTGGAATCAAAAATGTCACCATTTGTTTATTTGTGGACTATTTTCTGTTTACTACTCTCTGGCCTTCCCTTTCCTATGTCTGCAGGCTGCACTTGTATCAGCCTTGTCTGCCTTGTGTGAGGAGTACTACCAGGCCAGTCCAGGCCAGGCTGACCCACAAATGCAAGGTAGCTTAGCTATGGTTTTCTCATTATTCTGTAACCAAATATGGATTTCATCTGTATGATTTGGTTAATGTCTGTAACATGTCCGTGTCCTTACATGTTTAGATGCTCTGGTGTCTCAGTACACTGAAGGGCTTAACAATCCACAGATGCTCACTCGTTGCGGATCTGCCCTGGCCCTTGGCTGTCTGCCAAAATTTATGATCCATGGCAAATTGAAGCAGGTGTGTTTGAAGTGTGTCCACACTTTCATTTTCAAGCTGTTTTCCATTTAGCTGTCTCTATAAATTGGTTTGTGTGTTTGTGATAGATCATTGAAGGCCTCCGGCAGATGTGCGCTGAAACCCAGAAGGAAGGGGCTTTTACAGAGGCGAGGAGAGATGCAATCACATCAATAGCTCAGTGAGTATTCATTCACTATTTGTGCACTGTTATGTTTTGCTTGTGCGTCCTCGGCTTTTTGACTGCTAGTTTAAACATGTGTATATTTAGACAGTGGTGCTAAAATAAACAATCGGCCGACTATACCTGCAGGACCTGAAGGGCATGTCTGGCCATTTCTCTGATAGCGTGTTTCCTCAAAATTCAAATGTAATTTCTTTGCTGTGGTTCATGTATATTTCTAGTTGTGTTTTAAATTACGTTTTGATTTGCAAACTGTTTTTCATTTTTTCCACCAGAGTGAGTGTGAAAGCAGGCGCTTGTGCTGAAGGCTCTCCGGACTCTACCCTGTGCTCTTCGAATGTAGATGAGGTGTATGGCACTCTCCTCTCCAGTATGATTGATTACACAACGGACAGCAGAGGGGATGTCGGAGCCTGGTGAGTGAAATTGCTCCTCAAAGGCACATATGTTCTTCTAACCGCCTCAGGGAAGAAGAATTCTTCCCCATTGAGACGTTTGGTCTTCTTCTGTCCCTCCACAAAGGGACGTGCCCGTCTCACAGGTAGCTCCAGGCCACGGTTACCGACACGCCTGGAATGTCACCAGGCTTGTCACTTGTCTCCAACAAGGGATGGGCTGCTTGCTTTACACTGTCTAGTAATCTTGTTGTTTCCTTCTTTCCTTCTCTTGAATCGCTTTTCTTCCTTGTTTACCTGCGATCTTTTTTTTTTTTTGCTTTCGTAATAACACTAAATGAAGACAGTCCTTCCCTTGTTCTCATCACATATTATCAAGAATTCACAAGTTGTTTGAGTTTTGAATAAACACCGTGATCATCATTTCACATAAACAAATTGTGCCCTTTAGCCATGAAACTAATTTGACTATAAAACTGCCGAATCCTGCAAAACTGCAACGGTCTTCTGTTGTGTTTATGTGGCTGTAGCTCAGGAGGTAGAGCAGTTCATATACTGACTGGAAGGTTGGTGGTTTGATCCCCTGGTTTGATCCCTTGGACAAGATACTTACCCAAAATTGCTCTCTGATGAATCCATCAGAGTGTGAATGTGTGTAACATTAGATAGAAAGCACTTAAGCATAGAAAAAAGTGCTTGAATGAATAAGAGTGAATGGGTGAATCAGGCATGTAGTATAAAGCACTTTGAGTGCCCAAATGGAGTAGAAAACAACTATATAGGTACCAGTCCATTTAGATTACCTTAAAAAAAGTAATAGATTGATAGATTTAATAGAAAGTGATGGGGTTTATTCAAGCCCATGCCATTTAAATATACTCTGTGTGTCGCTTGCTCAGGGTCAGAGAGGCGGCAATGACTAGTCTGAAGGATGTGACTATGCTGGTGGCTAGCAGTGCTCCAGAAATCCTTTCACCAGACATGTGAGTATGAATCTTTATTTTTTTAAATTATTTAAATATGTTCTGTTATTTGTGTATGTTCTAGCCTCTCCAACTTTACTTTTACTGTTTATTGTTGTGCTATATATGATATCCAATGTTGCCTTTTTATCTTCTTATTGTTCAAGATCTTTTTCTGAAGTCTTGATGGCAGCAAAACTTGTATAAACACAACTGTGAGAGAATAGTGATAGTGTTTGTGATATGACACTAGCGCTCACTGTCTTTATTTCACACTAATGTATGCAGGGTGAAATGTATGATGTGCTGCCTGGCCCAGCAATCTGCAGAGAAGATTGATCGCTACAGAGCCCACGCTGGCACCATCTTCCTTCACCTCCTTCACAGCACAGAGCCTGTAGTACCTAACATTCCCCACCGAGAGGAGTTGTTGGGCATTTTCCCTGTGTGAGTCACTCCCGCAGTTAACCAGTAGTTTTAGGAGCTTTAATAATTGCCATGATTTTAACCAGTCTTTTGTGTTTGGTTGGTTTTGGCACATGTACATGCAATGTAACAGTGTTTCATAGATGACAGCTTTATATGCTGATTTGTGACCCATTTGCTCTGTGTTTCAGTGAGACCACAACCACTCTGAACTGGAATGCTCCATCTCACGCTTTCAAGTATATCGCCCAGCTGCTGGGATTGCCCGAGTATCAGTACCACACCCTGCTGGGGCTCACAGTGTCTGTGGGAGGAATCACAGAGTCCACAGTAGGTGGAGAAGTTGAATATTGTAAAATCTTTACATTATTATGTGCAGATGGGTGATAGTTTTAATCTATAAACGTCTAAAAGGTTGGCAGTGAGTGATTTAGGGTTGTGGAGTTTTTCACCTATTGAGCTGTAAAGTTTGATCACCTGTAGGAATGATTTCCTGCTTATGTTGCTGTCCACTACCCTGAGTCTGCTCCCACGGCAAAGGGGATCGCACTGGCTAACACAGACTCATAAGACATCATCCGGTAGATGTTAAAGAACTCAGTCGTCTCAGAAAAGAGGGACAAATTTAGCACCTCTTATTGTGGGCTTTTGTGTTTTTAATAAAGTCCAGTAGATGTTTAATGATATCTGTGCGTAGAATAAAGCAGTGGCTTATTATAGAAATTTACTTTTCAGCATTAAACATCACACAATAAGTCCAGACTTTTGATTTGTGTGTTGATACTCAGGTTGAGTTTAGACCAGCAGGGGGAGCTATGTGTCTGATGTACTCTGATCTCGTGTCTGACTTATAACACCTGCCTTTACGGCAGTCCATCGAATCATAGATACCAGTTGTGTTACTCATCTCCACCTGATTACGCCTTGTCTTTTTATGGCCAAGCGTTGAGTCAGACTTACCGACAGGTTCCAAATGGGAACATCCCATAGGTTGTATCTGGAGTTTAGCTATTTTCCTGTCCCTATATTTTACTCAACATCAGTCGGGAGGCTCAGCTGGGGTTGATCAAGTTTCCCCCCCTCGTCTGTTATGACCTAACCTGTTAAAACCAATCACTCGGAAGAGAACTTGCACACAAAAATCGGAGCCGGTTAGGTTATTTCTTAGCTTTTAGTGTTTATAGATGTACTAAAGAAAATAAGTTTAATGCTTGTAATAGCAGCAGTGAGGCCAGTAAAGTCAAACTTGTCTTCCAGTGGTGGCCTAAATATATTCCCCAAGAGACAATCAAGCTCTCGTCCTGGTCTTCCAGCGGTTTTTACTGCAGATACATCCTCAGAGATGAGAAGTAGTGATATGTTTGCACAGGGTTGCATTTAGAAAACTGAGCCAAGACTGCATCAATCCATGGGCCAAGAATACTGTTCTCACACCACAGGCACATATTCGCACAGGCCAGAGAGACATGAAGCATCTACCAACTTTCCAGGAATTGTGTGGACGTAGATGGACCACATGACCCTGAAAAAGAGCAGCCACGCAACAGAAAAAGTTGGAGGCGTAAAACAGAAAATTAACCACTGAAACATATATACATAAAATAATAACAGTTTTTATGTGCATTAATGTGGATGAGATTTTCAGCCAAAGAGTTTCTAAGTAACTCTGTTTATAGGACATTTTGTAACTATATTATGTTGCTATCTTGCAAATGTCAAGGTTTGACACTTTCTTCGCTGTGGTCTGATAATATCTGATGTTTTTCTTTCCCAGGGTCCTCAAGTTTGCACTCGCTCAGCAATAACTTCACAGTAATTTGAATGTTTCGGTCCAGGTTTCTGTTTTTTCTCAGTTTTTTTGTATTAACATTGCCTACCTTTGCCTTTGAATGACAGGAAAAGAGTCGTAACATGGCAGTGTTTTTGTACTGCATGTACACGTACTCTTGGGTTGTCAATCTGTCCTGTCTTATTGAATTTATTGTCTCTTAAACACCGTGAGACACTTTTTTCCCCATTTGGAACAAGCATTAAACTATAGACACGGTGTTCTGACAAACCATCCTACTTTGGCAAAATGTCCTACCGTAAGTAGTTTATGCACATTTCTGCTGTCACAGAGTAATTCCAGCACAAATTTAAGTAGGTATAACGGTTTGGCACATAACTTTGCCCATCAGAGTATGCTTGTAGCTCATATTCATAAAGCCAGGACGGTTTGCCACTTAATTTTACCCGTTAAAGTATGCTTGTAGGTCACATTCACAAAGGTAGCATGGTTTGGCACTTAATTTTACCCGTCAGAGTATGTTTCTAGCTCTCATTAACAAGGGTAGGATGATTTGCCACTTAATTTTAGCTGTTAAAGTATCCTTGTAGGTCACATTCACAAAGATAGGACAGTTTGTCATTGTTTCTACCAAACAATGGTTTGTCAGGTAGGGTAGATTCCCAGAACAATGGACCTTTCAGTGGCCAAAACTTAGATGTTATTATGTATGATCAGTTAAAATTTTTGTATACAAAAAGCTCAGACTTCATCTTCAGTGTGACATCATATTATTTTACAATAACACTTTATTTATTTTTTATATATATTTACTGGTTTCTTCTGTTTCTGTTTAGGTGCATTTCTCTTCCCAGTCTCTGTTTGACCATCTGAAATTGATTCAGAGCGATAGTGCTGCTCTGGGACAATTTGGAGAAACTTTGCTGAGGATCTTCAGAGACAATCTTCACAATGACAGGTACGTGATGACGCTAGATTTTCAAGCCCATTTTATACAATTTAATGTGTCTATTTAAAGTTATGTGTTTAATCTCATCCTTGTAAGGCTTTTTTATCTGTCCTTAGGTTTTCAGTATATTACACTTGTAAAAGCTGCATATATTCTCTTTTCTTTTCCTTTTTTTTTTTAGAGTGTCCATTTCCTTTCTTAAGATGCTCAATCAGATTCTTGCTAACAACTGCTTCGAAATATTCACCACGCAAGAGAAGTGAGTGCTGTCATTTGTTTTTCTTTCTTTGTGTTAAACTAAATGTGGATATTTGTCAGAGCTCAACTTTTTCTGCCTGTGTTTTCTAAGTCATCCGTTCTGTGTGGACCTTTTGGCCCTTTGCAAAGAATTTAAGAAGTCCAAAGACATTTCCAAGCTGCGAGCATGTATATCAGTGTAAGTCTCTGTCTCACTGATAAATACACACATGATGCACATCGGTAAAGCTAAATGTATGTTGACTATGCCGGTTTGTGTTTCCCAGTTTATGTGGGCTGATCCAGTTCCAAGGTGAGGTGAGAAAGAAGGTTTTGTCCCAGCTGCTGCTGCTGCTCTGCCATTCATTTCCTGTGGTAGGTTTACTTGGAAAGTGCACAGCTAGGTTTTTTTGATCAACAGTTTCATCCAGGTGGAAAGATCTCAACACCTAATTACAGTACATTCAGCTTTGTTTAGATTTTTTGTATATTTATAGCCAGCTCTAAGGAAAACTAGAGCCCCATCACGTTGTATTTTTGAGTGGACTAAAGGGGACCTATTGTGCTTTTCCTTATTTTGTCACGCTGTTACAGAGTGCACAATTGGCTTTCAGACTTCTCTAACCACAGTTTCTAGTTTCTTCTGCTCTGAAAAGCCCTGGCAGTGAGCACATAAGCCCCACCCACCTGCTGATCAAAACTTTTGTTTGTGAGAGGCAACCTATCAGAAGAAAGGGGCCTCAAAGCATGAGGAGCTAAAACAGCTTTTTTTCCAGACAGTGTATCAACAGAGGGGGCTGCACTGAAGCCAGTATTAGATATATGAATCCTTTTGAACTGTTATTCATGCAAAGATACTCAAGTAGAGTCCAAGAATAAAAATAAAAGTGAGCATAACGTGCTCGCTTATAATGAATGGATGAATTGATATGAATGTGGCTTTGGACACCTGCAGGATGATGATTATTGTGATCAGGTCACAACATATCCGATCCTCAGTTTATATGTGCTGATCAAGCATAGCTGATTGATTAATTAGCCTCAGAGAGCTGCTGGAATAGCTCTTGACTCTTGTTCTAATTTGTCTTTCTCACAACTGTAGTTAAGAAAGACCACAGCCAGCCAGATGTATGAGATGCTTCTGACCTACGATGATGTTGTTGATCCAGAGGTGTTGGATGATGCCATGACTTTGCTAAGTGACACTAACTGGTAAGTGGTCATACTGGAGGCAGCTGTTAAATAAACTGACTATAAGCAGTATGTAAAACGTTGCCATGCTCCTTTCCAGGGAAAGCGACCTTGCCACAGTTCGGCCACACAGGAATCAGCTTTGCGACTGGTTAGGAGTCCCCAGGCCACAACCAGTTACAAAGGTAACCATTTAGCATAATTATTGAGAGTTTAGAGCACAAGGCAAACAAATTGAATCAAGTTGATCCTAACTGCTGTCTTTAATCAGCAGGGCCCTGTCCAGGTTTCCTGATCACTCACAGGAAATGAAGAACATCCCGTGTCAGGTAGCCCTTCCATTTGCCAATAAAACACATGGAAACAGCTGGAAACAGTCAAAATACAATAAATGTATAAACGAAATTACTTGATTTGTTGTGTTGTTATTACTAAGACATACCTGCATAAAGACTATAGCTCTATCACTTTGTGTGCGTTCTGCTTACAGTCTAATGTCACTTTGGTTTCAGTAGAGCTGTTTACTTGTAACCTGCACCTGGAATGACACAGATAGGTGAAACCTAAACTGTAGTTTGCGTACACTCCAGGGGGATGTTTTCATTTAGCCATGTTGGCACACACCATGGAATCTCACTGAGGCCTACGCAGACCTACTTTTTCTGCATCGGTGGAAGTGCCAAGGGCTAGAGGAGTCTCAGGGCCTGATAGCGGAGCCTCCCTGGTGCTCTGTGGTACAGAGCCTTTGTCATCAGAGGCTGATAGTAGCCACATTGTGTGCGACAGCTTCCTTCACAAAGATAGAATTGTTGCATTATTTTCAAATTACGTGGTTCTGATTGCGAGTCACTCAGTGTAGAAACTCCCTAAGCTGGTAATCACTATATTGCATTACATTTTTTTTTTGCGCTGTGTATAATATGATTAATGTAACTAGATTTATCCTTTCTCGTGGAAACTGATCTGTATTTTGACCTGTTTAAAATGGATAGAGAAAAACGTTTTTTATGATTTGCTTGGCTTCTTGTGTTTCAGCAAGGCTACATGTGCTGCCAGATCATTAGTGACATATTTTTTCCATCTATTCTTTCACAGATGAACTCTATAATATTCTAAACAGCAGTTCCACGGCACAAAACCATGACTGGAAAAAAAAAAAATCCCCTCGTGGTGGTTTATGTAATCGAAAATCAACATGACAAAATCAGGAAATATAACATGAAGTTTGAGGTTATTTTATATGAAAGCCATGCTTCAGCTGTTTCCATTAGTTTTATATGTTTCTTGAATCAGCAATAACGATGCCAAAGCCATTCAGTCACTTCGGCTCATTTATAAATGGGTCTATTAAATATGACATGATTTGTCTCATCACGACTGAGTAATAACTTCTGAATTAGTGTCTCTGACAAGTGGCCGTGCCTCCTATCTTGCTCATTAACAAGGCCACATTCATTCTTACCCTCCACGGGCGTTGTTGAGTTTGTCTGAGTAGGCCAATATTGCCGCAGCCATAATTCGACTTTAATTAATTCCCAGCCAGATGGAAATTCCTGTAGTTGCTAATGAAAGAAATGTTGTTTCTCTCAAGGCGGATTGACCGTAAAGCGAGCGGCTTTGCTACAGTGCTCAGGGTAGAGAGGAATGCTAATAATTCTAAAAGGCTTACAGTGCACCGGCAGTATCCATGGTAATTCTTCACATACAATGGTGGCCTTTTTTTAGAGGAGTGGAGAGGGGAGGGAGGCGTCTTCCTCGTCGATTCAGTTTGGTGCGACATTAAGAAAGAGCTCCTGTGCACTTTCCGCTGTTCAGGTTATCATGAGGTTTTATCCAAAGCAGTTTGCTTAGAGTAATGATTATGAAGTGGACAGGATAGCAGTTTTTAGGTGTGTCTATATGTAACGTGGCTTGGTAGTCTGCCTGAAAGTCTCCCTGAGTTACTCATAAATGATTAAATATAAACATCACCAGATCATCGCAGAATTTCCCTAACGTAGATAAGAATTCGATCACTCCTCAGCCCCCTTCTTTTCTCTTTCTGTGTGTCATGTCGCTGTTCCCTGCGGGAGGACAGTGTGAGGGCGTTGTGCGCTTTTTTTTTCTCATCAGTAATGTCAGGCTCTGTTTGAACACTTGTTATTGCTTAAAGAAAACAGTGTGTTTCTAATTTACCTCATGATCCAGTGATTGCTATCAACATCACAGAAGCATGTATAATCAAAATTCACTTCCCCTCTCACAATCAATGACTCAACTGTGGTGAACACAGAGGCGAGTGTTGCACTAATTGCCCTCTGGATAACCTTTTGTTTATTCATTTGGTTTCTTGACCTGCTCAGTACTTTTCTGGGGTAAAAGGAACTGGACGGCATATAAATGTCTTTCAGTACAAGCATGTACTTCTCTTAGCCATCGCAGCGTGGATTGAACCTGACATCATAGTACGGGTAATTGATTTTATATTACTACTGCAGTACAATACATAGAATATTAAATGTCATATTTAATGGTTTTAAAAAAAATCTTGTAAATCCAGTAATCCCATAAAACAGTTCTGCTTATTGATTTATACTATTGCCATCAGTGGCCTAATAACCACATAACCACCATGCGGCAGAAGCCATTTAATCTGGAGATTCATGGCTCTAATTTTGGCATTTATGCAGTTTAACTATCTACTATATTATATGTTCTATGGATAAAGCTTTTACTGTGCTTTCAGTGTGTCCCAGCCCTGAGATGGTGCTAAAGTTTATTATTCCCAGGTGTTTTTCCTGCTGGGTCCTTGTGTATATGGCCTTAACACCTGGTGAGGGAGCAACAATCCTCCTCCTGCTTGTTAGTCAGCTTCATTAGTGAAGGGCAGGCTGTAAAGGGCCTAAATTCATGAAGCCACTGTCGCAAGTAGTGTTCCTTTAAGTTCAAGCCTCCAGAACAACCTTTAATATATTATAAATACATACATTGAGATGGAATTTGCTTAACTAGAAGTGATAGTTCTTTTATTTTCTAAGCTGCTTCTTCTTTCGCTTGCTTCCTTTAAGGGTCGCCACATTGGATTGTCTTATCCCTAACATCCTTTTCTATCAACCCAACCCACCGCATGTCTTCTTTCACCTCATCCATGAACCTCCTCTGTGGACTTCTTATTTTCCTCCTGCCTGGCAACTCCATAGTCAACATCCTTTGTCCGGTATATCCACAATCCCCCATGCGCACAAGTCTAAATTGTAGACTAAAAAACAAAAATGCTTTTCTTCCTTTATTTTTGCTTTCTGTTCAGCAATATCCTCCAAACTGTGTGCTCAGCCACGTCGTCCTGCACAATCAGAAAAATTCTGTTCTTGCTTGTGGAAAAAAAAAAAGAGAAGCACTGTCCCAAATGTCATAAAAGCCATGGATCGTGAACTTTAAGAAAACTTTAGTAAACTACAGAAGTAAAGTTTAGGTAGAAATGACAGAAGACCTAATTATATGACTGATAGAAATAGCAGATATACGATAATCATAAGATTGATAGAAATAGCAGAAATGCTATAATTATGAATATGACAGCTGATGCGGTCTCCCTCCAGGAAACCACCGTCTTTATACGTTTTCAAAAAGCCATAATCAGCAGCACACCAGGCATGCGCTCTCTGCCGAGGAAATTACCACGTTGTTTGGAATTATAGTCATTTGGACATGGAGGCAGTTGGATACGTTTGGGAATGTGGCTTAATTGCTAAGCCTGTGTCCTTTTTGTAGACCACAGGTTAATGGGTGGTGTGTGTTTTTATATCGACAATGCTTACATGTGCTTGTAGATAATTTGGCTAATGGAACGGAAAGGCGGTATTTTTAATTTCCTCAGTTGTTAGTTAGAAAACATTATCTTATAGATTTTTTTCCATATAATTTTCATTTATTTGCTTGAATAATGGACTCTTGGTTTTTTTAAAGTGTGACCAGCTTATTCAGTAGCATGTGAAAGAGTTCCCCAGGCTCGTGTCTTCTGAATACTGACCGCCCTTGTTAGAGCATGCACCATCCAATTAGCCTTCCTTCCTTATCGCTGCTGACCTGGAGGAGGCTGACAGCTGTTATCGGCTCCAGCACCTTCCAGATTCCACATTCACCATTTGTAGTGCGTGTGCAGCTTTTCTGCGCGCTTGCATCCTCACAAAGAACTGTGTTTATTGTTCAAATGTACTTATCTGACCTGTGAGCAGTGAAGGACAGTTACTGTTCTTCTCTTATTGGCTAAAAGTGCAAGTCAGGAGCTTGTAAGTCACATATGTTGTTTGGGTTAAAATGATATCAAGAGACTGCTGAGAGCTTCTTGTTGCCTTCTGAGCGATGTCCTCCATCCACTGTTTGTTTAATGAAAGAAGTTCAGGCTTGCTTACTTAACGTCACTTAGAATTGTCAAGGTTTTTCTGTCAGATAAGATTTGTTGTGTATTCATAGTTGCTTGGTTATGAGTATGAAGACAAGACTAAATTTAGCCTTGAAAGAAAAGCTTTTTTGCTCTCTCACTCTGTATTGAAGCTAAAGACCCATTAACACATTTAGTGCATACAACAGTTTTATTGGCTGGCCAAAAAGTTTCGGCTTATGGCCTTCATCACAACCATAAAACATATTACAGGCAGCATTTTAAGTAGGATAATTACAGGGCCGAAAAAATACAAAACAGACAATCACAAAGACCAACATGCACATTGGTCATTGACGCACTAACAAGGATGGGCTTTGATCTTGCGGTTTAGAGTCGGTCATTGTTCCTGGCCGCAAGCTGAAGTGCACTGGTAGGGCAGTGAAGTTGTTATATATACTGCATGTGCTGCTAGAGCTTTAACTTCTTGAGATCTTATCATCTTCCTGCAACATGGAAGTTGGTGAAGCTGTGCCACAAATCTTAACTCTGTCTCTGCTCTTTATTCTGATCACATCTGTTGAAGCTGGGTTTTTTTTGTTGTTTTGGGGGTTCTCTTTGCCAGTCCTTTCCATCTCACCGATGTCAGCCTTCCATGTGGTTCTTGGTCTTGAGGCAAGCAGTTTCAACCCCGCTCCAGTTCAGATGTAACTCCTCTTCCTGTTATCGTTCTGGCCTTGAATGAACCTCAGTTATTCTCTGTGTTTGTGAGCCTGTCTTCAGAGGTTGTCCTGCTGCTGCTGCTCTGTGCTCTTGAAGAGTGACTTCATGGAGACAGCTCAAACTTCAGGGGTCTGGCTCGCCTCTTGTTTGGACGCCGGCCAAAATGAGCTCATCCATGACAGTGCTTCCAGCTGCTTGGTCGTAGGAGTGCTGTTCTTCCTTGACCTCCTCACCCGGCAACGACGCCGTGAGGTGGTGCGAGTGTGACACGGTTCCCAGAAGCTCCGCCAGGGACTGACCACTGGCAGCCTGCCGCCCCCTCGGCGCCTGCTAAGCAGCGCGGCCTCAGGCCTCCACTGTTCCCTACGGAGAGGCCCAGTTTGTTCTGGACACACGCCAGCGCTGAGCGGTTGGGGGCAAGGCCAGGTCAGCTCTCAGGGGTGGTCTTGTAGTCCATGCGTGCGAATGTATGTGCGATGTGTTTGGAGCCACGATGATTAGCTTGTGTTTTGTTTTTGTGTGATTCTGTTATTTTTTCCTTTGGTTTTAAGCTCTCGGGCCGTAAGATCTCTCTTTGTCTTTGTCGAACCCCCCAACATGTCCTGGGAATAGCGAGGAGGAACAGCACATAAGAGATTACGCTTCTAATTCATTCAGCTATTTCTATGAAGATAAATGCTGAAGGGGTGCGGATCCTGAAGGAAGCTTTTGTCAGTTAGGGGACACAGAGAATTGCTAGTTCCAGCGCTGCTACTCATGCTACACTTTCTTTTGATGGCGCTGCATAATATCAGCATGAGTTAGAAATCTCTGGAGCGGATAAGGTATCAGCAGGCCTGAAAGATATCCCCTGGGAGGAAGATAGCTGCACTGGACTGTGTGCTGGGCTCTGTCACTCAGTCATCTCCTGGCCTAACACAGTCAATCTGGTCTCAATCTGTAGCAGAGCACACGAGCAGGAGGGGGGCCAGCCAAAGGTCAGAACCTGAGAAGGAGTCACCCATCCCCCCCCCCTTCCTTCTGATCCACTTCTCCATCCGTGGCCACCTCCTCCAATGCTTCACCCACTTCTGCCTTAGCTCACCATTTGGAATCCATTATCCAACCCGGCTGGAGTTTTCTGATAATTAAAAGGAGACGTTCTCGATGTTCTCTCTCAGATTAACGGCTGTTCTCTGGGATCAGCCGTTGGCAGGGCGAAGACTGCAGGCAGACTGGTGCTCATCCAGAGCTGGGAGCAAATCCTAGTGTACATACATACATAGTGTGCTCACATAGTGTGAGCGAAATCCATGAGTTTTTTTAAAGTTAGCAGTTTTGGAGGTGGGATTTGCAATATGTTGGAGAAGAGAGTGGGGGAGAGGTGTTCATCTGGGGTACGTTAAGGCTGCGGTTTGCAAAAGAAAGCTATCAAAAACATCTGTCACACAGCGGCGAGCTTATTCTGAACTCGGGGGGTCAACTCTGGACTCAGTTTAATTGTAATTCAAGTTTGGCAGCGGTGCTGCTCAGCACAGAGGCCAGACACACTTGGTGTTACATTCTCAGCAGACCATCCCTCCAAAAGTGCACCTGGTCAAATTGAGTTCATCACCCATTTCTGAAACTGTGTTTGACAGCTCTAACTTTAATTACAGATACTTGGCTCAAATCTGGATTTGCATTCTGTTTCTCTTTTCACAGTTGATGAAAACTTTACCCGTTATTCAAATATGCACGTGGCGTGAGGATAAAGAAAACCCTGATGGCAGCCAGCATTTACACAACCCTTCTGTCCAGATACATTTATTTGGTTAAGCAAATTCATTTTAAAAAAGTCTAATAAAGTTAAAAGTTTTGGCTAAAGAGGACTTCAACTGATGCAATACAAGATGCACTCCCATGCACTAATGAACTTGTGAGGATTTTTCATTAGTTAAAAAACATATGAATCACATCAGATAACGCCGTTTCATGCGTTATTAGTTTCAGTTAATGAGTCATTTTCCCCCTTATCTATGAGCACATCTGTTGGACTCAGTTATTTTTTTTAATGTGTGTGCATGCAGCAAAAGATAGTTCTTACTATTATTTTCCTGGCAAATTTAAGAGTTACCAATTTGGAGTGTGACCTCAGTCAAAGGCAGTCACTTGTTTGCTGTTGAAGCATGTGATTAAATCCTAATGACAGTGCAACCGATTTGGTCTCTCTCGGGGTAGTTTATGAAGCATAGCTGGTCTTGAACTTGTGACATGCAGCTAGTCTGACAATTCACAGCCGCGGGGCCCCAAAGATCATCACAGGACTCTTAAATCAGATGACATGGTAGCCGGTGTGCTTTTTTTTTTTTTCTTTTTCTTTTTTGCATTATGTTGACAAGCCTTTCTGCAGTTTATTTATCTTCCTGTCACGTGATGCTGTAAATATTCAGGCTGCGCCTTATTTCAGCAGCAGCTGTATCCTCTGATCGGAAGTTATAGAATGTAAGCTGCCGTTACTTTATAGTTGCAACAGAGGTCAAGTCTTTTGAAATCGGTGACACAGTCTTGGTAAGAACAGGGTTGCGAGAATTATTGCTCATCTTCGTGGATCTCAAGGGCAGATCCAGGCCACTTCAGAAACAAACAGCTTTTGTGGTTATGTGGATCTGCTGAAACGTAGTATTAGAGGCAGCATCAAAAACTCAGAGCCCTGTGATGATCTAGTTTTATCTGCTGGTGGGATTTTTTGTCATTTTTAATTTTTTAAAGGTATTAGATATAGTTTTTTAGGTTTTCTGCACCTTCACTCAGTTCTCAATTCGGTCTTATTTGCTTGGAAGTGAAAAAATAAGAGTTTTAACATTTGCAGTGTGGTTATGGCCAATTTTGTCTTGTCTGGTTAACCTCAGTGGGACAGATTAGTTTCTCGTGTTGAAAAGCTCTCTGCATCTCTGTTTGTTAGCAGCTTCCACAGTCAAAAATGGCAGAGAAGCATTTGTTTTTATTATAGCCTTTTCTGTCGTTTTTGCTTTAACACCTCGTCTTCCTGCAGAAGACCTAATTACAGTGCTGGAAGTCATAGTGTGTTGATGTATATGTTCTGTGCGTAACCCCTGCTTCTCTTAAAGTGTTTCACCTGTTCATGCATCATTTCCTGCCAGCCTTCAGGGAAAACAACATCCGGGGGTGCTGCAGTGTTCCAGACATGTGTGGCTTATTAGCATGATAAATATCACATTAGTTGCAGCATTGTTGTATACTTTATATAAACTCGAAGTGTAAAATTAAACTTCAGAGACGCTGAGCCGATCAAAACATAGAGCTTGAAGTCAGCACCTCTTTTGTTGTGTGATATGAGTTTGCAGGCATATTTTCACATGTTTATGTTTAAATTTCAGAGCAAGGAATGCTTTTGAAATCAGTCATGTGCTGAGAAACCACAGACTGGCAGCACAAGTAGCAAAGAGGGTTTTAAACCGAGGGGCCTCTTGAGTCAACGATGCCATGCTTCTCTCTCCCCCCACAAGGAAGGCCTGCTGCTGGAGTCACGAGCCAACATCAGCAGCCTAATAAGAAATTGCTTCTCTGCTCCAATCAGAGGAATTCGAACATGTGCGCAGGCCAGCCGCCCTCCCCTCTATTCCACTATTTTAAGAGCCAGACCAAGGGGGGTGGAATTACACTCCAGTATACTTAATCATTTCCATCAGTGATGTGGGATACAAAAGCCCTGCTCCTCCGGGGCTGTTTCCAAGAGACATATTCACTGTACACATAAATGTCCTGGATGAATTAAGTGGAGAGATCGCTGCGCAGCTACTACTTGCACAGAAGCTTTTGAAATTGTCAATGATGTGCGTCACGCCTGCTTTAACCGAGGAGTGTGCGCAGAGGAACTGCAGTGCTGAGGAAGAGCGATAGCAAGAGATTTGGCGATGCAAAAGAAAGGGCAGTGGACGCGGTCGCAGCGGTCTACCAGCAGCTGTCATCCTAAATGAGTGACTCAACTCTAGGAAGTGACTTTTGACATACAGTCTAGAGTAAAGGAAGTGTGCACAAGTGTGCCGTAGTCTGATCAACAGTTTATCAGCTTTTTTTCGCTTTCATCCTTCACATTTAGCCGCATGTGCCCGGTGTCAAAGAAGCAGTGTTGTCACTTATGGCTTCTTGGCCCCCCTTGGTTTTTTTTTCTCTTTTCTTTCTGTTTGTAGTGGTCTTATCATATTTTTCTGAGGTCCCTCAGAGAGACAAGAAGATAAAATTGCAGGATGTGGGATTCCCCTCCTGCTCCATATGAAATAATCATCCCTCTTCCCGCTTGTCCTGTCATCTATGGGGTGGGGGGGGGGTTCAGAGGAAGGAAAAAGCGCGTGCAGAAACACAGGCGAGCTCGCACGCTGCGGCGAAGATCACAAAGACTTGGGCAGGAGGGTGGCTGTGATGTGGCGGCCCTCTGATACACATGGGCACCATTCTGGTCGTAAATGGCAACAGTGGAGTACTGCTCACCGGAAAGCCCCAGTCTTTCTGATCCGTCACACACACACACACACACACACACACACACACACACACACACACACACACACACAATCAAAAAGCACTGGCTCAAAGTTTTCTCCACCTCAGAGCTGCTGGTTCAAAGCAGCCTTAGCAACTTTGTGTTTAGAGGATTGAGTCCGATTTACGTTAATTGGACTAAATCTTTGTGTCGTTAACGCTGATGTTGGAAAAACCAGAAGATTCACCGAGTCCCGTAATCACGGAGTCATCGCTGACGTTAAAGGTGCAGTCAAGCGGTCACATGATGTTTTGATTTTCTTGTTTTATTATTGTCTGACAGCTTAACCTATCCTACCAGTGCGCCCTCTGACACACTCTGCATTAGTTGCGGTGGAAAGACAAGTCTCTGCACGCGGATGAAACAGTAGCCATGTTAGCAGTGTTTATCATGATAGCAAGAGGGTAAACAAACACTCGAACTCCTGTGAGGTCCTCTTTTACTTTAAACCTCTGCATGCTCTGCTTGCCACCTACAGCAGCCTGAAAAAAAAAACTTTTGACATGCAAGAACACCAACTGACATCCTGAAAGTTTGAGGTTAAGGTACAAGTTCACCTGAGGTGCAGTTGGCTCATGAATGTGGGTGCACCGAAAGCATCACAAAGCTTTAACTGCTACTGATGCAGTAATGGATGGGAAACCGCCAACTGATTCTTAACTGTGAATAAGTGTGAAAGTCACCAAAGTGCAGGTGAGATAAAAGGTTACAAGAAAGGAAGGAGGGAGTTTTTACCGCTATATTGTTCTTAGTGAGGCCTTTTTTTTTTCTTGTAAAGTTATAGCTTTTATCTTTGTGGTTAGATGTGGCTTTAAGCAGCGTTTTTTGTTGCACAACAGCCAGCACACATTTCATAAAAATGAAGACAAGAACAATGTTTGTATGGATCAACACTGACCACACCAGAGCAGATAAAATGTCTGTCTAACAAATAAAAATGAATAGACATTGTATATGTGTGGCTAATCTATAGTGAGAGTTGGAAAAAAAAATAAAAAATAAGAAGGTAAATAATCAATAAAAGCCTTGAAATTCTGAAAAAAAACTTTCAAAAATGGAAACCAACCTTTAACTGTTAAGCTGATCCGGGACAGGGAAGGAACGCTGGTTTAAGGAGGGAGTCATTTATGGGAAAAAGGAATGACGTTCTCTGATGATCAAAAAACGGAGCCCACTCCTCATTGTTCTAGTTGTTCAGTGGTTCTAGTTTTGGTCTTCATGCAACTCTACTGCATAATGAGCTGGATAAACCTGCAGTCAGCTGAGACTGAAGAAGGAACCTGGGTTAGTGATGACACGTTTCTTCCACTGAAAACGCGTACAGAATGAACGGAATCAACCTGGAATTTTCTGTACCTGGATGATTGAGCGGGCATCACGGCATGTTAACCAAAGCTTTTCTCCTCTGAGAAATGAAATAACATCAGAGAAGCAGGATGCATTGTTTTTTAAAAACATGAAAATAAGTAAATGTATCATAAGAATTATAGTTATCTTATAGTAGAGATATGATCGAGCCCAGCTGTGTTGTCCAGCTGTAGAGCTCTACTTATTTGTGTTACATACAGGGACTGAACCACAGAGAGGTCAGGGGTGGCCACCACCCCACCCACATGCAAGTAATTGTGAAGCCTGTTAGAAGCTGCACACACACTAAAGTCAAAGACATTCAGCAACTTCCACTGAATGCAGGCAAAAATAACTGCTGGCGACTTGAAGTGGGCGGGCCCAGAGTTGACTGAAACTACTGCCAATGAGAGCACAGGCACCCTTTGACTGAGATATGACGGGGTCGCAAATGCATTAGGGGGTTACTTAGGCAACCAGAGCCTGGAATGACTGCTACCACCCGTCAACTTCAGCTCAAAGAGATGCACGATAAGCTATTTGCTTCCTACGTGGACGCCTCTGTTATATTGTTTTTAACAGCACAGCCACCAGTTATTCACAGACCTTATCAAAAGTTTCCATCAGCTGAAGGTGACACTGAAAAGCTTATTTATGAGGAAAAAACATGACAAGAAAGCAAGAACAAGGCATCAGTTTCTATCCCACTCCAGTATAATTAATAGGCCCAGCCTTTCCACCTCCAGTAATTTCACAATCAAACGGGATTATAGATTGATGTTATTCTATCACAAATAACATTAACAGTAATATTATCTGTATTTATAACATTCAATAGGCTGCCAGTGCAGTACTCTTCTTGCTGAGAGGCAACAGTGCTGGCCTCTTGTTAAAAATTGCTGGATTGGTGAAATGCTAAATCAGAAGTAATTTACATACGGGTGCTGAAGGCAATTTTAGCAACACCTGAAACTGTATCAAGTGCTGAATAACTAGTTAAACTAGTATAAAGTAAGAGGAGACAGAGATGAAACTCTTCTAAAGATGACAGCCAAAATGCTCAGCTTCTGTAGAAACTACTTTTGAGTCACTCCACTGTGAAGTTTACTTTTTAAACTGCTTATTATTAGACCTTGAGCAACACTTAATAAAGCGAACCATGTGTAGTCAGTCATTCCACAGAAGTGTTTAGATAGGGTTAGTCATTAACAAGGAGTTATGAGTAGAGTCGGCTTTTGTTTCCCCAGAAAAGCAGTAGCAGCATTATGGCTGTTCAGCTCTGCTGTTTACAGTCTGTGATGCCCTTTGACTCTCCCCTCCTTCGCTGACCCCCTCCAAATCCTGTATTTATTAAACAACCCCACCACCTGTCTGTGCAAGAGGAATGTAAGTGCCGTCAGGGCCCAACAACCACCATCACCACCACCTCCGCCGCTGCTGCTGCCAGTTTCTGCTTCCATTTTGGTGGAGACAGGAGAGGGAGGGAGAGATTAACCGCTGGACTGCTGTGGTTTTAGGCCTGCCTGACGGACCATGCAGACTGCTGGTTCTCTCATTAGCCTCCCTCTTTTTCCTTCCAAAATCTCTCTTTCCCCTTCATTGCTCCGCGATGTGCCAGTGGGTTTTTGGAATACTGAAATAGCCTGTGTCTTGTTTTATTTGTCAGGCATTCAGTGAGAATTCCCCCTCCAACCCACAGCTGGCTCAGGAATGTCCTCTCAAGTCTCCACTCACTTCATCACCTCCTTGTCCCCCACTCGCTCTTTATTATTTCCCTCCTCTCCTCCTCTCCTGCACTGGCTCTCCGTTGTCCTCCTCTCCCCACATTTCCCCCCATTTTTATCTCTTTCCTTCGCCGTGTCCCTCTGTCTGTCCGCTCGCCTTTTCAGGGATGGTCGTTAGCAAGGGGCTGACATGGGGAGAAGAGTCGACCGGTGCCAAAGCTCACAAACTGCTCGCTGCAAACACAAAGGGTTGCTGTGGAGATGGGCTCACATATGGCTAAATTGGATTTGCTCACTTTGTCTACCCGCTCACTTTTATTATTTCTCTTTCTGCCACTGCCTCTTGCTCCCCTTAATGTTACTTTTCCCTCCTGTGCCATCCTGTGAACCTCATTTATTTTCCTCATTCTGGATGTTAATCTCCCAACTGTCTACTTTAAAAAGATGGCTCTCACAAGTACTTGCCATATTTTAACACAGATACACTAAATAACAGGATGATAAAAAAGGAAAGTATTTATATGTGAAGATCTGTTCTGTCTCCTTCACATCTTATTAGATATAAAACTCCCTGAAACAATAGTTAAATGTTTACTGAGAGTACTGGGAATGACTGTTTTAAAATAAAAGAATAATGCAAGTGTAAATTTATTTAGATTAATACGCACCAATAGACTGAGGTGAGTTTACATATATTTCTGTCTCAGGTTTCATTGTATCACTGCAGATCTTTGCAAGTACAAATGCAAATAATTTATCAGCATCACTGCATTTCCAATAATTTTCTCTTTAGGAGTGTTTTTGGTTGTCACGTATTTCACCTGACTTTTTCAGCCTTTTGGTGCATGGCACTGTGTGTGCAATGCACTTGTAAAGCTTTTTTTTTTTTTTTGCCAGAGTAACTGCCTGACTGGGGCCAAAAACAACACTCGCTGAGCAGTGGGACTCAAAGAAAACTGTAAAGTTGTGGGCTAGAAAATGAAAAACTGAGCTGAAAAGATGCTATCGCGCTTTGCATAACTGCAGTTGGGTAATAATTCTCTGTAGGGAATCTTGGTCACATACAAGTGGGCCTATTATTGATGTTAATTTAGGAAAACATATTTCAGCTTATTTAAAGAGAATTAAGCCTCGAAACCTCAGTTACCCCCCTCTAGCGATTTTATGCCTCCTCCAACCAGTCGTGTGTACCCGAGAACTTACTTTAGAAAAGTTACAAAGGGCTTCACAGAAAGACATTTAAGAAATCCACAACATAGTTTAAAAAAATATAAAAATACAAGAAGCACTCCGAGAGCACAAACCTCACCACGACAGCTCACTGTCACTCTCTCGAAGGGTATAGTAGTGTATTTTCTGCAGAAGATTAAAGATTTAAAAAGTTGCAGCGAGGTCAGAGGTCAAATGTGGCATGACATTTGGATGTAAACTATAATGTGATAACTAGTGTCCTCATATTGGATACAAACAAAGGAACTAGACTTTTAAGCATAGTTTTAAAGCTAAAAGAGATATTTTATGAAAGTTTGACCTTATCTGACCTTTAAGAAGAGGACAGACATCCAAAGTAATAATGAAGATACTTAGAATTCCCATAAATTGTTCCCTCTATGGCTATATGTTGTCAAAATAAATAATGGCTGTAAGAAACAAGTTTTAAATTGCTCTATATAGTGCTATTATCACGTTGACCTTAAGATCAATCTATTGAATATCAAGCAGAGGTCAGAGGTCGAATGTGACATGATATTTCAATCATTCTCTGATACTTTCCATATGTTGACAATGTACACCCCACTTGTAATAATCATGCTTTTAAAGTATAAGACTTTTTGTCATTTTTGAACCAATAAAGAATTAAGTTGACTTTAAAGACCTTGGTGGATCTACAGCAAATTTTTAAGGGATTGTTATCATCACCTCACTCTAGTTTCATTCATTCATTCATTCATTCATTCATTCATTCATTCATTCATTCATTCATTCATTCATTCATTCTACCCTTAATTACAGTTTAAGAGTTCTGATGGCAAAGGTCTGCTGCCCATTATTTACCATGTGATATCACAGGATACCCAGCAGAGTCCCATACAGCAATCTAACCAAGCTCCCAGGCACATGAGGGGTTAATAACTCGGAGCGTGGCCATTAAATGCTTTAGATCTGCCAGTACTGAAGTAATAGGGTCATATTTTTTTCGTGCCAGTTAAAATTGGTATCCTGCTGCATAAAAATAGCACTTTTTTATTTTTAGATCATCAAGCTAAACGACCAGTGAGCTCATGCCATGGCGAAGTGACCTTTTTCCTTAAGTCCACAATTTGCCAGAATCGCTACTCCTCCTGCACGAGTCTAAATTTAATCAAGGTCAAGGTCACATTGGTTGTTCTCAACACATTTTCATTTTCATTAGTTGGTGCAAATGCAGCCAAGCATTTACAAGGAAATGTATCACCTTTTTTTTTGTGCGTCACACATAACAATCACCTGTAAGCAGTAGCAGCACGAGGCGGATGAGCTACTGCGTCACTGACGTTGTGGTTTCCTGTTAGATATTTGTGTGAATTCTTTAATGTATATATTTAGTCATAGAAGGCATCTAATTTTGTCTGGTCTCACTGGCCTCGACCTTCAATCATAGACTTTTGATTCATTCTTGAATCCAATTCAGGCCTAATTTAGAGAAACTTCTATAAAGAATTCCTGAGACAACGGGAGAGAAGCGATGGTAGAATTGTGCAGATGTTTTAAAAATGTTAACATATTCCAGAAATACCTTCCTCAAGCAGATTTTCTCCTAAAATAGTCAGAAGTTGTGTGGCAGCATGGTTTTGAATCCTCCACAGAGAGCTATTTGCAAGCTTAAATACCTTTGACATGCCGAGCTACCTGCGCTCAGCTCTGCGGAAATCACCAGCCAGCTTAAAAGAGTTCGCTCAAGGGGTGTTACTAAGTAAGCATAGCTGTTATAAACTACAGCCAAAACCTGTGACCCCCGTCTGTTTCTAATGATTTACAGCAAGAGACTGCGGTCGCCTTCATTTTCCAGTCTTCACATGGGGAACAATGGGAGCGTTGTTCACGACACAGAGAGCATAGTTTTATAGATGGGCTTAGGTCAATGTTAAGGTGGTTCAGTGAGTGTGTTTTTTTTTTTTCTTCATGAACGTATAAAGCATCTGGGCAAGGTTTGTCTATACCAAGTTCCAGACTCATATTTGATGTTGAAAGATAATAATCCACAACACATCGTGGCCTCTGGAGGAGGTTTGATTCCTCTCCGCCACGTATAAAGTTTTATCCTGCTACAGCATCTTCAAGAGAACACAACTACACCCACTGTTTCCAATTCTTTCTCATCTCCTCGCCTCAGTTTTGTCTTTCTCTTGAACCTGAGTAACTTTTTGAGATCGAGAAATTCCACAGAGTGATTAACACAAATTCCTCCACGGAAAATTGCTCAGAACAACTATGAATGGATTCCTGTGGGGAATAAAAGGTGGCTGTGGGCTTTTGTGGACCATATATATTCTAATGCTCCACCGCCATGCCATGAATCCATTGTTAAGCTCTCTGTCTCCCAAACACAACAGCAAAGCAGAGCATCATGAATAATACGGCATCTAATACCTCATGAAATATACATTAGTTGAAGTGCTTTCAGAGCTTTGTAGCACATCATCCTTCATGATTCATACATGCTTTCTCTCCCTCTCTCTTCGTATGAGGGAGAGAAAGCATGCAGCGGCACTGTGCCGGTCGAAGCACTTGTTGATGCTAAGGCTAAAGTGAACCAGATGTACTGGAGGGGATATGCTGCGTTGCTTCTCGCTGAGGTAATTCTTGGGTTCTGTTTGGAGTTGGTATATCATTTGCATGCTCGCATGGGTGTAAACTTTAAAGACAAACAGTGAAGCATTTTGTGCAGGTGTTAAAGAAGTTGTTATTCTGCTCTGTGTTTGGCATGATCCCATGCAGGAGGGAAAAATAGTAAAGTGAGAGAGAGAAAGAGGAAGAAAAAAAAACACTGGAAGCTGTACTTCCCCTATAGAGTTGCTGGAAAATTTGTCCCAAGGAATAATTCATACTAAGGGTGGTTACAGTCCTCCCAGCCACAACCTCCCCTCCTCTGAACCTGTGAATCACAAGCAGTACACAGAACCACAGCTCTGTTAAATGTGAAGGGAATATGAAAAGCTTCTTTATGGAAATGGAAATGGACTGGCATTTATACAGCACTTTCCCAGTATTACTGACCACTCAAAGCACTTTTTAAACCACCATATAACGCTTTATTCCTACACCGACCTATTTAGAATCACCAGTTGACCTAACATGCATTCATAAATTACACGTTTGAGATGTCAAAGAATTATATGGCACACGTGGGAAAAAGATGGTAAATATGTGGTGATGTCTTCGAGAAACTTTGTGTCAATAATTTCCCTTTCGCACGAGAGAATGGGCTAAAGCTTTTCTTGGAGCATATGTTGCCAGAAACCTTGAAGGTCAGATCATTAGCACTGGTTGGATAATGTATGTCCTTGTGCCCGAATGGTCCCAGACACAAGACAAAGGCGTTACTCCCGCATACTTTCCAGGAGGGAAAACTGATACACTAGACCTTGAGTCCAGATCAAGGCATTCGGGAGACTTTGAGTCGTTCTAACTTGCCTCATTCATGCATACCTTAGTGAATGTAAACACACATAAGACACAAAACACAGACTGGAATGTCAAGATAACAAATAGTACGTCTTACTTGCCACATGAGGTTCCTCCTTTGTGTCTGAATACTGTTTGAGGTGAACTTTGGTTATTTCATGTGTCCAAAGTGTGTTCAGAAATTTGAAGATAGAGGTCAGAAGTTGGTTAAACCTTCTAACCAAAAACAGAAAAAAGTAAAGTTTTCAACTTTAAGACCGCCATAATAAGCACTAACAATCAAAACTGCTGGTCTCCTGTATATATAGTCTGTGCATGCAGATTTTCTTCATATGCAAGAGTGATGTACGTGAGTTTGACTTACATGACTTCAAAGAGGTTATGAATATCTGAAACTACCAAAATCTAAATATGTATATACTTGTGATAACAAACTAATAAAGAAAGTAGTAATTTAATTCAATAATATGCAATTTAATGCAATTATAAATAAAACTATAAATAACTGTACGGATGTATCGTTTTATCTTAGCATTTACCTCCATAAATATGCTTTTTTTCACCCAATGTAGTTCCTACTAATGTATTTCTGCTTTACTGTGCAAATGAGTGGGCTGTCACCCACAAAAGAAACAGCTGCAGCCTGTCAGGTTATTGATGGGGAACTTTAGTAATCGAGCTGAAATTTATGTCATCAGAGGTACGGTTAAAATTGAAAGGAAATAAATGAATTCATACAAAAGTACATTATTAGATAGATTTGGGAAATTCGGTCATTAATAGGCCGAATTAAAACAAATGTTTTAACAGCCAATCAGATGGCAGCCCCTCGGTGCATTTAGGCATTTACGTTCAAACAAAGCATCAGAATGGGGAACAAAGGTGATTTAAATGACTTTTAAGGAAGCATGATTGTTGGCTTGTTTCAAAAACTTTTCCAACAGTACCAGAGAATGTGAAAAGGACAAAATAAGTGGAAGTTCTCTGGAGTTCTCAGGTGAGAATGGCCAGACTGCTTTGAGCTGAAAAAGAACCACTCTTTAGAACCAAGGTAAGCAGAAAAGCACACAACACCTTGAAGCAGATGGGCTACAGTAGCAGAAGACCATACAGGGTCATCCCCCCCCCTGTTAACAGTGAACAAAGAGAAAATCTTCTATATCTATAGCAGCTGCATGATTCTGTCAAGTCAATATGGGCCCAAAATTCTGAGGAAGTTTTCCAGCACATTACTGAATCTTTGTCATCACAGTCCTGAAGGCAAAAAAATAGGTCCAACCAAACACCAGCAAGGTGTATTAGTGAGTGTGCACCGCCATTGTTTCCCCTCTCTATCCCCAAGAAATTGCAAAAAATAGGCTAAATCTTCACGCTGTCACACATTCTGTTCTGCACCATCTCTCCTCAGATCATTCAGATGTCAAGTTCAGCACAGACAGCATGCAGGTTCATTCTTAAGTAAACACAGAGGTTGCAAAGCGGAGCCCTGCTGTCCTGGTTCATTGTCGGCTGGTGACTGCAGGCATGCTTGGACACATCAGCCCTGGATCACATTGCTTTTGTTGGGACTGTCCGAGGTCTGCTCTGCTCCTCGTGACATCAAAGGACCATGTCAGTGTGAGTTAGCAAAGATGAGAGGCCGTACAAGCGCAGCTCAGTGGAGTGTGATCAGCAGGGCCCACAGTGCACACTCTGACAGCACCGTGTTGTGTTAGCAGGCAGGGTAATCACGTAGCACTACCAAAACACTCAAACACAGGAGCTGCAAGAAAGAACAAACAGGTGATGATTGGGGCGGAGAAAGGGATAGGTGGAACATTTGGATGGAGGCAGCAAACACTCTATGAGGATAGACTCTGTTCACGTGGTCTAATGACTCACTAAACACACATCAGAACAAAAACAGGCTGCTGTGTTATCTCCTGTATGTGCTACTGGACTGGATGTATGTATAACATTCAGCTATTTGATAAGAGCTACAATAGGACAGAGGTGAAGCAGGTTAGGAGAGAGGATGGTGGAGGTCAGGAGTCACCACACAGGAGGCAAAACATCCTCTGCAATACTCCCAAAAATCACATCCCCTAGCATTGCTGCAGCCAGACCTGAACATCCTTTTAGCAGTCCAAACACGGCCTCGCTCTTCCCTGTACACCTAGTCTGTAACAAATAACACGGAACGAAAAAGTCATCTGTGAAAATGTTTGGATTGTTATGTCTGAGAGGCACGCCTGTTATCTCCTGGCTGTATAATATTCTTATGCGCTGCTGTTGTGGTTCTGTAATGAAAAAAAATCCCCAACATTTAACCACTTGATGATTTTCATGTGTTAGTTTCAAAAGAAAGAATTAAATATTCTTCCATTAACTGGGGAGAATGCTGTGAAACCGGCGCTTCGAAGGCAAATTAAATGCATGGTGTTCTCGAAATGACATGTTGGATGAGGTTTGTCCTTATTTAAAATAAAGACAAAGAGCTTTATGCTTTGCATTGTTTACTTATAGTAGTATCTTTAAGAGTAATTTAACATTTCTGTGTGCAGACAGGAGTTGTTGCCCTTAAGGTTTGAACTGCTGTGAGCATGCGCTGGGTTTTTTTTTTCACAGTGCCAGTTCTTTGGCGCACAGAAAGAGGTGTTTTACCGACAGGTGTGACTCCTGACCCTATCCTCTGTCTGCGTCTGTCAACACATCTAACCCCGATGTCTCAGCTCAGGCGTGGAGAGACACGCTGCACCACCACCGGCTTTGTCTGCTCACCTGCTCGCATGGATAAAATACCCAGTCTGTTTAGCAGCAATAGCTCGCGCTAGTAATTGCTCTTGATTTTGCAGCTCGGATTCTTCTGCAGTCTTGTCTCAGACGAGTTAAAAAACATAAAAATGGGAGGACTGAACAACAAGTGTGTTTTTCTGACAGCATGTATTCCATTCTGAACCGCCCTTCGGTGAGTAATGAGGAGGGGACTGATCGTAAACTACTTGCTGGTGTTGAGCAAGAATTTCTACACTGGAGATGATGTCAAAGCCCAAATATCTTTTTGGCAATTCACCAGTTTCCTTAATTTATTTTCTGGACAGCAAGGTTAATCTTTACACAAAGATAACATTTCTGGCAAGAGTCCTGAATGACACAAACACACACAGGCATACGCGTGTATACTTTCATTCAACCGGCAGATGACTCCAGATGTTTCCTAAACAGATGAAAGGCAGGGAAGCTCCTCGCCACCCTGCGTTAGACTCAACGAACGCTCGGAAGCCGGCCAGCTGGAAACACCCAAGCTTCCATACTGTTTCCTTCTCAGTGGTCCCTCCCTGCTGAGGGCCCATGGTTGCGATTTATATCCCCAGGAAGCGTCCAGGCTTGTGGGGAGGACGAGGGGTCTGACACCACTGTCGTTCAATAAAGCTTCGGGATAAGAGAAGATAAGTGAAGAGAGGAAAAGAATAAAATGAGAAAAAAGAAAAACAGTCTCTAAGAACACACTGCAAATGTGCTTGTTTCAGTATGTTTATTAATCTAGTTAGACTGGCCTGCTTTCTGGCAATCTCATCTAGGTGGACAAATTATTTCTCATTCGGGGTTTTAGATTGGCAGCGAGGAATTATTAAACTTTTCCAACAGACTTGTCTTTCACCACGGATCCACTTCATGGAAATGTCAGGATGTTATTAAATCTGCCGCTGCAGCTCTGCAGACCCTGTGGTCAAGACCTAGGCTTTACACATGAAAAAAACAAAACAAATAGCAGCTTAGCGAGGCTCCAGCCGCAGCTCGAGGTGTGTGAGCCACCCACGTTTTACCTCATTGTATCTGAATAATGCAACATCAGTGGAAGCCACAAACCTCTCAAAATGTCACTAGGAGTCAAAAGTGGGTGTGTCTTTCACCTGAATGGGAACAATTATGGTGTTACCTCAGCTCATACAATGGGCCCATTGTGAGGAGTATAGCTCCACGGGCTGCTGGTGGATCTGAGGCTTGGCAAGATGAGAGTGGGATGGGGTTGAGGTGCGGAGCGAGCCCACCGCTGAATCGCTTGCTTTGTTTGCAGACATATCCTGGGATTTTTTTTGATCATATGGTTGGAATGGATGGGGGACTCAAAGCTGCTTAACTCTGCTTACAGTCTGGGCTGCGCACTGCGTCACACAGGTGTGAGAGCATGTTTAATCTCGCATTGAATCCCGTTGTCACTTTAGAAAACCATCCAGATTTGGCTTTAGGCACACAAAATGCTAGTAAAGAAAAAAACAGTATTATTCCACAATTATTTCAATATTGTACAGACATTGTGTGGAAACGTCTGCTGTTTGATTTACTGCAGATGGTGAAGAAGACGCAGCCTTTTGTGTCGTGGACTCATTGATTCAGTGATCTGTTCCACACTCTGCGCTCTGCTCATGCTTCCTTTGTGAAGGTGTGTGTGTGTGTCACCTGCTGCAGCTCTTTCAGCTGGTTGTGATTCACCTGCGTAGATGCGTGTCTCATCATGACGGAGTCTCCCGTGTTTCAACAGGTGTCTGGTAGGGCAACAAAGTGAACTCCTTAACATGGGGGTATATTCAGCAAAGGGCTAGAGCGATCGACGTGTAAAGAGTGGCTGCCGTTGATGTTCGGCTGACGGGGTACTTGTTAACTTGAACATTTTTTGAAATCAACTATTATGGATTTAATAGCAGCGAGTGCCTCAGATATTTTATCTGCCTCCATCAAAAATGTGTTTTCACTTTGTTTTCCTCAGCATTGAGCATCTCTGATATGCATCCATACGTGTGACTTTTGACCTGCTGAAGCCTGTCTGCGTGCTGGGTCATGTGACCTTGGAAGTGCGTATGGAGCGTGCCAGCTTTGAATATGCGTGAGGCAGGCTAAGTGCTACAGGTGTGTACGTCAAATGCACAAACCGGCCGGACAACTTGCTGATTCAGCCCTGCGGTGCTAAAGATGTCTATTTGTGTGTGTGCGTGCAAGACACTGAGCCTACTTAGCATGGCTAAGCCGGGCGGGCAGAGAGCGGAGCAGAGGGCAGACTACAGCAAAGCACAATAATAAGGTCACAAAGCACAGCCTCCATGCTCGGCTCCCATGATCCCTCAGCTGATCCTGCAGCTGATCTGACAGAAACAGCCTCCTTGTTCCACTCAGTCAGCACATCAGCCCCTTTCAACTTCATCCAGGTTACTAAATACATAGATTAATACTCTCGCTACATTCTGCACCACCTGCTTAAACCCCAAAATATCTTAATGTGGACCTTT
This sequence comes from Oreochromis aureus, assembly GCF_013358895.1. Classification (NCBI taxonomy): domain Eukaryota; kingdom Metazoa; phylum Chordata; class Actinopteri; order Cichliformes; family Cichlidae; genus Oreochromis; species Oreochromis aureus. Next base: position 13,339,058 of record NC_052945.1, read on the forward strand.
CAGCAAAACCTCAGACTAATTCAGGGCGAGTTTAATCGTTCTGGTGCCCTTGAAGGAGACTTAAAACGTATCTGTGCATTCCTGCGGAGGCTTCCAGCATAATCATTTATGCATGGCATATACCTGTTTGAAAGGAAAATAATAAACTGTTTCTAGATGCCTTTTTCTGGGGATGTCAGAAGTTGGTTTTTAACCAGCAGACCCTTTCTATTTGTGCTCTATGAGTACCCTCTCTTCTCAAAATGTCTCATGGTTTCATCACAGGCTGTGTTGGCAGGAGTCCTGACATGACCTCAGGTTGAATGGAACAAGATACAGACCCAACAGGTTATTTGAGTGTTGGTCTGCGCTCTTCATTAATGCCACGCTTCAGGTCCTGGCGTGCCTGTGTTGTTTTTGTTTCACATGACACGATGAAACAACAGAGAGGTCGAAGTATTTAGCAACAGCTTGGAGTATTGCAAAAAGAGAGAAAGACTATCCATCAAAACAGCGAACCAAAAACAAGACTGTGATGAAATGTGGTCATTTTATACGCTGGGACAACAAGCACACTCGATACTAGAAATGTAAAGAAGAGAAAAGAAAAAAAAGTAGTGCGTACCACTTTTTCACACTTTTAAATTTAGTAAGTGGCATTTCCTTTAAAACAGACGTCAGTTTCACTTTTGCAGGGCTGCTGGAGTGATGACAGTTTTGCAACACAGTCAGGAAGAACAAAATAAATGAGGCAATGCTCTCCTCACTGACCCTCCTCTAAGCTAATAAACTGCAGTTTCAGGAAACAATTCTCAAAACTCAGTTTTATTTATGTAGCCCCAGTTTCCAACAACATTCAACACAAGGCGCTTTATACTGCAAAGAAAAGATCTTACAATATTGAAAAATAAAATATTACAAACAGAGGGCTTAGTTTTTATGACTTAAAGTCTGAAATATTTCATACTTTGTCTAAGTATAATCTCATCAAGCATTAGAAATAGAGCATATATTGCAAAAATGTACCAAAATAAACTGCCCTGCTGCTGCATAAGTACAGTATATTTACTGAACTACTTTGAGCTGAATGTATAAATATAGGCATATATGCCTGTAGCCTCATAATTATCTTTAAAAATGAACTCATGAGCGCACTAAAAAAAGCTCTGCAAGCTATAGCTGGTGGAATAGCCTAGAATTGCTGCCCATGTAAATACATCATAGGGGCATAGCCTTGAAGCAAAAGGATACTCTCTTTATTTTCCACTTCAGCCTTCAGGTTCTTAGACTCTGTATTTCCTGACCCTTAACTATCGAGTCCTGTCATCACACCGGTTATGATGAATCAGCAAATGAACAAGTAGCACCTTCATAGCTGACCACGCCGCTGTCTGAACTCCTCTCTTCCTGAAATTCCAGCTCTTGTTCCGATGGCAATGAAGAAAAAGAGCAAGTCAACAAGGCAAAGTTTCCATTAGGAGCCGTCATACTTAGTTTATCCCAACACTTGACTGATTGTTTTGTTCTACAGCTTGATGGCTCTTTCTCCAGGCAAACCATGTGCTAATACTGTATATAACTGTGCATGTGGATAAACACAATAGACTAACTGTTCTCCTCTTCTACATTTCCCCTTCTCATTCTCCTTCCCTTTGTAAATTCACAAGCTTGTTATGTGATCATAATTGTGCTGAAAGAGCTGGGCCTATTGGACGGCAGCGTGGGCTGTGTAGCGGTGGAAGAAATTCAGATCCTTCGCTTAAAGCTGGGGGTAGGAAGGCAGTTTTTGTGGTTTTGGGGCAAAAAAAAATTCCATTATAACCTTTCAGCATAATGTAACTCAAGTGGTCTGAGAGGAAACACACTTCCTACTTATTTTGTTTTAAGACTTTAGAAAATCTAGCCCGTGATGGGAGACGTTAGTCGGTCACAGTTCTTTCCGCAGAGAAGGAGCGTTTCAGTTGTCTGTTCAACAAATGCAGATTTGTGTGCATGTCAGGAACACATACAGGAAAATTTGCCACTTCAGCATCAACAACTGGCTGCACCCCCCCCTACACACACACACACACACACACACACACACACTTTTTAGAGTCTAAAAGAGATGCTGACCGTAAAAAAATATGCAATGTGTAAGTACTGGTGAAGTGCAACTTTCATTAGATACACTATTTGCTCATCTGCTTTCACACACATATGAACTTGAGTGACACTTAATTCTTAATCCACAGGCTTTGATATCTGTCCACCTTTTGCAGCTATAACCGCCTCAACTCTTCTGCGAAGGCTTTCCACAGCGAGTGTGTTTATGGGACTTTTTGAACATTCTTCCAGAAGCACATTTGTGAGGTCAGACGCTGATATTAGACAAGAAGACCTGGCGCACAGTCTCTGCTCTAATTCATTTCAAAGGTGTCTTATCAGGTTGAGGTCAGGACATTGTGCAAGCCAGTCAAGTTCACACCAAACAAGCTCATCTGTGTCCTTATGGGCCTTGCTTTGTGCACTGGTGCGCAGTCATGTTGAAACAGAAAGAGGCCATCCCCAAACTGTCTCCCAAACTGTTCCCACAAAGTTGGGAGCATGAAATTGTCCAAAATGTCTTGGCATGCTAAGGCATTTAGAATTCCTTTCACTGGAACTAAGGGGCTGTGCCCAACTCCTGAAAAACAACCACACACCATAATCCCCCCCTTCACCAAACTTTACGCTTGGCACAGTGCAGTCAGACGAGTACCGCTCTCCTGGCAACCACCAAACCCAGACTCATCCATCGGATTGCCAGACAGAGAGGGATAAGTCATTACTCCAGAGAACACATCTCCACTGCTCTAGAGTCCAGTGGCGGCATGCTTTACACCACTGCACTTGGTGATGCAAGGCTTGGATGCAGCTGCAGCCATGGGAACCCGTTTCATGAAGCTCTCTATAGATTATTGTTGAGATAATCTAAAGGCCACATGAAGTTTGGAATGGACTGACTCAGCAGAAAGCTGCCGACCTATGCGGACTTTGTCTACCATTTCATGGATGACTTGCTGACGTTCCCAAACACTTCCATTTTTACTTCCACTTTTTTATAATTCCACAAACAGTTGACTGTGGAATATTTAGTGGTGAGGAAATTTCACAACTGGACTTGTTACACAGGTGGCATCCCATCACGGCACCATTCTTGAATTCACTGAGCTCCTGAAAGTGAGCTCTGCATGCGTATGTATTTGATTTTACACACCTGGGCCATGGAAGCGACTGAAAGAACAAATGCAATTATTTGGATTGGTGACCGAATACTTTTGGGAATATAGTGTATAAAACCTGATTAGCACAAAACGTCCTCATAGACTGTTACAAAAGATGGACATGTTGTCCGATCTGAAAAGTGAAGCTAAAGATTAAATGACCCAGTTCTTTACTTGATTTTTGACCTTTGCTAATACTTCCATGATGAGTTCATAGTCTCAGGTGCTACCATCAAATCTTACTGAATAAAACATGATATATTACATAAATTCTGAGATTATGTGACCCTGTATGTCGGTTTTAATCAGATCTGTCCCTCACTCATCACATCCAGTTTCAGAACACCAAGATACTTACAAACTGTTGAACCTGAGGCTTAAAGATGGGACTTTACTAACCACCAACATACACAGTCTACCATTATAATACGCTGTTAGTGAAATTAAGATTGATTACAGGTTGTGAAGTGGACTACTCATGTGAACTTGCTGTAACACCCAACAAGGGAATCCAGCTTATGCTTTTGTATTTTACCCATGACAGGACGTCTTATGACTAATGACGCTGTTAGTCAATATGTATTCTACACTCATCCGCTGATGATAACACATCGTCTGGTTCTGCTAACCGATCTTAACCAGTAGCTACAGCTCTGGATAACTTTCATGTTTATGTAGCCATCAAAGCCATTTTGACACAGTCACTCTTTATAGTAATTGAAGAAAGTACCTATAGCGTTTAGTTTAGGCAAGGTTGCTGCTTGGATTGAGCCTACAGGAGGCAGGATGCCCCCATGCTTGCAGTGACTTTACCTAACATTTATCTGTACTGTTCTCACATAGGGGCAGTTGGACATTACACACACTCTGGACCAGGATGCTGGCAGGTTAGAGCCCATTCAGTGTAGGGGTTTGTGTTCTCACATGCACCTCTGTAGGGTAACATCTGGAGAAATTCAGGGCTGTGGTGCCTGTGTGTAAATGCTAAAGTAAATAAAGCTGTTAAATACATGTGTTACAGTAAGAACTACATTATATGTCTCGAGTGTTAGGTCATTTGCAGTACTTTAGTTACTGTACCTAATCATTTTCATCACTGTAGCTGTAGCTGGCTTTCTTTTGTTTATATATGGCTTCAAAAAGCAAATCAGCGAGTGTGCGCATGGTTAAGTTGTCTTTGTTCACTGTTCACCCTAAACCACATGGCAAAAGCCAGGAGGCATCTCCTCAAAGATCGCATTCTCTAAGTATAAAAAAGAAAGCCTAAACCAAAAACATAACTTCAACAACCATCAATCGACAATACCCAGGGAGTTTCACTAAACCTCATCTGCACTGTCAGATCGCTGCATCTCTGACTGCACAAAGCAGACGTGATGTTAAGATTGCAATAAAAAAAAAAAAAAATCTGTTTTGCTGTACTGGCCTTTATGAAATCAATATTACTCCAGTCTTTGAATGTGCTGCAGAGACTCCAAGAAACTTGAGGATTAGGCGCTGCCCAGGAACGATGCCAGAGTATGCGGGTAGAGACAGAAAGAGCCGATCTCCTTGTGTGAGCCAGAGAACTTAGGAATTACAAAAGAAGGCGATCTCGCTTCTTCCCTCCCACCCCCACAGTTCCTGAGTCTATCATGGCTGTCACCTAGCATCAGCGAGCCTAAAGGCTGAAGCTTTTTGTGCCCAGCATCCTGGACTGATCGTGCAAATCAAAGAATGAGCGCACCCATCAAGGAAGCTCTCATGCCACAGGGCCATGAAGAAGAAGGAGGGATGTGGGCCAGAGGAAGCCATGAGAATCCGATCACTGAGGCTAATCTGGTGAGCGGAAGTCGTCTTGCCTGTGATGGAGAAAAGGTGGTTTAAACATACACTTATACATTGGATTCCGGGGTTTCGCTGCCAAACTTGGTTGTAAAATGGCTGACTGCACACTTAGGACTCATCCATATTTGATTTCTGTGAAATCTGAAGCTAGAAGAGTAAAGTTCCCCTTTGTCTGTTCTGCTACTTTTACAAGAATGTCCCCCACAATCTTCTTATGCACCCTCAGTGCTGTGGTTGCTCAGGTCTCTCTGTGCTGCAGAGATTATAAAGGTGCTGACAGCTGAAAGTGATGAGAACAGCTTGGAGGCATCACTGGCTGATTTGCATGGACTTGACAATGTCACTGTGTTGAGCCTTTTCCCTGCTTTTCTCTTCCCTCTATTTCCCCCTCAAGCACATACACATGACCTATACATCATCATTGGGAGTGAATCAAAAGCATGGCTTTGTCTGCGCTGCCTTGCAAAACTTTCAGGGAATTTTGAGAGAGATGCTCCAGTTGCTGCATACTTCAAATATGTCACTATCCTCCCACACGCTCTCACACCGACTGGATTTTACCATCGACAGTTCAACCACTGACCAGTGCTGATGACATGTGGGAACTGCACTGTGGGGAAGAACAACATCATTGAAGGAAGTTATTAGGACTGACAAAATGATGTAAGGTGTTGGTAGAGAGACAAACACCATGTCAGTCCTCAGATATGACCGGCACTTCAAAATGACAGGGTTCCTGTTTACTGAGAGGAATGCGACAATCTGGAAGAGAGCCAGAGAGGGCTGATGACAGGCAGACGGCCTGTTGATGCTATCAGCACCTTCCAATCTGCTTGCGCATACCACAAGATATCAGACATGGCTATGTGACTGCGGTTTACCGTGTGTCTGGCTAAGATAGTAGCCTCAGTAAAACAGGTTGAGACTAGCTTGGAAAAAGAGCAGCAGTGTGTTCATCAAACTGGTTTAACACTCAGGGGAAGGCTGCTGAAAATGAACTCCAGACAAACTTCGGATAAATAAACCCAGAGAGGAAAATGCCACAGACAACAATAGGTCTGTTTAGGAGGTTTTAGTTTTTCCAGCACAGCGAACAATAAGTTTATTCATCATCCTCTGTACTTACTAAAAACATGGTTCTCTTAACAACTGTTAGAGTTAGTTTATTGCAGATAAACCTTGTTTCTTGCTTTACCAAAGTGAAACCATTAAAGACAAACTAAGAGTTGAATAGCAGGCCAGTAAGGACACACACACATATATAAATCACATCCTGTCAGCAACCTAATCTACTTAATGACTGCTTTTTCACCTGGAGGCTACCTAAAGGAATAAACCATGTTCAGCAAGAGTTTGGGACAACAGGCTTGACAAAAAAAACAAAAAAACCCAAACCCTTCCCCCTCAAAACTCCCCCGACTAACTCCCGAAACTCCACTGATTCTCTAGCTCACTATCCCAGGCTATATAACACATATTTACCAAACTCACTTAATCCTTTAATTTATGATCCACTTCAGTGCCTCTCTGTTGAACATCAGGGCTTCTCTGCCAAGTTTCAGTCTAAAAAACAACGGTAAGAGCACACCGTATGATTAGCTTTTTTGTTTTTCAGACTCATGATTTGCCTCCCCCCAACACCACCAGCACTACGGAGACTTCTGACAGGTGGAGAGTGAGAGCTAAGCCTGCTTCCTTGATTCTGTGGCCAAAGAGAAAATAACAAACACTGGTAGCAAGAGAGCAAGCAACTGCAATAACAAGCTGAAGGCAATAATCGGATAAATGCCTTCTTTAACGCTTAGTCATTCTAACCTGACTGTCAGGTAGGTATGGCTGTAGTTCCATATAATTTTATGGTTTCAAACATGAAATTTGTGAAAATGCTCATACAAATGATGATGTAGTTTTGAAAGTGGCCTGTTTTTGGTAAACTGGAACCAGCATACACAATTACTCACCGACCGCACTTGTTCAAATATACGTGGAGTGGAAATATAAGCCAATAACACGACAGGAACTCAGTGCATTTAAGCATATAGACATTGTTATGATGAGGGACTGATGTTCAAACGTCAGAATGGGGAAATAAGGTAATTTAAGTTGTTGGTACCAGATGGACTGGTATTTCACAAACAGATGATCTGTTGGTATTTTGTGATACAACTCTCTATAGGGTTTAAAGAGAATAGTCCGGAAACGAGAAACTATACAGTGAAGGGCAATTCTCTGGGTTAAAAATGCCCTGTTGATGACAGAGATGAGAGGAGATTGATAACTCAAATAACCACTCGTAACAACCAAGGTGTCCAGAAGAGCATTTCTGAATGCAGAACACATTGATCCTCGAAGCAGATGGGCTACACCACACTGGATGCTACTGCTGTCAGCTAAAAAACAGAAAACTGAAGCCACAATTCACACAAGCTCACCAAAGTTGGATCAGGGAAGATTGGAACAACAGTGCCTGGTCTGATGAGTGCCGATTTCTGCTGCAACATTCAGAATTTGGCACAAACTACAAGAAAGGATAGATCAATCCTGCATTTATCAACGGTTAAGGGCCTGAGCATTGTTTAAACACCACAGACTACATGAGTATTGCTGCTGCTGATGTCCATCCCTATATGACCACAGTGTACACATCATCAAATGGCAGCTTCCAGCAGGATAACAAGCCATGTCACAAAGCTCGAATCATTTCAAACTGGTTTCTTGAGGATGACAATGACTCAAATATCCTCCACAGTCAACATATGTCATTCTAAGAGAGCACCTTTGGGATGTGGTGGAATCAAATCTGGGGCAACTGTGTGACGCTGTTAAATCAAAATGGACCATCTGAGGAAAGTTTCCAGCAATTTGTTAAATCTTTGCTATCAAACCGGTACTAATGAATTGTGCCTAATAATGTGTGACAATGTCATAATGTCTGACTTAAATAAAAAAGACAGATGTGGGAGACAGGAGTCCATAGATAGAAATCCCCGTATTTGGATCTCTGTCCTCCACAAACTGTACAACCACAGGACCACTGGGGGTCTGTTGCGAGCTAAACCTTAGCGCTGATCTCTGCTGCACAAACACTGGAAACCACATCACACATTCACAAGAACCAAAGTTTAAACACAACACAAACATAATAACTGTAACAACCACAACACTGCTGAACGGATAGGTAGATGTTACACTCACCACAGAAAAGCTGTTTCTTCCTCATTAAATGAAACATGTAGTACGCGATAACTCAGTGTGAGGGCATAAACTTAAAAGACTAGTACAAATTAGGTTTAACGCACTAATTAAATGTAAGCAAGGACATTATTTGTAATTACACTGTGTGTCTGTGATGTAACAGTGCAGGTGCTATTGTGATTGATCCACAGATGTCTTGCCTGGGCACGTCTTGTGTTTCTGTTACCTCATCAAGAAGTGCAGTGGCAAAGATAACACAAAAAGCAGATCATACACACACGCGCACATGCACCCCCCCCACACACACACACACACACGCCAGGCTTCTTATCCTTACTACACAAACAACACAAAAAAGTTGCACAATGTCTGGAACAAGGCTGAGGATTTGTGTTTTCCTTATTGTTACAGCAACTTTACACTCTCGTCCTATTAACCGCCTATCAGCACATCCTTCTGAGGTTTGCAGGGGACTCTGAGTTGCCCAAGCTGGGACATGCACCCTGCATGTCAGCCAGGTCAGAAACGCAGATGTGTCAATCATCACCGCAGCCACAACCAATTTAAAATCCCAAGAAACCACAAAGGAAAAAAATAGCAGTTACAAACTGCGCTGGTTTTCCTTGTCAGACAGGTTTCTTTCCCATGCCAAATGGCTTCCAGATACAAAACAACTTTTTCATAAGAAGTCGTTGCGTAGGATCCATTACTAAAGCAATGAAAAGTTTATGTTTACTGATGCTGTAACTGACCCCAAAGATCTTCAAGTTCCTCTTGTTGTACTCGCAAACAAAGCTACGTGTAAACTATGATGTTACAAGTTACAAATCAACAGACAAAATAGATCTGAAGTCCCCGAGAGCTGTCTGGGGCCAGAGACTGTATATTAATGATGGCTGTAGCTACTGTCAGTACAAAGCACAAACTTCACACATGAGTGGGTTTAAACACGCAGCAAGTCACATGATTTGTCAGATAATTTAAATAAAGATGTTTCAAAAGACAGCCCTGCAACAGCAACTTCAGCTAATCCCCCTGAATTGAATAAATGGAAAAAGATTGATGGATGGATGGATGTTTGAAAAGGCACCAAGAACACAAACATGGTGGTGAGGTCTTTGCCATGGTCTCCCCACCCTCCCCTTCCAGATTCCCTCTCATCTGAAAGAGGGGGGAAAGAAAACTATTACAGGATAAATTTAAATCGCAGAGCCCCTGTGACATTATTAACAGACATAATGGATAATACCATCATTACTTCCCATAAAGAAACATGCAAATTTGTTTTTACTTGACCAGTACTTGACTTTGATTAATTAACTCCTTCATGTGGCCAGTATTTGCAGATGTCTACAGAGCTCCAGCCAGACCATGAAACCACAGCTGATAGTCAGCCCTTTTTTAGCCCTCAGATCTCAGCATAATGTACAATTGATGGTTGCTATAAAAGTATATGGCAAAGCTAAAGGCAAGAATGCAACTGGACTGTAGTATGGCTAAACTTAATTTGACTTACAAAGAAGGACTATGGGGGATTTTTTTTAAACCATTATAATAGTAGAGTTTCACCAGCATGCCAGTATTGCCAACATACCACTTTTAGGTAATTGAGTCTATGCACCTTTCCTTTGAAAGGACACTGCCAGGAATACCTACCACTTTGCTTCCTTACCGCTTTCCTCTTTACCCTCATTGCACTAAGATCTCATTATTTGACAGGGAACTTTGCGGCTCCAGCATCAGGAAACAATAGTATTTCTGTTCATAGAGACAGATACCCACAGCACTATAAAACACTTTATATGAGGGATATAAAAGACCTCTTATAGACCGATTTCTTACAAAAACCAATAAAGTGTATTCTGTTGAATTATTCGACGAATGTCAAAGTGTTGTAATTGCGGAGCTGCTGTGGTTTCTACACAAGTTTTATGCAACTTTCAAGTGCTGTCGGAACTGTCACATGAGTCGAGCAACTAACCAGAAAACATTCGCAGAAAATAACAGGGATATTGGGGATTGTTTGACATGATTATATTATCCAGTTTTAAGCAAGTTACCTTAACTCCAATCTGCAATCATATCAAGAATTCGATATTAGCCATATAAGTATTCTTTAAAACATTCTGGTGTTTTCAGTCACAGAATAGGATTGTCTCCCCTCGGCGAAAATGATCTGTGTTTAGACAACTGACTACAACCCAACCTGTTAAAGGAATCTCTAGGTGATTAACCTACATTAACCTACATGTGGCATAGCTATTTTTTTCAGTAGCTCCCTTGAGGGGTCACTACAACAAATCGTCTGCCCCCATCTCGCCCTATCTTGGCATTCTCCTCTCTCACAACAATCCTCTGCATATCCCCCTTCACTACATTCACGAACCTCCTATGACCTTGTCCAAACTATCCCAGATCCACATTCAACTTGGCCTCCTGACTTCTTGTAAGCGCCACCGTCTCCAAACTACACATAACAGCAGGTCCCTGGTCTCCTTTCAGTCTTGCCGCTATGCTTCTGTCACAAATAACCCCTCTTCAGCTATGCCAGCTACCGCCACCAAGATAAATCATTTGATATACCCTATATAATTAATTATGGCGCATTTACAACAGACAACGTACTGAATATTCAACCAACTTTAATATTTGGAAGGACACAAACCCGCAAAATTTCGACAGTCTAAAATCGGAGCCTGAGATGAGGTCCCTGAACGCAGCACACACAGAGCGCTCGGGTGTGACGTAGAGCGCAATCAGGGCTGCTGAGGCAGACTCGGAGCTGAACTCACTCCACATTTTACGGAGCGCTGTCAGCGCTGCGCGGAGCTACTGAGCGAGTGTGTGTGTGTGTGTTTGAAGGGGAAAGCGCTTTTAATCCCCTGAACTTTCCGAGAATAAAAGAAGAAACCCCGGGGAGCGCACGGAGCGGACCGTGGCACATGGAAACGCTATGCAGCTGGAGAGACGGCGGTGGACTTTATCGTAGTTTCACTCAAGAGGAGGCTAAGTGAGGCGAGATAAACATGCTCACCCCGATGCTGGCCTCCTTGCTGCCGCTTTTCCTTCTCTTTAGGATTTCTTTCTGCCAATACTCAAGCGACCAGTGCAGCTGGAAGGGCAGGTGAGGGCTACAGACTTTTTTTCCCCTTTTAACTGAATGTATTTTGAACGTCAAACTAAACTGCTAAATAAGAAAAAGCGAGGATGTGAGCAAACATGAAAGCTGCTGGTGGCGACCTGAAATGACTGTGACTGAAACTCAAGACACCGCGGTGATGTGGGAAGCAGGCGGCAGGGTTAGACGATAAATTAAAGCAAAGTTAGCCCCTATGTTGGCTGTAGGAAATAAAAGATTTGTGTACTTTGTGATATAAGTTAAGAAACTACAGTATTTTTTTGTGTGTGAAAAGTGTAGTAATGTCAGAGACACGTGTGTTTGGGGTTGTTTTGGACATGAATGACACGATGGTTCAACCACAGATTTTAATAACATGATGGGAGTACTTTGGAGTATAAAAATACCATGTTTACAACATCCCACACACAAATCGCCTTTTTAAAAATTTATTTATCCTTTTTACTTCTGTTTTATCCGCCCCCCCCCAAAAAAGTGTGGGGGGGACATGTGCACACACTTATAGGCTCAAGATATTAAAGGTAGCCACACAGATGTATGATTGATAAACGTCAGGAAATGAAGCATGCACTGGAAAGTTTCACCTCCCATCAAACATCTGCTGAAATCTGTTTTGCACTTCAGAGCTGCGCCTTAAATAAGTGTGGTTTTTGTTTTTTTTGTTGTTTTTTTCATCATCCTGCAGTCAGGAGGGGCTGCCCATACTTTTGAGCTTTCCACCAATAATCTGTTGTTCATTAGGCAGAGTCTTGACTAATCTCCTTTAATTGCCTGCAGAAGTGATGAAGTTAGAAAGGACTTAATTAGAGGCATGCTGAGGAGAGCCTGGTTATGGGGCTGCAGAGGCATATGCTCAGCATGTGCCGCGGGTTCCTTTTGAGATCTATGGCAAATTTTGAATTTCAGCATCTCATTTTCAGGAAACCGGGCGTTTCTCCTCCGGAGTCAAACCGCTAGCTTGGCATGCGTATGCTGGTAGACTGCTGATGGCTTCCTGCCTCAGGCTTTGCCACAGAATGACTGACAGAGCCGGAGTTTTCAAACCCCGACCAGGCATTAAGTTCTGGAGGGAGTCATTTGGTCATGCTGGCGCCAGAGGCCGAAGTGCTGCCCGGACAAGTCTCTTCCAGTCTCTTTGGTGGCTTGAAAGCAAGGGGAGGTTCGGTGCGTGACCTGCATTTGCACTTGCATGCTGCAGTCCCAGCTACTGTTGCTGCTGTTGTCTGCCCAGAAGCCCCTGTGTCCCTCCATTCATCCATTTCTGCCTCCAAACCCTTCCCAAAGGCAGCTTGCCAGTGGTGCGTTTTGCCAAAGCGCTGGGCGGAACAATGCGGTACGGGGAGTGTGTGTTGGGAGCTGAGGTCATTTTGGCTGCTCCGGCTCGTGACTGGTCATGCAGCCAGTCTTGCGCACGGCCTTAATAATGCTTCAGGAGGAATGTGGTTTAATGTCCTTTGGGTCTGCCAGAGGTCTTCAACTTGGTCAGTTAATTCAGGCTATAAATGCCCCCAAAATCATTTTTAGATTAGTGAATAAGTCTCTTTATTCTTTATTTGGGTAAAGGGGGTTTGAAAAAAAAAATTAAAGCTTTCCAGAGGAATGCCACTTTTATTGCAGCTTGTTTGATATGTTGTGCCTTTTTTCCTTTCTTTATCCAGCGGTCTGACCCATGAAGGCCACACCAGGGATGTGGAGCAGGTGTACCTACGTTGCTCCCAAGGCTCTCTAGAGTGGCTTTATCCCACAGGGGCCATCATCGTCAACCTCCGACCCAACATGGTCTCTCCTGCCACCGCTCGGCTCTCTGTCTGCATTAAACCCTCCGCCGAGTCCAGCGGCACCAACATCTACCTGGACCGCAACGGCAAGCTGAGGTTACTGCTGCCTGAGCAGGACCAGGCTCAGGGCAAGGTGCACTGCTTCGGCATTCAGGAAGGGGCGCTCTTTATTGAGGCCGTCCCCCACATGGACATCAGTCGGCGGATTACGGCGTTCCAGTATGAGCTGGTCAGCGACAGGCACAAGGCGGGGCCGCACTTGCTCGGTGGTAAGATGCATCTTTGACATCTTTAGTGATACCCCTGAAAACTGCTTCTTCTTTGATCTGTGTAGCTCCTATAAAGGCCTTACTTTAGATTCCCTCTAGAACTGAGTTCCTTTGTGCTCTGTCCCTGTGGTGCGCATCGAGCACTAAATGCAGCCATCTACTGGTGGAAACTTTCATTAAGTTGGACTCTAATAGTAGGAAACTCAACATTTGCTCCAGCATGCTGCAAATACTACAGCCAAAGACTTTTTTTTTTTAGTAGCATTGTGTTTACATTAACGATTTTTTTTCTTTTGGGGGGTTTCTTGTCAGACTCATATTTTCACTGTGAGGATTAAAATGTCAAAATCGGCTTTTAAACTTTAGTTTTTCGGGATAAAACGTTAACCTCTCAGCTCATTTTCCAAACATTCTGACTTGATTTGACTCGAACGTCGCACTGTAAGCCTCTATTGTTTTCCTTTTTTTCTTCTTCTTCTTTTTTTTGCCTGGTTTGTGTGTGGAGGGGCACAGGCAAACAGAGGGCCTCCAATGAAAAACAGTCGTGTATTTTCACGCTGCGTACCTGCCAAACCTGCACATTTTCAAGCTGTGCAGCCATGTTTTTTTTTCTTCTTTTCCACCTAAAGCAAAATATGAGCAGTATCAGGCCCACATCTGTTTTTACGGCTCTCTGGGTTCACATATTCACATCCTGCGTCATTATCTGGCACAGCAGACAGAAACAGACAGAGAGAGGGTTAAACGTAGAGTAGGAGTTGTTTTGACCACATCAGCTCGCTCGGCTCAGCTCTGTAGTATAATCTGCTGCTGTAATGTGGCCTGAGATAGGGCTGGGATGATTCACAAAGACACTGGTCTTGTGTCATCTGAAGCCTGGGGTCACAGTTTGATTGCTGCGGCTCCTCCTCCTCTTTTTTTTCTTTTTCTTTTTTCTTGTTTCTTCCTTTCCTCTTCTCTCTGACCTACTGTGCTGGGATTGAGTTGCTCACCATCAAATTGGAATGTATCTCCAACCAGATGTTGGGAGGAACTTCTAGGACCATATAGGCTTGTATTTCCCTTGCTGTCACTCCCTTAACCTCCCTTTCAGCTCGCTTGACTTATTCTCCCTTTTCCTGTCCTCAGCCTCACTATTTCCTACCTCTTAATTTTCTTTCTTGCCTATTTATCATTCTCGTATTTTTCCTTTTCGTTCCTCTCCCTTCATATTACCTCCCCTTCCCCTTCCTAGTCGTTTGAAGTGGGTTTCGTCTCTGCTGAACGGTATTAGCAAGTTGTGCTCCATTACAGTGGAATGCATCTGGTCCCAGATGTTTCAGGGACACTCTAATGTGCCCCTCCACTCCCTCCTTTACCACTCCTCCCATCCCTCATCCCTCTGTGCTCCTGTGAAGTGGTTCTGATCAGAGTGGCGCTGCATGTGCAGAGGGCCAGAAAGAGATGCTGACTCGGTTCTCAGCCCATTCCTGCGGTTCTATTTCATGTTTGACTTCCTTGGAGAAAAACATTAAAAAAAAGAGTGGAAAAAAAAACACTGCAGGGTTTAGGCCTCGGTGCTCTGCCTGATGCTATGGCGGTACGCAGGCTCACTTCAAAGTGAGTTTGCACTCTGCTCTGGGCGAGGTTGGTCTCTATGAAGTCTTGGCTCTCCAGCTGCTACTAAGCCATCCAAGCTTGTGGCTGTTTGACCCTTGAGCTCTTTTTAGTGATGTCGCAGTGCCTTGTGTTGCTACACTAGCTGACCTCAAAGATCCCTCACCTCTGTACACTCATCATCAGACAAGCCAGCTAAAAATAAGGTTAAGCTGCGCTCCTAAATATGACCAAGGGTGAACATCACCGCTTTGGCAGGAAGTCTTATTAGATGTAATTGCACACACCAAATTAATATTTATGCTCAGTTTTATGACTGGTTAGGTTAGGGTGCTTTCCAGCGCACCGGGCCCACCTGAGTTAACATTATTTAAACATTCTTCCACTTATTTTGTGGTCAGACGACTGCTCCTTCCTCACCCTCAACCCACTGCTGACTAGACAGTCCTCTTTTTGCTCCCACTCCTCCTCCTATCCCCACCTGCTTCAGAGTACTACTAAGGAAAACCAAAGCAGGTCTAGGGGTTAATAATGGTTAGGCCAGCCACAGGACCACCTGAGTCAACTAATCACGGAGTTGACTGCTCTCATTAAGGGCCCTTTCTCCTGCTATAAAACAGTCTGGAGGAGGGGGAAGGCTGAGTTGCTGCTATGCAGACCCCAATCAAAGGTGAAATGGTGCCTGGAGCAGACTTTTAAATAATTGATGTGGGCTATTGTATTTAATTCACTTTTTCTTTTTGGAAACTAAATTACTTGCACTTTAATTGTCCTGTGCCTGTGTAATGCAAGATGTGCGTGAAATAGGCAAAATCTATCCTCTGTTTGCTTCTTCTGAAGGCGGGCTTTCTTTGTAAGCCCCCCTTGATGTTATAGTTGCAGTCTAAGTAGGCCTGCAGGAGTGCTGTGAGAGCTCAGGTCAGATGTAACCTCTACTAGTTTGACTGTTCTTATACCCGTCATCTGGTCCTTGTTTGTCATGGGGTGTCAAGGGGTTCCTGTTTTGGCAAGGGAAGCTGACTGAACAGCTCCCAGGAGCATTAGACATGCACACACACACACTTAGCTTTTTGAGTTGTGCTTACTATCAGCAGCGTGCCTCTGTCTGGTGTATAACTCTGAGCTCAGCTGAATCCTGGTCTCTCATTTCTAAATAAATATTCATTTGTCAGAATGGAAATGACTGTGACCCTAATTGTCTGTATGTGAGGAACACTTACTCAAACACGGCCACAGATGTGTGTTTACTGGAAATCTGTGGGCCTGTTAACACGATTTTTATCACGCCACATGCATTTTTTTTATTTATTTATTTTTTTTTTTTTATTTGCACACCATTTTTCTCTGAACTCATCCACCCTCTTTCTTTATTTCCACATAGCGTCCTGTCAGCCCTGCAGTGACACTGAAGTGCTTCTAGCTGTCTGCACAAGTGACTTTGGTAAGTGCTGTTTTGAAGAATTATAGGCTTCCTGCTGTTGCATGGTTGGCGTAGATGTCCAATAAAAACACCACCGTTTGAAATATTGCTGTTACCAGTCTCTAAATCCCAACTTCCTGCTCGGTTTTTCCAGTGGCACGAGGCAGCATTAGGAAGGTGGATCAGGAGGAGGAGCACTCATCTGTCACTGTGGAGATCAGTCACCTTTACAGACAGAAAACCCACGTCTTTGTATCTGGGGGTGTGAGGGTACGGACCTGGACTGGCCGTATCAAAATGCCCCTTGAGTGTGGGGTGAGGTCCGGTGAGGGGGAGTTTCTGTTCACTGGGGCCGTGAGGTTTGGGGAAGCCTGGATGGGCTGCGCCCCACGCTACAAAGACTTCCTGCGGTTGTATCATGAAGCACAGCAGCAGGGCACCAACCCCTGTCACGTGGACACTAACTGAGCAGGTCGTCTGCCCACAGTTGGAGATGGAACAAGCCCTCAGTAACTGAGGAGACTGGCCCAGTGGCCCAGAGCCCCTCTCCTCTCCTGCTGCACCGTGACTCTTTGGAGACAATGGCTGGAGCTGCTGGATGTTGCCAAGCAGCGTGCTAGCCGAACGCCGGTGATGCAACGTGGAATGTGTTCAGACCGCCTTTCTCACGCACGAGGAATCGCAAACTTTTAAATGTAGCAGACCCCATTTGGTGTTTATGTGTATAAAATGTGAATGAATATTGTACATTTTGAAGCTCTGTGTGCTTTGTTCAAAATCAAAACGAAAACAAAAAAAACTTGATGTACAGTTCTGAATTTATTTCTTATGACAGATGTATAAAATGAAAGACTCTTATTTTGTTTAAAAATTTATTGCAGTTTAAAACCTGAATTATTTTTTTCAGGTTGTACAATTGTTTAAAAAAAAAAAAAAAAGAAACCAAAAAGTTTTTTTGTTTTTTTTTTGCCACTGAGAAGAATAAAAACTTTTATTCCCATGTGCATGCTTACATGTGTGATGTTTGCATACTCTTTGTGTATACAGATGTGCAGAGCAGTGTGTGTGTGTGTATTAAAGTGGGTGTTGTGGCAGATTTTAGACAAAAGTATTAGTAATCGGAAGATAATTATTTAACTACTTTGTTGACTCATGATTTAACTTAAGCTTTTATTTCTAATTTTATATTTTAGATAAAACTATGGTGGCCTGGAGGTCCAAAACAAATACAAAACACAAAGGAATGAAAAGCAAAGCAACATTTGAGAAAACAAAATAGTAAAGACTTTTTTTTTTTATTTAAAGAAGTGTATCAATATCTAATCTTAAAAAAAAAAAACCCAAATTATTAGAAAATAACCCTCATTGATAATATTCAATCATTTTGGCCATAATAAACCTAATTTAGGGACACAATAGTGCTCTGAGCCTAAATGCTGCAATTTTAAAGAAACATGGTGGGTCGAAGTAGCTCAAACAATATTCACAAAGATGTTAAAGAGAGTTTCATTTTCACCTGATTCTCCATTGGAATGAAAACACAGTCATACGATGTGTATTAGCCTCTTCACCTCAGCCTTGAGCTGAGACTCTGCCAGGGGTACAGAGAGATTGATATCAGAGAGTTGGGGTGGATTCCTCTGCACTGGTTCCTGTGGTGATGGGGTGGCTGTGTGTCAAGGTCAACGTGAAAGGCCCCTTTGTTCCAGCGCAGCAGTCTAGTATGGGAGAGACGACTGAAGACAAACCTGAATACAACCCTGTGACGGGGCACGCAGCATAAAGTCGCTCTCTCCGACCACGCTAATTTTGAATGACGTGCACAGCTCGGCTCAGGCTCCACATTTAAATGAAAGCCTTTCATTTTCATCACCTCTAAATAAAACACGAAGAATCAGAATATTGGAACTTGTAGCTGTGCAGCACCAGCTGATGCTGCCTGTGAGCCAAGCCTGTTGAGATGACATCCAGTTCATGGCCAAGGTTCCTTTTGTCTGACTTTTCACTTTAAACGGAAATGTACCTAGAATGTCTTTCAGTAAGGTGCCCCACACGGACAATAGCTTTTCCAGACAGCACTGCCCATTGAAATGAATGTCTGGATTCCAGCTAAAAAGCCAGAGGTCCTGGAATTGCTCACTGGGAAATGCAAACAGAGTTTCTATGGTAATGATTCCTTACTGTGAACATTTTTTTGCTCTGGCTTTAAGACCAGGAGCCATGGAGTTAGAGGAGCAGGAGGAAGAGGAGGGTAAGTGGGTATTGTTTGACTGCTGGGTCCTTCACTGGTTCTCAAAAGAACCCTCTCTCCTTTCTCTCGGGCCAAACGGCATTTTCACTTCAGGTAACTAACACACAGAGTGTTCAGGTGTTTCCTGTGCACACTTATATCTCTACATGACTGCTGTGTTGTGTACCCTTTATTAAATTTCATATAAGTATCTATACCAGGCAAGCTGTACACATCCTGTGTTTTATGAGGCTATTTTCAGAGTTTGTATAATTTGGAATGGATTCTTTCTTTCTTTCTTTCTTTCTTTCTTTCTTTCTTTCTTTCTTTCTTTCTTTCTTTCTTTCTTTCTTTCATTCATTCATTCATTCATTCATTCATTCATTCATTCATTCTTTCTTTCTTTCTTTCTTTCTTTCTTTCTTTCTTTCTTTCTTTCTTTCTTTCTTTCTTTCTTTCTTTCTAATATACAATGTTTCTTATCCTTTAAAAGCTAAACAATTAATTAAAGGGGAAAAATCACAGATTAACCAATATCAGGCCAGGGTGCAAAGTTCCACGGGATGGCTTAAATCAAAAAAGTGTTTGATTATACATTAGTGAAGCAGCTTTGCAAAAAAAAAAAAGAAAAGAAAGAAAGAAAAGAAAAAAGCTATCAACAATATAAATACAATTATGATGATCATCGTGTATATTTTCCAGTCAGTGTAGCCAGCTGGTGAGCAGTTCTTCAGAGGCTCTCGTGTCACGAGGGCGTGCATTCAATTAATGCATTGCACACATGCAATCGGTTAAACCTTCATGGGCGAGGTCAGATTTTGTTGTATTACCAGTTGAGAAGGATCAGTCTCGACCAGACATAAATATGTGGAGCCATTGTGCTGTCTGCGTGATTCAGCCAGAAGTCACTGCATGGTCATCTTGTGGGTGGAATTTTTTTAAAAAGAAGGAAAAAAAAACTGCTGTTGAAACTGCAGCCAGGGTGCAAAGTCAGAAGGAAAGTTAAAGAGCAGGAGAACCCCTGCAGTAGGATGAGGCCGAGTTTCTGAGTTTCGTGTAGTGGTTAATATTTCGGTGCCTCTTTGGGAAGTGCTGGAATGTGGGGAATGTGTTGACTTCACACACACATGCATGCGCGGCAACCCCCAACGCACCGCCGCCTTGATTAGCCGGAATCAATAGAGTCTCTGTGGTTTTTCTGTTTGCATGGATGTGTGTGTGCGTGTGTGTGCTAGTGTGTTAGTGTGTATGCCTCCACTGTGCACGTGGCTCTAACCCCAGCACACATAAACACACCGCCCCAGTGGCCAGATAGCTGCCACCCACACTGAGCCACAACTTACTCTGCAGCTGCAGTCCCAACGCCTCCAAGCTGACACAAATCTGCCGTGACACTTCTGTAATGCAGTCACATGTACATGGTGAACATAGTTTATACGATTTTAAATCCATTTTAAATTTGCCCTTTTTTCTGTTTATTAGTCATGTGGAATATTATTATGCCTTTTATATTGTTTAGTGTTCCTTGTATTTGATGAGGCAGAACTGACTTCAGTTTATGGATTGTAGATGTATGTTTATTATACAAAATTACAGCTCAGCTCTGTGTTTTCTAAAATTGTACATTTGTTTCGACTGCCTTGTTTTTGACAGCTGGCCTTTGCTGGATGGGTTTTCCTTCTCTACTAACTAGTTTAAAATGCTGCTCCATAGTAAATATACTGCACTTATATAGTGGTTTTCTACTCCATTCTTCCTGCAAGGTTCATTCACCCTTTCACACACACATTTTTACAAGAACTTTTTTTTCTGTGCCTAACCATTTTGCCTAACATTCACACAAACACTCACACTCGGATGGAAGCGTCAGGGGCAGCTCGGTGTTCAGTATGTTGCCCAAGGATGCTTCAGCATGCAAACTAGAGACACCAGGGATCGAACCATCTTCTGGTTAGTAGACAACCAGCTCTACCTCCTGAGCCCCAGCTGCCCCAATGTCAGGCAATTTTTATCTTCTTTGAAACTTTTTTCTTCTGTGATTATTTGAGTGGGATATTTATCATGTTGGAAAATTTACCTTGTGCTGTTCATCAATCTCCTTTTCATTGTATCTTACAAAATTGAATCTGTGCCGTGAGCTCTGGTTTTCCTCGTGGACACTGCACAGGTTGACTTCTGGTGTGCCTGAGAATTCATCTCTTCAGTGCAAGGTTACATAAATCAAGAAATGTGTGTGTGGCTGCTTTCAAGGATATCTGATAGTTTGTGTTTAAGTTGTGTCTTACTGCTTCATTTATGATGTCTCTCATCTTTCTGAAATCTCACAGTTCAGTTTCTGACTTGTTTAGACAGTTCCTTTATATGTGCCATAGAGGTAACACAGATCATCAACTAACCAGAGGTTGGTGGTTTGATCCCTGGCACTCCAGTCTCCATACCAAAGTATCCTTGGGCAATATACTGAAGTCTGAGTTGCCCCTTTTTCACTGACTCATTCACATAAGTGTGAATGTTAGATAGAAAGCACATAGATGTAGTAAAAAAGTGATTGTATGAGTGGGTGGATGTTGTGTAAAGCACTTTTATGTAAGTGCTTTCATGTATTTAGTCTAAATTGCATTTGTACTCACTGTTCTTGCAGTGGTCACAGTGGCACAAAGGTTCTACTTTAGGGGTCCTTTTTGACAAACATACGGCCTGCGGTCCAGAACCTGCCCACCAAATGAACTAATCTGGCCCACTCAATTTGAAAAACGTGGAAATTTCAAAGCACAAAGTTTATACTTTTAACTGTATTTTCATTAAAGTCTTTGTATTGATAAAGAAAGAACCCGTGGCCTGTCAGATGACAAAGAAACAAACAAAAAACAAAATAAAAAAGTTATTTTGTAATTGTCAGTATTCAGTTTAAATTTATCTTTTTTTCACTATTTACAATAGATTTTTATTTGTTACACAGTAAAAAAAAAAAATCTGTGAATTTACTGATAATTTATTTCACTTTTTAGTAAATAAAGTCCATTTTTCCCCCAGTGTAAGCCCAGAGAGCCACACTGCAGCCTGCTACTGCAGCATTTCTTCATTATGTGGAAAAACTGAGACATATTGCTAAACACATGCTTCGTCTTTTTAAAGATATCCCAGGGACTGTATGTGTAGTTAAACATATTTTACATGTTAGCACTTAAACTAAGGGAAGCAGGTTTTTTAATAGCTTGTTG
Source organism: Oreochromis aureus (assembly GCF_013358895.1). Classification (NCBI taxonomy): domain Eukaryota; kingdom Metazoa; phylum Chordata; class Actinopteri; order Cichliformes; family Cichlidae; genus Oreochromis; species Oreochromis aureus. The sequence continues at coordinate 13,360,957 of NC_052945.1, forward strand.
GGCAATAGCCTTACTGTTCCAGCGCACTTCAGATGAAACCGGGCTGTATGTGGCCCACTGTAAACGAGTTCTCACTCCTGGTCTAACCTCTTTGCTTATATTGATGAACAGAATAAATTGCTTAGTTTTGCTGCACTCTGCATTGTTGTGCATGATTGTAATCCCACTTCAAGACACACAGAAATGAAACCTTAGAAAAAGGGGTTCAACAAGCTGTTAAAGCCCCTCCCTGCATGATTATTAATCCCCAGTGGGTCATGAGTTTCCCAGTCATAAAATTCCTTGCAGTCACCTCCCCCAACAAGGCCGCATGGCAGGATTAAAGACTAGGGTGTTGGGTGTCTATAGCAAAATGCAACTGCAGGGTCAGAGCATGGCCCTGCATGTCTCAGTATCAGGTATCAAAGAGGATTGGGAAATAACGTGTTCCAACGTACTAAATGTGTAGTATGCATTAAGCAAACCAGACGCTGTCTTCATCAGATGGTTTGGAGATCACCGTAGGTTAGTTTTGGCTGATGGTAGCCTGTCAAGACAAGGTTTCGCTCCATCTTCTAGTTGGCAGACAAGTTTTGGGATCACATCCAGACTAAAATACAGAGTAGCACTGGCCAAAGTCTGCTGATGAAAATAGAGTTCATGCATGTGATAGAAAAACGCCAGACTGCTATGTTTTATCATGTAGATGACTCCCTCTTGGCTGATGTCTGTATTATGACTAATTATTTCTGTTTGTGTGAATGGTGATTTAGTGCTGCAGCCTGCTCCTACAAGACAGCCTTTTGTCCTAAACCGTCCTCTTTCTCAATGAGTGACTGTGCGGCTGCTGTCAGCTCACATGGGTCCCAGAGGCAGCGTGGAGGTGCCCCGTTCCCTCGGCAAACATGCCAGTGTCCTCCAGAGTGGGGGGTCCCGCTGCAAGGAGCAACTCTGAGTTCCCCCCACAATGCTCGGCGGCCCAATAAGGGAGCAGATTTTGGCTCGGAGGACGTCAAGCAAACATGCAGCAAATGGCACTTTTATTTGCTTGCCGTCACATCCCCTCCCCCAGCGACCTTCATTTACTGGGATCCACAGTGCCATTTCCAGCAGCCCCATGGCAACAGCAGGACTTGTCAACAGGGGTACAACTTTCTCATGATGTCACCGTGCCGTGAACTATTTGCAGCCCCTAGAAAGTTGATGAAACTCCCTGAACTGATATTTTCTTGCAAACACAAAACAACACAAGCTTTGGATTTATAGATATGAAGCTTCACTTTGAACTGGCTAGAAGGAGCATGTTTTGGATCAAGTTAATAAGAACATGGTCCTGCTTTCTTTCATTTAATGATGCGATACATTGTAACTGGAACATTATAGAAATATTCACAGATCTGAATGACAAAAGCCCATCCTGTCGCTACACCTACCCTGACTTAATCTTGCCGTTGAATGAGCGTGTTGTTGTGTGCTCTATACAACCTGTCATTCATCAGCACTTGCTTCTTTTCTAATTGTGATAATGTGACCTGCTCAGGCCCCATTGCTCTCAGGCCTGTCAGATGCATCGGTCAGAGAGGAAGATCTCCTGTTTGCACAGCCCAGTGAGCACCAGTTGCTTTGCCCTGTTGGTTGACTCCTCCTTGGTAACTGGGCCAACCCACTTTGACCTCTGACCAGAGCTGTGGCCTTTGGATAGGTGGAGAAAAAAAAAGGTTCCTGCCTAAATTCAGCCATTAAATTCTGGAGTAGACGGGGCCATGCCCTCTAGCCTCCAAAGGAAACACACATTTTAGGGCATTGTAGCATGACAAAGATCATCAGCCCATGGTGGCGCAAGTGCAGAGCGTGATAGATTGCGTAATTGAACATGTGACATTTGATGGATGTCCAAATGAGGGCTATAATAGGTTGTGTGAAGGATAGGTAGGAAGTGAACACTTAGATTTTTACACAGGAGCGGATGTGAGCTGTTTGCTCTGAGGACAGAATGATGGATCGATTCTGAATGGGGGACAACGGCACTAAAGAGGGTCTAGGTGCATCCTCCCTGTGTTTAATATACAAACATTACTGTTTGTCCGGACAGCGAGACAGTTTCTGAAGCTAACACAATTCAGAGTAATATGTCAACAACACTGAACAAACCAAGAAATGAATGTGGCAAAAGTCACATTTAGCGAGGTAACAAATAAACATGTTTCCACCCTCATCGACTAATGCTCCATTGCTACTATTTGTGTCAAACAATAGCAATAACCATGCCAAAGTCCTTGGATCCAAGGTTTCTACAATACTGTGCAAAATTGCGTAGCCACCCCTTCTTTTCTTTTTTGTTTTCAAGGAGCCACACTTTATTGTAATATTTTAAAGTGTTCTTGAGTTATAACAGTTCTCCAGGCTTGTAGTTTTTTGTTGGAGATCAAATCCTTTTTCACTCATTTTCAAGCCAGTCCTTGTACCTGACTATTTGAAGCCACTTAACGTTGGTCTATGACTTGTTTAAGCATAAAAAGGCACCAATCTCAAAAGTCCAACCAGTGTTGTGTCTACATATAAAAGGCAACTTAGGAAAATTGCATTTTAAAGCACTTTGTTGCTAACAGCCTGTTGCAAAACAACTAATTCTTCCCTAATTTTCAAACTTAATCTACAACTAATGATCATTTTTTGTTTGTTTCTCTGTTTTTTTTGCATTTTTGCCACCCAAAAATGATTCCCAAACAGCTACATTAAAAAAATTGAAGAAACTGTAAAAGTGGCAGGCCTAAAAAAATATCTGCAGTCAATGAACTATATCTGAAAGTGATTTTCTTAAGAAATAGGAAAAGAACTGAAGCATCAGATTCACAATGACTTCATTTTTCAGAATGAGAAAAACAAGATACTGAATAACAAAGGTCAAACCCAATATTAACTTTGAGGTTTGTTAGAATTGTACAAGAATTGTCTTTTTTATTTATAGAATTGATATGATTGTCCTATATGCTGTATTTTGACCTGTTTGCACGTTTCAATACATGGCTGCTCGTATTTTCACATTTACAATATAAAGAAAGGAGGGGTGACCCAAGACTTTTGGACAGCACTCTGGATGTTTAAGATATTTTCTTTTGACACCAAGATTATGTCCTCCAATTCATCTTGGCTCAGTTTTTTAATACACATTGTTGTTGAAACATGTTATACTCTGTATTCTAGGTAACACGCCACAAGGGAGCAGAGGGATTTCATTAAAATCATTACTGGCTGTAAAACAGTGTGCCGAGTCCTGAGCTGTGGCAACAGTTAATAAGCAGACAAGTGTTGGCAACAGCTGAATGGTCAGCTGGGAAAAGAATGGCTGAGGCAAGGGAAAGTATAACTACAGGGGGTCATGCACTCACACTTGCATATGTGTGTAGCTGTTTCACATAGTAGCTTAGCACAGGTGACTCCCACTGACCATTAATCACAGTCGGGGAACCTGTTGTGTTGCACTGCAGAGCAGAAAAATAAGAACACAGAGTTACAGACCGAGAGGGGATAAAACACATATGTTTGTGGTCTCATTTATCAACAGAAAAAAAAAGCCTGTTTTTGTTTTTCCCCCTGCTTTGTTTTTGCCAACAATTTATCCCCACAGACTTTTTTTCAGACTGTTTCACTTTCCTTCTCTTTTTCAGTCTCACTCTTTGGTATCTACTCCAGAAAGCTGTGTCGAGGCTGTATGCGCAGGTGGCGGCACCGTCACGTCGAGTTTGCCCAGTCGCAGACTGAAGAGACGAGCGCTCTGTGGTGTGACATGCTGTGTAGATTTTGGGAGGATTATCACCGCTCCACTGTGGAATGTCTTACTGGGAGAAATCAGAGTGGACTGATGAGGCCACGGGAGCCCACTCTGCTAAAAATGTGAAGCTGGCTGAAGATTTCCATTTCTAGTTTTTGAAGGCCGAAATGTTAATCTTACTCTTCATTTTATCTTTAAATTGAATCGTTTTAACATATTTGTTCAATATTCAGGAGAAGACAGACCGCGGTTTCCATATATTAGAAGTTTGGTTTGATTCCCAGCTCCTCCAGTCAACACGTCAAAGTGGGTGATTGTGGCTCTGAGAGCTTTGAGTGGTCGAGTTAGACTAGAAGCATAAATGCAGTCTGCTTACCATTTTTTGTTGCTTTCTGTTTAGAATTAAAATCCTCATGAATCTCCTTTTATTGTGCAATCTATCTGCATGCAATTTTGCCAGTCTTATATTACTGTTTGGCATTACTCTTTAAGTCAATGAAAAGAATTGCTGATGCTCACCGTACTGTAAAGGATCACACTCTTTAGGGACCCATACTACATGTTACCTCTTATACAAGTAGTTGCAAATTTTTAAATCACTTGTATGCAGATGGCATCCAGCTGTTCTGCTCTTTCCCACCTAACCAGATTTCTAAACTTGCAGATCTAAAGACATATTAGACTGCCATCAAGTGTTGGCTAAAAGCTCATTTTCCACAGTTACATTTCTGACTAAACAGTAGCTCAGATATTTCATCCCAAAGATCAAACAATACCTCGGATCTGCGAGATCTTCTGTAGATTAAAATCTTGTGTAACACTGGGGGTTATCTTGGACAGTTAGCTGCCTTTAAGGCTTTCATGTCAGGAAGCTGACTTGATCTTTTCATCTCAGGGACACTGCTGAGATAAGATGAATTGTTTCCAAGGTGGAATTGGAGAAATTGTTCATGCTCCTATGTCGTGAAAAATCATCTTTAGATCAGTTGCAGTCTGTCTAAAATGCAGCTAGGGATTTCATCTCTCTCATATTTTAGAGTATCTTCACTCTGCTTCCTCTTAGCTTTGGAGTTCTTGTTTTAATTCTCAAAGCTTTGAATGGTTAAGACACCACAGACCTTCTCCAAACTTTTACTGACCTACTCTTCCAAGTTGTTTGTTACGTCTTTGGAGCGCAGGTTACTGCTGGTGCCTCGTAATTATTTTATGCTTAAGGCATTCTTTTGGTCATGTGTGTTCCTTAATATATGTTTTATTGTTTTCCTTTTGTGTATCCTTTTAGGTGTCAAGCACCTTGTGACCTTGTCTGTAAAAGGTGCTTTATAAATGTACTTGAATTACTCGTAGAGGTTTGCCAACAGTTGGCCATGGTTGAGAAAATGTCCTGATTTCATAGTAAAATAGGCTTAAACAGGCAAAAACACTGGTACAGCAATGTTTTTACTCTTTGTTTCATGGCTGAACTCCGTGGGTTTGACTCGCTTGATTATGCTTTTTCAGCCCAATGTCGCCCCCTGCAGGTTCCTCTTAATGCAGCAGCTTTCTGTCCTTAGACAATGATAGTGTCGAGGTTGGGGTACATTCCCGTACTTATCGCCATTAAGCCTGCAGTGATGGACCGAGTTACATACAACATTAAGCCACAAACCAAAGCCATAATAATAGTGCAGTGAGAGCACAGAAAGCGGGCTTTATGTTTAAAGTCTCTCTCCAGTCCCAGGGAGACTGCTCGTATTTCCATCTGTGGTGAAATGTGGATTTATACTGTAGTCATAACAAAGCCTGAACAAGACTGACACTGCATAATAAAAGGGTTGGATGATCATTTCTTCTGCAGACATCGCTGTCCACAAACTGATGGATTGCTTGACTCTGTCTAATGTAACAGTGTATAGCATGTACTCATACATCGAGGCATTACCTAGCTACACACAGAAGTAAATATACAACGAGGAAGAGCTGCGTCTGCCTTTCTGATGCGGAAAACTGACAAAGACGAGGCATTGCGGGTTCCCCAAAGGCAACACCGACCCCACGAAAGAGGGAAACTGTACTCTTCTTTCTGCTGAGTGTGACTTGGCCGAGTGTGTGCTTAAAAACTGTATCCACAAGGGTCGAGTTTTCAGTGAGAGCCGGGCGATATTTCATACCAAATTTAGAAAGAAAACACAGTCAAAGGTATCAAGTTGAGTTCATGACGCCTGGGAAGAAATCCTGTAATAAAATAACAGTTGTTTGCCTGCGAGGGATCTGAGAGGTTGTTTATAATGGGTCTGTGAACACTGATGAACTTTGACGCTATTTGATGACCACAAAAAACAAGACAGAGGAGCCACGATTTCAGGATTTAATTACGCCAAGTTACAAAGAAATAAGACACACGATGCTTTCATTTCTTGAGAAGTTGATATACAGACTTATAGACAGATCTTTCCTCAGCATATGGAATTTAGATAGTGTGGTGAATTTACAGATCAGCAATGGGCTTGTGTGGCCAATAAGGATGTTTTTCTTTGTCCAGCTTTGTTTCTGGGAATGTGTCATTCAGGTCTTCAATCGTCATCTGGTCAAATGGGATCATGTTCTTGAATTTTTCCAGCTGGGAAAGGAAGAAGAGATGATCAGGAAAAAGAAAAAAAACATGGCTCTAATAAACCCTACTAGGGCTTAAGTGGAAATGTCGCCACAGATTTTTCTCTCCTTCAGAATAAAATGTGCTGCCAATTTTCCAAGAACACCTGATACTCAGAAGGACTGGGTGCTACTGAATATCCACCTGAATCTGATACATACAGAGTGAAGAAAAAAGAAGAGCAGCTTATGCAAATGTTCTTAGTGTGCACAGCATCACTGACAATCTGAATCGATGTACATAGGGAGATTTGTTGTTGATTGCCAATTTATTTAATATTCCTCTACCTCTGAATGCGTGCCAAGTGTGGCTGTCAGAGTTGGTGGAGACACGTATACAGAAGCCTCACACAGTTGGTACCTCTGGGAGTAAAAGTGTTGAGGCGGGAGCGGAGGCTGCCAGTGCAACTCGGATAAATACTATAATGATTACAGAGTATCTGAAGCCTGCCCTTCGCCTCAAACAGGTGGAGCTCCAAACTACCTTTTCTGCTAATTACTTCTGTGACGTTAACGCTCTGCGCCCCAGTGCACTTTATCTGCAGTCACCTGTTGTCTCGGGTGTGGCAAATGTTTTCTGGACCCCTGAGGCAAGTGAAAATCCCGTCATCGCTTCCTGTGTTTCCGCTCCAGCTCCTGACAGACTGCTGCCAGGTACTAACACCTAATGCAAAACCTTAAAAACCAAGTCAAATCCAGTAGGTGCTATTGGAAAATAGCCTGATGTTTGAGCTTAAGGGAAGATTGTGTTGCAAAAGTTAAATTTCACTTTAAAAAAAAAAAACACTCCAAAAATAACAAATGAAAAGTATAAGGCTTACCTCTTTTTCATACTGAGCGATACGAGCCTTGGATGCTTCAACGTAGGCAGAGGCTGTTTTGTTCTGGAAGACAAGTAAACATTACAAGACGTTTCATGAAGTTTAGCAATATATTAAAAATAATAAGTTGCAGAGAATATAAAATAAATTGACTAACCAAATTCTGGATAGTATTTTAACATAAATGGCTCACTAACTGCTGTAAACTAATACTGAAAAGACTCATTCATGTGCATGTTCATTATCCGTGATTATGTTGTGCTTGAAATTTTTTATTTTTCAAAATTAAACTTTGGATTTTGTCCTTCGCAGCTTTATGTTCAGGATGGGACACGCATTCTTATATCCACCATCTTCAAACAGAGGCACTCACCGCTTCCTCCTCCTGACCATTTATAACTGTTGTCTGAGTGTCTACAGGCTCCGGGACCTTCAAGGCACCGAACTGTGGGACACATCAAATATAAGATTTATACATTCAAGTAACTGGAAAAAAGGCCACAAGTACGCAAAATACACAAAGCACAGCTGCTGTTTTGCCTAATTTTTTCCCAGTATTTTAAAGCAATGGTTCAAATGTTTCTAACCCCTGTTAAAAACTGTAACTAAACTGAATCTGGCTGCTGTTTTGGTTGAAACTTTAAAAAAATGCTGAAAAAAATTGTGCAAATTAAAATGTATGATTATTTTGCCAAAAGCCTGTAACTGGAAAATATCATTAATATTGATATGATGTTAACATTTCATATTTCTTCATTAAAGCTATTGTAGAGGCACTACAACCCCGATTCTAAAAATGTTGGGACGCTGTTTAAAATGTAAACAACAGAATGCAAATCATATTTCATTTGCAATTCGTTGCTAATAAAACATCTCATTTTGTAACTAATTAGGTTAATTGGCAACAGGTCAGTTGCATGCTTGGTTATATAAAAAGCAGCTTAGATAGGCAGAATCTCAAAAGGAAAGGTGGGCAGAGGTTTACCCATCAACAGACATAATAACAAGAATGGAAAAACATTATCGTCCCAAAATTCCACCAACTGGTCTCTCGTTGTTGCACAGTGGTAAAACATGATAATTGTAATATTTTTATTAAAAGTGGTAGATTTTTCATATTTGACATGTTTCAAACACATTTCTAGGTTTTACTATGAATAAAAAATTAGTTTATGAGATTTACAAATCATTGCATTCTATGTTTATTTGCATGTTGCGTGGGGTCCCAACTTCTTTTGAATCGGTACATTTAGGGCAGGCTTACCTTCTTTTCAAACTCATCCACCATGCCTGCTTTAGCCACAACAGATCTGTAGTAGCTCCAGTCAATAGCAGGAGGTTTCTCGGGTAGAGAGGTGAGTCTGTGAACACACAACAGCTAACTTACTGTCATCACAATGCATGTAAACAGACAAGACATGACAGAAAAGCCCCTACTGACAAAATCTGTACACTTTCACAGGTGTATTCTGGGCATACTCAGCATACAATGCCAATAACAGATTCAGAAATGGTCTAAATAAGGTTAATTACAGTTAACTAAATACTAAGAAATAATACCAAACATGTATGGCACGGGTGGCAAAGAAGAGCATGCTGGTGACTTCACATTAGGCTATTTTATGGGTGCAATGCGCCTGTGTCAAATGCTGGAGCAGGGTTTGAAGACTGAATACACACTTGGCAGCGATGGCATCACTTCGTGTCTTCAGGTTGTTGAACATGGTCCTCTGGTTGGGCGGCACCCTCTCTGCGAAAGCCGCCCAGTCAATGGCCTTCAGCGCAGCTCGTCTCCCAGCCATGTTTAGGAATGTGTGAGCTGAAGGGGACAACAAGGCCGGAGACCGGTGTTTCAGATTAACTGGTGTTGGTAAAACAGACAACGCAGGGACTGAAGCTGTCACAATTTCAGCTTTAAATTTGGATTCCTGTGCTGGCTGCTTTTAATGCAACACTTCAGTCATCAGAAAGATACTAAACAAAATCTGAAAACAAATAAATGTATTCCATAAAAAGTTTATACTGGTTTTCATAAGAAACATATTTACATTTGCTTGACTCAGTTAAACATTCTTCTCCTGAAAGTGAAACTCCTACAAATACTTCTGTTCCCAACTTTCAGGTGACAAACTTACACTGAGGCCATTTAGTAAATCCAGCAGCTTTTTAACGTCAAAAGAAGGCTCTGCGCTGCTGCAGACATTAGTAAATCTGACCCTAAATGTCCTTCCTTCTTTAAAATGCCAGCCTTTGTAATGAAGGGATATTTTTCACAGGCTTTTTCATTTAAATCACCCCATAAAACAACGGGGTTAGAATGCATTGAGGCGTTTTGTAGTCCATCTTCTGCATATTGTAGTTTCAACACGGCGGACATCCGGAGTCACATCGTTATGGAGAGACAAGTGTAAGGCTGTTCTCTTTTCCTAAGTCCTGAGAAATTCTCCTATCCACTTTTCCTTGTAAGATTTTAGGAACAGAGATTAGGACTAGGATACAGGAGGTACTTTCGGTAAGCATTCCAGGTGTAGGTGTGTCACAGGTTAACCGGGTTGACTGTCACAATGACAGCGTAACATGGGCTGACACCCACTCTGGGTGCAGATACGTGTATGTGTAATAGTTGCAGTGATGACCAATCTCACATCAAAGAAAGTGTTCGGGAATATTTAAAATATCCTGGTATGTTTAAAACACATCGAGCTGATCATTGTCTAAAAATGGAGAATGAGCACTAAGCATACAGCTGCCCATGTTAGACTGACTGGGTGAACAGCATCATGCAGGGAAACCCGAAAGTCGGTGAGGCTAATCGGTGATGTCATAGGGAAAATATCGGCTTGTGATTTATGTCACAGAAACACAAAGGTGCGCGACCGGACAGAAGGCGTTTTAATATTTATTTATTTGTTTTTAATTAAAATAATGTAATTGTTGTCTGAAGATAATTTTCATACTGATTATCACCTTACAATCATTAACGATGCTGCTTTAACTTTCTGGGTAAATTATTGCTCAGTGAGAGCCATTAAAGGGTAGATTTTCTTCACAAATTATTTTTTTTATTTATTATTGTTGTTCTTATTAAAATGTCCCCATCAGCACACTTATGTTATACAGCTAACGCAATGTGCCTTCAGTCTAATGAACTTAAAACGTAGCTAAACATTAGTAGCATAAGCATCCCGAGGATAACACGCAGTAAACACAGTTTCTACGTTGCTGTCGTTTTATAACATTTTGTGAACAACTTTGAATAATTTGTCCAAGATTAGACTCTGGCAATTAGTTTTAAGCCTTGTTTTGATAAATCTGAACTTCATGTACATACCAATTCCACAGGGACAGACCGCCGACAGGAAGCGGAAGACTGTCTTCTTCTTCTACATTTTTTATCGGCAGTTGGCAAACAACTGAAAGGTGCATTACCGCCAACAACTGGTGTGGAGTGTTGGTGGCGGGACCACAACTGCTACATTAGTTTGACCGGCTGTGTTCTTTGAGGCGTCTGTATATATTTGAACATGATTATAATATTGGTCAATGTAAGCCTGTACTGTATGAGAGTTTAAAATAAATGCCTTATCCTTATTCTTCTTGTCCAACAATGTTAAGTCTACTGTGGCATCAGGAAGTATCCATGGAGGTATTGCTGGTAACGGTACTCTTTGACTAATTATTAACTGATCCAGTTTAAATTCTGTTGCTCGTCTTCCCACAATCCATCCAAAGCTCTTCGTTTCCCTCCTTTCTTTCTCCCAGCAAGGTTTGAGTACTTCATGTGTTGGGTGATCCTGTCCGTGGCCCTGTAGATTTGCCCATTAATTAAGTATGAGCTGTTCTCTTCTCATTCCTAATGGGATCTCTCCCATCTCGACCTGTAAAGCTGCTGTTGGAGTTGTTTTAAATGCACCTGTGCAAAGTCTTAGTGCCTGATACTGAACATGGTCTAACTTTACCAGAGTTGTGTCTGCTGCTGAGTTATATGCTACACATCCATAATCCAGTATCGATCTGACCAACCCAGTGTATGTGGCCCTCAAAGACGTCCTGTCCGCTCCCCTCCCAACTAAACACCTCATTATATTCAATACTTTTTTACATTTGTCCACCACTTTTTGAATGTGTGCAGCCCATGCTACCCTTTCATCAAGCCACAATCCAAGAAACTTAAATTTACTCACCCTTTCTAATTCTTGACCGTACACTTAAGCTTGACATCCTTACCAACTCTTTTCCTTGTAAAAAACATCATCTTGGTCTTCTCAACTGAAAATTTTAAACCCCACTTATAAGACCACTCTTCAACTCTTCCAATTGTTCCCTGCAGTTTCCTTACAATATGCTCTATATTTTTCCCTCTCTTCCATATTGCGCCATCATCAGCAAAAAGCGAACATCCCACCCCTCCCTCTATATCATTAAACACATCATCATTATCATCAAAGAAAATAACAAAGGGCTCACTACAGTGGCTTGCAAAAGTATTCGGCCCCCTTGAACTTTTCCACATTTTGTCACATTACAGCCACAAACATGAATCAATTTTAATGGAATTCCAGGTGAAAGACCAATACAAAGTGGTGTACACGTGAGAAGTGGAACGAAAATCATACATGATTCCAAACATTTTTTTACAAATAAATAACTGCAAACTGGGGTGTGCGTAATTATTCAGCCCCCTTTGGTCTGAGTGCAGTCAGTTGCCCATAGACATTGCCTGATGAGTGCTAATGACTAAATAGAGTGCACCTGTGTGTAATCTAATGTCAGTACAAATACAGCTGCTCTGTGATGGCCTCAGAGGTTGTCTAAGAGAATATTGGGAGCAACAACACCATGAAGTCCAAAGAACACACCAGACAGGTCTGGGATAAAGTTATTGAGAAATTTAAAGCAGGCTTAGGCTACAAAAGATTTCCCAAGCCTTGAACATCCCACGGAGCACTGTTCAAGCCATCATTCAGAAATGGAAGGAGTATGGGCAACTGTAAACCTACCAAGACAAGGCCGTCCACCTAAACTCACAGGCCGAACAAGGAGAGCGCTGATCAGAAATGCAGCCAAGAGGCCCATGGTGACTCTGGACGAGCTGCAGAGATCTACAGCTCAGGTGGGGAAATCTGTCCATAGGACAACTATTAGTCGTGCACTGCACAAACTTGGCCTTTATGGAAGAGTGGCAAGAAGAAAGCCATTGTTAACAGAAAACCATAAGAAGTCCCGTTTGCTGTTTGCCACAACCCATGTGGGGGACACAGCAAACATGTGGAAGAAGGTGCTCTGGTCAGATGAGACCAAAATGGAACACGCTATGTGTGGCGGAAAACTAACACTGCACATCACTCTGAACACACCATCCCCACTGTCAAATATGGTGGTGGCAGCATCATGCTCTGGGGGTGCTTCTCTTCAGCAGGGACAGGGAAGCTGGTCAGAGTTGATGGGAAGATGGATGGAGCCAAATACAGGGCAATCTTGGAAGAAAACCTCTTGGAGTCTGCAAAAGACTTGAGACTGGGGCGGAGGTTCACCTTCCAGCAGGACAACGACCCTAAACATAAAGCCAGGGCAACAATGGAATGGTTTAAAACAAAACATATCCATGTGTTAGAATGGCCCAGTCAAAGTCCAGATCTAAATCCAATCGAGAATCTGTGGCAAGATCTGAAAACTGCTGTTCACAAACGCTGTCCATCTAATCTGACTGAGCTGGAGCTGTTTTGCAAAGAAGAATGGGCAAGGATTTCAGTCTGTAGATGTGCAAAGCTGGTAGAGACATACCCTAAAAGACTGGCAGCTGTAACTGCAGCAAAAGGTGGTTCTACAAAGTATTGACTCAGGGGGCTGAATAATTACGCACACCCCACTTTGCAGTTATTTATTTGTAAAAAATGTTTGGAATCATGTATGATTTTCGTTCCACTTCTCACGTGTACACAACTTTGTATTGGTCTTTCACCTGGAATTCCAATAAAATTGATTCATGTTTGTGGCTGTAATGTGACAAAATGTGGAAAAGTTCAAGGTGGCCGAATACTTTTGCAAGCCACTGTATGCTCCCTTGAGGTGTACTATTTTCTACTGAGAGCTTCTCAGAGTAAACCTTCCCAATCCTCACTTGTATTTGTCTTCCATTTAAGAAATCCATTATCCACCTGTACATCCGCCCCCTGATACCCAATTTGCTGATTTTAATTAGTAGGCCTTCTCTCCACATTATATTGTAAGCCTTTTCTATGTCAGAAAACACTGCAACTACACTCTCTTTATTTATTTCTGCTTTCCTGAGTTCATGTTCCGAACACAATACCGGATCCATTGTATTTCTCCCTCTTCTGAACCCACTTTGATGTTTAGATATATAGCCTTTACTTTCTATATAGTATATTAATCTTTCATTTATCATTCGTTCCATTACTTTGCAGACATTTGATGTTAAAGCTATAGGCCTGTAAATTTCCTGGGTTTGTGTCATCCCTCCCTGGTTTACGTATTGGCACCACCACAGCCTCCTTCCAGCTTTGTGGCAGTTTCCCACCCTCCCAAACTCTGTTATACAACTCTAACAAAAGATCTTTAGCTGACTCACTGAGTTGGTTTAACATGATATAGCATACCTGATCTTTTCCTGGTGCTGATAATTTAGATTTCTGGAGTACTCGAAGTAGTTCTGTCTTTGTAAAAGGAATATTTAATGAATCATCTGCATCCTCTACCAGTTCCAATAAGTCTCTGTTCTCTGTAATTGTCATTTCTCTTCCTCGTCGCCCTTCCTCACTAACATTGCCTGAACTGTGGATGTTAACAAAAGTTTTTGCCAACACATTTGCCTTTTTCTCATCTTTTACTGCTGTCACCTCTCCATCCCTCAAGATTGGATAACCATACTCCATTTTCATACAATTCATCCTTCTAATCATTGACCAAACGTTCTGTATTTTTGTCTCCCTCCCCACTGAATTACAAAACCCCCTCCAGAAGTCCCTCTTTGCATTTTTAATGGTTCTTTTTACCTTAGCTTGTAATCTTTTATATTCAATGAAATTCTGAAAATTGTGATTCTTCTTTAATATCTTAAAAGCCTTATTTCGATGTCTAATCACTTTATCACACTTCATCGTCCACCAAGGTACAATCTTCTTCTTCCTTCTACCTTCCTTCCTTTTTATCACAAATAGAATAATTTAACTCATCCACCCCCACATTCATATCAGTCTTTTGCATTTCTTGATCACTAACTATTCTAAATGTATCCCAGTCAGCATCACTAAAACACCACTTCTTCAACCCCTTATATCCTGTTTCTCTATAATCAACGCAATCTCTGTCATTATAGGATAATGGTCACTGCCTACAGTTGTCTCTTTCAGTACCTGCCATGAACAAATACCTGCCAATGAGTCTGACACTAATGTAAGGTCAATTGCGGATTCTGACCCTGTTCTAACATTTATTCTTGTATCACTTCCATCATTTACGGAAGACGGTCAAACAGTTTAACCGCCTATATGGCTTAAAATTGCCATCTGCTGTTTGGCGTGTGTAACAATCGCGAAAAACCAATAAGGACGAAGGACAAACAGTACAATGAAGCAAAGAAATAAGGAAAAAATAAATAGAAATCAACTAAACATAACATTCAATGCTAAAATGAATTATTCTGATAATAAATGCAAGTACATAGCTGTAATTTGGCATGAATGTGCTTTACTAGTTTTTCCAGCTTTACTCTAAAGAGCTGAATGATATGAACCAAGAACTTGGTAATTTTTGCAATAAATTGAAATTAGTTTAATTTTTTCCTGATTTCAAGCCAAAATAGACCAATCAGATGCTTTTCTAATAATTAATATCTTTCAAAGACCTGAAAACAAAACACTGCCAGAAAAAATACTGGTAAAATGAGAAACTTTATTTTACAACTGTTACATTTTTTTATTAAGACGCTTTAGTAGAGATTGGGGGATTGTATATGATTGTATATGATCTAATTGTATATGAGAGCATGAGGGTGGGAATAGATGTTTGTATCTGTGTGTGCCTGTTTGTCTGTGTCTATATGTCAGGTTGGGTATCAGGACGCCACCTCTCTGGGGACATCTCAGGCCCTCCAAGGTTTGAGGCCCATCTCCCCACCACTTCCCCTGCCGGTGGCAGACGCCCTCAGACATCGGTGCGTTGGTGGTTCTTTGTGTCCGGGGTGGCGCCCAGGTACCCACCGGCTCACTCCTTGGCGGCTGCTTATCGGGCATGGAGCCTGGGGCTCGCCGGGCCACCGGGGATGGGGTGCCTCGGCCCTCGGCCCGGGGCTCGGTCACTCAGGCACAGCTGGCTGCCGGCGGAGCTCACGGGCACGTCACTGCAGCCCCCCCCGGCTTCTGCTCCGCGGCTGCTGAGTGACCCCTCATCTGGGACTCTCCTCAGCTCTTTCTGGGATAGTGGCGCGGCTGCCCCTCTGTTGGTCTTCCTTGGTCTCTTGTGTTCTGGGGGCCTCTGGATGTCTGGAGTTTTGATCTCCTCCATACCTGCTTCATGCCCTGGAGGTCGGGGCAGTGGCCCCCCACACCCTCTAGCAGATCATTAGATGAAGGAACCTTTTAAAAACAAGCGCGTTCATGCTCACAGGTGCACACACGGGTGATCACACACACAAACTACACCCTTTTTGGCTCCTACCTCAAAGCACACACTGCACTGTCGATCTCACGTGCTGCACAATAATGTTTAATATTTAGTATTTACTGTCATATTCCCATATATCATTGTGATCTTGTTTATTACTCTCGTTTTCTTCTGCTTGCTTTCTTTTTTCTTTCTCAACAGGTGATCCAGGTGATCGATATATGTATTTTTTGTCTGCTTATTCTGTTGGTTTTGTTTTTGCCCTTTTTCCCGTCCCTCTTCTCAGCTGTTTTCTTTCCTCTTTCTTTCTCCCTTTCTTTCCACCAGTCAAGTCTGTCCCGTATTCAGCAAGTGAAAATAAAATAAACAATAAAGGTGAATCAAATGGACCATTACGGCAAGGCTGGGATGGTCCATTTGGTAAAGTAAATCCGTTGGGCATCTTTCTTCGCCTTTAGACAATAATTCTGATGGCAAAAGAACCAAACGGGACAGGTTAAAAAAAAAAAAAAAAAAAGAGATTGGGGGAGGATGAACTGGTGATGCCTCTGGGATAACAAATCTTTCTGCTGAATATGATCTCAAACTTCACACCAACATCAAAAGCATCAACATACTGCAAACCAGAATGCATGTAAGTCAGTAATGCATCACACAGTGAAATCAGTCTTAAACCCCTTAGAGGCGAGGCTCTCCCAATCAGAGCCTCGCTTTTTTTGATTTTCCAATTAGAGCCTGAATAATCTTTGTTACTCACCCCATATTAACAAAGATTATTCTTTGTTAATATGGGGTGAGCTCTTATGGTCCCGGCACAGCATTTCAGTTGGGTTGAGGTGTGGACTTTGGACCACTTGATACGTTTTTTCCTTTTTCCTGGTTTTTGTTAGTTTGTTTGGTTGGTTTTTTTTTACAGTGTCACTGAGCATTGCTTTGCCTGACCTTGGAGTGAATTTGCTGGGGAAGAGTGTGAGATTGTGTTAGCATACACCTGAATGCTCCTCACCAGAAAACTGCCAAAACCTCTACTTTTATAGAGGTGCTCATGCTGGTTATTAAAAAAACAAAAACAAAAACAAAAACAAAACAATCTTAGTAGCATTTCACATAACCTGAACATGTGGATAACTGTGAATAATAAATAATCCGCTCTGGACTGCAGCGACTCACACTGAATGATTGCACAGACAAGACAGACTGACATGGTTAATGATAGGAGGACAGCTTAGTTACAAAGAAAAATGTTGAACTTTGAATTTAATACTGACTACATATGCGCTGTTGTATAGTGTAGGCTGCTCTGTTGTATCAGACAACTGTGCATTTCTTCTGACAGACTCTGAGAGATAAGTGATCAGTGATCACTATCAGAAGATCACTGTAGTCCTGGCAAACTCCTCCAAGGGGAACGCAAGCCGACAATCAAAATTTTGGTGAATACGCTTTGACTTTGTCTTTGGTTTCATGAGCCTGTGGTGCATCGTGCACAGAGTTAACACTTAATATGAATGAAATCAAAGATTGCAATCCTGAATGCACTAAAATTAACCACTGACATTAACTTAGAAATGATTAACCCTGAATATACACGTAGGTCAGCCAGTGAGGATGTGTGGAAGTTAAAGATTACACATGAAGTAATAAAATCCAACCAGAGCAAACCAGCAGTCAGCAGTCTTACTTGTTTTTTTACAAGACCCAGCATTTTGCAACCTAGATGTATTTTCATTCTACTTAGATCCAGCTGTCAGTCAGCAGCTTGAGTGCAATGCCGACACCGATTTCATCCTTGCTGCTCGGGTCCTGTGCCCACAGTCTCAGATGTGTGAATGGGCTCAAGCACAGCCACATGTGGAAATCATGCTCCGCAGCTTTACTGCAGTGGTGCCGGTAAGTTTATGTGACTAATTTTTAGCACATGTGCAATACTGAGCAGCATAAAGATTCATTTTTTTTAGGTTTTATCATTGCGTTGGCTCTTCAAAACTATTATTTTACTTGCGTTAGTCATTTCATGCCCTGATTGTTCTTAGCCTTTAACAGTGAGACTGAGCTTGATTACTGTGCACTGGTGCATGTTTGAATGTATTTTTTATTTATTTGACTTAAAGGTAAATATTTGAACAATCTCCTCATTAATGACAATTGCGACCTGTGGATTCCACCTGGGTATTATCGGCAATAATATCACTAAAAGTGCACTAAACTCACAGGTTGTACCATCTGATCTCCGAACCCTGTGTTCTATATCAGGGCTCTTCACGTGGACAGTCCTCCTCAAAACCCATCGCTGACCACCAGCTATGTCCACGGCACCTCCTCCTTCTCCCTACTCCCCCTGACTGTGAGTCAGAGTCTGGATGCAACTGCCCAACGCTGGCCTGAGCGGGAAGCTGTGATCTTTGTGCAGGATGGCATCCAAAAAACCTTTGCACAGTTTCAACAAGACGTACGTGTCAGATTTCATCCATTTAGCTTTTGCTTTTTCATGCATGTGACAACCCTTACACATTATTTATATGTATTTAGTTATTGTTTTAGTGGTTGAATCTGACGTTTTAATTATATTAATATGGGCTTTTCCCATTAAGATCTGAGGTGGAGGACCTTTACTCTCAGTGGTGACTTTGCATAAATATCTGGTTGATTGTTAAACCTGATTACATCATTTTAAGAAAAACATGGATATAAAATGCGGTTCCTGGAAAGTATTAACCTGGTTTGATAGTGACTATCTGTGCACCTTCTGTAGTTTGTCTTTTGAAGACATTAAAAAATAAGATTAGCTGTGTTAAAAAGCCCATCTTACTGACATCAGAAAGAGACTTAAAAACAAAAAGAAAAGATAGAAGAAGCTTAAGTTTGCTGCTTTTTACCACAGAACCCTGTTAATAATTTTTAACTTTCGGAAGTGTTGTGTGTATTTTTTGTTGTTGTTTTTTTTGTGCAGGTTGACAAGGCTGCCGCAGGCCTCCTTGCTCTGGGGCTGAAGCGAGGCGATCAACTGGGAGTCTGGGGGCCAAACACATATCAGTGGATCCTTTTCCAGTTTGCTTCAGCCAAGGCTGGAATTATACTGGTTAGTGCAGGAGCTGTGTACATGCCCTTGAAACAGCTTTTACAGAACCCTAGCTTGTGTTATCAAACACAGTCAAATGTAAGTGACAAGGACTTTGAACCTGGCAGTTGCATAGAGGAGCTATTAGGTAATCTTACAATTTTATGCTTACCAGCTCAAAAATAATCTGTCATCATCACCTATAATATAATGTGCATGATCAGTCACCTTTCTCACTCACTATGTGTTAATAGACCTCTCTGCATTGAATCATACTTGTTAGTCTTTTATCCTGTCTTCCTTCTCTCACGTGAGGGAGTTTTTCCTTCCTACTGTTGCCAAAGTGCTTGCTCATAGGGGGTCATATGATTATTGGGTTTTTTTCTGTATGTATTATTGTAGGGTCTACCTTACAATATAAAGCACCTTGAGGCAACTGTTATTGTGATTTGGTGCTCTGTAAATAAAATTGAATTGAATGACATGGTATGCTTTTTGTAGTCTTTTGAAAAAAGACAGTGAAGCTTTGCATGGATAGAACTTTTTTCTTTGAACTGTTATCTTTGCAGGTGTCCTTGAACCCAGCCTATCAGGTAAAGGAAGTGGAGTTCACTCTACTAAAGGTACAGTCGGTTGGCCCTACTGGGACAATAGCCTGTATAGAAATTGAAACTGAACAGAAATTTTTAGCTTGCTTACAATTTCTATGCTGTACTTCCATTGTTTACTGATAATTTACTGGATTATTCAAGCGTATAAGAATTTGAATGTATTAAAACAGATTTGTTGCATCTAGGTCCGGTGTAAGGCAGTGGTATGTCCAACCAGCTTTAAAACCCAGAGATTTTGTGAGATGCTGAGGGAGATTTGCCCAGAGATTGGCACAACACCAGGAGGCAAATTTAAAAGCTCCAGGTTAGTCAGATTCAAATGTCCTTCCTCTGCTGATATTAAGGGACTATGAAACCTTTTTATAACTTATTACTCTTAAAAAATTGATAGTGTGAAGTTGAAGCTGTTTAGGATTTGAGACAAAGATATGGTCATGGGTTTTTTAGGTTGCCATACTTGCAAATGGTGATTGTGACCGACAGCAGACAGCCGGGGATGCTCCACGTAGATGATGTGATGCAAGCAGGGGAGAGTCGGCATCACAAAGAGCTGATGGATCTGCAGAGCAAGCTTTCCTTCGATGACCCCATCAACATTCAGTTCACATCAGTAAAATTCAGCGTTTCAACTTGTTCTGGGGCACACATGTATCATATTGACCTGTAACAACAATTAGAGCATTGAAAAAGATCTAATAATCATTCTGGTCATTGATTTGTGTAAGGGTACGACCGGGAACCCGAAAGGAGCTGTGCTTTCCCACCACAACATTGTAAATAATGCCTACTTTATGGGCCTCCGCGTCGGTTACGGATGGAGAGTAAGTTCATGTACGTGTTACTAACAAGAAGAAAGCACAAATAATAGTGAATTACTTCCTTATCTATATTCACCATCAGCCTCGGGTGCGAGTGTGTGTGCCTGTTCCGTTCTACCACTGCTTCGGCTCCGTGCTTGGGGGAATGAGCATGGCAGTTCACGGCATCACGCTAGTTTTTCCTTCCGCAGCCTACAACAGCTTTGCCAATTTAGAGGCCATTCAAAGTGAAAAGTACAGCACCACTCATCTTCACTATCATAAGTATCCAGCTGTACAAGAATAAGCACTTTCACAGATTACCATCCATGTCTTTTGTTTTACTCCAGGTGCAATTTTGTGTACGGTACCCCCACCATGTTCACTGATCTGCTAAGCCAAGATTTACAGAAATATGATTTGTCCTCAATTGAAGCTGGTGAGAGACCAAAAGACATATTAATGGGTTAAATTTGGAGTCATTTCTACACTTCATATTTGCTACTGCATTTTTAGGGGTCATGGGAGGTTCTCCGTGCCCTCCAGAGATTGTGAGAAGACTGACAACAGACATGAATATGAAGGAGATAACAGTGAGATGATACCTCTTCAGATAACACTAAAACTTACAGGAAAAGCACGTGCCAGCACATAGCAACATATGCACATCATTTTTTTTTCCAGTTATGCTATGGAACAACTGAAAATAGTCCTGTTACATTTCTTGGGTTCCCAGAAGACAACGAGGAGCTGAAGATAAACACTGTAGGATGCGTCCTGGGTCACACTGAGGTATAATTTCTTTCCCACACAAACCTTCATCTACACATCCCTCTAACACAGTGACACGTGGTATTTCTGCATGCCTTAACCTCAGGCTAAAGTGGTGGACCCCACTACTGGAGAGATTGTCCCTCTTGGGGCCTCGGGTGAGCTGCTGATCAGAGGCAGCTGTGTGATGCATGGGTACTGGGACGAGCCAGAGAAAACCCGAGAGGTGATCTCCCAAGACCGCTGGTACAGGACTGGGTAAGGTGGAGTGTCATATATGTCCCTAGATACAGTAACTGTTGAGTAGAGGGCATTTTGGGAAATGTAGTTTTTGTCTGTACAGTGACACAGCCAGTCTGAACAGTCTGGGATACTGCTCCATTGAAGGACGCATAAAGGACATGATCATTCGAGGAGGAGAGAATATCTATCCTGCTGAGATAGAGCAATTTCTCTACAAGCATCCCAAAGTAAAGGAAGTGCAGGTAAGATTAAACCACTGGGGGGCAGCATATGAGTACTAAGTAGTGTCTCTGTGTGGGTATAGAGCTAAAAAAATACTATTTTTGTTGTTGTAAACAATAAGCAGCCTCTGAGAATACGCATTAATCAGCTGTAGTGTTCGGTATAAACTGCAGCTCTTCCTTGCTGTGCTTTCAGGTGGTAGGAGTGAAAGATGAGCGGCTGGGCGAGCAGGTTTGTGCTTGCATCAAGCTGAAGGAGGGTCAGAGCTCCAGTGCAGAAGAGATAAGAGCTTTCTGCAAAGGCCAGGTAGGAAGAGATAAAACACAAGACTGCCAGCACCTGTAATCACTTTAAATTTAAGCATGACTGTAGCTTGCCCCTTCCTGCCTTTAGCTTTCTCACTTCAAGATCCCACACTATGTGTTATTTGTGGACAGCTACCCTCTCACGGTGTCTGGAAAGGTAGGAAACGTTCACACAAACATGCCATCTGTTTCCAGTATGCATGTATTTATATACTTATATACTGCATAACTGATATGAAATAAAATATTTTTCTAGATCAAGAAGAACATATTAAAGGAAACAGTGGAGAAGAAGTTGGGCCTTTAATTTTGTGTCTATGGTTGGAGAGCACCTGAAATGCATTTTTTCCATGTTCTTTTTAAATTGTTCTTTTTAAATTGTTCTTTTTAAATTGTAGTTGTGGGGTGCTATATAAATAAAGCTTATTATTACATTGTTGTTGTTTTTTTTTTAACCAACCATAAAACTTTCTTAACCAAACTATGAAACTTAAGTTGCTGAACTGTTCTGTTTTTGGTTTTTTTTGTTTTGTTAAAGATCTATGACAACACCAATATTTCACTGAATTAAAAGACAAATTGTACCATTGTGCAGTGTGACAAAAAAACAAAACAAAACAAACCTTTGGGAAAACCATGCTTTGGAAAAGTAAAAGTAAGCACTCCTTGTGCTGTGTCATCACGAAGCTCCTTCTTTAAACCACTACCACCCTTCTAAGCTGGGACACTGTTAAATGGCTGGTACTAATGGTGCTTTTCTATTCAGTTTGTGCACTCAAAGTTTTTTCTTATTACAAGTCTCATTTACACAGATGTTCAAATTATTGCTCTTTTTCTATGCCAAACAATTTGTAACCTAACATTCTCACTCCTGATGGATGCACTGGGTTCAATATCTTGCTCAAGGATACTTCAACACGAAGGCTGGAAGAGCCAGAGATCAAACCATCAACCTTCTGATTAGTAAACGAAACCACTCTACATCTTGATTCACTACTACTGTGTACATTGAAAAAAAAAAAAAAAAAAAAAAAACAAAAAACAGAAAACAAAACACATCCATCATATCAATCTTTATTTAAACAATTTGATATCATAATACAATGGGCTTAACCACTATACAATAGTAAAACCCATTATCTGAACACATGCCATACAGAATCTGAAATAAATAGGACCTTATTGCCAAATGTCAATATGCACAAAGTGGTAGGCAAAATTGCCATCTATACAAGCTATACACCAACTGTAGAACCAATTTAAGTAACAGGCTCCTATTGTGCCCCAAGTGGCATCAAATGATCAACTAACAATGAATACAATTTGTGTGAGCCTTTAGGGTGCAAAATGGTTGATGCTGAGGAATTAAACATATGTAAGTGAGGGGATGCAGAGCCAATAAGAAATCTGCTAAAAATTTAAGTATTGCCAAAATAACATTATTGTTATTAATGCACCATAACTCCAGATAAAACTGAGGGAAAAAAATAAATAAATTTAAAAAAATCCTTGAGTCAGTTTTAAGCAGTTTGATTTGTATGAGCCAAAAATGACACCCATCAATAATTAATAGCTGCTAACTCCTAACATGTCACAATGAGGTAATAAGCCTGGAACAACACGAACAAAAAAATCAATACATTAAATATTATTAAAAGGCAATACTGTTCTCTTGAAAAAAAACATCAGTGGACGTCCGCAGAGGAATACACTCGACAGCAGCAGAAACCTGTAAATTCAGGTTTAACCCAGAGGGGAGAACAAGCTGATATTTCCACAAGCACTCCAGACATCAGCCAGTAACAACTGCAGCACGGCTACATGGCTTTAAACAGTCAACATTCATTTCGGTCATTCTTCAATTTAAACACATGCAAGAAAAAAAGGAAAGAAAATAAAATCACATAGGAAAATTTCACTTTAAAGCATACTGTGAGATAAATTAGTTAATATGAACATATCCCTTTTTAGATATAGAACAATCTAAACAGAAATTAGTTTAACTGTGCAATGCAATGAAACAGAAAAGGAAGGAAAGTTCAACGGAAGCTGTGGTCTTTCATAGACCAGTTGTCAAGGATGAGTCTTCATATGAACTGTGGAATCACCTAGGTAACCGTGCCAGTTCAAAGTTGACATCTTAAGGTCAAAACATTGCAGTGACATTCATTCAAGCACAGTGCAGTACAGCTTTAGGCACAAGCAAGAAGAGGATGTGGTAGGAACATACACCAGTCAGCCACAACATTAAAACCACTAAAAGCAGATGTGAAAAATGATGATCACCTGGTTACGAAGCACTGTTCTGCTGCAAAGCCCCAGGTACTAAGCTTAACCCCTTGGCATATCACTCCCTGATGGTAGTGCCCTTCCTGCTAGAGGAGAACACACCCAGCCACACTCCAAAACAGCTCCTAAACTGCCTGAGAAAGAGTATAAGGCATTCATCTCCAGAGTCCCCAGCTCCCAAACTTACTGAACATCTGTGTGGGAGGCACCAGGACCCAGAGCATCTGCTTCCCATGCTCCCCAGACACCACAGCCCCTCCAGAAGCCCACCAGGTCCATGCCCCGATGGATATATACACAATTATTAGGAGAGTGCTTTCAATACTTTTTTGGCTGACTGGTGCAAATGACTGCACCTACTCACAGATGCACTTAGAGCTGCAAAACAGACACAAGCCTCTCTTGCACACACCGAGTTAAAAAATTCACACATCACTCTTTAACTCCAGCTCTGTTTTCATTCATACACACACCCTCTGTGTTCCCAGACTGTGTTGAGGAGATAAGAGTTTCTTTAGAGCTTTCTCTGGCTTGAGGATCCCCTCAATCACACACTCAAAGGCAGCATGCCCGGTGGAGACAGGGCTCTGGATGGTGTCATGGAAGTCAAGGTGCTGGGGTCCAATCCATTAACAGTGCTGCAGATGTCAAAAGACATGCTCAACATCAGCAAAGATATACACACAGCCGGGGTGTCCGATTTTAACATCAAACTAAATAACAGAAGAACAAACAGACAGGGAAAGAAGAAAAGCACATGCTAAAAGACTTACGTTTTGTCAAAGTAGGTAGTATGTAGTGAGTGAGAGAAATTGGTGGCATTGCTGTTGAGAAGCATGCTTTTGTCTGTGGAGTAGTTTTTTCTTGCTGCCTGGTCTTTGGCAAAGTTCCTACAGGCAGCAAGTTTAGACTCCAAAGCCTAATGACAAAACAGGAAATCTGAAATTAGCATCATCATAATTATCTTTCCTTTCTAGCATCGCTGAAAAGACTTGCTCCTCAGTGCAACATGTGCAGAGCTGTTTATTTTGTAAGTGTTCAAATGTAAAGACAAAACAGAAAAGTGAGTAACACCTACCCCGACTTTTCTCAGAAGGTCGCCAACAATGTTAAGAGCTGAGATTCTAGCAGAGGGAGTCAGAGACGAGTTACCGCAGCCGTTGGTCAGTGCTAGGACATATAAGCCAGAGTTAACACTCCTATTACAACTTTTACTCAAACAAGAGAAAAATGGAGTAAGAATAATTCTAACCTTTGGGGCTGATAAAAGAGTGCTCTATATTCTTTCCTACAGGTGTTGCTGGGAGGGATAAAGAGGCTTGTACAGCTGAATCAATCTTGTCTATGTCTAAGGTG
Organism: Oreochromis aureus; assembly: GCF_013358895.1. Taxonomy (NCBI): domain Eukaryota; kingdom Metazoa; phylum Chordata; class Actinopteri; order Cichliformes; family Cichlidae; genus Oreochromis; species Oreochromis aureus. Next base: position 13,386,437 of record NC_052945.1, read on the forward strand.
GGCGAGCTGGGTGCTGACATCCTGTCTGTGGTCCTTTCTCGCACTGCCAGCTCCTGCCTCAGGTCTAAAGAAAAAAAAAAAAAAAAAAAAAAAAAAAAGAAAGTTAAGAAATACCGACTCTTGCACAGATGACGCACGGCCCAGAAAGGGGAAGAATGCATTTATGTGGGCTTTATCTTTACCTCGTGCTTCATCTTTCAACCGCTGCACAGATACAAGGAGAGACTCCTTCTCATCCAGCTCACTCTCCAGAAAGGCATTCCTTTCAATTGCCTGGTTCAAACGGGTCTCAAAGTCTTCAAGAGACACTATTGTAGCCCTACACAAACAGTGACAAGTATTTCACGAGTGCTGACATGTTTGAGGTAAATGCTAGAATACAAACAGAATTTGCACATTGCATGTCATTCTCACCTTTTTGCTCTCTCGAGGTCATCGTTGGCCTGTTCAAGCTCACGGACATATTTGTGGAGTTGATCCTTGATGCTGCGTGTCTGTCCCAGGTCGTCCTCTAGCAAAGAGATCTGTTTATAACTCTGGGCATATTGCTGCTCCAGCTTTTCCTGGAAGACATGGAAAATGTGCAGATAAGAATAGTGAGTCTATAAAGAGAAACAAGGACAATAAAGATGATTACCTAAGAGGTTATAATAAAGAAGTCACTTGGATGAGTGACGAAACGTTTCTCCCACAAAACGCTACGTCCAGATGAACAGATTCAACTTTTGGAGATTTACTTTCCTGGATGATTGAGAATGCATCAAGATGAAAGATGCTACTTGATGAGGAATCTAGTTTAAAAATAACATTTTATCCACTACAAAGATCAGCATCAGTCAGAACGAATCTCAGGACGGTCACAAGGTTTCAAAGAACATCGTTATCCGACGGTTGTTAAAGGAAGGCATAATTTATGAGCTCTCTGGTTCAGTTGTACAGTACGGTCACCAATATGCATAACCAAAAAAGCACACTGAAAACCGTGTTCATGTCTACTGTGATAAGAACTAGGCTTGTCTTGCAGTTTTCTATTTTCCTCTTCTTTATCCTGACATCCTATTAAGGAGTGCTGGAAGATTACCTAAGAGAACCCGGATTAACACCTACCATACAAATGAGACATTGGACCTTGTGTGCAGGATCCAACAAAGATCAGATAACCTCTTAGGTAATCAACTTTATTAGTGTCCTAGCCAAAGATAAACGCTTAATGAAGATCAAAAAGGCCCGTTACCTTGAGGTTGGACACCTCGTTCTTTAGCCTCTCGTTTTCACTCTGTAGGTCTCGAAGACGTTGTTCAGCTTGACCAAGTTGTGCCTCCAACTCAGCTTCCAGTTCTCTGCTCCCCTCCTGGAACTCCTGCAACTCCTCTTGGGCTTCATGGCAACTAAATGGCAAAAATACAGAGAGAGCGGTTAAAACCATAAACGGTCATTGTGATAAAAGCTTTCCTGTTCATCGTCCCCCATTCACTTCTGCACAGCTAACCGGCTGAATGACTGTGCCTATGAGCTCTAGAAAACTGACAGACCTTTGTCCTGCAAGCTGAGCCAAGCCAAGCATGTTCTCGCAGCTTTCTACCCCTCTAATGCCCAGAAATAAACCTGTATGAAAGCCAGTTACAGGTTCGTATTTGTAATCTGGCCTCTGTCAAAGAGGAAATAAGGGTTCAGCTCAGCATTGTCGAGTTAAGCATTCTAAATATACAGCTGAACTGTGACAGTAGCTGGTTCAAAAATAGGTGAGAAGAACAGGCATGCTGCCATGCATCTTCAGAGTGGAACGGGTTAAAGGTCACAAGCAGGAAAAAAACCAGAGGAGGATAACAGTTATGAAACTGGATGTTTTTTTACACACTAAATATTCCATAAAATATTAATTAATTTGTAAATGTATTTTTGTAAATACATTTACAAAAATAAATGTACAAAAAGGGAGGAAAAGGTTTTGAAATATCTAAATATAATTTATTTTTTCTCCTGCTGAGCTGACACTTGGTAACACTGGTCAGCTGACTCTGTGCTGGGATAATGCCCTCACAGTGGCTCCACAGAGCACTGAAATGCCAGCATCACACATGGTGCTTGATCAGCACACATAAGCCCTGTAACATAACTATGTAACCCTAATAGATTAAAATGGCCAATAGTATTCCATACATCAGAATGAAAAAAAGTTCTATTAGTGATAATGATAAACAATGTCACGGTTGCCTTGTAAATAAACTCAAAATAAAAAGTTTAAAAATATCACTTCAGTGGAAGGATATTCTGAGAAAATGCATGCCCTAAAAACTGCAACACACTATGGCAAATCTACTTGAAGCCACTTTTCTTTCCATGCACTGATGTTTTTTTTTTCCACCATGTGCCCACAGGAATGTCTCAAAGTAAGCAGAACTTTAACCCCTGCTGTGCACTTTTACACTTCTTCTCATAGACTGTACGTCCACAAATAGGAAAGGAAGACTAAACAAATTTCAAATGACACTCTTAAGTGACACTAATGCCTATCCTGTGGCCTGTGCCATTTCCTATTGAGTAAACCATGAAGTGTGTCAGTGCTGATTTCATTACTCTTTTCTGGCCATTTGCCTTATACGGCTAAACACAGCCTTCATGTGTGGAAACTTTTGGCACAAAGTTATTATGTAATCACATCTTTCAAAACTACTGCGCAAACCACATACTCAGCAAAACAAAGCAGCTGCTTATTATGCAAGGATCAGCATCTACTGTCTCCAAAAGCTGTTTTTCATCTTATGCTATATTTGAAGAATCGCTGTCATTCGATTTTCAACTCCGCTTTCTTTCAAGACAACTGCAAAATAAACTGCAGCAGTGTGTTATGTAACCTAATTTTGGCTTTATATCAAACTGAAATGAAAAACTCAGAGCACAACAGGCCTGTTCTTTGAAGAAATTAAGCCATACACACCAACTCACACCATAAATAAATTCAGGCATGCATTGCTGTCAGATGAGACACAAATGCCACCTACCTTTTCTTATATTTGAGGGCTTGGGACTTCCAGTAATCAACCTCCTCATCCTTTGACGAAAATTTGGGAATCATCTCTGTGTCCATGTCAGGGCAACCTGAGGATTGAAGGCACATTTGTATTAGATTTACTGATTTTTCATTTAGATTAGAATTTGTAACGAAAAGCTAAACTACTAAACGAACAGCACAGCAGTTTTGCCATTTGCATCCTCTGACATGTTAAATCAAGCGGAGCACATTCTGTTCTTATCTCAGAGCAGAGCCACCATCAAACATTCTCCTCATTCATCACTGGAGAAGAAAGGCCCTATCTCAGCGACAGATCATCCTGACCGCATAACCCTGTCGGATGAGGTCGTCCATCCTCAGTTACTCATAAATCAACAATGCTAAGAAAAAAAAGCCAACTTAAATACAGTTTTTAAGCAATTTAAGCAGAAATAATTGATAATAATGTGTGCTCAGTGTACCAATGCCTTTATATACCTGGGAAAGCCTCAGTGATATGCGCATTTAATCATTAATTTTTAACCTCTTAGCTCGCTTAACTCATGCAACTTCAACATGATGAGTTCATTTGCTAAAAAGATCAACGTGTGAGTCCAGTTCTGAAATTTTTCACAAGTGGTACGTCTTTCATCTTCCTTCCTGTTTGCAGAATTAGCACTTTAACAGACAGTCGTTCCTCTTTTCTGGTGAGCAATTAAACTCTGTGATGTATATGGACCTACGCAACTGTTGTCAGGGAATCATTAAACACATCTGGAAAGAGCTGCTGTTGGCGTCATGTGTGCATGTGGGGGTCTGGTGAAACAGCTGCCAAAACCAGCACTAGCACTGCTGTAGGCCCGGGAATATTTATAAACTGGCCCTGGCTTCTAAGGATTTCCTGCAGATAGGACCAGCAGCAAGTGGACATGACACAGGAAAACCCTGAGCTGAAATCAAATGTGCTCTGATTATTGTGTAAACTGCCTTGACAAAAGTCTCCTATGATAAATAAATAAATAAATAAATAAATAAAGAGAATCTAGTGGCTTGCTTGGCTTGGGCCTGGGTGTTGCTTCTAAGTCTAGACTCAGAGAGATGATGACTTTGACTGCAGTTTCCTTTACAAGATTCCTCAGAGATGCCGTCATGAACAGCTTCCCATCTATAAGACCCTCACGTGTCAGCACGCTGCAGACCATAATAATGAGGGAGTAACAGAAAGTAAGGGAAATTTTTCAAAGCTTCCTCTGACAAAACATGCTGGCTGTCAGGAGAGCAGACACAACACTCTAGGGAAGTACCTAAAAAGTTTCTTTTGATTTACTAAACAAAAATGAAACACTACTCATCTCTCTCAATGCTAGGATACAGAGAGGCTTGAAAGGGATCTGGTGCTTTCTGCTGAATCCTCTAGCCCATCAAAGCCCTACACAGGACAATAACCCTAAGTCATATCCTGTACCAGGTAAGAGCAGAGACAGTCAGAACAGGATAGCTCCTGTTATCTTTCATTTCCTTTGGATAGCTCTCTGGTTCACCCCTGGATCTATTTGTCTACTGCAACAATACCGCTACAGACATGGCCCGAATCCAGCAAAGATCTGGAAATTACAGACATGGGAAGGCAAGTAAAGAGAGTGCTTCCTTTTCCACATTCTTGTCTCTGTGTCCTGTGTTGATGCTGACAAAGTCACCTTTTCCCCTACTGTACAGAAAAATCCAAATTTTTCTTCAGATTCCTTCTTGGAGTTTTGGTGGTTTGTATAGCTTTATAGGGTGTGGTGGCACAGCCCCTGACCTGGGTCCATATTTTGGTCCCCATGTTATGGATTAGCCACCATACAGACAAACATGTTTAATGAGAGAAAAAAAAAAAGCTTAAGAGTCAATAAAAAGCATGATATCAAGAACCTCTTATTGATTATGTGACGGTTGGTTTTGATCTCAAATGTATCAAAAGGTGTAGTTCAGCCCAGCAGCTACAGGCTGTTATTTAACGACGCCGATGATTTTTAGACGTTTTAACGTGTCGGTGTCTGATACTGGGAGGTATGACCGCACAGAGGCTCGGGCTCACGCCAGAAACCGTCGGCTCGCTCTCGCGTTACAAGTAAAAATGCAGCACACAGAACGAGCGGGATTTAAAGGCGTATGAAGCAAACATTTAAGGTGACAGTTCTCGATATTTATCCCGAAATAACCATATAATCTTCGTAACGTTTAGGAGAGTAAAGTCTAAAAAACACACAGACAAATGCCTCGACAGCTGGTTACACGGACAGGTCAAACATTAAAAACGCGTTAGAGGTAAAAGTTACGAGATTTAAACGGTTACCTGCTCATGTCAAGTCGGTCTACTGTTGTCTTCCAGCCGGTAAAACACCCAACGATACGCAGAGCTCCTCTTTGCCGGGCCTCGGGTGATACTGACGTTTCCAAGTGAGGTAACTGAGCTCTGTTTAGGAAATTGCCAACGCGTCTCCCGGAACCAACGTAAATCCTGACAGGGGCGTACGTGATGACGTAGTTTCACGTTACATCACACGCAGGGCTGCTATTGAAATAGATCTTCGAGATTTAACCACACGCCACACCCTTTTTTTTCTTCTTTTTTGGACTACCTGGAGCTTCACAGTAACCTGAAGGGAGTGAACCTCCACCAAACAATAACTTTTTTTTTCTATTCCTTGAAATGTCGTCAAATAAACAGGCATGAGTATCAAACCCATGCCTATCAAATAATTCAAGCAGAAAAAAACAACAAAAAGGGCAAATATCAAACATAAAAAAATACATTTAAAAACTTAAGTAAATAGCATGTAAAGAAAAAATTGTTCTTTTTCACACAAAGTACATACATTACTGTTAAGCTTAAACCAATCTCAAACTTTCAGCACATGGACAAATATTATTGATTAGCTTGAAATGAACTTATTTCACTTTTATTTTTTTCGAAATGTTCAGATAGTTTGGATCTTTTAAGATGCTAATTGTCTACTTTCAAAGTATAAATATAATTTAATTATTTTATATGATTGCTTGATACTTTAACCATCTGAGGTAATAAAGATAACAAATATATGTGATGATGATATCTTTGATGCTTCATCAGCTTTAGTTGTAAAACTGCTTAGTACTGTGATACCTTTGAAATAGGTCTAGGTGACAGGCCTAGGTGGTGTGACTCACCCTCCTGATTTCTCAGGTGGCTCCTTGGGAAAAATCTTTGAAGAATACGCGTAAAAAACTGAAACTGGAACAAAACAAACAAACAAACACGCAAACCAAAACTTCACAACCAGGGGAACCAGTCAGTTACGTCACTGTTCCCACTGGCAACAGGACCTGTTTTACATAGCAGCTCGTCTCCACCTCAGGGAGGATTCCCATTTGCCTCCACTCCAGGTGTAGGTGAGGGAGGGTCAGGGAACAGGAATCGGAAATGACCATTCAAAACAAAAGCAACCTTGAAAATTGTCTTAAAAAGCACTGTACGTGATTGTACTGTGCCCTGTCATAACACATGTGGTCTTACGTAATATGCTGTAAACAGATGTTACATATATACAAAGGAATTTTTAACTAACACTGGTAAATGAAGTTAATTGAGGGGTTATACCATCATGTTCAAATGTTTTAGATAATCTTATAGTCCAAGTTGCCTTTGAAACATTTCCATTAGCATTTCATTCCTTGCTTGTTAAACACAGAATACTAACAGGACTTGTTAAGGGCCCCTGGATCCAACTTGGGCGGATTTATTACTTGCCTCTATCTTGTGACCTACCTGCCTACCTTACTCATCTCGATCATGGAGGTGGCACATTTGTGCTAAAGGACTGGAAAAGTTCCAGCAGGGATAAATGCAGTTCTGGAAATTGTCTTAGAATAGACTATGCCTGATTTTCAGACTCTATAGATGTGCCTATAATTTTTATAGTATATAATTTATTTAATATTTATGTACTTGTGTGTCCAGTCGTTAAAGATGGGAATCAGAATGATCAGAAATAAAAGGCACCCTAAAATTTTATCTTAGAAAACCAACAAGTTACCCAATCCCAATGACAACATACATAATTTATTCCTACACTCAAATACAGCACATTTGAACACTTTAAAAAATAGTGCCCAAAATGTAAGACTGTAAGAAAACAATGTGTAAAACTGTTCTTTAAAACATAACATCTTTGTTCATTCACAGATTTTGTTTTAAATTGTAGAACACTTGTTAAAAACGTAGATAAAAAACAAGAGCTTTTCTGCCATTGTCATCTATTACTTAATTGCTTTAATGTGGTATGAATAATCAGTCAGTAGGAAAAGGTGTAAAACCCATGAAAGCACAGCTGAAAGTCCAAAAGTTTATGCCACTTATCTGTGAGCTTTTTAAAATGATTTTATTAAACCCCCAAAATATAAGGTTAACCAATGATAGCCTTAACTTTTTTCTTTTTAAAGTAGAACCTTTATTTTTAGTTTAATGTGCCAAATTAGTAACAGTTCCATGTGCTGTGTACCCTTGGACACAGTGATAACCATCACTAGATTACAATAATAAGGAAGTCACCTTAAAAATGAACAGATTATCAGGCAAATTCTGTTCTGAAACATTGCTGCCTCACTACACAGATTGTTTTTTCCACATACTTCCACTTCAAGTCACTCACTGATAATAATAATCGAAGTACACCCATTGACATAAAGCAAAAATAAATTAATTATTAATGGCATTTTTGTTTTCTAAAATGAAAAAAAAAATTATACTTGTCAGAACTTATCAAAACGGATCTAGGAAAATCCACGAGAAAATCTGAGAAAATATCGGTTTTCTACAATCATTGGTTTTCTCCGGGAGATAATAGACCATTCATGATCCTAGTCGGGCATGACCACTAGAGGTCGCTAAAATTTAAGACTGATATTCATCGCAAAAGAGTGCCTATATACTACAAACAAGCAACATACAAAGTGCAGCAATGCTTAGGTATAAGGAGACACTGTATTTGTCATATATCACCGTTGGCCACAGTGATTCATTTAAAAATTGTTTTTAAAGAAAAACAAAACAAAAAACTCCAAACAAAAGTTGATCAGTTGCTTTCCAGTCTTTAAAAACGTGTAAAAACAAGTATCAAATTGTATAGATATCTAATTACAATAATTACATTCATAAACTGTCAGTTTTTCTGATGGCAGCTCGTTGTGGGCGCTTTTCATCTACAATAAGTCAAATATTAATGTGTAATATTTGTTGAAGACATTTCTTTGTTATGGAAAAATATTAAAATCATCATGAACAATACGAGTGGCGATTTCTAGAACTTTGTGTATATAATTTGGCATTTCTTACCGATCTTGGCTGAAAGTAATACACTATACCATTTCATTTGGTTTAAAGGTTTATGTGCAAGACGCAAGAACAGAAAACATTGAAAGTGGCTGGCTGTAGGCTATGGCACTTGGCCACAGGTGGCGCTAGTTGATTCGAGTCTATTTGAGTGCACACAAACTAAACTGCATGCTTTAATTGTGAGGCTAAAACGCTGAATTCGGAGTAATAAAATGTACGAGGGGAAGGTAACAAAGACAAGATCGTTGACTCTTGCTGTCATGTGAACATCATCGGCGTGGTGACATTTATTTGTTTGCCGTTTTCGCCTTGTGCATGAGAATATCGCCAGGTAAACTCGTGACAGTTTTTAATGTTTTATTGTTCAAGAGCAATAAGACTGTGTTTAATGTAACCTCACAAATGTTGCAGATGAAATATTCAGTGTTTATTTGCTGGTTTGTCGGTAGCAGCTCCTGAAAAGCAAGTTTGCCACACATCTTTTTCACCGTCACCAGTTAATCTGAAACACCGGTCCTCCGGACTAATGGATACATCTGCAGACAGAAACAATGTTAGAAACCTAAGATTTACTGGTTACACATCTGAATATACTGTTAATGCCAAAGCCTCTTATTTTAACACAATCAGACAAAGTAGAGAAGAAGAGGAAGAAAGATATCACAAGAACAATTAAAAAAAAATGTTACTCTTATTGTTATCACAATGTGAGGCAACGTGTCTGTCCTGAGATTGGATGAAGTCTAGACATGCTGAAAGGCGGCTTACCAAAACCCATAACAGTGCGATCAAACAAAACACCACTACTAGGCAAAAAACGCTGCACTGGGTAATGAAACACTCCGAAGATTCAGGCTCAGGAATACTGACAGCAGTATCGTTGCGTGTTGTGGGTCTCACTTGGTCACTGATTATAAAAACCTGAGACCCATTCCTGTTGGCGACAGTTTGTTCACTGCTTCGCTGAGAAAGTCTCCTCAAATGATGCATCATCAAGTTTCCTCCATGCAACAGACCGACTATGGAGGCCCTCGACGCCATCACAAGATACCCCATCGGGAGAGGAAGAGGCGCCTCTTCTGTGGGGCTTACATCTGCAGCCAGTGTCTCGCCAGCTTGGTTCTGTTTGTTAAGATAAGTGGCTTGACGGCAGAGAGGACAAACAATAGATCCTTGACTCTTGGCGACTAGCATTATTTTACTCAGGCAGTCCTGGCAGAAGACGTGCCTTCAGCTCAGAGTGCGTTTTGCAGCCAAAACATTTTCAAAGCAGACAGGACACTCCTGTGTGGCCTCGTGTCCATTTTCCACTGTCAGCGCCATTATTCTGTCATAGAATTAGTGGGTTACTCCTACAGTAAAGTGTTCTCCACGTTCTGCTCTCAGCACGAGGCATTCTGTCCTTTTAAAGTGTGTGGTGGAGCAGGGGCCTATATAAAGCTGTGGTACGGGGTGGCACTACCCCCACCCACCAAATCTGATGTTTCAGCCTGGTGCGCCAATAAAAAAAATATATAAAACATTACAATGTTAAATAACACAATTCCATTTAAAACTTGCGTGATAATCAAACATTTAAAAAATGTAATTTTTAAAAGAAGTTAGCACCTAATTTTCCTGAAAATGGTTCAGTCCAACCCCCAATCCTAAACACAATAGTGGGCGTCTTGCTGAGACATCTCTGGCATGACCCTATTCACCTATGTAAACAAGATACAAGATATTGCCATTTATCTTTACTACTGAAAAACTTTCATTAATTAATTTTTGTGCAGTGTCATGTTAAAAAAAATCTCACCCCAGAGCCTCTAAAAATGTCCTCTTCTTAAAACTGCTGTAATGTTGTCTCAGGTTGCTCATTCACGTGGGTCACTGTATAACTTAGTGCTGGAATTGGACTTAGGTTTCAGGTTTTACCTGACTGGTGAAGCACTGTGGTCATTAACCCTGTGGATTTATTCAGGCTATCTGTGAGTCTTTGAGCCACCCAGCACTGATGCAAAGCATACTGGAAACCCACATACTGGAGACTAAACCATCTTAGTGGACATGTAGAGATTGCAATCTTACTTCATGCTAAGTGGGTTCACACACCATCTCCTCTGTTTATCAGTGATTGTTTGACCTTGAGGTCCTTTTATTATGCTATTTTCCTATGTTGCTGTTGTGCATCTGTAGTCAGCCCCCCCCCCCCCAAAAGGTGTGGTGTGAGTAAACAAGGAATCGGTCATAATGTGTTTCAATGGTACAATGGTGTTTGTCACAGACTTACAAGAGCTGAGACTTTATATACATAAATAAAAAAAGCCAAAAGTATACTTCTTTAATTTTATTTATATTCAATTTTTAAGCATAGCAAAGCATCTCTTTTTGTGACAGATGGATGTCAATTGTTCCCTTCTTACTAATTTAACTGACATAAATTAGGTTCTTCTTAGATTTCACTACAAAAAGGCTGCCTAAGATATTTATAATTTAGAAATGATATTTCATTAAACAGGACATAAAAAAGATTCATTTTTCCATTGTGTTTCTGGCAGGCTTCATAGATCTGTTTCTTTCTTAGAAACATCATGAGATACTTGGTTCTTCAAATCCAATAAAATTGGAAGTGTTATGACCTTACCCGCGACTTCCCAAACAGACACAACCACAGTGTTGGGCTTTTAACAGCGGGAGCCCGTTACACCAGGCCGATCCTTCCGTCCGCCAATCACAGCCGAGCCCCTGCACAGGTGAATAGGCATATGCAAATTCAGAAACCACGCATAAACAACACACGCATGTAACAGAAGGCTTTTATTCAGTTTGAGGTTGTTGCTTCTGAGATGATTTGCCGTACATCCAGATCAGTTATGATAGAGTATACAATTCATGGTAGGAGGAGGGCTCTTTAAATGTTTAGAGATGATCAACTATGTAATCAAAGTCACATTGAACTATTAAACACTTGATTAAACACTCTGGATCATATCGGTTATACCAGCGGTCCCCAACCTTTTTTGCACCACGGACCGGTTTATGTCCGACAATATTTTTATGGACCGGCCTTTAAGGTGTTGCGACCTGTCTTTAGGTCTGTGTGTTTGTTTATACTAACCAACCCATGGAGCCTTTTGCTGTATCGCTGTTTTCAATTGTTTCCGTTCCCTCAATCCCAACGGGTCGCATCAGGCTGCCCCTCCCTGACTATCAGGTCCCATCTTATCATAATGACCTTACAGGGAGTGCAGAATTATTAGGCAAATGAGTATTTTGTCCACATCATCCTCTTCATGCATGTTGTCTTACTCCAAGCTGTATAGGCTCGAAAGCCTACTACCAATTAAGCATATTAGGTGATGTGCATCTCTGTAATGAGAAGGGGTGTGGTCTAATGACATCAACACCCTATATCAGGTGTGCATAATTATTAGGCAACTTCCTTTCCTTTGGCAAAATGGGTCAAAAGAAGGACTTGACAGGCTCAGAAAAGTCAAAAATAGTGAGATATCTTGCAGAGGGATGCAGCAGTCTTAAAATTGCAAAGCTTCTGAAGCGTGATCATCGAACAATCAAGCGTTTCATTCAAAATAGTCAACAGGGTCGCAAGAAGCGTGTGGAAAAACCAAGGCGCAAAATAACTGCCCATGAACTGAGAAAAGTCAAGCGTGCAGCTGCCAAGATGCCACTTGTCACCAGTTTGGCCATATTTCAGAGCTGCAACATCACTGGAGTGCCCAAAAGCACAAGGTGTGCAATTCTCAGAGACATGGCCAAGGTAAGAAAGGCTGAAAGACGACCACCACTGAACAAGACACACAAGCTGAAACGTCAAGACTGGGCCAAGAAATATCTCAAGACTGATTTTTCTAAGGTTTTATGGACTGATGAAATGAGAGTGAGTCTTGATGGGCCAGATGGATGGGCCCATGGCTGGATTGGTAAAGGGCAGAGAGCTCCAGTCCGACTCAGACGCCAGCAAGGTGGAGGTGGAGTACTGGTTTGGGCTGGTATCATCAAAGATGAGCTTGTGGGGCCTTTTTGGGTTGAGGATGGAGTCAAGCTCAACTCCCAGTCCTACTGCCAGTTTCTGGAAGACACCTTCTTCAAGCAGTGGTACAGGAAGAAGTCTGCATCCTTCAAGAAAAACATGATTTTCATGCAGGACAATGCTCCACAGCGTGGCTGGCAAGAAAGGGTATAAAAGAAGAAAAACTAATGACATGGCCTCCTTGTTCACCTGATCTGAACCCCATTGAGAACCTGTGGTCCATCATCAAATGTGAGATTTACAAGGAGGGAAAACAGTACACCTCTCTGAACAGTGTCTGGGAGGCTGTGGTTGCTGCTGCACGCAATGTTGATGGTGAACAGATCAAAACACTGACAGAATCCATGGATGGCAGGCTTTTGAGTGTCCTTGCAAAGAAAGGTGGCTATATTGGTCGCTGATTTGTTTTTGTTTTGAATGTCAGAAATGTATATTTGTGAATGTGGAGATGTTATATTGGTTTCACTGGTAAAAATAAATAATTGAAATGGGTATATATGTTTTTTGTTAAGTTGCCTAATAATTATGCACAGTAATAGTCACCTGCACACACAGATATCCCCCTAAAATAGCTAAAACTAAAAACTACTTCCAAAAACATTCAGCTTTGATATTGAGTTTTTTGGGTTCATTGAGAACATGGTTGTTGTTCAATAACAAAATTATTCCTCAAAAATACAACTTGCCTAATAATTCTGCACTCCCTGTATAGTACTGCATCATACTATTTTAGCACTTTGCAGAGCCTTATGTTTTCACAACTTTTAAAATTCGGGTTCAAAATTTCCTTTTTGCTAAAACATAGTTAGGGCTGGATCAGGTGACCCTGAATCCTCCCTTAGTTATGCTGTAATAGGTCAAGGCTGCTGGGGATTCCCATAATGCACCATTTCTTCTTCAGTCACCTTTCCCACTCATTGTGTGTTAGACCTCTCGGCATTGAATCATTACTTGTTATTAATCTCAGTCTCTCTTCCATAGCAGGTCTTTTGTCCTGTCTTCCGTAGGGCTGGGTATCATCGCTGATTTCTAGGTTTCTTCCTGTTAAAAGGAAGTTTTTCCTTCCCATTATCGCCAAAGTGTTTGCTCATAGAGGGGTCATATGATTATTGGGTTTTTCCTCTGCATGTATTATTGTAGGGTCTACCTTACAATATGAAGCACCTTGAGGTGACCGTTGTGGTGATGTGGAGCTGTATAAAAAAAAAAAAAAATATATTGAATTGAAGTGTACTTTGAAAAATTTAGGCCTCTGGTGAGGATAGCTTGAATGTCCAATGCAACTTTTTGGGGATTTCCTTACTTGGATGATTGAGCATGCAGCAAGACATTTGTATAGCAGAATAATGATGCTTACCATGGAAAATAAGCAGATGAGAATGCCCGGTGTGTTGTGAAAGTGTTTTGGAAGCAGAATTTTAATAACATGTATGCATCAAGTCCATAGTAACTGCAAAAGTTGAAATAAATTACAAAAATAATTTAAAAAAAAAAAATAAATAAATTTTTAAAAACATTTCTTGTTAGAGAAATTTCAGAGGGATATCCCTCAAAACTGTAAATCCAAAAAAGTTGCACAAAATAGTTTCCAACCACAGGAAATTTGTTTTGAGTGTCTTCATAGTTTTATTTTTGAGATACACCAATTTTTATATACACTGCAGGAAAAACGAATATTATAATGCAAATTTGCAACAACAACAAAAAGCACGTGCATCATTTGTTGCTGCAAGTGATTTTTAATGCAATTTTTGCAAAGTTATATGTGGAAGGAAACCGTGACCTAGGACAAGCTGAATGCAGAAGATGCAAGTATAATTCCTCCGGTTTCATATGCCAAAAAGAATTATTGTGCTAGCCTATGTTTTTGCAATTCTACCAGCATTTAAAAATAGTTGCGTGTCTGCGTGACCAGTCATAGAGGGTTAAAAGCAAACGCCTGAAACTCTGGCAACAGATCAAGGGCCATTTGAGAAGGTACCAGAGTACACAATGCACTGCGCAAAACAGTCTGGAGGGGAGGAAATTGGTTGCACTACTGCTCTACTTTAGGGAAACCTTCCAGCAAGTAAGATGCCGATTTCATACAGACGTAGGCCTGAGATTCATCATAACCAAACAAGGGAGACCCTTGGCTAAAGGTGATGCTGCTGTTGATAACAAAGTTTAAACTCTGGACAAGCCACCAACTGTTGACTCACCAAAACAGACTGCCTGCTAGTGGTATTCTCCATTTGCGCTAGTATTACATTTACCATCACCAACAAATGGGTCGCAGATTTTCATAATAAGCGACCAAGAGAAACTCATGACTGAACCTCAGCTGAGTCAAAGCTGAACTCTCAAAACTGCATTGTATACATTTTATTTTTTATTATTAAAATTGAATTTTTGTAATACTAAGTCTTCCACATGTCACTGTAGTAGTGGGGCATTAATCAGTGGGACACCACTAGGAAACATGTATGCGTGGGGGTTTCCAGCCAGAGTTGCAACAAGACTTCCAGTAACATTTCTGTTGCAGACTACATTCTCAGGACACCGACAAGCTCGGTCACATGAGCCAGATGTTACTAGACCATGATCTAGTATCACTATTATTGGGCCATTTTTAGAAAGCCACAAACCTAAAGAACCAGTGATTGCATCCAAAAAAGTAGAAAGGTGCACAACTCTGCACTGTAATATTGGGTTCAAGTTGATAAAGTTGGTGGTGTGAGGCCCTGGCGGACCATTCCCTGTCTACCAAAACTAGTGATTGGGACATGTCATGTCACCTCTCTGGTAGGGAAGGAGCCAGAGTTAGTGCGTGAGGTTTAGATATGGCACCACCAAATGGTGGAAACTAGAAGTTAAGGGAGCAACCAGGCTGAAGGAGTCCTATTGGGACTGGAGAGATTCTCTCAGCTGGCTTGGGAATGCCTGTGTGTTCCCCTGGACAAGCTAGAGGTGGTAGCAGGGGAGAGGAAGGTCTGGGCTTCTCTGCTTAGGCTACTACCCCTGTGACCTGGCCAAAGATAAGCAGAAGAAGATGGTTGTAATTTAGTAACTGCAGCCAAGAGAAAACTAATGTCTTAACCCAAATTCTCTATCAGAATAAAAGTGACAACCTGGTTTGATCTATGGAGATAAACCACTTCAACGTAGTAGGAGCTTGGCTCATAATGAAATGTACATAAAAACGACAAAACAAAAACTTAATAGGAAGAAACCTCCAGCAGAAGAAAAGTTTTAACTTATAAACTACATTTTGAACACTGTTTAAACTACATCTTTCCACTGTTTTAATAGCTCACAAGTAAGTAAGAGTTATGAATAGCAAAGCATGTTTGTGAGGCTGTGGCTTGACATTTAATGTTTATAGAATACCACATGCGAATACCTAGTGTATTATCCAAGTGTTTTGGCAGCAGAACACTTGAAGCTGCAGACCTGTGACCACGCAGCCATACTTGAGCAGTCACCTGAAACACTGGCAGTCAACCAAGAGATGTTCCAGGAGGCACCAGAGTGCATGTTGTACTGCTGGAAACAGTTTGTTGAGGCAGTGATTGTCAGTTCACCAAAACAGACTTTCCACCATAAATGCAGTATTACCACTAGCAACCAAATGTCACATGTTGCCATGTTATTTTTTCAAGAACTGCCTAAAGAACACTTTACTGTACAAGTAACCTGCTAATTCTACAACAGAATAATGGCACTGACAGTGGAAAATGGAAACAAGGCCACATGGAAGTGTCCTGTGTGCTTCAAAAATGTTTTGCCTGCAAAACGCACTGAGCTGCAGGCATGTCTTCTGCCAGGACTGCTTCAGTAAAATAATGGTAGTTGCCCAGAATCAAAGATCTATCACTTGTCCTCGCTGCTGTCAAGCCACTATTCTTAACGAACAGAAGGAAGCTGACGAGACTCTGGCAGCAGATGAAGGCCAGACACAGGTGCCTCTTCCTCTCCCCATGGGAGATTTTCAGATAGCACCACACACACCTCCACAGGTGCTGTGTAGCATGGAGGTAACTGGATGTCACCGTACGAGAGGAATTTCTCAGCAAGGCGCTGAAAAGACAAGGGGCCAGTAGGTAAAGTGGTTGCCCCATGATCGGAAGGTCAGGGGTTCGAATCCACTGATACCGTCCATACACTGCTCCCCGGGCGCTGCACTGGTGGCTGCCCACTGCTCAGTAACACATACATTGTATTAAGATAGTTACCACATGTGGATCACATATAGTCACCAGAAACAGCCAAGGGAGACACAAAGACACACCACAGATGGCAAGACAACTGTCAATATAACCGAAGACGACGCTCAGGAGTGTACGACGTATCAGCTCACCTGCAGAGGATTTATCTTCCTACTAGTGCTGATATGTTTGGCATGCAGAGGCACCATCTTGTGATGGCGTCGAGAGCCCCCATAATCTGATTAGGACTTGAGACTCTCAGTGAACAAACTGTCACCTACAAGAATGAGTCTCAGGTTTTTAATAATCGCGACCAACTGAAACCCACGACACACAATACTGCTGTCACTATTCCTGAGGCTGTCGTGTCACTAAATGAGACTGCATTTGCCTGGTAGTGGTGATTTATTCACACTGGCATGGCTTCAGACAATTTAAGGTAATGTGAAAAACAAGATTACAAAATATCCAGTTTGTTGTGAATCCCTCTAGAATGAAGGATTCAACCATGTTTTACCAGACATCAGGCCAAATGATGACCTGTGTGCTCAGAATGCGTTTTGCTCTCCATTACAACTCCCTGGTCAACATGCTGGTGAACATCAGTGGTCCATATGAAACAGTGAGCCCTCTCTTATTACAGCCATAAAGACACCAGAAGCACTCAAGTTTCTTACAGCAGACAGCTCACATGAAGAACTGACACAGGAGCATCACATTGTGGCACTGGTGCAGTTAATAAGTCCAGTTTTGAAAAAAACCAAACAAAAACAGACTGAAACCCTGCCAAACCCTCTGACTGCTCCATAGAACTGTTTGGTTTTCCAAGTTGGCTCCAAGTCTTTTTAACAGTTTTGAATATTTAAAGCAATGTGGTTTTCAGGAAGTAGCCAGAACAAATTAAGGCTTAAAATAGTGATGTGACGTTCTGTATCGAAGCTTCATAGCTTGTGTCGAGTAATGGAGGGGGCGTTTCCACGACGCGCGTAACGAGGCTTGCTTCATTTATTGGGGGGGGATATGAAAATGATGACGTCCGAAGCCTCGCTGCCCGGCTGGTTCAGGAAGTGGTTCGAACTTTGCCGCGAGCTATGACAGCGATATAAACCCCTCAGACTTCATTCAAAATGTGGGTGTTTGATGGAGAGTTGCGGTTAGTGAGAGTTTGGAGGTTTAGGAGAGTGAGGAGAGAATGGAGCCAGCTAAGAAGAGGAGGATGTCCTCCCCTGTGTGGGAACATTTTGATCTTATTCCTCCCAACAAGGTATGTAAATTTCTACAGAAGATGTATTTTCATAATACTGATGGTGCAATACAATTTATGTTAAGCTGTCTTTACTTTTGTAAAAGGTGAAGTGTTTGCTATGTGCCAGGGAGCTGGGATATAACAACACCTCATCCATGCTTAGGCACTACAGAGCTTTGCATGAGAATAAGGGGGACACGATTGTGGAGCAAGACCAGGTGAGCCATCAAATGCCATGATAATATAGGATGCCGTAATGTTACTAAATGATATAACAATATTATACAACTGTAATGAGTTACGTGTGTGATATTTATATTTGTGCTTTGTTTTTTATCGTCTTTCCTCAGAAGAACAATCTCAAATAGATGAAGACCTGGTTAGCATGGTGATTGAGGACTCCCAGCCATTTAGCATTGTGGAGGACAAAGGATTTAAAAGATTTGTTAAATCATTAAATCCTAGCTAAGTTCTCCCCACTAAAAAGGTCATAAAAGCAGTGGAAATTTAGTTTTTACAAAATAAAATGTGAACAGGCAGGACTGAGGCTCAAAGCCTCAGTGTGTAGCTACACTACACACTGCTTCACAGCCACGTCGTACTTTTAAACAAAATGTTTTTTTCTTTCCTTTAGGCCCTGAAAGTCATGGTGGAGGCCAGGTACCAGGAGATGAAGGAGAAAGCTAAGGCCAGCATTGAGAAGGCAGCAGCTGTGAGTCTGACATCAGATATGTGGACCTCCATCAACACAGAGGCCTATCTTGTAGTCACCTGCCATTTTGTTGATGAGTCCAGCACATTAAACACCGTTGTTTTAGGAGTGCAATATTTTCCTAATGCACACACTGCAGAAAATATTGCACAAGTGAAAGGCTCACTCATGACAGAATGGGCAATTACTGACAAAGTCACATGCTTAGTAACAGATGGGGCTGCCAATATGGGGGCTTGTGCAAGGGAGCTACGACTCAAACATGCCATATGCATAGCTCACACCCTGAACTTAGTGGTGAAGAAGGCCCTTGACCAGACCCCTGAGGTCTCTGACATCCGAGCCAAGTCCAGGAAGATCGTGGGATATTTCAGGAGCAGTACCACTGCAAAGGTAAGTTCTTAAGTGGCTTAATTACAGTTTCTTTAATGCTACTTAAGTGTATAGTTCTGCTCCCTTGACAATCTAATGTATTTTTTTTTTTTTTTTTTTTTTTTTATAAATTGTATTTTGTAAGGAGAGGCTTTCAGTGGTGCAGGAACAACTAAGGGAGCCTCAACTCAAACTAATACAAGAGGTGGAAACCCGCTGGAACGGCACTTATAATATGCTGCAAAGACTGTTCGAGCAAAGGGAGCCAGTGGGTGCTGCTTTGGCAAGTCTCACAACAGACATCCCACCTGTTTCATCTGAGGAATTTGGTATAATTTCAGAGTGTCTGGTTGTCCTAGCACCATTTAACAATGAAACCACTGAGCTCAGGAAAAAAAGGGTGTCTGGGTCAAAGGTCATACCTTTGCTTACTATGCTGGATCATTGCCTCAATGAACAAATGAAAAATCGCCATCATTGGGTCTTCTCTGGCTCATAAGCTGAGGATGCTATGGAGAGAGAAGCTGGATAAAATACAAACCATGAGCATTATGTTCCTTGCGACACTGCTGGACCCAAGGTTCAGAAAACTGGTTTCTCAGCCCTGCAAGAGCTAGCGAAGCAGAAAAAAAGACTGAAAGCAGAATGTGCTTCCGTAATGAGGGCCTCCACCACCACCTCTTCCTCCGCACCACCACCACCACAGCCATCAACGTCACAAACTGTTGAGGCTGTTCCCCACGGTACTATTGTTATTGCATTTGAGTTGCATTTATATAAACTGATTGTTGGGTTTTCCCTCTGTATTATTGTACGATCTACTGTACAATATAAAGCGCCTTGAGGCGACTGTTGTTGTGATTTGGCGCTATATAAATAACATTGAATTGAAAATTGAATTGTTAGTATCACATAAAACTCTCCTTATTGTTTAGGTAACAACCTGTGGCGTCGCCTGGATGAAAGTGTCAGGCAGACACAGACAATGTGACAGCAGACGCGAATATTGAGGTCCAACGGTACATGATGGAGCCAAACCGTGGGGCGACCGTGGCTCAGGGGGTTGGGAAGCGCACCTGTAACCGGAAGGTTGCCGGTTCGATCCCCGGCCTTTCTGTCCTGGTCGTTGTGTCCTTGGGCAAGACACTTTACCCTACCGCCTACTGGTGATGGCCAGAGGGGCCGATGGCGCGATATGGCAGCCTCGCCTCTGTCAGTCTGCCCCAGGGCAGCTGTGGCTACAACCGTAGCTTGCCTCCTCCAGTGTATGAATGTGAGCATGAATGAATAATGGCATTGTAAAGCACTTTGGGTGCCTTGAAAAGCGCTATATAAATCCAATATTTTTTTTTTTATTATTATTATTATCATTATTATTATTATCATTATTATTATTATCATTATTATTATTATCATTATCATTATCATTATCATTATTATTATTATCATCATCATCATCATCATCATCATTATTATCATCATTATTATCATCATTATTATCATCATTATTATCATCATTATTATCATCATTATTATCATCATTATTATTATCATTATTATTATCATTATTATTATCATTATCATTATCATTATCATCATCATCATCCTCCTGGAGGACCCCCTTAAATACTGGGAGAGACAAAAATATGTCTATCCTCACTCATATAAGTTAGCCTCATCTGTGCCCTGTGAGCGAGTGTTTTCAAAAGCAGGGGAAATATTGTCAAAAAAAAAAAAAAAAAAAAAGGGGGGGGACAAGAAATGGACTACGACCTGCCACAGTGGAGAAACTGTTGTTTTTAAATAAAAAAACCAATGATGTGTCCCCTAAACACTAATCACTGTCCATACCCCAACCACACCTCACAGTAAATGATCATTTCCAAATAAACATTTTCCATACTGCCAGTATAAATATACACAGTATACTGCCATCACTACAATATACATGTTTTACACACTCCTTTTGTTGTTGACATTTACAGGCTGTGTGCAAAATGCCATACTCTTCAAATTCATGCCAACTAATATTTTTACATCCAGTAGATGTCCTACTAGAGCAAATGAAGCTTCAAGACGCTTTGCGCTGGGGTGAACCAATTGGATGAAAAGCTTCAGTGCTTCATGAAGCTTCATCTGCCCATCACTAGTTTAAAAGCCCACTGAGCCCAAGCTCCATGACTAACAATCCCATTTCCTAACTAGTCTCAACCCTAGTCTTCAGACAGATACTTGTGGTGGGTACTTATGCACTGATTCCACCAGAGCCAAAAGGCAACCAGAAACTGGCAACCTTCTGGTAACCAGGGAAGTGCTCCCAAGACACTGTCTTTAGCCACGTTCTCCATCGCAATAAAGGGAAAACAAGCTGGTTGATCTCCTATTGCGGTCAACCACTTCAGCCTAGAAGAGGAGCTTGGCTCATGTATAATGTAGTGTACTCACTAATAGGTATAAAACGTCACAAGCCTTTTGACAAAGAGCTTTGCAAACCAATTAAAATAAGGACTACAGGCAGAGATGTCAAAAGCAGAAATATTGACAAATGCAAAAAAGTCAAGACACATTATGGTCAAAAGCAGTCAAGACCAGAGCAACTTTTCTTGATATTTCTAAAGGACAAACCAAAATGGTCGTTATAAGTAAATAAAACTCAAACCTTACTGAATGAATTGAAGATTGAAGTAGAGATACCAAACATAGCAGTCCACACAAGAGCTTGACTGAAACAAACCAGAATCAATTCTAAACTAAACCACCAACCCCACCAAAGAAAGCTGATGTCACACCAACTGAGAAGAGACAGCAGTGAAGACATGGTCCAGCTTTTAAAGCCTGAAGGCTCAGGTGAACTGGATTAACTGATGACCATCCAATTTCAGCTAATTACCCTCCAGAGTTTGAAGAGTGGGAGGGGCTCCACACTGAGGTTCATTTATACATAAAACCAAAAGAATTAAGTTCTCCTCCCAGTGTATTAAAAAATTACATTTTTAATGAGCTCACTTGTCATTTTTTTAATCAACTAATTTTCATACTTTTTATTATTATTCATCTTATAATCGCAGTATTTCAATCTTTTAAACCTGTTTAAGTTTAAAAATATATATTTAAATCAAAAGACTAAATGTGTTTTGCTTCTTTATAAAAATTAACATTTGTCACATTTTCACAGGTTAATTCTGACCAGTCATAACAGTCCATTTCACATACATCTTTATATCATCCTCTGCTGAGCAACTTCTGAACCATGAAGAAACTTTCCTTAACTTCAAACTGCTCTGGATGACAATTGTGAAGAAACAGGTCAACCTGTATATAATAGGTGGGTTTTTCTAGCTTTTCTTTTTGCTGTATAAAGATTTTCCTCATTGCTCCACAAAATGTAACGATTATAGTGAGGATGACGTCACTTAATGTTGCAAATAATATTTTCAATTAAAAGTAGAAAAAAACAAATTACAGAACAGATGGAGTCAGAGTTGAAAAATTTCTGCCTGTTTTATTTTCTGATTAAAAAGCAGAAGCAGTTTTTATTGAGATATTTGAATGGATTTACAGCAGAGTGTGCTGCTCTCTCTCTGCTGATAAGATTAAATGGAGCTCACCCACCAGTCTCCGTCTCTCATTTTCATCAATATGATCACAATCATTTGGATAATATATTTACACATTATTTATATATGTATACATTTTATTTATTTGATTGCACTTTTGATTCCAGTGTTTCATTGATTGACGGGTTTAAGGGTATTGCTTTCTCTTACACATTCGCGTGTAATAGAAGCACAAGTATCAAAAACATTACAACTTTAAACAAGCAACATATAGAGTACAAAGTGCAGCAATACTTAGCTATAAGGCGGCTATTTGTTTACATATTTTGTTGGCTACATAATTCATAAAACAAAGAACGTTCAAAGGTTTTCTTTAATAAAAAAAGCCTTTAATAAAAAATGTAAAATTATAAGATGAAAACAAAAAATAAAATAAATACATTGTTAGTTTTTCTGACAGTTTCTTGTGGGCGCTTCTGTTTCATCTGCAGATCCTCTGGCAGGAGACTGGATCGATGCATCTGCAGATAGAAACAATGTTAGAAACCTTACAGCTGCACATCTATTACACACCTGAATGTCTTGTTAATGTTGAGGCCTCTCTGTATATTTTGTTAAAGTTTACTGCTACAATGAAGTGGTCCAACAATAAAACTCAATGAAAATGTCCCTTTAAGGAAACAGCCAAACTACACGTTAAAGGTAGCATGATGCAGAGAGAAGACACTCTTGATGGGCTCAGCTGATTAAACCTCTCCTTCAACTGTGTACATCCAACACAACACACGGACTCTGGGAGCTGTTATAGGAAGTTCTAATCATGCTGATTTCAAAAGTGATTCTACTCAAAAACAGAAAAACCTATGCAGCATATAAAATAATGCTAAATCTTACCGCTATCACAATGTGAGACAAAGTGTCTGTCCTCACAGTGGAACATCAAAAAACATCAGGTCTGGAGATCTCTCCAAGTGCCTCGAAATCATCCATGCCAAAGATAGATAAACAATCAGCACTACCAGGCAAAAGAGGCCTCCACAGATGAGCTGATACGCCATACACCCCGGAGCATGTTCCTCGGTTATTTTGACAGTAGTACTGTCGTCTGTGGTCTGTCTGCCTTGCCTGTTTCCAGTGGAAATATGTGACCCACTTGCAGTAACTGTCTGTTCAGCGCCTTGCTGAGAAATTTCTCTCAGGTGCGGTGACACCCAGTTACCTCCATGGCACACATCACCTGTGGAGGTGTGCGGCGCTAACTGAAAACAATCCATAGGGAGAAGAAGAGGGGCCTCCGGTGTGTGGCCTTCATCTGCTGCCAGGTTCTCGCCGTCTTCCTTCTGCTCATCACGATTAGTGGGGTGACGGCAGAGAGGACAAACGATGGATCCTTCACTCTGGGCGACCACCAGTATTTTACTCAGGCAGTCCTGGCACAGGACATGCTTGTTTTTATTAAGGTATGTACACGTATGTACATGTAAACTATTTTTATTAATAGAGGTTTCACTACTGAGGTTAAAAATGATATATAAGTCACTTAGATCACTTCTAAATGTTAATGTTTGGTTTATTTCAGTGTTTTATTTGTTCCTGAGTAAACCGGTTTGGCTGTGATTACAGTTAAGCTTCATAACATGTTACTCACAGTTAAATTAGGAGGGGACGGCAGTTAAAACTCCGGACCTGTGACATCATCACGTACGCAGGTGTTCCAATTGTACATATCGCGAGTCCGTGCTCGCGTTCTCGGCGGGTACGTGCTCCCGTGCGTTCTCGGCGAGTACCTCTGAATATGGATATGAACAAATGACAGCCTAGCTGCCTATAGGACTTTAAACACAAGTCTTTAAAATAAATTCAGCAACTACTAGTGGTATTAATAACAATAACAGTTATAATTATCATTGCCTTTCGGTCATTATTTATGGTTTTCCAAAGCACCATAAGTCACAAAATGCTTAGAATTACATCGAACTGGGTTTTAGCTTCTGCTGCCAAAATCCATCAGCTTACACATATTCCATTATCCCTTATCTGATTTTGTCATATCTTAAATGTTCGTATGTTTTATTAGAAAAAAATACATATATTATTGCTGGATGTCATCACAGTATAATTTGTTAGTGTCATCTCAAGATGCAGGGTATCAGGATATTTTTTTCTTTTCATTGAGTTTCATTAAGTTTCTCATGTTGGGCTTTAGGCTCCATGGTCTTTATCCTCCACATGGAGTTTTTTTTTTCTCTTGTAGTCTGTTAGCTGTCTTTATTTAACCTTTGATTCCAAACTATTTTTGTTTGTTTTGATTTTTTAACTTGAAACACTGTAAGTGTCTCAGGGGAAAAGCCTAGGAGGACCGGCCGGACAGATAGAATCACATCACATAGAATCACATTAATCCTTCCCAACTGCTTGTCTATGGACTGTGGGAGAAATCCAGATGGTGGATTCCAGCCAAGGACTTTCTTGCTGTGCGACAGCAAGACCATTTTCCCCCCAAGAAATGTCCCCTTCTACTGCTGTAATGTTATGGTAACTTTCTCAGCTAATGCAGGTCAGCATACACATTAGTGCTGGAACTGGACTTGCTTAAGTTTCAGGTTTTACGTGAATCGTGAGGCACAGATCCAAGAGATGGTCATCTGTGAGTCTTAGACCCACCCAGCATTGATATGGATTGTTTTGCCAACCTACAGCAGGTCTATCTGAAATGATTGTCCCACTTTTCGTATAGATTTTTTGCTGTTGTTTTGTTTACTTCAATTGAGACATTTTGTCCTAAAATACCTGAAGTTTTTATTGTTTTTTAGATGCAATGTTTATTTTTTTGTTGTTTTTACCTAAATGTACTTTTTTTTGGGTCGTTTTTAAGAAACATTTACACTGTAAAAAAAAATTGTTGCGACAACCCAGAAACTCAAGGCAACCGACTGCATTTACGTTTTTAGGTTCTGATGGATAACTTATAATTTCAAGTTTAGGAGAAAAGTTGCTTCAATTAATGTTTTTGTGTTTACAAGACTAATAACTGTGCTTTTTCTTAACTCATATTTTATTGTTTTTACCAATGTAATTCCTAAAGTTTACACAACATATATTTTTGTGTTTAGGAAATTGATTGGCAAAAAAAAAAAAATATATGTTGTGTAAACTTTAGGAATTACATTGGTAAAACAATAAAATATGAGTTAAGAAAAAGCACAGTTATTAGTCTTGTAAACACAAAAACATTAATTGAAGCAACTTTTCTCCTAAACTTGAAATTATAAGTTATCCATCAGAACCTAAAAACGTAAATGCAGTCGGTTGCCTTGAGTTTCTGGGTTTTCGCAACAATTTTTTTTTACAGTGTACTTTGTGATTCACAAATGTTTTCCATAACAAAGGTAATGGCTGCATTGGCCGTCAGGTAGGTGCAGTTTGGTTTGTGGGTAAAGGAGAATTATGCTAAGATTTTACACTCAGTTTCATACACAGTCTGGAAAAACTCTTACTAGCTATTACTGTTTTTCAGCTCTGTGGTTCCCTCTACTCTAAATCTGAGTAAGTCCTATTTTTATGTTCGGGTTAGACTTCAGAGTGGTAATCCACAGGAACCCACTAATATTAAAGATACTTTGACACTGTTCAGCTGTCTTCATACACTTCTTCTAATATTATTTTTAACAATGCATTCACTTCTAGTGAACTTTTCGCATTTTGTCATCACACCCCACCCCAAGCCCCAGGGTGGAGGCCAGAACCCCTCCTTAAACAGGTCCTGTTAGTTTAAGTTGGGACAGTATGAAGTATGTCTAAATTAACCTCAGTATGAAGCTCTTTCCATGTGTTTCATACTGTGGAGGACAATTAGCTGAAATTGCATGGTCATCAGTTAATACAGTTCACCTGACTCTCCAGGCTTTCAATGCCTGCTGAGTCAGAACGGTGTTCCCTGCTCTTTCTTCTTCATTAGTGTGACATCAACCTTCTTTTAGGAGTTTGGTAGTTTAGTTTTGAGTTGCTTGTGTTTTATTTGAATGTAGCCCTTGTGTGGACTCCTGTTACCTTTGTCATTTTGAAATACATGGTAGCTCTACTTGTGTCTTTAGTTCTGTCAGCATGTTTACAACTTGACTTACTGGGAACATGAAAAGCAAAATCTGCAGTTCCCTGAATGGCCATGTGTGGTTTCCAGAAATGAATGTTGGGATAGATTATAAAAGATGAATGTACATAGTTCTGCACCTGAAAAGAGAAGGCTAATCAGGTTACTCCTGTGACTGCAAAAACAACTCCAGCTGCTCAAATTTAATGAGAAAACTGCCCTTATCTCACCTTACATCTACTCTCATCTACTCTACTTTTCTTAGGGAGGTGCTCGTCTCACGTTATGCCAACTTTCTCATTCGTTGCAGTCTCTCATCTACTCCTTGTGTCCCCAAGAACTGTCTGTGACAAACACTATTGTAAAATAAGAACACTCAGCCACTTAAGGAAAATTTAAGCAAATTATTACCACTGATTTCTTCTTTAGACAAGAAATATTCACACCACCTTTTTTTGGAAACACAAATTAATGTGCGACCTTATGCTGGTATGCAGTTGTCTGAATGAAATGAACAACAGAAACAGGGAGGAAAGAGGAAAATAACATAATAAAGGGACCTGTTTTACAAGTCAGCGTTCCCCCTTCCACATCTAAGGGATTACTTCATCACCTGCAGTCAGTGTCAAGACTCACAGACACCCTGAATAATACCTCAGGGTTAATGACCACAGTGCCTCGCCAGTCAGGTAAAACCTGAAACTTAAGTCCAGTTCCAGCACTAAGTTATACAGTGACCTGCACGACTGAGTAATCCAAAATAACAATTCAACAGTTGTAATAAGAGGCCATGTTTGGGCTCAGAAGCTGATGCTATACAAAAATGAATGAATGAATGACAAATTTCTATTCAGTGATAAAGATAAACAATGTTATCTGACACATTACTTGTTTAACCCTCTGGGGTCCAGGGTTTAATTGGCTGTTTTTCACTACTTTTGATTTTACCTTTGTATTTCTCCTTTAAAAACTATTTACCTTGACTGTTTTGACTTTAAAAACCACAAACATGTTTAACGAATCATTTTTATAACTTGAAATATAAATTTTAAATTAACTTTTTTTTTTTTACTGATTTTGCAAACAGCAAAGGTTGATGAAACTATTTACCTAAAAATGCAGCCAGTGCTTCAGGTGGTTATTTTTTTACAATTTCAAACCACTAAGCTAGTAAAATAAAATTACAGAACAATTAGGTGTCACAATAAGTTGCCACACAAATTATTTGTGCCATTTCAAAAAAGAGTTTCTGTCCATGACAAAACAGAGGAGCACATCACAGGGATGAAACCTCCAGTGCTGACAACACTCAGCATTTACATTGCAATCTGCCTTTGGTGGCTTTTGGCTAGCAACTGTGACATTCAGTAGTGCCCTCATTGTTTTAATACACAAAACAAAACAAACAACCACACTACACACTAACTACACTCTAAACACGCTAAATGTCACAAATCTCTCTCATCTCAAAACTTTTTCAGTTGGTTAGCATGGAAGCGGGGTGGGGAGGTGGGGATTCTCGTAAGCACAGAGTTCTTGTGAACACTGTCCTTAGAAAAAGCAGTCTATAGTTTATATAGTTTAACTTTAAATACAAGTTTAAATGAATCTTAAATTGGTCATGTGATTTGGACGTGCTGGCATTAAATAATCTAGCTAGGCTAGCCCCTTGAGGGGACACTACCAAATACTGGTCATTGAGACCAGTGTTGCCAACTCCTCAGTAAGGAAAATCGCTATTGGTTGTCCTAAAAGTCGCTAGAAGTTGCTAAATGACGTCATCGCCTAATTTGCATAATTGGTCATGCTAATATAATTGTAACCTATGTTGTTGGAGAGAGAAATAACATCGTGGAAGAGACATAAAGTGAGTAAAAAACGTCCTAAATGCATTTAGAGTTTATTTAGAACTACAAATTAAATTTCTTTTAGCAATTATTGTTTTTTTTAATGTCACAATTCCAACCCTGCTCCTTTACCCGGGCTTGGACTGGCAAAAGTGATCCGAAATAGGCACTCTGGTGGAGTTACTTTCTGTGTGTGTGTTTACAAGTAGTTTTAAACCTTGTGATCCACAAAACAGCATAAGTGTAAAAGAGTACAAGAAGAACTGACTGTGTTACAGCACCCGCTGCTTGTTGAGAGTAAAAGCGATACGCGCTTTCACGTCTTTTTTTAGCGACTTTTTTAAGAAAAAAAGTCGCTAGAGGGTCTGAAAACTCGCTAAATATAGCAACAAAGTCGCTAAGTTGGCAACACTGATTGAGACTCATACCATTGTCTTTAGAGGTGGGGGTTGGACTGAACCATTTTTAGGAATACGAGGGGGCTAGCTTCTTTTAAAAATTATTTTTTAAATATATTTTTATCAGCATAAATGTTGTAAATGCAAAAAATAATGTTAAACATTTTATGATTTTATTCAATTTTATTTGGACACCAGTGTGAGGCATCAGATTTAGTGGGGGGTTATGTGTGGGTAGTGCCACCCCGTGCCACAACTTTGTACAGGCCCCTGCTCCACCACACACTTTAAAAGGACAGAAAGCCGCGTGCTGTGAACAGAGCTTAGAGAACGCTTTACTGTACCAGTAATCAGCTGATTTTACGACAGAATAATGGCACTGGCAGCAGAAAATAGACACGAGGCCCCACAGGAGTGTCCTGTGTGCTTCGAAAATGTTTTGCTTGCAAAACGCACTCTGAGCTGCAGGCACGTCTTTTGCCAGGACTGCCTGAGTAAAATAATGGTAGTCGCCCGGAGTCGAGGATCCATCATTTGTCCACTCTGCCGTCAAGCCACTTATCTTAACAAAGAGAGCCAAGCTGGAGAGACCCTGGCTGCAGATGTGGACACCACACAGGAGGTGGCTCTTCCTCTCTCGATGGGGTATCTTGTGATGGCGTCGAGGGCCTCCATAGTCGGTTTGTTGCATGGAGGAAATTGGATGATGCATCATTTGAGGAGACTTTCTCGCCGAAGCAGCGAGCAAACGGTCACCTACAGGAATGGGTCTCAGGTTTTTATAATTAGCGACCAAGTGAGACCAACGACATGCAGCGATACTGCTGTCGGTATTCCTGAGGCTGAACCTCCGGAGTGTACGGAGTGTCGGGTCACCAAATCCGACTGTATTTGCCTGGTAGTGGTGATTTGTTTGACCGCACTGGTGTCGCTTCTGGTGAGGCACCTATGAGGATGTGCAGACTCCAACATCCATTCTCAGGACTGACACGTTGCCTCACTTTGTGATAACGGTAAGACTTTATTATTTACTGTGCTCTGTAGTTTTTTGTTTTTTGTTTTTTTTGTTTTTTTCGTTTCTTTTCCCTGTTGCGTCTGACTTGTTGGAAGTACACAGTTGAAAGGAGAGAGTTAATGAGCTGAGTCAGCTCGTGCTGACTTTAACTTGTAGCTTGGTCTCGTCCCTCAGACATTTTGTTATAACATTGTTTCTGTCCGCAGATGCATCAATCCAGTCTCCTTTCAGAGGACCTGTGAATGGGAAGCCCCACAACGAGCTGCTATCAGGAAAACCGACGATTATTTATTATGTGTATATTATGTTTTATGTTATAGTTTGACTTTTTCCAGTAATGACTGGAAAAAGGAGGAAAAATGTTTAGAATGTTTCTTTTCATTGTTTTATGAATCACTGTGGCCAACAACGTAATTTTGAAAACTACAGAGTCACTTTATAAATAAGCATTGCTGCACTTTGTATTTTATATATTGCTTGTTTATAGTTTATACTTTTCTACAGTTGGTCAAGACTAAAGATTTTAGAACTCCTGTTTTGTGTGTTTATACGATGTTATAAATACAAACAATAATAATTTGCATAAATGGCTTATGCAAAGAAGAAATTATACACACACACACACACACACACTTTAATCAAAGCTGTCTGTGTGTCTATACACAATACACACACCTGTAGTCAATCATTTTCAGTTTGGTACCCTGCACTCCAAATCTGATTAGTTGGATTAACCATTGTAGTGTCTAATGAATAATCACAGATTTTAATATAATGCAACAGTTTTATAGGAATTTGTATTTATTTTTACCATCTCCACTATTCTTCATGGCAGTGGTTAAAACTTCAGTCATCACAGAAAACATCACACCTCAAAACCACCTAAGCCACAGCCACCAGATGTCTAACTCCTGTTGGGATAGATTATTAAACATTGGATGGCTTTGAGGCAACTTGTGATTTGGTGCTATATGAATAATATTGAATTGGATGCACATAGTTCTGCACCTAGAAAAATGAAGTTGATCAAATATTTCCAATAGTAAGCAGAGTAACTCTTGTGTCTACAAACACAACTCACTTGTATAGAAGTCTATGGGTAAACTTCCACAGACATCACACATCATGCCCATGATGTATTTGTTAAATCTTCCCATTGTGTTCTCAAGAACTGCACACACAGAAGAGCTGTTGTGTTTTTTTTTTTTGTTTTTTTTCTTTGAGCCATTTTAAAGCCACATGGCTGTACCATCACTCATGTTGTATTGTATTGTTTAAATGTCGTACAAGCATGTATGTGATCATTTAAGTTTTAAATATAAACATTTTCATCTCAAGCCAGCCTTTTTATGTTGTTTGATGACCTGACAATGGTACATGGCAGGAGGAACTATCACACATGAATAACTAAAGATAAACAGGTCATGTTTTACAAGGGGCTCCTGCCTCCACCCTTGGGCTTGGGGGTGGGGTGTGATGTAGGAATGTGAAAGATTCACTAGCAGTGAATGCAATGCTGGAAATTATCTTGGAAAACTTGCATGAATTTAAGACTCTTGAACGCCATGCTGTACCATAATCCAGGATTACATGATAGGTGGCAACCCCCCCCACCACAAATATTCTTATGAGGTTTACCAAAAGGGCTAGGATAAAATTAGATCAGCTGAGTTACAGTTGGCAGGAATTGTTTTGCAAGGTGGTTCTCTCCTCCACCCCAGGGGGACTGCTTTGTCACTTCCACCCATGGGGCCTGAGGGTGGGGGAAGGTGAAGGAATATGAACTGTAACAGACGCATGAGAGTACTATTCCTAAGCACGTTTTTTTATTTTGTTTCTTGTTTGCTTTTATTTGTCCTCTTTCTGTTTATGTTATACCTTACCCAGACAGACCTAATTATGGTTGCCCATATGATTCATATCAATACTAGGTGGTGTCAAAGACTCATGCAGGGCCTGAATGGTTCTTTACATTGGTTCTCTACCTGTGCCCCACCAGTCGGGTGAAACTTGAAACTTAACTCCAGTTCCAGCAGTAATTTATTCAGTAACTTGAATGGCTGAGAATCTCCAAAGACAGTCACTAAAAACAGTATAATATATATTTCTAACAGTATTAGGAAGAGAACATCTTTGGATTGTAAAGCTCTAAGGTTATAAGCAAGATTTATTTTTTTAGTCATAAAAATAACAATTGTAATAAACTAAAAGCACTTGAAAATCAGAGTGAGTTATGGCTTTAATTGGGATTTTAATTAACACTTTAAAAAGTCAACCAGGTTGGTTACAATTTTAAATGTGCTTTATTTTAATAGAATGAAGATAACCTAAGATAAAAGGTCAGCCCTCTAAACGAATACTACCAGAAATACCTGCTCAACAACACTCACACCATTGTGTAAGGCTTGGGGGTTGGTAGGCAGCGGACTAAACTAATTTGAAGTCTGTGAGGAGGGATAACATTTATATATATCAAATGTTATATGTGTTTGATTAGCACGAGTGTTTTAAAGGGAAAATACAATTTTTTTAAGTATTACATAGTTGTTTTGATTTTTTGAGGGACACAGAGTTGAGACAGTTAGGGGTATACTGACTAGCTCCCACCCACGGTGGTACCCCGTACTGAAACTTGATAGAGACCTTTGGTCCTGCACACACAGACTAAAAGGGCAGAGAGATCTTGCTAAGAAAAGAATTTGGGGAGCACTTCACTGTAGCAGCAGTAACCCGAAACTTGTTCTTGGTCATACAGCTTCAGCAGAAGCACAATAAAGGAGAGCA
This sequence comes from Oreochromis aureus, assembly GCF_013358895.1. Classification (NCBI taxonomy): domain Eukaryota; kingdom Metazoa; phylum Chordata; class Actinopteri; order Cichliformes; family Cichlidae; genus Oreochromis; species Oreochromis aureus. The sequence goes on from NC_052945.1 coordinate 13,419,026, forward strand.
ATGGCTGATGACGCTGCTGATATAGATCAGCTTGAACCACAGCCCAGCCAAATCCACAGTGACTCTCAGGTTACTGGGCTAGACTTTCTCTTGATGCTACTGGAGATTTTGGCTATTTTGCTATCAACCATTTGTCATTCGTTTGATGGATATTTTGGCTGCTTCCAACTTCCAGATACCGAAGCACCAGAGAAGTTAGCGCAGATTGTGATAATGGTAAGGCTCTTTTATTCATTTATTTATTTAATCACTACATTTATTGTGCTCTGTATTTTTAAGTAATCACGAACAAGAAAATTTGATGTAACTTAAATAGTGTGGCTGTTTGTCTCAAAGATGAAGCAGGGGGTTTTAATTGTTTGGAAAGTTCATTCTGGAAGTTAGTAAAATAACAAGAGAGCTTTTTATGATGTTTATTAAATGTGAAATTGTAAGTTTTCTTATGTTGTTTCCGGTTCTTTGTAGATGCATTAATAAAATACCCTGCCAGAGGTCGTGCAGACAAAACAGAAACGCCCACAACAAGCTGCAGCTGCTGATTCTTCAGTGTTTCTTCTGCTGACAAGTTTCCAGCACACCAGGATATTTTGTGTCTATACTTTTGTATTATAGCCTACAGACTTCCTCAGTAAGATCTACAAATGCTGACAGTAATTTGTTTCTTAATGTATTAACAAATGGCCTTGTAGTGTAGTTGTTTACACATTGCCACTTTGATTCTGAGAGAACCTTTGGGCTTACATCTGGAAGGGGATCTAGTATAAAAATCTGCCAAATAAAACATCTGGAATGGGCTGTTGTGATAATCCTTTGTGTACAAGATAGAAGCTGAAATTCATTTACAAAAGATCGGAAAGTATTACAGTACAGAACCTAATAGAGGCCAGTAATTATAACTACCCAAGATCCAAACGGTTGGAGGAGCCCTTGGAAACCTGGAATGAAGAGTTTGTATCTGTTTGCCATTTTTATTTCTAAATAATTGAGACCCAAATAAGGTGCCTGAATAAATCTGGTGTGTGACTGCACTTTGATTAAAATAAATTATTAAAAAATACTAGAGCCTTTCTTTGATCAATCATCCAAAGTTAGGCGAAATGGTTTAGTCCACCTCACACTCCACTAGCCTTTGCAGCACAGCTAATTTAATCCTAACAATCCTGATAATTTTCTTAGGGATTAATAAAGTATGCTGATTCTGATTCTAAATGTTATTCAAAGCAAACATTTGTATCAATAGCATTTTCAGCTGAAAGTTCAGCAGCAGTGGCATCAAGCAGCACAGAGCTTTATTGTATGTTGAACCAGTGGTTCTTAACCCTTTCATGCATGAATTATGACAACCTCAATCCGTATTTTTTTCTTAAGTATTTCTATTCATCTTTAGGCATTAAAAAAAAGATTTTTGAACTTCATTTTTTAAACATGTACTTTTCAAAGAGTTTTTTACATGTTCACTTATGTGGACAACTGGCTGACCACTGTGTGGCAGGGTATGGAGTGACACCTCAGTGTCCAATGTAGTGGTTTATGTGCAAGTATACCATCGACACTGACACAAATACAAGAAAACAGCCTTTGAATAGCTGTCCACAGTAGTGACCACTATGCGTTAAAGGGTTAAAAGTTGTGCTGTGAGATAAGCGGAGCAATTTGACATAACATATCTTTATAATTCCAGTATCTGCAAGAGCCCATACTCATGTGTTTGAAACCATCAAAGATTTCAGCACTGATAGAAAAGCCACTCCTGTCCTTTATGTGGAATATCTGCTGCAAGTGACTCAGGTGCTTCTTGTCTCTTGATGGCTATAATATACCAGCAGTGAGGGCTTACTTTGCTGCAGTATGATGATGGCTACCAGGATGTTGTAATGGAAAGCATTACATTAATGCATGCCCTAAACACATTCTTAGCACGCTGGACATTGTGTGTTGTCCTGGCTGTTTTTACCTCTATTACAGTGCAGCATCTTGCATTCAACCTTGTGCTTTGGCTACAGAAACTGGTTCTCTCTGGGTTTGTGGTCTTGTAAAAAAAACAAAAATGGCTTGTTAACATATAATGGTAATGAGCAAAGGGAGATTTTGACTTTCTCATTGTCTCTTTTGAAGCACCAGTTAGTATGACTGAGCCTTACCATTGTCAGTGTGAGCAAACCTGTCTCCATGTTTTGTCTCTGACCCTTGCTGGGTAATTTGCTGGGCCTATTTTGACACTATGGGTTTTGACCAGGCAGCGGAGCTTGTCTGCAGATCACAATGTCTTTCGTGCAAAAAAAACAAACAAACAAACAAAACAAAAAAACAGATTCTGAGCATACAGGATATTGTCTGCCATAATTTTAAACTGGTAAACAGCAATGTTGTCGTGTTTATGGTACATGTTCAGTAGCTGGGGAAGAAACATTTACGGCATATTGAACATTCTTGAGTCCCTTTGGCTATCTTCAGTATAAATTGCCTGCAGTATTGATACCATTTCCTTCAGCCTTGTACTTGTTTGGGTACAGCTATTGGTTCTTTCTGGATTTATGTTCTTCTTAAAATGGATTTCAATAATATAAAAATGGAGATAATCAGTCATGGTGGTATCTCTGAAAGCACCAATCATAATTCGGTCTTACTGTTGTTGGTGTGGGCAAAAATCTTGTATCTCAAGATCTGTCTTGCGAATGGACACTGGAAGTCTGCACCCAGGACATCCTCTAAACTGGTTTACCAAAAGCCATGCTAGCACAAAAACTCCTACCATAGAGAGGTTTAACTGTGGAGAGGAACAGAGAATGAGTCGGACATTGTTTTAGCAAAATTACATACAAACTGAATATTGATTCAGCTGGGTGCCATAATCCCAGCAATACAACAAGAATGCGTTTCGGCACCAAAGGAATTTAGATTTGTAGACATGCTTTTGGCTATGATTGTCTCATCAAAATGCTGGTGACCATTCATAGCCATAAAGGCATCACAATTTTTCTGTGCTGTCTGCTAACATCTCATTTTCAAGTGTCAATCACTTTACACACTTACAATAAATTAAGGTCTACCCAGCAGGTGTCGACCTTGACGTGTGATGACTGATGCATTCTGAGCACAGTCAATGCTTGAAACTTTGGCTAGTGAGCCTTGTGTAGTTATTACTGCACAGGGGTGGTAAGTGGCCTCTTTTTACACTCCCTGCTTCCACTGAGTTCAGATGATTTTAGGGGACACATAATGGGTCATCTGGTTGAGAATTTACTTCTGAGTCCCATTTGATGTTGCAAATCAAGCATCATCTAAACAGGAACAACAAATCCAGGCAAATGGAAAAGTAGACTTTCATTACTAAGAAAAATATAACTGTCCTTACTTAATGATTGCTTCAAATGCTTGTGAAATCATAAGTTTACATCATACTACACTGCCCTCTTCTGTTTCAGGAGGATCCTATCATTTTTAGGACAGTGATATCTGAAAAATATCTGAATGCAGAGTACTTGATGTTTTAATATGGAGAGAAATCATATCACAAATACAAGTGCAGACAAGTATTTGTTATATTTTATGACTACATTAATGTCAAGTTTGTAGTAAAGAGGTTTTTGAAAAGATTTGAAGATCATGAATCATAAACTATAGTAAATAGCTTTCTTTCTTCTAGGAATAAATCTGACTCAGTATGCAAAGTTATTTTGTGAAAACATCCGTTAACATGATTGAAGTTCAATTTATATATATTTTAAAATACATCTATTTACAGATAAGTTCAAAGTAAAAGATGTCAAGGTGAAATGTTCCCAGTCCCACTTTTCTACCTGAAACCTTGCATTTTTTTCCATCATAATTCCTCTTCTGTTCCTGTTGCTCTGTTTTTTCTACTCTGCTTACCATGCTCGACTTTATACATCTCCATTAGATATTGTCCATTAAATTCTGTACATCAGTGCCAATTTAGACAGGTTCGTTAATGAGTTAAGCTATGCCCTCTACAGGATGTCCCTGGTAGTGACATATTTCTGACACATTTTTTTATGCCAGCGACCAAGTTAAAAGTATGCCAGTAAATACATTTAAACCTTATTACTGTTCATATTCTGTGCCTTCACAACATGGTTTGAGTTCATTTTGACCTAGGCTAAAAACTCCCCCCCGTCAAATCCCCTCAAATTTTGAACTACAGATCTGTTTAGGATGTCTATAAAGCCGTGTCTGTGTGTGTGTCTGTGTATATAATAAATGGATGATTAATCTTTAATGGTTTCAAGAGCAGTGCAATTTTTTAAAGGCTTTACAATTCATTTTTAGACAAAGCAACAACTACTATTACTACTATCATTTCAATCTAACTTATTTAAGAATAAATGGATTCTGATTTGGTAGCCTGGGATCAGTCTGCCAGGACCTCCACTCCTGGCTGCCGCCTGGCTCACATTGCACCCGACCCCTACGGTGCCTCCTGCAGGTGGTAGGCCTGCAGGATGATGGACCCATGTCCCTTTTTCGGGCTGTGCCCGGCCGGGCCTCATGGACTAAGGCCCGACCACCAGACGCTCGCCCTCGGCCACCCTCCCCGGGCCTGGCTCCAGGGCAGGGTCCCGGTAACCCTATCCCGGGCAGGGTGAACTGTTCCCTCGATGGTCTTTTCATAGGGGTCTTCTGAATCGCTCTTTGTCTGGTCCCTCACCCAGGACCAATTTGCCATGGGAGACCCTACGAGGGGGCAAAAGCCCCCAGACAACATAGCTCCTGGGATCCCTGGGACACACAAACCCCTCCACCACGATAAGGTAGCGATTCGCAGAGGGGAGGAGGCCCTAAGGCAGACCCAGGACACGCTGGAGAGATTATATCTCTCGGCTGGCCTGGGAACGCCTGGGTGTTCCCCCGCATAAGCTGGAGGAGGTGGCTGGGAAGAGGGAGGTCTGGGCTTCTCTGCTTGGGCTGCTGCCCCTGCGACTTGGCCCCGTAGAAGCAGAAGAGAATGGATGGATGGATGGATTCTGATTTCTTTTATTTTTATTTAATTTATTTTCTTACATTATGCTTGCATGTGGAAAACACAAATGCCAACAGATGGGCACATAATCGATTCTGGCATTTACACAGTACATTTCAAGACTTAATGACCATTTTAGCGCTTTTATCTACGAGTTGCACTTTAATATGCATGCTCATATGCATGACCAATTTACCTCTGGACTCTGGGAAGAAGCCATACAAAGTCTACAGAGGAAGGACCCTGCTGGTATTTAACCAAGAAATCACCTTACCATGATGTGATGGTGCTAACCACTCTACTACCGTGCCACCCTTTTTCAGATCACATCTCTGGGTCAAGACACCCTCTAACCTCTGTATGACCTCTGTTGCTTATAAGCAACACTGTTTGTAGATTCACCCATGACCCTTGAAAACCAACAAATTTCTTTGCAGGAACCCAGTGAAAAAAAAGTTTCAAGATTCATCTAAAGCCCCAATTTCCTTCATTTAATACTTACTGGATCTAAAAAGCTTTCAAATAGATGCTGCTTAAATTTGACCCAGAATAGTCTCATTCTGGCTGAAAGAATAACAGAGTTTTTGCTGCTGTCAAATATCAAAACAGGTTAAACCTGACCCAAACACAATTTGTTAACTGTCTTCACTGAGGACAAACTTGCTTGACCAGTATGTGCATGTATGTCGTTCACTGACACGTATGTGCACTGACACAAACTCAGTAAAATACACTATACCTCCCAGATGCAACAAATATCTGTGCATAAATGACAGTATATTCTATTGAGTTTTGAATAGCTTGAATAGCATTGCATAGATCTGTATTTTGGTTAAATTCAACTTAATTCAATTCAGTTTTATTTATATAGCCTTGAAAGTTGCCTTGAAACACAGGACTTAGCAGTCCTTTGTCATGGGTGACTCATTTGAGACTAATAAACACCACATTTCAGCCAGCTATGAAGTTTGGAAAGAAATTTTGGAAAGAATTAATGACCATTTGATGGTACTGATTGGGAGTGATTGTCAAAATACATACAATCAGTGTAAGTTGAAAATTGTAAATATCAGTGTATCATCATAAATTGTGTTTTTTGCGCAGTTTTTTTTTTTTAACCTAATGACATCAAACTTTTAAGGTACAGCAGACTCAAGACCTAATACAGTTGAAAGAACACTTGAAAAAAGCAGTTTTTGATACTTAATTTTGACCTTAACTTTATTAGCATCAGAAGTAACTCCCTGTTTCACTCATATCCTGTGCCATAAATACGCAGCAGTCAGTTCTATGACACTAAAACACCTAAAAATCAGAGAAAACTAAGCATGGTGGGATTTTATTTGTGGTCCCTGGTCCACTTTAAAAACAAAGAAAGTCTTGAGGAAAGAGGACAGTTAGGTGGACACACAATGTCTTGACTGCTATGAATATCTTTCAGGTACAGGAACATTTCTGATCTGCAGACATGCCCTCTGTTACAAATGCTTGGCCAAAATGATTGGGACCACAATTATCCATGACAGGAAACAAAATCATGTTGTGTTTGCATTTGTCAAGAAAGGGGAAGGACCTGTTGTGCCTGAAGCAGACAACATGTCAGATGGAGGTCTCTGGAGGAGCTTGGAGGACCAGAGGTCTGGGTTTAAATAAGGGAAGTTGAATCTGAGCCTTACCTGGGTGCAATAATAAACTGCGTGCATGGCCTGATTTTAGTATTAGTAGTGCTGCTTCTGATCTTCTTATAAGCATGGCCTGCATGCGGTGTGAGGACACTGTTCTAGGTTCTAGTTTCAGGACATGAAACACAAAATATACTACGGAGAACAATAGAAGACCTGGCAAGCTCTCAGTGTTTAAAGTTGGCACACCATGTGACAATGGTAAGAGGCTACATTTCATTTTCTATAACACAATGAATGCTGAGGCAGTATATGTTATTGTTGTTTTAAAACATGTTGTATTTGTCTAAATTCAAATGAACAAAAGTACAGTGTGTACATTTTATCCACATTTTGCATGGCTGGGTTGCTAATGTGGCTGGGAATATTTCATTGTTTTTTTTTTTTGTTTTTATAAACAGACGCTAGGACACATTTCGCAATACTTAGGTCACTTTTGCAAAACTCTTCACACAATTCTCCTAACTGACCCTCAGCTTGGCAAAGCAGTTCATTTCACATTCAAAATGCACTACAACTACCAAAACACTTTATTCAGGTCTCAAATAAACTCATTCTTCCAGAACACTAGCAAAGGTTGACAGCCAACAAACACACTTTGTCACCCACAAAACAATGACCTAAAAAACACTAACAACATGTAGCATTACACAGTGTTTTCTTGTGTAAAACAAGGACACATCTCTGTTCATAATTTCAATATATGTCACTGGAATGAATCAGACATCATGCAGAATTCGTTAATTTATGTATTTTTATTTTTTTGCACCAAGTAATCCCAAAATACAAGAATTTGTATACACACCATCCACTGATACACATACAATAGTAATGCTAATCTACTCGATCTTCTCCATTTGGCCACAGGTTCACATCCACATCACATCTTATGTCATCTAGGGCAATACACCTAGGAAAGAATCTTCTGGCATGCCTGATCCATCCCTGGCAATCTTCTGCTGATATCTCCAGGCATCCAGCATTCATTGCATCCAGGAGGGACATTTGATCATGTGGATGATGGTCGTAAACCTTCCACCGCCATGAGGAAAAGAATTCCTCTATGGGGTTGAGGAATGGAGAGTAAGGTGGGAGGAAAAGAGACTCCATTCTGGGATGGGCTGCAAACCACTCGGTGACTGCACGGGAGTGATGAAATACCACATTGTCCCATAAAATTATAAATGTTGGCTGATTCCTTCTCTCCGCATCCCTTTCCTCACCTAGCACAACCCTTCCATAGAGATCATGCAGGAACGCAAGGAGCCGTTCAGTGTTGTATGGCCCAATTAGTGGTCTGTGTAACAGCAGTCCATCAGTGGATATTGCTGCGCACATTGTGATGTTGGCACCCCTCTGGCCCGGGACATTCACTGTGGCTCTCTTCCCAATCACATTCCTCCCTCGTCGCCGTGCTTTGGCCAAGTTGAAACCTGCCTCATCCACAAAGATGAAAATGTGGTGTGTTTGCCTACCTTCAATCTCCATGACTCTCTAACATAAATCCACAAGGCAACATAAGCTGTTACAGTAGTAAATTTGTAAAAATTGTCTTTGTGTGTGTTTGGTTTTGTTCAAAAACAGATCTGTATTTTATTGTGATCTTACCTGGACATACTGGTTCCTGAGTTGCTTGACATGTTCAGAGTTCCTCTCAAAAGGCGCAGTGTACAACTGTTTCATCCTGACCTGATGTTTTTTCAGGACTCTAGAAATTGTTGTTATGCTTACACGGTGAATATTTGCAAAAGTAACGTGGTCTGCCAAGACTCTGTGTCTAATTTCAGTGAGTTTTATCCCATTGTTTCTGATGACCATATCAACAATGGCAGTTTGCTGCACATCAGTGAACATCCGTCCTCTCCCTCCTGTGTGAGGTAACCGTTGAGTCCTAAGCAGAAATGCAACAACAATTACACAAAAGCTTATTTACTTCTGAAATGTGCAAATGCCCTTGCAGAATACTAGTTACCTGTTGGTTTGCCGGAAAACTCTAACAATAGATGCCACTGTAGAGCGTTGCAGATTTGGCTGCACTCTCTGACCAGCCTCTCTCATTGAGTGACCATGATTTACTACATGATCAATTACAGTAGCTCTGATCTCATCTGCGACTACAGCTCTTGATCTTCCTCTTATTCTTCTTCCACCACACATACGTATTCCTCGCCCCCTCCCAGCCACTCTTCTTCCTCTTTCAGCCACTTCTCCATTTCTGGCTGGGTCCATGTTTACATCACAAAACAAACCTATTCAGCAGTTGTCTCCTTTTGTAATGAAATTGAAGGAGTAACACCTGTGTAGATGTTCATCTACAATGAGAATCAGCTGTGGCTGGTTAAACTGCATTTTTAGATTTAAAATTTGTTTCAATAAAATATTGCTGTTGAATTTTGCTGTCTTATTCAGTTTTGCATTATGTTATTGTTTTGACCATAAGTTTAACAGTTTTGAAAACAGTATGTAAGTACATGCAAAATGTCCTGTACGTACAAAGATTTTTGGCAGTTGTTGTGTCTGAGTGAGAAAATAATTCATGAAATTTGAGAGATGTAGTCACTGAATGCATTTTGTGCCAAAACAATAACTGATCCTCAGTTTAGCCCACATAGACTTCTGTTGTGCTCACTGTGTGAGGAGTTTTGCAAAAGTGACCTAAGTATTGCGAAATGTGTCCTAGCGTCTGTAAAAAACTGTAATACGTAATTATAGCTAAAAACTTACAAAGCACCATTAGCATGGCAGATATATTTGCCTTATAATGAAACACGCACTTTGTTCATTAGATGCTGCTTTACTTTTCTACTTAAAAAGTACAAATCCTGCATTCAATGTCCGACTTAAGTTAAAAAAAAGTATTGCCCTATAATGATACCTTAAGAACTTGAGATAACATATTTTATGATGGACAGCATATTCAGTATATATTGCAGCTGGATCTAGTTTATAATCTGATCTGTGGCTTAGATACATTCATACAGCAAAATGTATATATCTCAAAATAAGGTATCAACGCTTTTCAATACTTGAGTACAGTGTACATTATTTCTCTCTAATATACCCACTTCATGCCAGCAAAGTATGGGAAGAATCCTATTTTAATTAAAATGTTTGTATCTCCATGTGTTTCTGAGGAGGAAAGAAAGTCCCATAATGTTTTTCCTGACAAGCTAATATGTTCAACTTACATCTGAAAGGCCTGAGAATGGCAGTGCTTTATATCGTGTGTTTTATTAGTCACACTGAGAAGTAACTGTGTTGTATCCGTTTCATGATTAACTGGACTGACATAAAGTTTAATGATTTTCTTTCTAAAGTTTGTATCAAGTGCTTCAGGTTCAATGACCTTTGACCCCTTGCAGTAAAAGCAGAGAAGAAAAATACATTACATTTTTTTCCTAGCCATATGTAATGGGAATAAATATAGTTATCAGCCTGTGTTGTTAGACTGATTGCATGCTTATTTGTGTCATTAGCCGATATTGTAGTTCAGAACATTCAAAGATGTTTCTACAATAATCATATAACAGATACTGCAGTTTCACTTTGATAATCTTTGATAATTAAAGAGAAAAAGACACATATACACAGTTCTCCTCTCAAATGGTTTAATTTATGTAAATATTCTATGTCTAAAAAACACACAGTATGAACATGTTCACTTTTTGCTGTCAATACTTTAAGACTATTTCTCTTGTATAATCACAAATTTATTCTCAATGTGAGACCATCTATCAATATGGAAGCCACTAACAGGGTATATTATCTAAAAGATAACCTAATACTTTTTAATATTACCATTAAGAAGTCAAATATATCTGAAAGGAAGAACCCTCTGCAGGTTGTAACTTGTAGGACTGGCTCAGCAACCAACCAACCCAGAGACTGACAGAAACTAGGAGTGTATGGGTTTCCCAGTATGGTGGTGATAACGGCACAGCTCATTGTCAAAATGAGTCTTTGCATTTGTCATGAGGCTCCACCTGCACTGTCATATACAAGTGTTTTAACAGTTTGCTCAAAGTTTAACCTTAAACTTAGTGTATTTTTTTTAACATATCATTTGCAAGTATGTGTGTTTTTTAAGTTCTATCATCTCATTTTGTCTACAAAAATAAACCAAGGTCAAGTTCATATTAAATGTACCATTTCGACTTTCTTTTTTGGACAAATACAGACCAACTAAACAATCGTGAGATCGGGGTTGAATGTGCAGCTTGGCTTTGCGCACAAAGGTATTTGCTGCTGCTTGGAAACAGGGTGTTGAACAACAAACAGGGTAACACAACTAAAGTTAGCAGCTCTGACAGCAAAGTGATTGTTTTCTTCAGCTTTTTAACAGTTCAATGACGTTACTGTGTCCACTTTTATTGGATTTACCATCTATGGGCTGTGATATGTGGTTCTCCAGCAGGTTGAACATGTTAGACAGGATTGCAGAACAAAAGGTTTTACTGTTTGAGGCTTCTCTAAGATAAAGACTTGCTTGGCAATTCTCGCTAAAGGACAAGTCACGTGTATAAACCTTTCCATAGAATCAAGGAAAGAAACTGATAACATCTTGAAAATCCTCACTCCAACTAAAGCACTTCACTCCATTTTCAGTAATTCTGGACACTGAATACAACCAATTGCGTTTTCTTCTTTAAATGTCAGTAAATTACTCAATACCGGCACTTTGACCGAGGCATGCGGATCGCTGGGCTACATCAGCACAATCCAGGGAAAAACCGAAGCTGTCACTGCGAGTAAAACAAACAAAGACAGCAGGCAGAACAGCCATCCGGTTGTCGTGCAAATCCTACGCCTGCGCTGGGGGCGAGCCACAGATATTACAACACCGGGCGCATCTCCTTCAGTCATGGGTCGCCCTTGGGCGCTTATGATGAATATCTGGGATCCCTTTTGGCAGGGGCTGATCCGCTTCTGTCGGCGAGCTCGCTCAGAAAAGCTTCTAAAGCAGCGAGTGATACAGTAAACTTCACTCGGTAAACTGTCTCCTGAGGCGCGCCGTGCGCTCTGCTGCTGTCCCACCGGCAAAGGGAGAGGTACCTTCAGGGTCTGCCGCTCTTTCGGATCATTATCGGCCGCGAGTGACTTCAGCGCTTCATTTTGTTTTTCGATGAATGTAAGATGACGGCAGATCGGGCAAACGATCGTGTTTCTGATATTTCCATCGCTGTTGATGGTCACCAGTGTTTTGACTAGACAGTCGTGGCAGAAAACATGTCCGCAGCTTAAAGTTCGTTCGGCCCCGGAAAGATACTCGTAACATACCGGGCATTCTGGTCCGTCGTCCTGGCTTTCGTCCTTATAGAGTGCCATACTTCCAGTGTGAACTTAGTACAGAGAGCATGAAAAGCTAGACTTTGCTTACACGTTGAGGAAAAGCTCCAAGTTCTTTCTCTTCGATACAACTCTCTTACTTTTAACTGTGGGTGGAGCAGAGGCGTGCATAAACGTGTGGCACAGGGTGGCAGTAATCCTTAAATGGCCTTACCTCCAAATAAATGAAACATGTTAAAATAATTTTTTTTAAAGTTTAATCATAGTCTTTTGACTAAAACATAATTTAGCTTTAGTCATAATTTAGACATCAATTCTTTTATATTTACTCTAGTTTTAGTCAAATTAGTGCCATATTATAGCAGACTAAATCTAAAGTTGAATCAGTTGACTAAAATATAAAGTTTTGTTTGCACTTGATTGGATCGCTTTCAAACTTGTCCCGCCTTTCTCCAAAACTTAATTAGCTCTGATTGGATCTCTTTTTCTTCAATGATAAAAGCATCAAGATATTTCATCATAGTTTTTGCTCACTTGTTTTTATTCGGTTATCATGTTGTTTTTGTCAGGGAAAAAAAGGTTGTTTGCAAAAACTATGCAAGGAAAGTTACTGGTCAACAAAATTAGTACTGAAAAGGAGAGAGATGACCTCCCCAAGGGCTTCACTGGCTTCACTCAAATTTGAGTTAAAAACGAAACAGGGCGGAGTGAGTTGTCTATCAGTCAGGAGGTCATTATAATGAAGCCCGAGATCCCCCTGATGCATCCATGAATGTGCATGTGAATGTGAGGTATAGAAAAAAGTGCTTGTATATGTTTGTGATTGGGTAAATGTGACTTGTTAGTAAAAAATGCTTTGACTGATCAGTTTGAGTAGAGAAGAGCTATGCAAGTACCAGTCCATTTACCAGAAAAAGTGACATTGATGTGAACAAAAAAACATAACAACCCATTTTTCCTCTCTCCAACATCAGGCAAACAGGTGCCTAATATTAGCCATCAGTATCACCCCAATCATGTGACCAACAACAAAAAATATTACAAAGTGAACTTAACCAAAATATAACTTCCACTAGCATCACATTATGTACTTTGTTTGAAATTTAGCACTAGTAAACTTAACTAGCACAGCAGTGACCATAACATGAAAAAGTGCGGCAAGGAGTCAAAGCTTGAACAGTGGCAGTGGACTTGTTAGCATAGCATGCTGTAAGAATGCAAAAGTTAACCAGCAGCTTATTCTTATGTGTTGTTACTGAAATAAAGATGTTTCAGTCATTTGTAATATTTTGCATATAATTTTATATAACTTTTTTCTTGTTGGTAATAATAGTGGTGCCATATTATTAAAAATAATAATGAAGAGTTGGAGGGGCTACCTGTCAGTTTTTAGCTGGTCCCATAACAGATTCCAGAATTACTGCTGGTTGATAGAGCGGTTGTGCATAGTTTGCATGGTGTCCATTTCTTTTTTGATAGCATAGCTGTCATTCATTATCATCAAACTGTTACAGCCCAGGGATGGGGTCTAATAGAATAATGTAGTAGAGAAATATGCACTAGAAAAGTAGAAAAACTAACATGGACGTGCCTCAATTGCAATTACTTGAATAGGAACCTTAAAATTGTTAATTAGGTAAAGAACTTTTATAAATATTCACTTTATAAATAACAAGACGTACATCAAATAAAACCCACGTTTACCAGGTGAGATTATTACAAATGTAGAGTTTAATATATATATTTCTTTCTGACATTCTGATAAGGATTGCAGGTAGGCTTCACAGTACACACTGTGTTCCACTTGATATGCTAAGCAGAGGAAGGGGCGGGACGGGTGGGCTTGACAAGCAGCAGGTTTTTTTTGTACATTAGTAGTGAAAGCAGAAGGAGGCAGTACATCCACAGACAACGTCTACTCCTCCACCGTATTGCTCTGAAACCCACAAAGGACCATTTGTCTTAACGATCCACATTCTCTAGAGTCCATCTACAGGCCTAGAGTTTAATCACGGTCCTTACAATCCATAAAGAAAATTGTGATCGACAGAAAACATGGATTATCAAAACACTATCTAAGCGCATGCATGAAACACATTTTCACATTTTACTTCTTTTTTTTTTTGCTTTTCTTTCACGCCACCCTCTCACCCACCCACGCACACACACACATGCACACACATGCACACACACAAAAAAATGCAAACAAACTGGGCTTTACTTTTTCAAGATACTTGGTGATGAGGTGAGTTAGGAAATATAGGCCAACTTAAGTTAAAATGATAAACCTATGCAACTTTGGTGCAACCGATGAATATGCACTTGAAATCTGCTGTTACTTTACTTATATTTCTTTTTAACAATTATGATTATGGGGAAGGATACAGATTTTTTCCCTTGTTTGGCAACATAATAATTACAGCTATATATGACTGCATGCTTTTAGGTGGCTCCAAGTTCCAGTAATGATTCACAAAAACCTTACAGTTATGCTGCTCTGTACTGGTAATATTACATGCCATAAGGCCCTAATCAACCTTCTGTCCAATACTAACTCTTACTTGCCCTGTAAGGTATTACAAAATCAGATAGCCTGCTATATGAGATCTGAGTCAGTCACTTTCAGAAACAAACCTGCCTCCTTGTATAAATGTATGGATCCAGCACAGAAAATCAATTCGTCTAGCACACATTAATTATGTCTATAGTTCCAAAATAACAACCGGCGTGAGGGCACTTGCAATTGTCATACAATTACCACAACTATCAATATAATCAACATCACTAAAATCTTCATAAACAAAGTCCATTGAGAACACACACTGAGGCATACAATAGATTACTTCTGGAGAGAGAATAATCTAGAAATTATTTTGGCAGAGATTAATTCACACATAAAATAATAATTATAATAATCAAAAAGGCTTTCAAATGAAATTAATGGCTTATTTCTGCAGGTTCGGGAAGGGTGACTTTGACCACTTTTTGGACTCTCGTGGATGAGTAAACACTGTAATTGCACTTTAACTGACAAAGTTATTGTCCTTGGAATCTTTGAAGGGAATAATACTACCACCGCAGCATCTGTTACAAGATACATTTGTGTCATTAATTGTCTAAAAATAACAGTAAAGGGCAATTATTTCAAGTTTAAACGTGTGCCGATTTTACTACTAACAACAGCAGTTTAGGGGATAAATGTGTCCTCATTATGAATTCATTAAATGGCCCGTGCAAACAAATCATTTACTCGAACAAAAAAAGAAGAGAAGATGGCATCTGTGTGCAACTCCTTCGTCCTTTAGCATGCCTGAAGTCAAAGCTTAGGAGGAAGAATTAGAAAGACCACGATTGATTTTTTTTTCTTTAAGCAGAAAAAAACATTCTGCATTTCTGCTGCAGCATCATAGTTACCTGGTGTTAAAGTGAAAAAATTAGGACTCTACAGTAAACCTGTTCATTGTGTGTCGGGACAAAAATAACATCAAATTTTTAATCATTACATTTTCTACACAATAAATATCAGCACATATATCATTATTATATATTCAAGATATGCATTTTACATATAGTTTTCCTCTCAGCTTATATACATCAGTTTATGTACAGTCTTTGTATTTACACAAGGGGTCAAAGGTCACTGAACCTGAAGCACTTGAAACAAAGTTAAAAGAGAAAGACATACGAACCTAAAGGCAGTGTAGTCATCCATCCGTTATCACTCACTGTTACAGCACTGGGGTGGGATCTAAAGTTACTTTTCGGTGTGAACAACAACAGTAACACTCGCACAAAATAAAGCACTGCCATTCTCAGGCCCTTGGTAAGAAGCAGGTCGATCGATATTGGCTTGTCATGCAAACACGTCGTGGTGCTTTCTTCCTAAATAAATAATGGATGCAAGAAGTACAAAAAGTTGAATTACAATAACATTCTTCTCTTACTGTGCTGGTATAAAGTGAGTTAAAGTGAGTTCACCTAAAGGTAAATTTCAGACAGAGAACTGCAGCTGTACTTGCGACAGAAGAGGGGAATTTTAAATGGGGAGTGGCACTAAGAAAAACAACGTTAAATGTTACTCTGGCATGCAAAGCCTGTCTCCGGGGCTCCGCATATTCCTAATGTGCACAAAGCTTGAATACCCTGTGAGCAATAAAACCAGACTACGCTCTCGCTCCGTGTTTCCGTTTCACCCTGAGGATGGGCTTTGCTCCAAACCATGTCAGGCTCTGAGTTTCCCTAACCGAATATTGTACAACTTGCAAATATCATATTGCAATTTGATTGCATGTTCTAATAAGGCAAAAAGAAAATTGAAAACACAGAAATACAGACCACTGCATTAAACGACAAAGCAAAGCTATAAAAAGAAATTAGAAAAAAAAAATCTTCTTAATGCAATACTCATCTAAATTCCAGTCTTTCCTCCTAAAGGCAACTGTTCCTCCACTATGGCATTTTGGTGTGTTTTTTTTTCTTTTTTCTTTTGGTAGTAGTAGTCACACTAATTTACTAGCAAGCAGTTGGAAAAGTTCAGTTTGTTTGCAGCCTGTAGCAGATGTGAGGGAGGGTTCATTTTCTGGTTGGCACTGGTGCGGCCAGTGTGTTTCCATCGGGCCTTGGCGGAGACAGTTAAAGAGTATGTACAGCCATAGGGGTTCTGGAAAATGATGCCTATGGGTGATAGGTCATAGAGTGGTGCTCTGGGGCTCCTCCTCAGGCACACCATCCCCCTCTGGATCTGTCACTGCCATGGACCTCCTGCAGGGGGCACCGCTGAACTCATCGATGAGGCTGTCCAGATTGACATTGATGGAGGGGATTTCATAATTGAAGATATCTAATGGTGAGGATGGGAAAGGTGAGTATGGTGAGCAGAATAGTGGGGATGGCGATAATGAGCACCGGGAAAAGGAGGAGGAGGAGGAGAGGGCAATATGACAATGAAAATGGAGTGTAAAAATGAAAGAGAGCAGAAATAATATTAATTGTTTTGAGTCTGAACTCATGGTAAGCGGCATATGATCGAAGGAATCAGTAGATTACGTGTGCTTCACATTCTACAGTGTGGTGCTGATTATGTCAATAAACTTGGTAGGCTAGTGTAGCATGTCTCAGCCTTTTGTGTCTTTTGAGACAGGAAGAACAGATATTCTGTCAGATAAAATACAATAACAAGTCAAAATGACTGCACAGTGACAAATTACATGTTTACAACAGTGGACAGATAAACATCAAGGAGGCAACAGGATGTGTGTGGAACTCTCTGGAAAGAAAATGGCACCAAGACACCAAGTGGGCTTAAAGTAAGAATGGAGATCTCTAGAGGACTGAAAGTAGTATTTGCTGTAAATATAGATACTCTTACGTGCTGCTCCATTTAATGGAAGCGGCAGATCCAAACAGAGACGGATGGCTACTCCTGTGTCGGAATGAGATGGAGTGTGGCAGTGTAGTAAGAGGAAGCAGAGGTTATAAAAAGCGATGAACCTGCCAAAGGAGGAGTGGGGGTTACCTGTGACCCCCCTGATACTAGTGGCAGGGGCGTTGGAGATGTCTGCCAGCATAGGGCTGGGAATGGGGAACAAAAGGAAAGGGGCTTTAAGATGAAACCGTTGTAAGCAATGGCATCTGCAATGTGAGCGCAGTGTGATGCACTCTGGGAAGTCCTTAAGCCGTGCATTATTGGTTGAAGACAGTGCAAGGAAAGTACAGCCAACCTGCTAAAAAAAGGACGGGGATTATGATTGAGCATTACAGGGTAGGTATGTTTGAGGCAGGCTGCAGGAGACCCCAGAGGCATCCACGGTACGAGGCCAGGCAGTGAGATGGAGTATATGGGGCGGGGGCGGTCTGGCTTACCCTAAAAGTCCCCCTCACACTTAGCCCACACTGAATCCCTGGCCTCACACAGCTGCAAAGTACACAATAGTAGCAGGGGGAACAAGAGAATGATAAATATAACAAAGTGACAGAATCACTGGTGTATATATATTGACAGAGCACCTCAGTTTGAGAACATCATATTGTAGCTTTATCATTGGGTTTGTCTGGCTAGGTTTCCACTCCTGCTACCCAGTAAGAGATGCGAGACTGGTGTGAACTGTGTAAGCCTCTGACCTACCTCTGCCAAGTGGGGGTCTGGGTAACACAGATAAACAGAGAGCACATGATGAATCTAATGGCAACTTTCATACAAGCAGGACGAGCTATGCTTCTCTGATGTTTCCACACATTACCCAGAAACATCATCACATAACACAAGCAATGAATACATTGGTCAAGAGATTTCCTTACTACAGTAACACAAGAAATGCTAAAATTTACATTTTCTTATTCTCAGGCATCTGTGTCTAAAAGGCAACTTGTATTCATTCAGACATTTGTTTGGGAGCAGTCAGTTAAGGGGACAGGTTTGTCTACAGTGACAGGTTCTACAGAGTCCTACACTCGTCCACCGTCTCCATTGGACAGAGCCACAGCGAGTCTGAGAGAGGGCCGCTGCAGCCCCACCTGTGGGGGTGGCGGTGGGGGTGTTGTTGCCAAGGGTTGTTGTTTACCTGTAGACATGCTCTCCCCAGGAGACAGTCCATCCAGGAGGCCCTGCTCCATGGGCTGAGGAACTGGGGCCACAGGTGGGCCAGTTAGCCCCGGAGGGGCTATGGGTGGCTGAGGAGGGGGCAGGCTGGGTCTCTGCCTGGGCTTAGGGGCAGGCCGCGACTTGGTGAGTGTCCCCGTCAGGGAAGGCGGGGACGAAAGAGAGTGGGGTGTACCCAGTGGGGTCTGCCCAGGGGAGGACGGTGGTACTTGACCTGGAGGACATGCCAGTCCATAAGGGGAAGGGGTGCTAGGAGGTGTAGGGGACAGGCTGACTGGTGACGGCTGACCTGTGGACTGGTCAGACATCCCTCCAGACTGGCCGTATGGGACCTTAGGAGGCACGGGAGCCAACTTCTTGGAGCCTGTTAACACACACCATAGTCATATTAAAGTTACCTGTGGAAATATGAGCAAGACATGTTTAAAACTTCAATGTCAATGTCAATGAAAGCACATATTACTGAGGCACTGACCTTTGCGCAGGGTGTGTGGACTGTGCTCTGTGGAGTGGGGAGACTGGCTGCTGCTTTGAGGACTACTGCTTGGGGGTACTGTCGGACCTGCGACCTGGATGGCTTTGTGTCCAATTACAGGGGAAAGCTCTTTACTCTTCAATGAACTGAAAAAAGATACATATATATTAGTATGTGAACATATAAACATATAAACAGTGAGTGTTTTGGACTCATCGCAGTCTACATGTACAACTATTTACAGTCACTACACCATCATCACCATCATAAACATGGCTGCTTCCACTGTTAACAACATTTTTCTCATCTCAAGGAAAGCAGTTCAAAATAACTGTTTGTTATTTTTTTTTAACAGATTTACAAAAATTTGGTGCACAATATTCTGTATGGATGCCGATACTTTCAATCCCCCTGCAACAAAAGCTACTTCTGGGTGTTTCCTTATTCACAAGGGGTTGCCACAGCAGGTAGCTCTACATATTTGATTTGGCAGATTTTTACAGCAGATGCCCTTCCTGATGCATCCCCGGAGGATTTCTGTCTCCCCCTTGAAATGAACCATGGCTCTGTTGCTTGGCAAATGTGTAAACCACTAGACTATAGAAAATAATAAGACAAACACTTCAAAAAATAATTGAGCAATACCAGTATATTGACTAGATATATGCTAAGAAACTCAATTACTGGGATGTGACATTCATTTTCATGAGTGAGTAACAACAGAAAAATTCCAGCTGAGCTTGCAGAACATTTGCCAGATTTAGTAAACAACAGAGTGTGAATACGGATTGAATGCGTCTTTGGACAGTGACAATACACTCAAAATAGATGAGAGACACTTCATGCAACTAGATATGACTGACAAAGTCTTAACTGAGTACAAAAATGAACCGAAGTCGAGTGACTCTAAATAAACTGCATGAACAACAAGAAAAAATAATTGCTTATATCTGATAAGAAACTTTGTTTTACATGACCCATTTGAATACCACCTCCCACCACCACCACCACAAGCAAGAAAAACAACAGACAAACAAACAAAAAATAACACCAGTTTTGTAGAAATGCCATTTAAAGTTGCCGTCTAATTAAATGGTATTTGTTTGAGTTGTACATCTTCAGCAAACAAAGACTTCCAAACCACAGGCCATCAGCTTTCCAATCACAGGATAGAGGTGTTCAAAACCAAGTTCTGACCACTGAAAGAGATTTGGTGTAATGATTCACAGCGTCCTGTTTAGTAGTAGCACCAAAGACTTCTGAGTCAAGAAACTATCAGAGGCAAAACTGTAAAACTCAGCACTTTGGGTCCAGCTGGAGGTACTGCACTGTTAGGGTTCCCATTTTGCTAATCTCATAAATCCTTAAAATTCTTAAAAAAAAACCGAAGAGGTTTTTCATGTACTGTGTGCTGGTTAGAAGAAAAACTGCAGCAGACTTGACAATAAATACATTTCTATTCTAGTTCGAAGCCATTCCTTGTGTATTTGTCATCTACTCAATAACAGCAACAAACTGAGCGCTATATAAGCCAGTAACATCCTTGGTTGCTAAGCAACCCAGCTGACAGGCATCCTGAGACAACCTGTGTGTTACAGAATCTCAGCTATGCAATTTCACGGGAGAGGTAATAAAAAAATAAAAAAAGCAAAAAGAAAAAATATGAGCCAGCGAGCTAAAGGAGAAATACAGCTGCCACTCTGTGATGCATCCATAGTGGCCAGGCGTGTGTTGTATTTACCTAGTCAGCCTGGGGGGTCCTCTCTCTCTGGCACAGGGGCAGGCAGCCCACGGCGGGGGCGGGGGCACGGATGAAGGGAGGCTAGGGGGGTTGCCAAGGCTCTGGTCATGACGGGTTAGTACCAAGGGGGTTTTGACGTAGAGGGGCGAAGCATTAGTGTCTTGTGGGGGGGCATGCGACATGTCACCAGGCGGGCTGTGCTTGGGGAAGTGAAGACAGCTAGGTTTGGGGTTCGAATTGATGTCAAGTGACGAAGAGGAGGAGGAAGAAGAGGAGGAAGGGGGAGGGACGGGGGGAGTGAAGCCAGACCAGCGCATTGGGGGTGGGGGTGAGCCAGGCGGCTGGGACTCTGGACCTGGTGCCACAGGGCGAGCGCAGGGTGGGGGTTTGGGATAGAAGTGGTGGGGGGCAGTGTGGCACATAGAAGTGGGGTAAGGGGGGGGTGGACGGTCCTCCCCTGGGGGCGGGTGGGCATGAGAGGTGTCCGGCCGATTGGGTGACACGTTGTCTGAGCTGTAGATATTAAGAGAATAGACAGCACAAAAGAAACAGCTCTATTGACTGAACAGGGAAACGCACTGGAGCGATATAGGATAAGCTGTTTGGATGATTAAGGTGTGTTAGTGTGTTAGTCAGTTCGAAGCCAAAACCAGTAGGCAAAAAAAAAGTGCTGCATCTTGCGGTGGGCAGTGGGTACACAGTCAGCTTATTGCAAATACAAAGACAAGCACAAAGAAATAGCAAAGAAAATTAAGTTTCGTTGTGAAAGAAAAAATGATACAGTGTGTAGGACTCCCTCTGTGATCACCTTGTGTCTGCACACTGCATAGAGCTGTGAGGATCCTTCTCTGGAACCAAAGTGCTGGTCTGCAGCTTTCAGTAATACCAAGTTGAGTTGATGACTGAAACTCTCCTCACTGCTGGATATGGAAGCCCTACCCGCCTTAATCCTAAATGACTTGTTTGCATCACAGGTCCTGCAGTCAGCCCAGGGCAGTGTGAAACAGACACAAAACCCTTTCAAAGGCTGAAAGAGCCACAGGAAATGGGGGGGAAAGACAGCCAAGCCAGAAGCCATAATATTTCTTGTCTGCCACATAGGCAGAGCCGGTGACCATGAGGTGATTACTCATGTGTTTAATTGTGATAATGATACCAAAGAAATTGTGAAATCAGTCTGCGTGTCAACAGAAAAATAAATAATTCACGACCAAAGCTGAGAAAGCCAAGCCACAACAATGGGATATTGGATAGATTAGCATGCTCGCAACAACTAGCAGGTTGAAGCTTTGCGTCACGTAGATAAACAAAACTTGTTTATACAGTATTAGGACTAAAATCCTTCAGATTTGAAAAAAAAAAACGTTTTTTTTTTTTGGCAAATTTTACCCACAGTGACCTGACAAACAGACACAAGGACAACTCTAAGAATGTGTGATGTCTGAAAACAAATTCAAAACAGAATGCAACATGAACATGTTGAGGGAGATACTCCAAAAAAAAGATGGAAGCATTGCATATGAATGGAAGCATGGTTAACATGGCCAAGAACCAGTGCAAGATGATGGTGATGATGGTGATGACAATAAAAACGAACACGGGTGGATGCATGGAGAAGCGAGGGCCAGGGTCTCCACAGTGACTTACCAAACCCTTTCTCCAAGTGGAGGTGTGGCAGACGGAGAGATGGCAAGCTCTCCGGGCTGCTCGGGGATGAGTGTGTCTGCAGGGGAGCCGGGGCCTTGCATGCCTGGAGGAGTGGAGGAAGCCTTACGCGCCAGGGTGGATGAACCCTTACGAGACACCCAGGAGGTATCCATAACCCTGACGCCCATACTGGAGACAAAAACATGTACAGACTCATGTGTGACATCAGCAAAACTCATGTGAGGCAAGTGGGGATAGTAAGGAAAGAAGTCGTGGGAAGAAGGAATGATACAATACCTTTGTATCTTCCTAATGCTGCGTTAGTAAGGGAGAAGAGAGGCAAAAGTGACATGAGGTCATAAGTAATGCAGACAAGGGTCACAAAATGTTTAATATTTGATATGAAGCAATGATTATGGCAGGGAGATGAGATAAACAGTAGAGGGAACAGTAAAGGGATTCAGAGAGAAAGTCAGGTCATATAACCAGTATGTGCTAATCTGCTGAATGCCATTTAGAGGGTTATTTCTTCCAATTAAACCTTTATAGTCTAAGAAAAGCTCAGGCTTCTCCCCCACATTGAATAGTTGCTTAAACAAATTTAGACTGATGCCTTTAATGTTACATCCTTTGTATTCACTTGATTGGGGTGTTTTGTTCAAGGTGTTGGTTCTAATTTCTCCAGTGATATTCCACCGTCTCGGTGAATGAGTCACGCCAGGTGACGTGCTAGCCAGACTGTGAACGAGGAGTTGGGTGTGGGAGGATGGGATTGGAGAAATATTTCCTCTAGAAGAAAAAGAAGATAACAGCTCTCCATCAGAAACCTGTTGCCATAGAGACCATGCCATTCAAACTTATTCAGCCCTACGTATTTAAATGAGGGCAGTTTTCAGGCTTCTCTTGATGAATCCTGATAATTAAAGGTACACCTGTATATATTACTGTGAGATAAGATATTTAACAAGATACTGATTTCTGTGCTGCTTATGAAGGCTTCTGACTCATCCGAATGAAAACTTTAGATCGGAGGATCTTAATGTGCAAACGCTGCTCTCCTCAAATGTAAGAATTCAGTATCAGTTGCCTGAGAAGAGGCGTGGGTGGAAAGAGAGAGACTGAAGGAGAGTGAGAGGTGGGTAGCAGAAGTGAGCACCTGGCATCATACCCATCTTTCTTGTAAAACTCCAGCATCATGTTGTCAGTGGCGACACTCAGTGGGCGTCGGCTCTGATCATGCTGCTGCTTGCGATCGGATTGGTCCATGTCTGGTGAGGGCATAGAGCTGTAGTTGGAGTTGTGGTTGGTGTGGATCGGGCTTCCATAGCTGCCTGTCAAGTTGAACTCAATCTCTGAGGCAGAAGCAGACACACCATCAGCATGTAGTCTATTATACTTACAGTAATGTTTAGAATTGTGTGCATTTTGAATACACACAATTACTCCAAAAACCACAGTTAGTATGAAGAACTGAAATTATTATAATAAAATTAAGATTAGGCCAAGCAACGAATACAGTACTAAAATGACATTTTAATGCTCTTTTTTAGCATGTAGAAGTCTACAGAGAACAGCTAATCAATAACAGTTAATCTACAATTTAAGTCACATGCTGCGACATCAGCATTGCACTGTGCTGTGAATCAATGTATAATGGTAGTTGATACACCAACCGGGTGCTGCTGTCCAAATCCACAAAAATGAAAAAAAAAGAAGATGTATACATATAAATATCACCAGAGCGAGTTTCTTGCAATCCCTTCAACATACAGAAATATGAAACATTAGTGGTTCTTTTATTTCTGAAGCGTGACGAAAAACATTCATTACCTGCTGTATTGCTGTATGGTGTTTGTTTGTATTATTATTGTCTTGTATTATCAGGCTGGGGAGAATAGCCGTGCAACCATATGATTTTTGAGATGTTTGCATGATTATGACATGCAAAACTATGTCCATTTGAATAAAGCTAAACACTTTTTTGTTCTGGGCAATTTTTTTTATCATCTCAGATCCCCTAATTGTTACTTACAATGATAGAATTTAAACAAAAAAACAGATAAGATGCCCAGCGCAGTTACAATTTTACATACATAGTGTGTAATCCCCACCTCCAGGGAAGAACCAGTCAGCATGCTGGATGATGGGTTCGATGATGCCAACAATCTGTAGGGACACGGTCGTCATCATCTCTGTCATGTTCCTGGATAGAGCAGACAAGTGAGCTATAGCATAGTCACTCAATCATTGGTTTAAATCCAAAGAATAAAATTATCCGTTGCTTTAAGAATACATACGGTTCATTGTGTGTCCAGAGCAAGTTTGGTCCAAGGACAATAGCCATGTTACCAGGAGTCATCTTGTTAGCATCCTGATACTCACTCAGCTTGGCTAAGAATTTGATCAAATATCTGTAGGATTGGATAAAATTAACTGTGCATTTTAAAAGTATAACCCACTGTTTTTTGTTAGACGTGACATCTCTGCTTGTACCATTTACTGATTATAAAGTAAAAAAAAATAATGATAGCAGCAATATCAGACGTGCCACCTACAGTAAATAAGACTGTAAAACTGTATGAGTTATTGCCTGCAGGAGGTACAACTACGAGTACTGCAAAGACATTACAGTAATTTCCTTGTCAGTGATCATTGTACTTCTAAAGTTGCTGATCCTGCTGTTAATATTATTTCCTGTAGGTGGCACAAGTTGAGCAGATATTTGTAGGAATGAAAGGATTTCACCCGGATTTTCACTTGGATGTGGTCCAGTTTTGTTTCTACATACTTTCCCGGTTTTTGATCTCCTAATGTTTTGTTTATGGTAGTAAGGCTACACTGAAACATGTGCAATCCTGCAAATCAATCTGCAGAAAATCAGGGAAAGAAACTGACCTGAAATTGTTTAAGTTGTCTGTGGGGAGTTTTTCACATGTTGCCATCAGCGCCTGTAGTCTCTTGTCCATGTCTTGAATGCTGAGGAAATATAAAGTCATTACGGTTTACTGCTGCTCCACTTCTTTATAAATGTCATCATTTTTCTTTTTGACAGTTAGGGGCCCTGTACTAACACGCTGAACTGATTTCTATTTTTAATCACTGCCAATGGCACAATTTGAGAAAATACTCTTAAGAGTACAGCGACTCACTTGGAGGCTTGAATCCATTCATCATAAAGTTCAGTGGTCATCAGTGGATCTGGGAGCTCACGAAGGTATGATTTCAGGGCCCCTGTGGGATTTAAAAAAAAGGACAGCGTAAAAACTGGTCAGCTCTTTGAAAGAAGTGGAGGGTTGTTTTCTCTCTACTGGCGAGGCCATGCTCCATATCTCTACTCCCCTCTAGCAGGCCCTCATAGCTAGTGCATCTGCCAAAGTCAGACAGCTCAACACAGATTTCATGCTAATATGTGAAATGGACAGCAATATCTGAAGAGAAAGCTTTTGGGAAAATAACGCCAAGGAAGACATTTTCCAAAGAACCGCATTTGCAAAGTGCATTATGTCCAAAAAAGACTGCAAACACTTCAGCTTTTTACAAATGAACTTTTGATCATGGAGTTAAAATAATTGGCTGTTTACAATTTAGCCTCTAACAATTACACAGAGTTGGGATTGTTGTTATGGAAATGTGCTTTGAACAATGCATTTATGTGGGCGTAGTTCACCTGCGATGGCATGTGGATCGGAGGAGTACTCCTGCACATCAAGAACTCCACAGTCCAGAGACGCTTTCAGCTTCTTCAGCTTGGAGGCTGATGGAGCTACTCTAAAGAGGCCCTACAGCCCCCACACAGGAAACACGTGATGTTTAATTATCATATCTAACACAGCTGAGCAGGAACACAATGCAGATTTTGAATATTTCCATTAAATGTTAATTATGAAGACACTCAAATAGACTGGCCGGTGTACAACAAACAAAATAAAACCAAAATAAGAACACCGAAAATGGACAAGTGATTCATGTATATGTGCGTTTCTTCTACCTCCTCTTGCATGCCGCACTCTAGCAACATGGTGACACAGGCTTCGATGGGGAAGGCAATCTCTCTCCCACTTATACTCAGGTGTTCCTCCAGGGACTTGCCAAACGACGGCTTCTCCACCCACGCCTCTGCAATACCAAACAGTGCCCAGAATCACACATGGATAAAAACAACCCTATGCATCATGTCTTTTGTCTAGCAATCATAAATTAACCATTAATTAAATATCAAGGTGCATAACTGTTCCTTAATTACATTGTTATGTAACATGCCAGGCCTATTAGTTTATTCTTTACTGATCATCTTGGTATTGCTTCGGGTACAGAAATGGAGCAGATCTCAACACAAACACACACACATAGCTCTCGTCACAATGCATGACTCACCTTGGTGAGCTTTAATCTGGGGTAGGACACTATGAAGAATCTCTAATGACTTCCTGTGATATTCTGCCTGCGTTTCTATCAGCTACAGAGGAGAGCAGGGGAAAATAAAATATAAGATAATGCACCAAACAATTATGATTTTAACGTCATCTTCAGTGTTTACTACAGCTTGTGCTTAAATGCAAAAAAAATCTGATTCTTATCAGCCGCAATGTTAAAATGCCCGGCAGGTTAAGACAGCAACACTCATCGTCTTATTCATTCATTCATTGACACGTAGTACTCATCGCTGCGCACCAAGCACACCCGACAGTTCAGGCAATGACACGCCCTGAAGGCAGTGGCTTCAACCAGCAGGACAATGCTCGCCGCCAAATAACAAAACCCGCTCAGGAATGGTTTTATGCAACACGACAAAGACACCAAGGCATTGACCTAACTGAGCCTCCTAGAATCCTAGTCTGGTCGAGCACCCACAGGATGTGCCAGAGAAGGCCTGATCACAAAGGAGCCAAAATATCAAGTTTTAATGCCACATGTCCTATCCATGCCCCAACAGGTTAGAAGTGACAACATGAGTGGGACCTCCATGATATGAAGCAATTGTGTAGCTCCCATATTTAATGTTGTTGGTGTAAATGAACTCTTACACCAAAGACAAAAAACAAAACAATTTGCCAATTTGATGACATATTTGACTTACCGTCTGGAAGTAGTTTGCATAGTCTATTTCTTTGGCCATGAAATTGTACATATCTGCTGACAACTGATCCTGAAAAAGAAAAATCGTCTTAAGGAAATGATCTCGCTAACGTCATAGATAGAACTTTAATATCATTCCATGACTGTGGCCCATTTGTGTCTGATTCATGTGCAAGTGTTATAAATCAAAGAGGAGAGCAAAAGTAGCTGGAGGAAGGCATGATATACACGTAGCTCTGATCGTTGACTCACTCTGCAAATCTCCATCCGATTGGCTGTCTCCTCCATCTCCTCTCTTAGGGACTCAGATTTGGCACCGGGCTGCAGAGTGCTGGGGTGACTGGATGACTTGGATGACTGTTGATATCTGTGGGTAGACGAAACAATTGCCCCTGCTTTAGACATTCCAAGTTTTTATTTTAGCAATACACTAAACACAGCAGGTTTTAGCCTCGCTGTTTGAACACTGTTCACCTTGTTCGTGCTGAGTCCATGTCCAGGACAAGTTTAGCTAAGTGCTTCCTCTGTTTCTGGATATTAGGAATGTCCACCTGAAAAAAAATCCAAGGAGTTAATATGAAAACAGTCAACTCATTATACCTTTTTTTCTGCTAATAGCAATGGAAATGAAAACACCAAAATGCAACTTTTAACTGGGGCATTAAAATAACACTATCTGCTCACCTCCGCAAGGACATAAAGAGGCTCCACCACATCTCTCTCTATCTGGTACTCAAACTGAATGAGTTCCTGGGCCAGCTTCTCCTCTGTCTCCCCACAGAGCTTCAGCATTTTTCTGTTGGTGAGAGCCAAGCACAAAGTCATAAGCAATCAAATACAATTAAAATGCACACAAGGACAATAAGGACAGAGAAGAATTCAGCTGCCAAATCTGTAATTAAAGATGACTCTGTGTGTGTGTGAGTTAAGCACAGGCGTATTAGTAGTCACTAACCCCAGGAGAGAGTCTTCCCCCAACACTGCAGCCCCTTCTTCCATGCATTGTGCCAGGATGGTAAGCGGTAATTTTTTCTGATGGTACATAGAAATAACGTTACACACACTTCTGTAAACTTCAACAGTTGCCCGCAAGACTGACGCCCGTACTCACAGAAGGTGACTTTACAGATCTCTTCTCCATATCAGTCCCCTGCTGACCCTGCAGGCAGGCATTCAGTTTTTTGTGAGTGCTGTGTGACACTTGCTTGACCAGATCTAGGCGTTTCTCCACCTGGGAAAGCACACGCAGACCAGATGAATGTGCTTACATGCACACGTGTACCCTCACAGATGCAACACAACTGTCAGCTCTAATGCAGCATCATGAATCAGCGCCTGCTCTCTCTTCACAGTACATGCTGACGGTAAACCTGTGATATTTACTCTCAGTAAAATTATACTTCTTAAATTAAGAAGTAGGATAGAAGAAGTCAAACATTATGCATTATAGTTAAGCCTTTCTATGATTCACTTGGATCCAGTTGCACTTAACTCTAACACACAAACACTATATATATATAACACTATGCAAAAGAAAATGGGAAATGAAAATATGCAAACTTTATTTTAAAAAAGGCAAGCTTTCTTGCCATTTCTTTAATTAGTCTTCAGGAATAGTTCTCCGGGCTTCTTGAAGGACATTTAGAGCTCTTATTTGAATTTTGGCTGGTTTTTGTTTTGTTCTGTGTTGAGATAATAAAACATTTAACTTCAATAATGAAGTTGTTGCCAATCAGATGCTTTCCAGTTGGTATTTCATAGTGGATAAAACTCTGATGGTATTTTCTGTGTTCATAATTCCATCACCATGTTTTACAGATGACTATAGACACTCAATGTCATTTCACAGTCATTGAACATTTAGTTCAATTCAGTTCAATTTTATTCACAAAAAAGTCACCTTGAGGCACTTTATATTGTAGGGTAAATGACGCCCTTTGAGCAAACACTTGGCAACAGTGGGAAGGAAGAACTCCCTTTTAACAGGAAGAAACGTCTGCCAGAACCAGGTTCAGGGAAGGGCAGCTCTCAGCCCTGACTGATTGGGCATGATGGGAGGAAAACAAACAAACAAATAAAGAAACAAAAAAAGAAATCCTCTGAAAATGGTCATGTTTGAGGACTTGACTGAAAATAATTGAGAAAGCAGCCAATGTCCAAAGAAAAAATAAAAATAAAAAACACTTCGGAAAGCTGGCAGAACTTTGGCTCAAGTGCACTTTAAAAAAAGTACAGAATATATAGTAATCAAAGTACATTGTTCCCATTGTACCATGTGGTGATTTTGATGGACATTATTTTTGGTGTTTAATAATCATTATCAATTTATTACAGACTACTAATAATTCACTGCTGTTCACAGGTGCACATACATACACACTCTGACATCACAGCTCCCATACACATCTACAGCTCACCTGTAGAAGGTCTTCGCTCAACACCTCTGTTTTTTCTGCCCTGTAAAGATAAAAAAACCCAAACATATATATTAATACGTAATCACTTAAATCTTATTTGATACTAGTATTCTTAAATCCACAGAAACATGATTGCATGTGGCAGTTTTTTCAGTATGTAGGGAACGATATGGGAATCGCTTCTAGACTAATAAAACATTACTGCAAAGTAGCAGAAATTCTTGGAAAATGTTCATTCATCATCTTTCCTATGCAGAGCTTATTAAATTTCATATATTAAACACTGCAATCAAGAAAGAGAAGCAAGCTTTCTCACTTGGAAAATAACCCATGGTTTAAAGTATTTGGCTTCTTTCTTCCTTGTATTATTTTATGTTATTTTTTTGTTTTCTGATGAAAACAAGTGAAAGAAATTATTGCACAATGCACACAAAGAATTACAAAGCTTTGGTCTGCCCTTCATTGGGTAGGCGGGATCTTCCATATACACACAGAACAGCTGCCAAAATCACACAGTTTCTGATTCACACAGGAGAAATAACATCAGACATGCTACCTTTTTAAGTTCTTGATGACACGCCAGTTTAGTTTTGAATAATTTAGCACACCTTACAAGTCTTGCATGTCTTTCCCAAAATGCTGTGGGTATAGAAGGCTCATTTACCAATGTGGCAATGCTCCAAAATTTATAGGCCACATGCACACCTGTCTCTTTGGTGTATGTGGGTGAGTGTGTGCAAGAATGCAAGTGTCTGT
Source organism: Oreochromis aureus (assembly GCF_013358895.1). Taxonomy (NCBI): domain Eukaryota; kingdom Metazoa; phylum Chordata; class Actinopteri; order Cichliformes; family Cichlidae; genus Oreochromis; species Oreochromis aureus. The sequence goes on from NC_052945.1 coordinate 13,449,685, forward strand.
GAGGCTGTCTCTTTGAGTCATCGTCTTCAAAAATACATAACAACAGCACATTAAAGCCGCCGATTCAAATGTGTTAATTCCCACTGCATCACATCCTACTAAAAATCCAGCAGATGGGGACTGAGCCAAAGACTGAAGGAAAGGGCTGCAGAGCAGATGAAGCAGATAAAGCTACTCATCCGGAGAAGTGAAAAAGCCATTAGTTCAGAAAAGAGCAAACCACTGGATTTTACAAATACATGGTGTCAGCTCAGTTCAATCAGCTTTCATTTTATGACTTTAGTCAGCAAGGACATTTTCCATATAGCTTAGCATGCTGTTTATGATCCTATAAGAAAAGACAGAATAGCCACTTGTCTCCTAAGAATAATTTTATTGTACATTTTCTTTTTTGTGGTAAACTATTACAGAATTTGACACCAACCAAACTTCAATGCATGCAATATATAAACAATATATAAAGAATACCTAACGTGGAGGATAACATATGCTTTCTGCCAAGAAACAGGGATCGGGCAGACCATCTGACCTCCTAAAATGAGGCATTTTCAGATCCCCAGCAGAACACAGTTACTCGGGACTTCCCTTCCTGTACGCACAGCCTCTTCCTGTGATTGTGCCCAGACTATGCCCATGCCAACTGCAAATAATGAATCTTAAATAATCTTGGCAACGCAAATTATATAAAGGACCTTTGTTTGTGCAATAGTTCTCACGAGCCAGGGGGAAATAAGTCAGAAGCATATTACCAAAATGCTGTTTTCATGTATGTTACCAAACAGGCAACATAACAGCTCTCTAAAACTGTTGCTAAAAAGAGGCAGAATATGAAATGACTAAAAAGTGTCTAATGTTGACATGCAGTTGTTTACACATATCCCAAGCACTGTTACCAACAACAGAAAGCTGAACTATTGAGGCATTAGCATCTCCAGCCTCAGAGAAAAAAAAATGTGAGCATGGAGCCATGGGAACTGGGTCAAATCATGTACCAGTGGATCTAATCACAGCCAGCCTCTCGGAAAACTGCTCTACTCAATGAGCTAGGAGGCAAAATACAGGAAATGTGTGTGTGCATGTCTAAGAGAGAGCGACAGAAAGATAGCAAAGCAAGAGATTTCTGGCGTGATTTATAAGGATAACTGCGATCGCAGATTGCAGATTACATGACAAAGGGAGGACAAAAATAACCCAAGCAGTGCACTAAAGTTTGGCACAGTTCTGCTGAACACTCCACCAGACAAAAAAACTCTGAAATGCCATGGTTTAGGAAACAACTTCCCATGCATTAGGTAGTAGCTCTGCATTGTCACTTCCACTGTCTATTAGAGGCTGATCAGCTGACTGGATTTGTTGTTTAAAAGGAGGCAATAACAATTTAAATCATAGACATCTTGCATCCTCAAGGACCGCAAGCGGTGTGGCTATTATGACCTAGACATCAAACAGATTGGAGCCTATCTTCAAAGGCAGCACTGTCTTGTTCTATGAGTTTGTTTGTTATCAGAGAGTGGCATTTCCTCTTAGGAAAGCAGCATCACACATAATCTTGCTGCGAAGATGCAGAGAAAAAGCAGCATTGTCGAGGCATGAAAACTGGGGGGGACTGAAGTCTCTTGGCCCTACCGAACCTGATGTAAGTCTAGCTTCAGGGACAGCTTAGAGGTGAGGAGAGATGTTCTTCTCAGCAAATATCGTGCAAAGTGAGACCTGGGAGGAAAATAAAGACGTGGGAGAGTTGGCAGCCTCGCGGGTGGTATGCTCATGGAGGGATGGGGAGACGTTGCCAGGTTTATGCCAACCATCTGCCACTATGCAGGCATTCCTTTACCTGGAACTGGTGATGACTCAATACAAACACGTGCACAGGCATCTAAAAATATGCAGGCAAATGAAGTAATGTTTAAATTGCAGACATTTATCACAGTCTTGCATGCAAAATGTAACACTGGTGAAAAGGACTTCAAATCGGAGCAATGCAAACATGAACGATCCCAGAGAGCGGAGGAAGATAAATGAGTTGACACAATATTTGCGCAAGATGATCAGCTGCCAGAATGACAAACTTTTTCTACATCTGGGAGGAACATTAGCAAAGAGCTGACATGAATAAAAGTCTAGGTAAGGTCTGTTTAGGACGTATTTGTAATGTTTCAGAGATTATAACTCATTGTATTTCTGTTAAGTTGCAGTTAAAATGTTAAAAGTGCATCTATATATTTTTATCTCAAGCTGTGTTAATGTTGGACAGCTGCATCGTTAGCCCCCCAGCACTGAGCATGGTTTATGAAAGCATGAATAATCCATGCTGACATAATCAAAATGCGAATAAAGAAGCATCCGCTGTCTAGAGCATATTGCATTGGTAGCAAGCCAATTGTTGGCTGTTGCTGACTTTCAGTCCGTCTGAGATTCAGCTGAACAAAAAGGAAAAAAAAGGTCATTATCTGGTTTGCTCACACTGCTAGCATGGCTAACAAAGGCCCCTACTCTGAGGCCTGGAAGAGCTACACTGGATGCTAGGTCTTGTACTGCTAGGGGTGGGTAGTGGAGCAGAATGGTGGCCCTGGGCCTCAGCAGGGCATTGCACACCCTGGAGCGCTGGCATGAGATCCACAGTCAGTTACATACATACACACAAGCAATGACACACACAAAAACCCACAACGGTGTTTATGCCTGAGATCCTCCGTGAATATTTCTCCACTGATTGCTTTTTGTTTTCTCTAGACCTGCATCGTGCATCTAGAGGCCCAGTTGGTTTCTACCCAAATGATGAGGCGGGGCAGGCGATGGGATACGGGGTTACTAAAACAGAAAAACCCACTTACTGTAGTTGTCCACTAAACTAGGTCACAGTTCTGTCAAGTATGCAACTGTGAGCACATACATGCACACAGGCATGCGCATATACACACACGTCCAGAGAAGGAGTGAATGAAAGAGTGAGTGAGAGCCTGCAGTGTTCAGTAATGTTTCACTGGAAACACAAGTACTGAGTTAGCTCTAATAACTTTATTCATGGTGCGCTGAATAATTTCGACAAAAAGGCGCGCAGCAATGTGGCTTAACTGTGTTTTTACACTTGTCATCTGCTCAAAGACACACACACACACACACACACACACACACACACACACACACACACACACACACACACACACACACACACACACACACACACACACACACAGAGCAGCTAAATGACTTCAAATGCAAGCAAACAATAACCTAAGACAAAGCAACAAAGGTCAAAACAATCTTTTACTTAGAAACAAATCCTTTTTTTGTTAAAGCTATAAATTTCTTCACCATTTTGGGAAATGTAACATGTGCACTGGCAGAGCCAAACGAATGTGATGAAACGGCTAATACTAAATGAGCGTTTCTAGGCAACCAAAGCAAAGGAACGACTATATTTGCTGTGCACAAAAAAAGGAGCTGGAGAATGATCTTTTATGATTAAACAGCAAAGGGGAAAAAAGAGGTAAATAAAACAGAAAGTTGTTATTAGTAGATCAGTGCTTCCTGTTCTGAGCCTATTGACATTCTTGAATGGACGGAAGTGAGCATGCTGAAAGGGAGTCACCCGTCTCCTTAACTGAATGCACAGTTTCTTTTTAACAATGCCAAGCTTGTCCAGTTCATTTATAGCAGTTTAGTACTAAGAATTATATACTAGAGAACTTTATGTACAGTGGTATCATAAATTTAGCCTTTAGTGATTCTTCTCTGCATCCCTGTTGGAGACGATATCATGAGCAACAGCCTGGGTCAACCCTAATACTTTGACATGTCACGTCAAAATATTGATGCAGCAATGCTATTCTCTTGCAATCCAGTTATTGAGTAGCTGGCTCCATATGTTAATAAACAGTTAAACAGCTTCCCTGACTTTTGACTTGCTATTTTACGAGTTTTTGTGGGGGGGCTTCTCAGATAAATGAGGGTAAAGCGAATGGAAATTTAAATGAAGAAGAAGATATTCACAAGAGGAAAATGGTGGATGGTGGTGGAAAGCGAATCAGAGCTCTAATTAGCTCAACTGACACATTACTGGAATGAACAATAATGACATTACACACACACACACACATGCTCACACTGACATTAAAGTGCAGTGAATAAATACACAATCCCTATTTTTTTGCCAATTTAGGGCAAATTACTTCAGTTACACAGATCTCATTATGTATCAGAGAAGATTGTCTTGTGATATATTGCAGAATTTTTGTGACACCATTATTATCATGTGAGTTCTTCTATTTGCCACCCTGCTGTGTACATGATCACTTGTACAGGAGCCAGGCTGATAGGGACAAAATGAAAATAAAACTCCACAGGAGAATCTGGATCTGATGGAATTAACCAATCTCCTTCAAAATTTTGCAAGTTGTGTTGTTTGTTCTTAAAAAAAACAAAGAAACAAACAAAAAAAAACTACTGAGTTTTTTAGTTGACCTTTAATACAGGGGCTCTTTAAGAGATTAGTCTTTTGAATGAATCAACACCAGTGACATGGAGAGGGAGAAACAGCGCTTCTGTCTGATATTACATCATCTCTCTTTTGATGGCTGAAATGGCCCCTTGACAAAGGCTCTTTATCTCTACCATACCCTGTAGTATGCTGTCTCTGAAAGGCACTGATGGGGATATGGGAGGGTTACAACCTAGTATAGAAGCACCGAACGGCATGAGATACTTCTTTAGCAACGGCTCTTGCATGATCTAGCACACACATAATGATTCACTTCTGACTGTTGATGGCTTACTTCATAATAGTTCATAACACCATAATGCCGTTCCATGTTCAGCTAGAAATGACTACAAAAAAGACAATAAGAGCAGTGAATCAGATTGCGAATGCAACTTGCTCCAAGATTTATATGGTACCAACCCAGAGAATCAAGGCTAAGAGGAGGAACAGAGAGAGGAGAGGTGGGGGACAATGCATTTTCATGCAACAAGTTACCTACTGTCTCATGTTACCTGTCAGCGACCATATGCCCTTTTCTCACCAAGAGGTGTGAATGTGTTAATCTTGCACTGAATTTAAAAACAGGCACAGACACCTACTTCTTATTCTAACAGTAATTTGTTTTCAGTGTTAATATGGTCAGCTACATATTAGTGCTCAATGCTGTTTCTGCCCCTTCCTCTCTCTACTTTTTACAGTGCAGTGAGAAAGTATTTGCCTCCTTGCTTATTTATTTTTGTGCATATTTGTCACACTTACATATTTTAGATCATCAAACAAATTTCGGTAGAAGACAAACCCAACATAACTCAAGTAAATACAAAATGTATTGTTTTATATGATGATTTCATTTATTAGGGGAAAAAAACAACTTATCCATACCTACCTGACCCTGTGTAAAACAGTAATATGAGCCCTAATCATAATGACTTGTTGCACCACTCTTGGCAGCAAGAACTGCAATCATGTGTTTCTGATAACTGGCGATGAGTCTTTCACATCACTGTGGAGGAATTATGGCTCACTCTTCTTTGCAGAATTGTTTTAACTCAGCCACATTGGAGGGATTTCAAGCATGGACAGCCTGTTTAACTTTATATCTCAATCTAATATTAATACTAAACTTTGACTAGGTCACTCAAAAACCTTCATTTAGTTTTTTGAGCCATTCAAATGTGGACTTCCTGGTATGTTTTAGATTGTCCTGCTACATAACCCGAGTGTGCTTGAGCTTCAGGGTATGAACTGATGACCAGACATTTAACTTCAGGATTTTCTGGTAGACAGCAGATTTCATGGTTCCATCAATTACATCAAGTCGACCATTTCCTAAAGCAACAAAGCAGCCCCAGAGCATCACACTGTTTGACCACCACCATGTTTGACTGTTGAGATGATGTTATTTTTATGAAATGCTGTATTAGTGTTACACTAGATATAACGGGACTGAAACCTTCCAAAAATTTCAGCTTTTGTCTTGTCAGTCCAAAGAATATTTTGCCAAAAGTTTTGGGGTTCAAGATGTGTTTTTGGCAAATGTGAGGAAAGCTCTCATAAATGCTATTTGTACACAGTCTTTTTCTTATTGTTGAATTATGAACACAGACCTTAACTGAAACAGGTGTTTTGGTAGGCCGGCCAATCCTCAAAAGGTTCCAGTTTTCTCTATGTGTGGATAATGGCTCTCACCATGGCTCGCTGGAGTCCCATAGCCTGAGAAATAAACTCTCTCCAGATTGATAGCTGTCAGTGGATTTGTTTCTGATCTGTTCTTAAGTTTCTTTAGATCGGAGCATTATATGTTGCTTCTTGAGATCTTTTAGCCTGCTTTACTTTATCGGGCAGGTTCAATTTAAGTGATTTCTTGATTCAACAGGTTTGACAGGGAGCAGAGCTGGGTGTGAATAATAAGATAGAACTCAGTTTTTTAAAAGATTTGATTAATCACAGTTAATTATTGACTTAAAAAGGGGACACTTGCTTTCACATAGGGCCAGGTAGGTTTGGATAGTGCTTTTTCTTTAATAAATGAAATCATAATTTAAAAATAATACATTTTGTATTTACTTGGGTTATGTTGGTCTAATATTAAAAGCGGCCAAATACTTTTTCAGAGCACTGACACACGTATTTTGACAATGATTTCCACATGTCCTTCTTTCTTTCCCTTTGGTCCTTTAAATTTTTCTGTGGAGATTTTCCACACCCACAATCTGTAAATCGGCCTCCTGCGTGCTTAACAATAATTCATTCTCCTACTGCATCAGAAAAGAGATAGAAACAGAGTAAGAGACAATGCAGGAAAGAGAAAGGAGCCCACAAATGACTGCCATTTTCAGATAATTGCATTGTGGATTGGTGAGCTAGAAGGCACAAGTAAGAGGAATGCATCTATCATAGCTGTATTTGCGAACACCACAAAGGTGGCAGAAGCAGAGTGCAAAGATGGAATGTGGGTGTGTTAGGGAATGAGATAGTCCTTTTTTTTTTTTTTTTTTTTTTTTGTATCTATATGTAAATGTTACTGTGCAGCAAAACATATTCTTACAGACTTGAATCATGGAATCTTTTTAACAGTCTGTCCTAGACCTACATAGGACAGTGAGTTGGGAATAGAGAAATAGGTCAAGAGAAATGAAGGGTGGGAGCTGGCTGAACCAATATAATCTTTTGCTCGCTTCCTGTAAGGACACACAAAAAAATTAGAATGTCTTTTTTTAGACAAACGCAAACACTAAAGTACAGGAGAGTTTTTATGGAGACTGAAATCTCAATTAAAGGTTAGTCCAAAAATAATACTTCAGGTCTCCTCCACTGTACCAAAACACATTTCTGTTAGCACTAAAGTATGCATGGCTGCACACCCTTTTGCTCCACAGAGGTAATTGGTCAAGCTGGTGATCACATGACATGGGTCTCACCAAGGCAAGCTGCAGCAGAAGCAGAAGCAGCAGCAGCAGCAGCCGCCTTGGAGAGCCAGAGGGATGCTGACACAGCACACCTGAACACCAACCCCCAGCTGAAAGAAGACCTTCATTATAGACTTGCCATTACAAATGCCAATGCAAGACAAAAAGATGAACAGATATAGTAAAAATCAGATATTAAATAGATAAGAGATATGAGTCTATTCTTAATAAAGAAACATGTGCATTAAATAAACTAAAGCGCAATTTTATTAATAAATCTTGTTTCTAAATAATAAAATTTAACTCTACATATTCTTAGTAACAGGACGTGTCACTGGTATTATCAAATCTAAAGAGAGCACTGAGGTTTAGGGGGACCAAAGGCCATACCCACAGAGAAACCCTGCTCCAGTCTGAGGATGGTTAAAGCTTGAGTCAGCAGAACAGTTAATGTGAAGCCTGTTTTCACTGTTTTGCTACTTTATTCTTTCCTATAGGAGCCCTGCATTGCTCACAGGACAAAACCAGCGGAATTAAAAGACAGCTCAGGGGTAAAGCTAAAGTAAGTCCATTTCACTTAATGTACTGTAGTATAGTATATCTCTGCAAGAGCAGTGTGCAAGGAAGAGCAGCAAAATGATGTTGGCATGATAAGACTGTTTCTTGTGTAAATGCTTATACAAGTCCAATAAATCTGCACATTCGTGATATGTACACATTTTTCCCACTGATCCCACACTAACACTCTAAGGCATGTAGGTGCAAGAACACATGGATCCACACACAATGTATGCATCAAGCATACGTGTTTACTTCATTGGTGGTAATATCAAAAAACATTTATGCTGCATGATTTAATATAAGTAAGAGCTGTTTAAATTTAGCTCTTCAGATGAACCATGCATCAGCACCTCTATACACCTCTTGAAATCCTTCAAATTATAAGTGGTGGAGAAATGGCATAGTTACTGAATGGAGACACCTGCTCTTTTCTAGAGAAAGAAACCCCAAAACAAACAAAACATGATCATCAAACCAGCATGATCGGGTCATTGGTTGCTAGAGTTGGTTCTTCCAGTCTTGTGATCTATCTCCACGTGGCATAGCCAGTGTTTGACACTGTTCAAGGTCACCACAGGGTCAGATCCATTACTTCTTGATCCAAAGATCAAATCTCTGATTATGCTTTGAGAGTGGCAGTTCTTGTTATGGACCACTGTTATTATTAAGAGCCCAGCAGGGCTGTCCAGGGAGAGTCATGTTCCTCATTATCACTGTGGTACAAATAGACCAACTTAGCATGGTGCTGCTCTTAGTCAGCCCCAGAAAAGAGGTAATTTTCTACTTACACCAGCATCACTTGGACCATCGGCATTAAATAAGCTGTATAAGTGCACGTACACATGCATAAAAGGAAAAGTGCCATATCTTCTGTGGCCATCTGAAGTCCTCCAACCTGCTTGCCCACACACATATCCAGAATCACACCCACACACACAAACACTCTAATGAGTCACTAGAAGAAATGATTATAAAAAAGACTGCGGCTAGAAAAATCAGTATGACCTATGGGGAAAATGAAAATGATAGCACAAACACAGCCTGCAAGGTATGCCCCTCCTTTTGGGGGGGCATTGTAATAATAATAATGACCCACACCTCCTGCTCCTAATCCCCCACCCCCACCCCCCTCCCACCCCCTTGCTGAGCAGAGAACACCTTCTGGCCCAGCGCTGCTTGACAAGCTGCTCTCCCTAAACACAGAGGGTGGGGGAAGACTGATAAGCCCACTGGATCGGTGTAAAATGTCACAGAGCATCCATTTCTGAAGATGGGAATGGATTTCAGAACCATTCAGAAACAGAGCAAGAACATGAAAGGAAACGGTGAGGACAGAGGTGGAAATCTGTCTTCAGAAACCCCTCATTTAGTTATTTTTAGGACCTTCAGTGGAATGGAAAACCGTCCATTTAAACTGACACATATCATTCCAGAAGCGCATGAGGGAGATGCGGATCACGACCTTCAGGAATTCACGGAGTGGATAACTCACGCCTAAGAGGTGCTTCCCTCCTCACAGCTGATATCACTGCGTAATAAAAACATTGCGCCTTATTCTCATTTTCCCCTCACGTCGCAGCCCACACTGCATCCGTCTGCATCACGTTCACCTATCGACAGGTTCGGTGACAGGAGTCTATTTTAATCACGACATAACTTGGCAATGTCATATTTGTCAAACTCCACCGATGATACTCTGTCATAAAAATTGGGTCGTCACTATTTGATGGTCCGTGTCGCTTTGATTTTCTATATTTAACATATTTCCGTGGGCAGGTTGGAGCTATTGGGGCAATGCGCCTACACGCTGCCTATGCGGTAGCCTATTCCAGTTGGTATTACGCATAGAACACTTAGGGCGTTTTGAACATGCGGTATACATTATTCTTCAGTAAATAAGCAAAAAGCGCAAAAAGGGAAAAAAGGCAAATTAAAGAATGAAGGTCTATTTGCATTCATCCGATTCGCATCCAACTGGGGCCATGCAGGGGGGTTCTCCTCTCTTTGACTTGGCCAGTCGGGACAATAGCGCACGGAAACGGTTTCCTTACCTTCCCACTGTTTGGTTGGCGAGCTGTCGCATCCGATTGAATTGCTTCTTCATCTTGTATTTTCTGTGTTAACACCTACGAGGGGAAATATTCCGCATTACTTCTCACAATACATATCTCCATCCTCCACAGAGGTGCAGCACAAATTCCAATCTCCCATTCCCCCCCTTTCCCTCATCGCAAGCTGCCGGCGCCGAAGAAGTATTCCACGATTACATATTTTCAATTGATAGATATATGTATATTTTTTGCACATCTATATTTGCCCCATTGCCTACGCAGGGATGCTGGACCAGTCCACCGCGCGTACACACACAGGCAGGGAGCGACAGCAGTGACAAGTAGCGGCTGCGCAGCAATGCAGTGTGGGAAATGTAGTGTATCTTTGGCTGACTCTTGAATAAAGACTATTCTTGCCGGTTCCTGTGAGCTATTAGGCTTAAACGGATCAAATGTGTATTCATTGTGATTGAATAATTATTTATTATTTATTTATTATATGTGTGTGTGTGTTTCTGTAGATATCAGTGGTCGCCTATACTGGTCCACTGAAAGCATGAAGGGAAGCCCAGTTAATTACTGATTGATTGGTGGATTGATTGAGAAAATTTTACTATTCATTTGTATTTTTATTTTTACCCTTATGGCAAAATAAGCTGCTACAGGAGTTTCAATAAGGAAACGTGCACTCAAACCTCCACTAATAGCTTAATTACTGTAAGTCAGCCTTGGCCACAACCCCATCTAGTGTCCATTATGTGCCAATGCATTGCCAAGTCACCCTTTTTTTTGTATTTGCACAACATCCCCATCTAGTGTCATGTGTTTCCCAATGCAATGTAACTACATGGCACATGTAGTATTAAGTTATAATATTAAGGGGAAAAAGTTAATTATTACGTGAAAAATACGAAACGTTGACTGAAGTTCTTGTGCTCATAATGTAATTTTTAATGACACTAAGAATAACAGACATATTTCTGAAATATATTATCTGTCCTATAACTGGTTCGAGTGCAGAACTGAAAATATCAACTATGAAAGGGTCTTTTTATTTGTCTCCTTTGTGCAAGTTAAAAGTAAGGGCATAGGCTTTGTTGCATCTGTGTTATGGGCTCTTTGCTGCTTTTAGGGTAACTCTCCAGAAGGGAGCAGTCTTGCTTTATAAACCACTTAAAATTTTCACAGCTGCAGTGTGAAATAACAGTGTTAGCATCATAACGTCTGGTATGTTCCCACATTCAAGCAAAAATGATGTGTGAGCTCAAATGTTTGGACTAGCTGGACTTGTCTTTTGTGCACGCTTGTCTGCTGAGTTTATCACATAAATCCAAAACTTGCGAATCTAAAATGCATATTTATTAGTCACAGTGTCATTGCCGCTTTTTTATTTATTGCCTGATAGCACTGGGCAAACCTTTATTCAAGGAAAACACTGCTAACAATCATGACTACAACCTACGACACATCATTTTGCATTTTTTTTTTCATGCTAAGAGAGTACTTATAAATGAAGCTATACGAAGCCTATGGATAGAGCTATCATAACAAAATATGTCCCTGCATGTCCAGTTCACAGCACAAAGCAGTTAAAACCTCTGACTAGGAGTGACGCCCTCTGGCTTAGTGTCATATGCCTTAATGGGCCAACAGGTGGGGTACACGCTGCTGCCATAAGGTTCAGAGGCCTCAGGGAGTAAATGATACAGAGAAATAGCTGTTTTCTGCCCTCATTAATCTCACATGTTGGAAATTGAGAAGGGCGGGGGAACCTTCAGCCTTGATCTCAACCTTTTGACCTTGTCAGATCATTTGTTTTCATTAGTCCGCACTCAGATGAACTGGCCAGTTCCAGTTCAGACACCTACCCTGCCCCCCTAAAGAAGGGAGGATTCCTAAAAGTATCTCCAGGGGTCTTCTTGACTCTAGAGCCCCCAGCCCCCAAAACTTACTGCTCTAGAGAGTCTCTGGACACTTCTAAATCAGCATGGATGATTCCTCACATCCGCTAAGCCTGTTTCAGAAACTCTTTCACCGGTAATCCCTGCACAATGAACAGTATGCCCTTGTGCAGAGAAACAGGAAGGGTGAACATAAACTTAAACTACATGGGAACTGTGTGGTGCATTTCACTGTTAAAGAAAACTATTAAAGAGCTCCCAGGTTTACAGTATTTTTGCAGCATACTTCACATTATGGCACAACGGGAAGAAAAAAATGAAGCCTTCATCTGGTCTCCTGCTGTTCGTGCCACTGAATGGGATGACTAAGTGTTCTTCCTCTCACTCTAATGCTCCTTTAGCTTGGCAGTTGGGGAGTAATTGGCTCCCAGTTTGTCTAATGAAGCCGTCTCTCAGGTCATGACCTGTCCACCTGATGACCCACTGCTGCTACTGATCTGTCCTCTGCACTTCGACAGTGACCCGGTAAGACGGCTGCCCTGCGATTCGTTCACTAAGGCGTGGTATCATAGTCACTCCTGCAGAGCAACAGGACCTTCGCATGCAGTCAGTGGAGGTGTTAGGTCTTGCTGGAAATGAACTAGTGGCATGTGTTTGCTTTGTTCAAAACAAACAAAGGTAGGGCGTTAGGAAAGATCTAATGGCACGTTATGAGATCAGGTTAAAAGCTGCCCAGTCAACAAAGGCAAGATTGGTGGGATCGTCACGCTTGTGTTTTTATCTTCAGACAGTTAGCATCATATTACCCACATCAATTAGTCCAGACGTGAGGAGTGGGATGCTACAAACCTTTGGTCTTTCATTAAAGAGAACTAATATATTCATCAAGGAAGTGTGAATAAGGCAACAGGTAGACACAGTGGCCCCCCTTTTAAACAAGAAGAGTTTACCTATTTGGTAATCATTATGACCCTGTTGATAACTGATATACAGATCTGTGTCAAATTACTTTTAAAGGCCATTCTTTGGAGTTAATATATTTTACTTCTTGCCTCTCGGGTGTGGAAACAAAAAGTTCTGCACAGGCATTAACGTCAGCTTTTCAGGCAAGCCCGAGAGCTGAGGCCTGACTTTGTGGTGTGTCTTTAAAGGGTTACCTTGGGCCATAATGAGCCTCAGCAAGCCAAGCGCCAGGCCTAATGAAAACACTGTGACATCTGAGGGCGAAAAGGCATTACAGGTCTAAACTACAGGGGTTGTTTTAACATGCATCAAATGACAGAAAATGATGGTTATCACAAACACCTTTCAGACACACTAAATGCAGGTCTGCCAGCCAGTGGGCCTCGAGTCGAGAGAAACAAGCAGAGCGTTAAACACTGACGGTGTGTTTGACATGCAACATATGAGAAAACATAAAAGTACTTTTTCTTTTATTTTGCTCTGGACAAAGCAGAAGATAACTGTGGCACTTTAGCAGAAAAACACATGGTTCTATTTATACAGCAAGGTGCGGACTAAGAAGATGGCGCTATCACGTCAGCTACGAAGGTGTTATCTTTCACAGCACATCACCTAGATCTTCTAGCATGGAACCCGCGCCGTATCGATGAAAATTAAACCCGAGAGCAGCAAATGAGCTAAAAACATACAATTTTTCATCATCTCGGTTGGAAATAAACAGTCACTGTTGCAGTCGAGGTTTTAATCTGTGCAGAAAACCTCCCCAGAGAATTGCATTTCCACTTTGATACAAAAATAATGAGAAATGAGAAGTTAAACATAGATGACCAACAGTAATTAAAGATGTAAAAGACGCTATCGGGGTGATTCAACGTAAAAATAAATCTTGGCTACAACAGAAAGTTGTTCTTAAAGAAAATATTTAAATCCACTTTGCAGTTTTAAAATTGTCAAGTCATTACCCTCTTATTGTTTTGTTTTACTAAACTGACCATTACGTAAGTTTCTTAACCAATTGCCAGTTATAACAACCTAATATTATATAAAAGGACTTAAACCATCTTTTATCATTTAAACAGTTAGTGGTTCACCAGGGTGACAGGTCTTTGCCTTTGGCAAGCTCAATGATGTGTTTTACAGGAAGTTTTTGGCATGGTACACTTGGTCACCCTTTTTTTAATACCGACTCAATAACTGTGCTCGGGTGTGGTGAGTTGCAGCTGCGGTGTATTGTGAATGTATTTGTGATTGGAGTCTGCATGTATATACATGCAAGCACACGAAATGATAGCTGGGTTTTGCTTGAAAGAGAGCCTGAATATGCACTAAATGTTGGTCTGTCTTCTCTGTTTAGGGGTTTAATATGTGGAAAAGTCTTGAGTCACCCCTCATTTTAACATTTTTATATGTTTCCAAAGAGTCCAACTTTCTGGTCATTTTTTAAAAACTGGTCTTGAGTAATAGTTCTGCAAGCCACTTGTAAATCCTAATGAATGAAGCCTTAGCTTGACGTTCTTGACTGGTCCCCTCAAATAAATCCACACTTCCGAACAAACAGTCTCACCAGACTATTTATTAAACTTCACCGAGGCTCTTTACTTTGACACCGAGCTATTTACAAACATCGTGGCAGTGCTATGTTTCATCTTGAACGCTTATAAAACGATTAAAAATGATGCGAGGTGATGAGAGAGGTAAAAGGAAACTGTGAGGCTCTCTCAAATAAATGACATTTTATTATAATAATTATCCCACCTTGTTGAAAAGTAACTAAGTTGTGCATGAATACTCAATACTGATCAGAATAATGAATTAGGAAATCAGTTTAACTCATTATGGTGTTCTTGGGAAATACAAAAAATGAAATGAACACAAATCTATTAAATATGAAAAAATGTGTTTAGGCTCCTATCAGTCATTTAAGCATAATTCAACTGAAGGGATGAACCAGTGTTGTGACTACTCAAAACAGACAAATTCACAAAGAACCAATTTTAAACTGCATCTTTTGGCACTTTGTTATTTGCAGCCTGTTAAAAAACACACACACAATTTGTTCCATTTCTTTAGCTGAATCTTTGAAAAGTGCTCAAGATAAAACAATTTGACAAGCAGAAAATAGTATTTTTGTACCAACAAGGTGATTCGCAAACAGCCAAGGACACATGCTGTGCAGTTTGTCCTTTAAAAAATTGAGGATGCTGAACAAGTGGAAGATGAAAGAAGTAGTGTCAGGCCTAAAAATCTATCCACAGCAGATGAACAGCGTTGGAAAGTCATGTCCAAAGAAACTGAGAGGAAAAAATCCAGCAAAAACCTGACACAGGAGCTGAGAGATGAATCTGGCCTTTCATTTGATCAGTGTACTGTTCAATGAAGCCTCATCAAAAATGGTCTCAGTGAAAGGGTGACTGGATGCAGGACAGAAAAACACACAATGGTGCACTGTTAGTCATGGATTGGCTCCTCCAGAGAACAAACCAAAAAGCAGCAAACACCCAGAGAAGAACTTTGAATGTCTTTCAAGAAGCCTGGACTTCTAATCCTAAAGACGACTTAAAGAAATTACAAGAAAGCTGTCTAAGACAGCTCAGGCTGTGTTGAAGAATAAAGGTTTCAAATATTGCTTTTGCAAACTATGCAAAATATAAAGAAATGAAGGGTTGTAAACAGGACTGTATACCTCTAGAAATGGATAAAGCTCAACTGGAAATCATGGGTGAGGTGGTACTGCTGTACTACTGTACCTGTGTGATGCTGGTGTTTTAGGAGCAAATGTCACATTATAGGCCTGTAAACTGAAACAGGAGGCCACTGTTACCCTCCCTTATTATATTTTCTTATTACATGTGTATGAAGGAGCAGTCCGGGTTCAAATGTGCAGTAGATGTTTAAAATGCAGGTTAGGAAAAGTTTCAGAGGGGCATGTGAAGTTTATATGTGCAGCTTGTTATCAGCTTAGATATGAACAGGTCATAAATCAAAATTTTAACATTAACAGAGTGATCTGTTTTAGAGAATTGGAGCATTTTCCTACTCATTATTATGAGAGAGACTGCAGCTGTAACGCCACACTTGG
The DNA here is from genome assembly GCF_013358895.1 of Oreochromis aureus. Classification (NCBI taxonomy): domain Eukaryota; kingdom Metazoa; phylum Chordata; class Actinopteri; order Cichliformes; family Cichlidae; genus Oreochromis; species Oreochromis aureus. The sequence continues at coordinate 13,465,626 of NC_052945.1, forward strand.
ATATTGTTGCAGGTGGAGCTGGTTCATCGTTTACACAAAGATTTATCCCAGCAGATCACTCACACACGCACACCCACACAGACACAGAAGACTTTTGATATGAGACCAACACTCGGAAACCAAGGCCTTGAGGCAACCTTGGCATTTTATGGATCTGAAAGACAGATTGAGCTCAGATGGTTCAGGATTTATGATGCAAGGCGAGCAACCTGAGGGACAAGCCAACTCCTCCCTGTGCTGGCAGCCACTAGTGATAGAGAGATTTACAGTCGGGATATTACAGCTGATTGCTCATAAAGCATGGGAAAAGTAAAATGTACAGCGAGCAAACAAATTTCGTGTTCTTTTGCAGAGCCTGAAACTGAGTTGAAGTGTTGGACGTTTGGAGTATATTTTTGACAAAACAGCTCAAAAACCTCAATCTAACAAAGATATAATAAAGATGTTTTTGGTGTTTGTCCACACTTCGTACTGTAGTATGTACAGTAAATCTGGAAGAGGTTGAATTTTCAACGGGCTGTCAAAACCCAATGAAATATACATACACCGCACAGATTTGTAGGGCACTGGTGTGTTTATTCAATGCTAATGAGCGCGGTTAGCCTCGCTGAGAGAGTTCATGATTGTTAATGCCGTATTTGTATTGGCCTCACACTACTCCTTCATGCTTTGTTAAGACGGGATCAGTATATTATTAAAATTAATGTTTTTGCGGACATATAGCTGAATAGAATCAAGGTTGCGTGTTTGTCTTTTTTCACCGGGTTTGTTTTCAAAAGACTGAACCTAATGTAAAAACAAACCTCTTTGTCCTGCTGAGATTTCAGGAATGTAGAAAGCATCATCCTTGGTGAAGAGCTTAGGTGACAGACTGACCTGATTTCTCTCAACCCTGAGCTGAACTCCATTAAGGGCTGCCTCAAGTCTGTAATTTTACCGACAGCCTCTTATCATGTTTGTCTTGTCTCTTCCTCAGGGGGTTGACTGCTTGCCCACAGACAAGCTTTACTTCATTTCAGCTGGCTCTCCACAGAGAACACAATCAACGGATATGACATCCGTGACTGGATAAAAAGTTCAACTGGAAGACTTGAAATTTACTTTGTACATCTCTAATCACAGCATTTCAGCATTTAATTCTTTCCCTGGGAATGTCTGAGTTACGTTTTCAATGGAGTGATTGCATGCAGGCTAAACTTTACTTTATGAAACTAGATGGATCCAAGAGGGTATTTTTTAAAACATTTTGGGCAACATTTTTGGCAGTGATTGATTTTCATTGATTGTGGGATATTATTTTACTTATGCACATTGCTTCAGTGGTTAAATCCGACATACTTGTATAATTTTCTTGCACAGCTATTATTTGAAATCCGATCAATTTTTGAGGGGAAGATGTTTTTGAATATACCCCAAAATGTATAGCTTAGTACTGCAAATGCTTAGCCCAGCTTGGGGGGGTCAGGGTAGTCCTGCCCTCATACCCAACATCCCATCAGAGAGCTAAACTGGAGATAATGTGCAATTTTGCTGAACCCTCCTCTCATGGAGTTTGTCATATTCTGCTTGTGGTGACAGAGGATGCTTAAGGCACTGGAGCCACACAGCTTTGTCATCTTAGCCCAGATCAAAGGGAACCTGTCCAGTCTGACAGGAGCCAAGGCCCTCGATGAAGGCTCTGATGAGCTTGCAGTTGGAAACCAGAACTTAGTCAACACCACGGGTGGCATGAGGCCGCAAGAGGAAGCTTTGGATACAGTAGTTCTTAGAGATGCTCCACACATGTGAAGTGAGATCCATATGAAGTCCTAATCTGAAAATGATGAGGGAGATAAAAGAAGACCTAAAGATGAAGCATGAGTGGAATGTTGAAACAAAAGCACAGGGAAGGACATGTGGTGCGGAGCATAATGCGTCTTTAGAGGACCTCCACCCAGACGGAGCTTCAGTGAGAAATTTGTCTTGGCCCCAGCCTGAATTTCTTGCGACCTCAGAGCGCTGCTGACATGCCATGTTTCCCTATTGGAAAATAAACACTGGCTGAGAATAAAGATCAAAAAATGAAGTCACAGAATTAAAATAAATGACTTATGAAGCTGTGTGACAGTATGTTTAGTTTTATGGAATCTGCGCTTTGAAGTAAAATTTAAAAAAGTGCACATGATTTAGAGAGATTAATGGAAACTCAAGTATAACAGATTATTTATCAATAAAATTGGGATGTTGAGTTAAAAAAAGAATAAAATTGCACATTTTCCATTATCATATAAAGTTTATTCAGCACGGTAATAAACACAATTCTTCACACAGCATAAATGGCTGAATCGACATAAGTTTTTGAGCATAACTCATAATGTTTGCATGCATAAACCTGAGATGTGCAGGTTAAGAAAACTCTCTGAACTTCCAGTTTAATTTACAGAAAGCCTCCCTTGGTTTTCCTCCTTTATTTATAACTGGCTTCACCAGTTTGACTCACAACCCTGGCGTCTGATCTGCTTTGCTTTCAAAAGGCCACATCGTAAATTCCTAGACCTTGATATTTTCCCTAATTTCCCACAGGACTGTAATGATGCAGGCTTCTTTGTTGAAAGCACCTGTTCTTTGCTCAGATAATGGGCTACATTTCCATCCAGGATATACTCCCTAAGGGACACTGCAAACCTTAGACTTGAGGGTATCTAGTTGCCACGATTGCCAATGAGCGTTCACTGCAACCTTTTGAACGCTACCAGTCAGTTGTGCTCTCTGGCTGGTAGGATCTGTTTATGGAAGTGGTCAAATAGCAAGGTCGTGTTATCTTTTGAAGTTTTTTTTTTTTATCTGTGTACATTATGATAAAGCAGTCATCAGGGTCAAATATACTCAGCATGAATGTCTCAGGGATTTACTTCAGAGCCATGTACATTCCACAGTCTCTCCTTGCCATGTGTCACTTTTTGTTTTCTTTAGAGTTATGCAAGTACATTCACTCTGAAGCAGCTGGTGAAAATATGATAAGATTTCTGAATGAAAGCATTCCTAAACAAGATAAATTAAATTTTATTTAAACTCAGATATCAAAGGTAGTCAGCCGATAAGCTAGCTTGTTAGCTATTAAGCATTCAGTTTATCATATGCCATATCAGTCTCCTGCAAATAAGAGCTTTTGTTTAGAAGTCTAGTTTAGAAGTCTTCTTCTAATGTTAGACATTAAAGCTCACACTTCTTACCCAAAATATTGTACCATGACATTAACTACGATGGATATATTTTTCTAAATATCTAAATTTGATTCATAACATTTCAATTCAATTCACCTGTATTTACATGGGGCTCTAGACCATATGATAAAAGCCTACAATAGTAGATGGAAAAAAAAAAATTTCCCCCAATGTTCAGACTTTTCTCCTTTAGCAATCACTTGGCAACAGTGCAAAGGAAGAACTCCCTTTAAACAGGAAGAGGTCTCTGGCAGAACCAGGTTTAGGGAGGGGCAGCCATCTGCTGTTGCGGTTGCGAGGTCGGGGACAAGACACACAAACAAAAGAGAGAACACAGGAAAAGAGGATGATTCACAAACTGTGAAAGAGATGCAAAAATGACAAAAATGTAATGACATACTGGAGTCTTGCATAAACACATGGGGAGTGAAAAGATGGGAGTGGAGAAGAAGTGCTTCATGGGAAGTTCCCCAGCATAACTAAGAGATGGCTCAGGGTCACCTGATTCAGTCCTCACTGGAACATCAATTACTGTCAAAAGATTAGTGTTTTTGTTTTCAATCAAACCTGTTTTGCTCACAAAGATGGAAAAATAATACAGGCAAAGACACAGCAGCTGATCAGACTATAACATAACAGCTGAAAAGTTGTTTTCACTGCTGTCCTAAGCCTTGACATTATGGAGCTGCAAATGTTAACCTCAGTTCCAGTCACTTTGGACATTAAATGATTGAGCATATTATGCTTACGTACATGAAGGTAAAAGTGACAAACACTGCACCACCGTACTGTCCCTACACCATGTTTAAAATAACCAAGTGAGAACTTTATTGCCTGGAACTGTCTGGGTTTATGTTTAAAATGTGGTAATAAAAACAAAAATTAAAACAAGAAAATAAAGGTTTTAAAAAAAGAACTAAAAAGAAAATACCAACCAAGACTGGTAGAATTCAGTCTTGATGGATGAATCATGGGTGATCACAGCTAATGTGGCTCAAGTAGAAAACTGACAGTAAGCGATCATAACCTACAGCAAGCCTTTCACTTACTCAGTTGCTGTGAGCCCTATTTTGAAATTTACCTCTTTAGTTCCACTTAAAAGGCCTGTCAATAACACACTTTATATACCATTAAGAGACTTTGGAACACACTATCTGATGGATAGTTTGTGTGGGCTTTTCCAGGCTATGACAGTCATTTTCTCAGTGGCTGTTAAAACCTGAGCTCAGCTTAGATTTCTAACTTTTATGAACATGAAGCAAAGATATGTCAAGCTGGTATGGCGAAAGCAAATGTATCTGATCTTATTTAAAATAAATCTGAAAGTGAGGTGCTAAAACTGTATCATAACAGATACTGCAAACTTGATAATGAACTGGTAACCGTCTGGATATTGCCCAAAAAAATTAAATCAAACAACACAGATGATGCCAGGAATTCACAGCCTTTTTTGATACATGCGAAACAGCTGCCAGAGGAACTCAAATATTCTCAGTACCCTTTTCTTTGTGAGTTCATTGTTGATGACTTGTTTCTTATACTGAATACTCTACCTTTTGTGCCACTGGGAGAAACCAGTAAAACAAAAGGCTGTGGTGCAGCAAAATACAAGAAGCATCCTTATAGGGTGAAAGGAGGTCAGAACAAATAGACCATGTACGGTTTAGTTTTTTATTGTCTAAGAGGAGAAATTAGACAGTGACTGCATCCAGATACACCGCTAACTCTATATATACTCTCCAAAAATTGCAAAAAGCATAAATGCGTCTTTTTGCTGTTATTATAGCCACGCTGACCAATATTAAAAGAGCTAAAAGTATAATGGGATTTTTAGCTTGTGCGGGACTTGGCAGGGCCAGAACATCTAAGCCTGCCTGAGCTTTCCAACCTGTCACAAGGCTGTTTCCATGTCCAGGAGGACATCAGTATGGGATAAGACTTTTTCTACAGGATCAAGTGAGGAAATCCGCTCAGGCTACGGTGGCTTTTCCTTAAGAGAAGATAAGATGGTCTGTAGCACGGCTCCAGAGAATTTATAGACATTTTAAATGGCCTTAGCTAGAGTCGAAGACCTTGAAGGAAGACTAATGGAGTCAGAGAAGTGTCTTGATCGGCCTCTCAGCTTACCTAATAACCCTGTCATTAGATTGAAGGCTTTGCGTGTGTAGGATCTCGGTCATCCCCGCTGTTATTTGCCTTTTCTAGGACAGAGTGCCGGATGAGATCATCCATCAGTCGACTTTACCCTCTAATTGGCTCGGATCTCTGACAGCTGCAGGTTGCTCCAGTAGAGACTCTTGTGCAACGCCATGTGTTTATGTTTATGTTTGTATTTGTCTATATGTACACATTAGATATTACCATAGATGGCACGCAGGATGCACAAGTGAACACGCACACAAGAGCACAGATGGTTTACATCTCCACCTGCTTCCCTCTTTCTTCACACAACTGCGAGGATGGTGAAAAGAGGTTTCTGAAAATACGTTGACAGGACAAGGTGATAAGCAAGCACAGGATAAAGCAGTGCCATTGAAGTTCTATTGTGCAGGCAGATGTTTAATAAGACTCAGCTTTAGGGTTCTTTTTTTCACCTGGCAGTAAAGTAACAGCATTCTTCACTAATGTGAACAGTCACGACGTTAAACGATTCTATATTTGAACTTTCTGCTTTTCTTAATTGCATTATAATTGCAGACTGGCAACCCAAATACACAAAAGGAAGATAAGGTTGTATTTGTTTATAACAAGAGTACACATTTTAGTGGCTAACACACACACTGAATCCCATGATTGGAGTAGGAGTGTGTGCTGAGACACAGGTCTTTATTTGACTGTCTGGCTTTCATGTATGAGCTGGGTGCTGTTTATGTCATCTGTTTGGGCTGCAGAATAGAAGTCTGTTAACACAGTCCAGGATGTGTAGAACAAGTCAAGCACTCCCTTTAGTGTGTCCACTTTGCTTTTCATCGGCCCTTGTGAAGTGACACAGAGTGCAGAGTGCGTGTGTGTGTGTCTGCTGGGTATTATTTACTGTAAAGGATGACAGATGGAACAAATTAACACACACTTTTATAGAAATCTGAAAAAAAAACAAAACAAAAAAACGTGCTTGGGCACCTTCTGCGCTCGTGTGCGTGTGTGTATTTGTGTGCATCTGTGTGTATCCTCCCTCAGGTGTCTTTTGTTCTAACTCTAGGTTTCATCCTCCCAAAACTGTGCTCCACTTTGAAGTCTGTCAATCCCCCAGCATGGAGACAAAAAGGAGGCCTCAGAAAAAGCTAACAATAGGGCTTATGCCCTCTTTGAAAACTGCTCTACAGTGTTTCTCAATCACAAGCAAATAAATGATCAATGTGATAATAGTTTATCTTTATAGCTCTTTCAGTCAAATTACCAGTGATCTGACTACACATCTATACAGATGCTGTAGTATTGATCATATTAAAACATATGGGTGTTCTTGAGTAGCTAGTGCCTTGATACGTTACATATTAATGCTGATCTTTCTTTCCTTTTTTCTTTGGCTCTTTGGCACAAGCTTCAGTCTTGGCTTTTCTCCCACGGGTCCTTCACACTTATAAATACACATACAGCCTACATTCATTTATACATAAACATCATAAAACAAAGTGGCTAGAGTTTGTAAAAGAGGACATAAGAGATCCTCTCTTAACACCACATTAATATCAAATACAACACTAAACAGGGTATATACTAAATCTGGGGGCTTTCATTATTAGTTGCTAAGTATTTTTTCCAGTGGCTTGAAATGTGACTCAAGTCTGATTCTTCTACTGTGTGTGAACTCTAAGCAGCTGCATTAAACACCTGCTTCTCAAACAAGGCGCAATTCTATCACTTCTGAAATTTCTGTTAATTTTTGGACTAAATTCAAACTTTTGTCACTTGCATAAATAACACTACTTGATCTAGTATGGACTGCAGTGCCCCTATGATCCTAGCTTATAGATTGGAGGCTAACATAAAAGCTTCATGAGCTAAAGCAGCACACCTGGGTCTCCCAGCCTATTCAAGTCAGCCCTTTGGTTCACCTGGTTTGCGTTCAAAACATTATTATTATTTTTTTAACCAGAGTTGTGTGATTTATGTAGGCATTGCTGTGTGATAGGACAACTTTTTTTGCACACCCACTAAATGAGAGCGCACATGCTTCCAAGCCCACTGGTGACTGCACACATCCTTTCAAGGAAGCACTTCATTCATCCCAAAAAACATGGAACAAAACAAAACACTGTGCACCGTGTTCAGGTTTGAACGTGCCCCTGGCCTCTCTCTGCCATCCACCTGGCATCGGCCTTCTTGTGTGTTTGTACCTCCAACAACCCAACAGCACATACGACACGCATCCACTCCCTGGCTGAACCGCTGACATCGGATGTTTTGAAGTTTTGGTAAAGTTTTAATAAATTCCACTTTTTTATAAGTACATTTCATCTGTGAACTCCTGCTTCTCACTCTCCTTGAGCCAATTTGTGACAGGGAACATTACATAAGAAAACTAATTTATCCCTTTTTTATTCTGTTTATCTGGCGCTCATCCATATGAGTGTTCCAGTGTGTTTACACTTGGCAAAAACAGACTGAATTTGTCAGTAGAACTTTGGCTTCAGCCAAGTTAGATAAACACATTGTGTCTCTTTCAAAACAGCAGTGTAGTAATTTGTTCATTGTTATACTTACTTAGATAGTTTTCCCATTTTGTGAGCTCTGGATGTGGAAAATGTCTCAGTGACACGTCCACATGAAAACGAGCTTTTTGGACTTTAACTTTACTGCTGATGCTTCGATACTTGAACTCAACAGTTCAACTTCCACTCAGAGGTACAAGTACACAGAGCAAAGATAAACATGATCTGTACACAAAGTGGAAAGGGCAAACCACAAGTGCATAGCTCCAACCAAACCCCTTGGAGCACACAGTTTCCCAAACAGGTTATCTTGTGCCCGTGTCCTGTGGAAGTGCAACTATTAGGATTAGAAAACACACACACATTTAGCCGCACACCACACACATATCATATATAGCAGTGTCTGAGAGATGAGATAAGGGGCTTAGATGAAGGGGGCAGGGTGGTCTCTGGCGAAACTCTGACTGACATGGCAGCTCTGGGGTAATCTTGCTAATCCTCTGCTAGCTCAGGGGTGCAGTGGGACTGGAGGCCTTTGACCCTGCACCAGAAGGAGGTGCTAACACAAACACACTGAAACAAACTTTTGTGCTTCCAAATTCCCAATCACACATCTTCATCGTTGTCGTGACTTGTCGTGGCCTCACCCCCTTAAGGGGTAAATGATTAACTTTTATGGTTCGTGATACCTTTGTTTGTGTAGAACTACACGTTCACATTTTTGTGGCGTTAGCAGGGCCGTTAGGAATCATTATGAGGCCAATTAAAGGTGACTCACGTGAACTGGTTATAGCACAGAAATGTGCGAGGCTGTCAACAAACAGCTGATCTTTGATACATGTTTTTTTACGGTGTCAGAAGGTTGTATGCTCGTGTCAGTAAGTTCTAAAGTTATAAAAGCTCTGATGGCTTGATCTCCCTTGACAGAAACACATAAGCAGTAATGTAATTGATCTATTTCTATTTAGTTAAAATAAAATAAAAATTACCTCCTGCTTTCCTTGTTGGTTCCCTGTGCTAAAGTAAGCCACCTGTTTAACGAAGGAGAGTTTAGATGATATGTAAATTAAATTGTGCCTTACACCAAAGAGAGACCTCCTCTGTTATTATAATCATACATACTTCAACTTCATTCTTCCATAACTATTTTTTTTATATATATATTTACTTATTTATTTTAAAAAGGGGAAATTTTGCTTTTAATGAAGTTGAGACAATCCGCTCCAGGCTGAAGTCCGTGTGTGTGTGTGTGTGTGTGTGTGTGTGTGTTTTAGCTTAGTCGACATTCAGTGCTTCATCTGCATTAAAAGTAGACTAAGGCTGAGAGAAAAATCCCTGAACTTTCAAAATAAAGTCAAGTGATATGGTAGAGAAAAGAGGTTTCTGGCCGACTTCTAATGTGCACGGAGGGGAAAAAAAACAGCAAAAGAGAAAGAAAATGTCAAAATTCTTGCAACATTTGAAATGTGTTTTTAAAAATAATAATATTGTCTGTAATATTTTTTTTTTAGCACAACCTGAATCGCGTTGTTCGAGTAATAAAGACCAACAAATCACAGCAAATACCAAACGGTGGCACATGTTGTCATACGAATGTAAATTTCAGCTTAAAGTACACAGGCTTTATTATTATTATCATTATTATTATTATTATTATTATTATTTGCCCATGGATAATATTTCTGCCGTAGATTTCAAGTTATAATTTGATCCACTGTCTATAGAATGCAGTTGTATTAAAGTAGTGTATGCATAAAATCTATATAAGGAAAAAATGTATTAAATAAAAACAAATCATGGATAAAATGTGTACATGCGAGTGTAGCCCATATGTATAGATTTCTTTTACCACTTGACAACGCTTACTTTGAAAGGCTTATCGGAAGTCATAATTTCACTGCTTGACGCTGTCGCCTGAAAATAACTTGGCGCTTCAGAGTGATCGCTCAGACGCTCAGAGCCAGTGATGGGAGGCAAGCTGGTTCCTGACGCGCATATCGCTCAACTGGTGATCTGTTTGAATTGCTTTTTGCCGCTCAGTTTTTTTTTCTATTTTAAATTAAAGTATTTTTTACAGCTATTAAAGTGGAAATAGATGAGCATATGCAGTTCAGTTTTACTTCCCATGTTGGGTAAACGCTAATTTGTGTTTTGGGAAATTGCGCAGCGGTTGTCCAGGAGCAGAACCATGGCAGAGGAGTGAGGCAGCTTTGTCAAAATGCAAAGTAACTGGAATACAACTTTGTCACGGCGGTCCTATGGAATATAGTCCGATTATACACAGTCTACATGTTGTGCCATCATCCCACGTGAAAAACAAACTCTTTGTATTTTGCATAATGCTGTCCCTTTGGGTGTATATGATATATTGCTGTGTCGGCTACTGCTCCACTGTTCCAAACCTGACGTACGGATCGGTGAACAGACACGAAAACCAGGCAGAAGTTGACAACCAGGGATCCTCTTTAGGAGCGTCCAGGGACTTACTAAATAACGAGAACGAGTTGGACAGCAGAGGAGACGAGTGGGATGAAATTAGAGGCGAGGCGAAGGCGTTGGATGATAATGCCATGTCAGGTTCCCTCAATGAGTCGGAAAGTAAAAAGTTGCCTCAAGCAATCATCATCGGAGTGAAGAAAGGAGGCACCCGGGCGCTGCTGGAGTTTCTGCGCCTGCATCCGGACATCCGAGCGGTGGGAGCGGAGCCGCACTTCTTCGACCGCAACTACGATAAAGGACTGGAGTGGTACAGGTAGCCTACAGCTCACTCTTCCTCACAGTGCAGTATTAAAAACCCACGAGTCACGAACACTACAAAAACACGCCATGCCTCATTTTCCAAAAGGCTGTTTGCTCATTGAATTGTGGGCTACTTATGTGGACATAAATCTCCAGTGTATCGCAACAATTGAGGTTTACATTGCTGTGATTGATCGTCATCTTTTTAACCTTCATAAAACCTAACAACCACCTTCTCCCCTGGCTTATTAAAGACGCAGTTATATTTAAATTTCTACTAAAGCCTTTCATGTCCTGAAAGTCTAGCCTCACTTAATCAAAAGCTACGCCTGTAAATTATCTTGACAGGTAGCCTCATAACATCAGCTCTGATAATCGAGTTATGTGTGAAAGTTGATAAGAAGAAGAAACCAAGAGATTGCATTGAAAAAAAAAAAAGAATTCTACGCGGTGTATTTGTCACAGCCAAAACGAAGTAACGCTGAGCTTCTGCTAGATTTTATTTTATGAATATTAACAAAAAATAATAATAAAAATAAATAAATAAAACACTCATGCTGAGATTATGTAGTGTAGAGTGTGTCATGTATTATGACCTCTAGTTAAACATATTCACTGTTTGTCATGCTGATTACCAATCATGAAGGAGGAATATATAATGTAAAAGATCCATTGTGGAAATGGGGAAACACCATGCAGGTTCATTGCCTCTGACTGAAGCTCAGCCATGGGGTTTATCCACAAAATAAATACTGCTGGTGAGATGTTGTTTGTTTCCTCCTGTCATAGAGTTATCTGCAGCACTGTATAAGCTCTATATGTACCAGCATGAAGAGCAGGTTCAGGCTTTTAACATATAAATGACAAACTTTTACAGTTTTAACAACTGTCAGTGAAGTCAAACCTTTAATGCACTTCAAGCACTTGAATAAGTGACACAGTACGAATTCACATTTTAATAAAGGAAAATTGTTATCATTTGTGCAGTTTTGTTTGGCCGCTTTTCCAAGTTGTGTCGATTTACACAAAGGACAGTTATTTTGTGCGTGTTTGCTTGACCCTGACTGACAGTTCCCGGAATTTTTCTACATCTATCCTTGGATCTTGACTTTCGCTGGCTTTCCAAAACGGAGAGCAGGCACCAGGGAGAAAATGATAATGCAGAGCTTCCATTTAGACTTGACCTGAATTCTGGATGCGGTTCAGAGTAATAGCCTTTGGTTTATAGCTAGGAGTCAGCAAGTTACATAAAACTGTCATCTAGCTTCCTGAAGTGAGATTCAACTTTCAAGAATTTCCAGTCTGTTGATTCATTTGGAGTAATTTGTTTCGGAAGCTCAGTCTATCAGAGGCTCTCATCACAGATCTTTGGTTGCTTACACACTGAATATTGTGTAAGGCAACATTTTTACTGTATTCTCTGTCATGGCAACCGTTGTCCTTGTATGCAAGCTCTTTACTATCACCTCAGCTGCACAATAACAATGCACTACTCTTAGTGGAAAAAGAAAATACTGTAGATTGGAACTGAGTGCTTTACATCAGAGTAGCCACATTGTTAACAAGAGATAATAGGAGATACTGCTGCTTCAGGTGTCCATTTGACTGAGCCCAGGGATTAACAGGCAATGTCAAAGGATGTAGACACTGTTTCAAAGCTGGCTTCATAAAGCTACAATAGGGGAAGCGAAGCATTGTTCAAAGGACTTCTTGCCTAAGCTCCTTTGAGAATTTCCGGACAGGTTTAGGGCATTTTTGGATGATCAGTCTACGGAGAAATTCTTTTGTCCATCACTGCAGACTCAAAAATAACATGAAACCGTCCTGCGCTTCAACACTTATTAGTCTTCATGCAGTAGCATGTCTGGAATGGATGATGGCTTAAAGAAAAGGAAATGCCATCATTAAAGATGGATAGAATTTAGTGTTCATTAAGTAAAAGTCCAAGAAAAAAACCTTTTACAGATAATTGAGGCATACTTACTTCTTGTTCACAGTGACACATACACACTAAACACACAGTTAGTGGCTGTGAGAAGCAGTTTGATCTTGAGAATGTTTAATGCATAATGAAGACTTCTTTTTTTCAGAGAGGTGATCCAGCTAATTAAAACAACTCGGCTTGAGTTGTCACAGTGACATCGCTGTGCCACAAATTGACCCCCTTGCAGCAGAGCCCTGTGACATCAAGTCAGCCCTTAATGATCATTTAGTGGTGCTCAGAAAACTCTCGGCTGCCTTTAAGGAAGAGTGTATTGTTGCTGGATGATCTTTAAAACTATACTCTGTAATACATTTGAACTTTTGCTGAAAAAAAAGAAGTCATCAGACATTCCTCTGTCCACACTGAGAAAGCCAGAAAGAGGCATCCACTGACTTGTTGGCCCATATCTTTCACTTCATTGCCCCCCGACTAATGGTGAGCAGTGGCTTGGGGAGAGGTGCATTCTGCTGGGTGGGCTTATCAGCTCCTGGGGTGGCATTGAGTTGTGCCCACACCATTTATCTGCTGTGATTGGTGTGTTCCATTCTGTTGGAGGTCTGTTGTGTCCATCTCTCTGGAGCCCCACATAGAGGAGGGGCCCTCGCCCAGCAGGAGGCCAACCACAATATAGCATGTTTTCACTCTAAGGCAGAAAAAGCGAAGCAGACATACAATACCGCATGCTTACTCGAACAAAGCGCAGGAGGCAACTCCCAAAAGCCGTGGGAATGGCTTCTTCCTTGTCTCCTCCTTTTTTTAGCACGATTCTAACTTCCTCCTCTATGTCTTTTTAGACAGGTTATCTTCTGTTCAATGCTCTCATCAAGGTCTTTTGGGCTCTGTGCGGTAGATGTGACTTAATTGCTGTAATCATGTTTTTCCTCTTGAGGTTCCAAATATAGAACAATGAAGAGCTTTCTTACTAACTCATGGAGGGTGTCGGAGAACAGGGCCTAATCCTCCTCGGAGCCCCGGGGGAGCTTACTGCAGCCCAGCGGCAGATAGAGGGCAGTAAATTTAAAGTGAGTCCTTTCTTACTTTTGCGTGATGGAGCTTCATGAAAAGGGATGTTGGAGAACCCCTGAGGATTGCATTAACCCTGACAATAAAAGAGCAGACAATTAGTGTGAAACATGTTTTCTCTGCCTTCACTTTGTATGCAAATGTGCTCAAAAGGGTGAAAGTGCCCTTTGACGAAGCCCAGCAGGAGTTCATCAGGAAGAGCATTCACTGGAACCCGCCCAAGAAAAGACTCAAACACTACGCTTAAGCTTTTTTAGCCCGAAAGTTGACTTTCAGAGATTTCCGTGCGAAAAGTTGCATTTCCCAGGAGCGGGTTTATTTAAATCCACTGGTATCTTTTTGCTCACTCAACACTTTTAGCTGCAAGGACACATGAGAACTGGTCTAAGTGAGACAGCTCCCGATGAAGGTATCTCCCGGCTTAAACTAATGTGTCAGCACACTCACAAGAAAAGAAGTTTTGGGGGTTTTTTCCCAGCAAACCATGAAACCTTGCACTTTAAGAACTTCATTTCCTACAAAGACCTTTTTGTTTGCTAGCAATTCCTAGAATAAATCCTATAAATCGTCGATACTAGTAATGTGCGCATCCTCTCCCTATTCCAGAGATTGGAGGCTTAATTTGCTGCAACAACCCCCTGGGCTTTTGCTTGAGGCAATTTGTCAAACCACAGCACTTATTACAGCACTTTGGAAACACTGAAACAAAACAAGTTCACTCCATTATATCCCCATGAGTTGTTGACTTCCTCATCTCTCTCTTTTGTAGTTTCTTCAGGGAAAATGTGTTGTTTCCTGAAGCTGTCTTTCACTCTGCTGCAGAGACTCCCTGACAGAAAGTCAGGGCAACTTTAGAAACAACCAGTCTGCCTCAGCCATCTTTGTTTTTCTTCTTTGAAGTCTTGTTTGCGTTTTCTGATCCTCTCAAACCACCATGCATCTGTGAGGAATACTCTAATTGTTCCAAACATGACATATGCCAGAAACATAGATGTTGGATTTCTTTTCTATTTTAGAATAAATCTAAAACACAATTTAAGCTTTTTAATGTACACTATTTCTATTCCAAAGCAATACAAGGCTAAGCTGACAAGGCTCTGATATATTAATGCTGTGCAAAACCATGTGCAGTAAGCTCTTGACAACTTTGTGCTCATTCACAGTCAGCACACTAAAGCTTGATCATATTAGTTAGTTTTTCTGGCCCTGTTACATCTTTGTCACAGTTTTTACATCCACAACTATGCAAGTATTTGTCAGTGCTGTTTGTATTTGAGTGACTACTAGTTCACTTCAGCTTGGCTGCTGTTGCAGGACTGTTCACCCCCTGAACTCTGATCCATAGATTCAGACACAAACACATTCCTCTGAAACTCCCTTAAATTTGATGGCTCACACTGTTGTCTCTTTTCATCTACTGTGTGTAAAGACAGTAGCGAGTAACCCATACAGGCTTACTATGCACTGATAGCAACAAAGGATTTTATAGCTGTTGTCATAATTGCAAAAAAACAGTGCACGCTAAGCGATGAGCTGAATGTTATTGGATTGCATTTTTGAGCACCAAGACGCAGATTAAAAGCTCTGTAAAGAATGGATTGCCTGAATTCTTAGACGTTAAAGGAAGGCTGGCAGTTGTGTGAGAGAAACCAGAATGGCTGTTCCTCCTGTTTCTCCTCCTCCTCTCTTTAAAACAGGCCTGGTTCCACCAGGCAGCCAGGTGGCCTTGAGTTCTGCATATACTGACAGTAATAATAAAGGACATGCAAAAGCTGTTATTTGTGGCTCAATAAGAAGGAAATTTAAAGTGTAATGGTGATGTTTTTGATACTTGAAACGAAGGCGCACAATGGCTAGAGAAATCCTTGCGTGTTTGTACACCGGTCTGATTATTGCGAGTGGCTGCATACCACACCTCTCATTCTGTTTTTGAGGAGAGGGATGTTTCCCACAGAAGCTCAACTGCTCTTGGAGCTGCAGGGTAAGATTAGAACTCATCATGCCATTAGATAACGTTGAGGGGGTTTTTTTGAAGCACTGTCCCTTGTCACTAGGGTCTAAGAAAGCTGAAATATAGATGCCAATTAGAGTCAGTCAAGCAGAATACTGCAGAATACAAAAAAAGCCTCCTCCTGGAGTTTTTTGCACCCTACTTGTTCCTTACTGAACTCATTACTGAGGACATCATCCAGCAGCTGAGCACCAAGCTACATGCAGTAATGTTGTAAATTCCTACCTTTGAACCTGCTTCCTGATAGCAATGAATGTAAACAAGGCACCAAAAACAAACCCTGTCTCCCCGGCAGCCAGTTAAATGGACACACCTGACTGCCTGGCAGACAAAACAGAGGCCCATTACACAACCCACCAATCCCGGATTAATGTCTGTCTGTAGGTTGTGCTATTGAGGCAAGAAAATGCAGACGCTGCATCTAAAAATGCCTGCCCTCAACTTTGGCGTCAGAACAGAGGGGTGGGGGCATGCAGTCTCCATCCTCTGATGATGCACCTGACTCCAT
Organism: Oreochromis aureus; assembly: GCF_013358895.1. NCBI lineage: Eukaryota > Metazoa > Chordata > Actinopteri > Cichliformes > Cichlidae > Oreochromis > Oreochromis aureus. Next base: position 13,481,746 of record NC_052945.1, read on the forward strand.
CTAATCCTTATATTTACTTTCTTCCTCCCTCCTTATCTCCCCATTCCTATTGCTCTGAGTGAGGTTTGTCTGAAATGCAATTTAGTTTGTAATGTACCAATTATAAGCATTTTTAATTTTTTGCTTTATGACTCAGAAAACACATTCCATTTTGTTCCACATATACAACCAGGGTCATAGGTAAGCTGGAAACTATGCCTGCTGCATAGAGCAGGAGGCAAGGTACACCATAGACAGGCCAACTCAGAGTAGAGATACATTCAAACAGCCAATTTAAAATAACCAGTTAATCCCACTAACTTCCTGTCTTTGGACTGTGGGAGGAAGCAAGAATACCTGGAGAAAACCCACACAGCCACAGGTGCAAACTCAGCCAGTTGGTGGATTCAAACCCAGGATTCTAACTAACCACCGTGCCACCATGGTTATGTATTTGGCTATTAGCTTTGTATAGCCAAATAAAACCATGAAAAATTCATGAAGGGGTAAAAGTCAGCACCTTATGGCTCGGTGTGCCTCAATGCTAAACGACAATGCCTTTGCATGGCTGGCTGATAGATGCACTGAAACCTATTGGTTCCAGGCAACATTGTTTATTAAGCAGAACAAATTACGAAAGCTTGCTACATCTGCCCCCCCCTAAGGCAACTCGCTCTCAGACCTCGTTCAGTTGGAGATGTTCTCCTGTTCTCTATCGGTGCTAAGATGAATAATGCATGCCCTCATCACGCAGGTTGTTTTTCTCACTGACTAAGTGGAAAGTTTAATAGGTAGCGAGTTTTTGTGCCTATTCAGGCCTCGACAAAGGGCCTACGGCGCTACACTTGTGTTTATTCAAGAGATGGAGAAGATAATTGCAGTGGGCTCCAGTATAGTTTTTTTTGTATCTCTCTCCTCTGTTGTTTTCCATCACCTTCAACTGTAGCTAAGGTTCTCAGGGAGAGGGAAAACACTATAAATGTGTAAGACCCACAGCTTCTATAGAAGAAAGAAAGAGCAGGTGACATTAGGCGAAGAAACTGTATAAGAAAGAGAACCCATCTTCTGTATAAATTGCACTAATAGCGTATGGGTGATGTTTGTAGCTAAAGCTTTCTCTTCTCGCAGTGCTGTGCAAAGCAAAATCTTGCCATATTCTGTTGGTTTGCTGAAGCAGAATTGCACGAAGAAAGCAGTTGCTAAACCAACAGATGGTTGGAAATTGTGGTAATTGTTTTAATGACATGACATGACTCCCTGCTTTCCTGTTGTTTGATTTAGATCAGCCGTTCACTATCAAAACCTAAGAATATTACCATGCAGTGTAGCAACTGAAGATTTACATTGTGACTGATGCAAACCCACATGAGGTTTGATTGAAAGGGATGCTTGTTAACGCAAGGCAATATACCATGGCTTAACATTTCTTTGTCAGAAGAAGAGATATGTGCACACTGCTCTTGATTCAAGTCATTTGTCAGATCAGCATGAGATCTCAGACTCTGATTAAGAGCTGTGGGGCACCAAAACGTTAGTTTAACGTGCAACGCAATTTCTAAAAAAAGAAATAAAATGAGTTGGGATGCTGTGTAAAGTAAAACTGGAATGCTATAATTTCTAAATCATTGCATTCTGTTTTTATTTACATGTTTTTGGTGATGGATGAGGACCAGATGAGGAAAAGAGTCGAATCAGCAACTCCCTGACTCGATCCCAGCATGAAAATTGCATTCCCTTCTTCCACTCAACTGTATAGGAATATGTGGTGTTGTATCCAAACTTTGTGTAACTGTTTGTTTTTTCATGGATTCAAAATGCTCACCAGTGATTCTCATCATAATAGCCACATATCTCTCTCCCCCTCTCTCTAGAGACAAGCCAACCACCCAGCTCGCCAACAGGCAGCCAACCAGCCTCTAATGCTGCTGCGTGTTTGGCTTAGTCCTAATCCCCCTTGGCTCACTTGAGCCATTATCCAGTGAGGGCTGCAGTTAACAGGCTATATTATGATCAACCCGAGCCATCCAGGGTTAAGAAGAATATGCAGTAATGGGAACAGACAGGTTCCAAGCATATTTCCAAAGGAATGCAAAGCTTCATCAAATCGTCACATTTCTCACAAAAATACTGATATGAGGAGAAAGGGGCATGACATTAAAGCGCATAATGCTGCCTATTCACAGCTAAACCAGCATTTTTAAGTATAACGTAATGAGTCTGAGGAATATTTCAGTGTGAGGATTGTGAGATGATTTAGGTCATTAGATGTTTAATGCAGGTACAAGAGGGACACGAGGGTGGATGTCTTCCTTTACAGTTTGTATTCGGAATTTGGAGCTGTGTATTTTTTTTTTTCCACACAGTTACTGAAGATTGATAGGACTCCTGCTTTACCTGCCAGCCCTTGTCACGTCATGCACTGTCACAGGCTTTGTTAATGCAGCTCAAGATTTCTACTACTGTCTTCTTGGTGATGACTGACTAGCTTCTCTTTGACAGTGTTTATAAAGCTGCCATGAAGTGATATTGTGTCATCGCTAATCTCATCGTCCTTGATTGGCACTTTTGTAAGCTGTTAACTCTACAAAGGAAAACAGAGTATACAGTGGAAATGGTAGAGTAGGTTTTTGCAAAATATGTCATCTGCAGTGCAAATGTAATTCTTTGTGTTTGTTCTTTACAGGGAATTAATGCCTAAGTCATCAGAAGGCCAGCTGACCATGGAAAAGACCCCCAGCTACTACGTTACTAAGGAGGTCCCTGCTCGAATCTACGCCATGTCTAAAGACACAAAGCTAATTGTAGTTGTCCGGGATCCTGTCACACGAGCCATCTCAGACTACACGCAGACCCGCTCCAAGAAGCCAGACATCCCTTCTTTTGAGAGCCTGACCCTGAAGAACACCTCAGCGGGTCTGATTGACACCACGTGGAGCGCTGTACAGATTGGCATGTACGCCAAGCACCTTGAGCGCTGGCTCCAGTACTTTCCCATGGAGCAGCTGCTGTTCGTTAGCGGAGAGCGTCTCATTACCGACCCTGCAGGTGAGATGGCTCGTGTCCAGGACTTTCTTGGGCTGAGGAGGGTGGTCACAGAGAAGCATTTCCACTTTAACCCAGCAAAAGGCTTCCCCTGCCTTAAGAGACCTGAGGGGAACAGTAGGCCACATTGCCTGGGTAAAACCAAAGGCAGGACCCATCCTAATATTGACCCAGAGGTGGTTCAGAGGCTAAGAGACTTTTATAAACCCTTTAATTTCAAGTTTTACCAGATGACTGGTCATGACTTTGGTTGGGACTAAGAAAAAAATATGATGACAGGCTCACGCTGGTTATCTGGAATTTCTTTTAGTTATAATTATATCACTCTGGAGTTATTGTTTTACAGTCTATGTACAGTATTTGGTGGTGTGTAAAAAGATCAGAAGTCTATTTTATGATAATTTATTGTTATGATATTAACTCACTAAGCTGCCTAACTAGGTTTATTCATGTTTTTATTTGTCGCGAGCTACAAAAATTCTTTTTTTTCGACCTAAAAGCACACAGTTTTTACAGGTATTGCAATCAGGGTCAGTATGTTTTCTTTTTCTTTCTTTTTCTTTCTTTTTACCCAATTTAGACCCAGCTTGACAAAAAACTGGTAATATCCCCTTAACATTTGCCTGACCCTCAGAGGTCTGTGGACCCACTTAGTCAGGTCGATACAGGCCTCAGCTGATCCAGCGCAACTTGCCAGGTAGATCAATAAAGTAATAGCTCCTCATCATGTCAATTAGACCTGAGTGATGGCATTGTCTTGATTTCTCAAGCGTCTCAATAAAACATTGATCCATTAATGGTAGCAAGTTTATGGTCAACCTTTGAGCCAAATTCAAGTTAATATGAGAATATAAATTTTCACTGCAATATTCTGACTTAACCACTATTTATTTTGTCTCTACAGGGGAATGTTGATCGGGTTCCAATAGAGTCGTGTCAAATCTGTTTTGGATGTTTTTATCCATTTTCCAAAGAGCTGCTGCCCAGATTTCATAACGCCTATAGAAAATGATTCATATGAAAAGTCATATGAGCCATTCACATTTATTGATCTGTACTGAAATTGCTCTCATTGATCACTCTGTGCAGCTTCTTACTGCATCTGATAGTGGATGTGTTAATTATGCCCTTTTCCACAGTACATCAGCTGCTGGAGTGAAAATGAGGACTTATTTTCTTTACTTTCAGAAGAAACTAAACCAATATAGCCTTTCAGAATTCCTCATCTAAGTTTCATTTGTGGTTGAGTTTTATTCAGCCTCTGCAATTCAGCAGTTCCGACATCATCCAGGGTCATTCTAAAATGATTTGCTACAACGTCGTTGTTGTAGAGGCACTATTTCACTGTATGCTTTGCTTTAAAAACATTGAAATGAGTTGGGTTTAAATGAGATGTTGATTAAAAGGTGCAGTCTTGTCATCTTTAATGAAGAAATAAAGAAAGTGTGTTTTATCAAAGTCAAACAATGCAGTCTCTGGCATCCTTGGATTTTCACTAAAAAAAAGGATAGTGCTATAAATGTGTTTTATTTGTTGGGCATCATTGCAGCGTGGGTTATTAATGCTTCAGATTTCTGCAGGCAAAAGTGTACTCTTGTGTCTAATCACCATTTTACACATTGTTGCGCTAACAGGCTAATTAGCACGTTAGCTGTCTTGGCTTCCCACTGCCACCACTAAGAGGATTTCGTTGCCATGACTCCCACAAACACATTAAGTGTCAGGTTTCTCATCAGGCCAGAAGTGACTTATTATGAAATGCACCGGATTGTTTTTTTGTTCCTGGGTGAGCCCTCAGGAGTCCATTTATATATATGAGCCATCCCCCTCATGCACGTTGTAGTTTTCATAAAGATGATACTGCTGTCGATTGCATAACATTGAGCCGCAGTCTGTTTTTCATATTTCTTTTTATTCCAGAAATATTTAGAGCCTTCTGTCAATATGTTTTATCGTACTTAAATATCCTGTTGAGGCATTGTGTGTTGTCCTTGAACTAGTCTCAAACAATGTGACCCATCCATTAAGCAGAACAACTAATCACTGAGCTAAGGTTATGGTTCAAGAGGGGTATGAATCACCTCGCTCTATTAACAAACAACCTTTATTTAACTCTCCAGCAAAACACCCTCATTTACCTGAGGCTGCCAGCAGTGATGAAGCCAGTCTCCCTGGTGGCAGGCTAGGAGTCTGATCGCCCAGGAAGCAGCTCCCTTTGCAATTAAAGGAATAGATGAGGGGTGCTGTAATTGCTAGGCTCCCAGCTGGGGAATTGCTGTTAGCATACATCCCTACAGGCTGTTGTAAGGAAGGCTGATGTTGTTTGAAGGTTAGGATGAAGGAAAATAGACACCTGGCATCCATGAGAATTAAGTGACTTCAAATATCAACTTGGCAGCTACCACTAGGGAATAGATTCAGAGAAGCTGAACAAAAGTGAATGGAAATAAAAGTGTTATACAACACCAGAAGGTTTGGTTTAGAGGACATATGAACAGACATTTGTAATTTGGGTGGAGGCGGTAGGATGAACTGTACCCTCATTAGGATGTCAATGAGACGTCTTCATATTGTGCCAAGATGTTAATCACGCAGGAATCGATTAACATGTTTAACATACACATGCAGAAATCATTGCAGATGATTAATTCAGTCAACATCTGATGTGTTGGCTGAGTCTTTCAGTTCAGTAAAATGCACCTGCGAGATTCTAAATTTTGCATTTAAGTGGACTCAGAAATAAACAAAACAGCTGACAGGAGGAACTGAGAGAAAAAGCGTGTACAGAGAAACCAGGCTGACTTTGAACTAAAAATAATTCAGGTACTTGGTGGATGCCTCAATCTACAGAGACAGCTGTCTCTATAGACGGGAGTAAGCTACCTGTTTACTCTTTTCGAGGTCCTTGAGGAGACTGGGGTATATTCCAGTTGACATGAGGTAAAACAACACGGCACACCCTGGTTGGTCCACCAGTCAGACAACTATTTACGCTCATGTTCACTTCTCTTGTAGACAGCTGGAGCACCTGGAGACAATCCATACAGGGATCATGATAAAACATGCAAGCTGAGCACAGAAAGGTCCCGCGTGGTTTAAAGAGAGGTGACAGTAATAACTACACCACATCTGCATCAAGTTAGCCAAGTATTAAAGCCTAATACTATCATATCTTCTATTTTAACAGGACATTTTCTCTCTATTTCGCTCTCTCTGTTTTTTGCTAAAAAAAGGTTCAAACAGGGTGAGTGGAAACTTTACGTTCCTGCAGTAAATCAGTAAATGTTACAGTAATCATTTTAATTTCACATTGTACCAAATAGTTACTATTTGGATTGCTGGCATTTTCACTATCTGATGAAATATTCTTCCACCATCAAGCAGCATTTACAAACAGGATATTAGGTCATTATCAAAACTTACTCTGTCCCTTTATGTTTTAATATTTGTTCTGAATATTATTTTCCCAAAGATTAGCATATGATCACATAATTTTGTTTGTTGTTGTTTTTTATTTTAAGACAAGCTCCCAAATCACAACAAATTGTAGAGCAACATTCTAATCTGAACTTTGTTTTAGAGCTTAATAAGACAATTGCCTTCCTCTCTTGCCCTTAATCATTTATTATACATTGTCCAAACCCTAATCCTAATCCGATAGGAAGGGCAAGCATTAATCTCAGACAGTGGACTTGGGTTGGGATATATGTGCTGACATAGTTAATCCAGCTCTAATCCCTTTTCCAAAAGGGCCCTTTTAGCTTTGAGTTGGACCAACTTGATTTACATAAATTCAACGGATCATTTATATTTGACGATGAAGCAGATGCTCCTCTAAAGTACTGATTTGTGCCTGACACTCACACCTCAGAGTTGTCGGGTCAAGTCTAATTACTGCATTCACTGCTGTCAGATTCTGATGTGTTGCTACTGCACGCGATCTCCTCGGTGGCAGGATCTAGACTTGTGAACACAGTTTTTCATAACATGTGGCAAAGCTAAACATCTCTCAGCATGTTATTCTGAAAATAATGACACAGATTACTTATTTGTTCAAATGCAGCAGAGCTATTCACATCCAAATTGGTTTACTGCACCATAAAAAAGCCCATTATAAACTGCTTTAGCTTGAACTCATATGTTTAACATCTGTAAAAGTGAACAGCATAGTTAGTGTTAGTAAAAATGATATTTTTCTTCATATATTTATTTTCAAACAGTAAACAGTTAAATCAAACAACTTAAAACCCTCTCCTTTAACCTTACAGCTGTGGCTGTAATCAGCTCGCTAACACTTTTTCAGTGCTGTTCATGTTGACAGTGTTCTCGATCTGTGACTTATATTTAGCTTCATCAGTGGCTGAAACAGATGTGCAAAGAGTCCTCGGGCCTCGTTTTAATCACATTTTTAGCTTAGCAATTGCTTTGACTTTAATTAGCCTTCATGCACTAGCATAGCTGTACTTCAGGTGCTTGTTTCAAACTGTAGCACTTGAAAATATTCTCATCTAATCCCCATAAAATTTTCGTTTGCATGTAATTCTCCTGCTGCAGTTCAGTTATTCAGAAAATATTTTGTTCTTTCCTTTAAACGCTGTCAGTCGTTTGTGTTGTTATCAGTACACGCGAAGAGCTTGAGCTGTAGGGTGTGTCCAGTGCAATTACTAAATTCACACTCTGCAAGGCCATTAGGTTTTATTTAAAAGATACCCAAGGTTTTATCATCATCCCAATCATTACAAATAGATCAATATTTTCTTATGAGCTTAACGTTGATCAGATTTTGTGGCGTTATTGTCAAAGACTTCTCAGAGGACAATAACAGATACTCTGATGTTGTGAATACAGGGAGTTGCGTCACCGTCAGTGAAATCCACTTGTTGTAACCAGAGATTCCCTCGAGGAAAGGTATGAAGGGAGAAGTGCCCTCTAACCAGTGCAGGCACTTCTAGCGTTAATGCTCATTCTGTGGTCTCCCAGCACTATTTGTTGCAGTCGCCCGCCTGCCTGGTACCACTTTGGACTCTCCATTAGGCCAGACCTATCCAAATCCCAGTTGTATGCCACTGTAATGACTTTATCACTCTACACTCTCAGAAAATAAAATACCTCATTAAACCTTTGGAGGTACAACAGAGTGTCACAACAGATTATATCTTAATGTAACAGAACGTTACAATTAAGTATAGGGAAACTATTCATTTATTTAAAATTCGCAAAACCTTTTCCTCGATGACATCTGCACCTGTGAAAACAAAAGTAGCTTTAAGTAGGTTTAGTTACCTTTATGTTCAGCATTTAAACTTGGGGGTACATTTGTGTCTTCACGGATGGCTCTGGACTTTTACTGTACCCCTTTTTTCTGAGAGTGTATCTCGGCAAAACCAATCCTGACTGGAATACCATTTTGATATTAGAATTGTACCCTAGATTTTCTGAAAGGCAATGTACTATACAATGTACAGCAATGTACTAGAACAACCCTTAGCATACTTGGCTAATCTAATTCAGCCCCACGTCTTTAAAGTAAGAGCTTTTTTCCCCCCTCGCTTGTTCAGACTTCACCACCTGTGACCTCACCCAGCTCAGACATGTCTATGTTTTTTCAGTCTTATCCTGCTTTCTCTGTAATGAGGTGTGTATAGCTCTACTCTCCATGCACCGATGTCACCTTCATAATCCAAGATTTGGACCCAGAGGGGTGAGGGATATATAGGACCCTCAGTGGGATTACAAACTGGACTGTCTGTTGCATGGTCTGTTGTCTGTCTGAAATTTGAAGAAAGAGCAGGAGGATCCTTTATCTTATTGCTAATCTGAAGATAGAGGCATTGTATTGTCTGAGAATCAGCCAGATGTACTTATCTGTACATAAGTGTGTAATGGATAGGAATGATTTTTAAAACAGAGCTCTTAAATACAGAAATGTTCCTTCTGGCAGCAGCAGAGACAAGTCCATGAGGCATTATATTCAATAAAGTTATATTGCAAAACATATTTCAGTATGATCCTGGACAAGGATAAATACTGTAAGCAGTGGGAATTCATGATTTAAAGACTTGTTGGCTTCTACCAGAGACGCCACAATAAAAATTGACTAGGGACAATAATATGTCTGCCTTGAGCATCTGAGAAGCACTTCACACAGAGATAATTTTAAGGCTTTTAGGGATTTAATCTGATTTTGCAATTAACTGGTTCGTTAAACTCCTGCTCCTGGGATTAAACAGAAATTAAAGTAATTCGGGAATAGAACAGGGAATTTCCCAAGACGGTCTCTCCAACACACTCTGGTAATCTTCCATCCACACAAATGCAATCAGTCATTTCTCAATAAGTGTTTTTGGTGCTTATTGTCAGCAGGCCATGTGTTTCTTCTTGGTAAGTCCCTGAAGCAGGCTAAGCACTGCGAATCTGAAATCTTGATTTTTTTCTCATTTTCTGATCACATTGAATGCCAATTAAATGAAAAGAATACTTTAGTCGCTGGATCATATTTTTTGATCATTTATACCTCTGGCGTATCCAAGAACGTGAGAGAGAAGTATCAACAGTCTGAACAGAGGGTAACACGTCACAAACTCAACATATTCATTA